>NC_044571.1:83540438-84188354 GCF_901933205.1 Camarhynchus parvulus
TTACTTTCACAAAGCCAGATCTGGGGGATCTGTGCCTGGTCTCAGTCAGCAGCTGGTAAGCAATTGCATTGGATTTGATTTCCCATCCCTCTGATGCAAGCATAGAATAGTCAGGAATCTGTCCAGTGATAGCACAAGAGATGCTGCACACAAACAGAAATACAGCAAATATCATTTAAGCTTAGGGGAAAAAGTTTTTAGAGTGCATGTGGTCAGACAGGAAGGTTTTGGAGTCTCAGTCAGTGGAGGTATTCAAAACTTGACTGGACAGTCCCCATCAACCTGCTCTAGCTGATCCTGAGGACCTCCAGAGATTATTTCAATCTCATTGTGACCTACAAGCTGTGCCTTACTTCTATGTATGCTCCTCCATGTTCGTGGGTAAGGATCACATCAGCTTACTTCTCATGAGGAACAGCTCCTTATGATGACTTGTCACTTGTAATTACTCTGAGAATCTGAAGGCACTTTGTGAAAGGTTCTACACAAAATTTGTACCTTCAAATTTTCTGCCATGAAGAAAATGCAGCCTAAATATGGAGTTAAAACAGGTGTGCACAAGACATTGTAATGGTAAGAACATTAATAACAAGGTAAGCGTCACAAACACCTAATCTAGTACCACAGGTATCAGAGCAGAGAAAGTTAGGGGTTATTGATTAAGAAGGCTTTGCAAATGTTTAATTGCCCCCTCCTTCCTATATGAAAACTGTCATAAGCTGCATAAATTGCTATTTGTTTTATAACAAAGGTTCTATCTAAACAGCAGTATGCTTACAGCTGCCCTCTTTAAACAGGATGTGTGTTTCTTTAGTTTTAGAAAATATAACAAAATATGGTATTTGAACATCTGTTTATAGAAGTTGGGGAAGCTGTGTAAATCTTTCATACTGTATACTTGTTCTCTTGGTTTCTGTCATCATCCATAATTTAAAGCAACTAAATCCTGGATTTAGAAAGGTTCACCGTTTAGCTAGATCCAGGAGTAACACACAGCATGCCTGTCTGTTTTTTCCTCAGGGTGTTAAGAAAGGAGCCTGGTGCTTTGATGAGGTGATAAGATACAAGGATAGTTAAAGAAATGCGGAAGGGCCACTAGACACATCAGGGGTAGCACAACAGCCTTAGGCTCTCCTCTGTGGCCAGCAGTTATGAAGTTCAGCAGAATGTTCAATGGAGAGTAAAATTTAATTAGAAGTGAATTGTGCCAGGATCTTCTACCTTCATTCTAAAGATGATAAGACTTGACAGCACCTCTGTCCATTCAGGGTGAAATTTATTGAGACTTCACTATCATATATCAACTTTGTGGAATTAAAAGCAGTCCAGTAAAATGCTAGTAAAGAAAGCATCTAACAATTCAGGTTTAAAAATGTCAGCCCTCAATTCTTGCACCTTTACTAGAAGTACAATTTTGTAGAGTGGTCAAGAGTTATGTCAGCAATTGCAGGTTTGTACTGTGATAAAAAGGGGCTGCTGCCTTAAATCACCTGCCCTTACTTAATAATTTTTTTTATTTTTAATTAGAATAGCAAATGATCATGTTAAGAGACAAATTTCTATAATTAGGGTTCTGTAACTTGTATTTTCTTTCCACTGAAAATTTAAATCAAAGGCAGAAGAACAGAACACAGGACAACAATGTGTTACTTATATCTGTTTGGAAGTAAAATTTACTGTCTCAGTAAGAATTAGGAGATTCTTCCAGGATTAAAATACTCTAGTACATTTCTTGAGATTGATGATCTGATTAACATTTAGCATTTTAAATATACTGAGAAAACGGTTTATTTAGGAGATTCTCAGATGTATCAAAATGAGAAATTTAAGGGGCCAGTGTCTCTCCAGAACCAAGATGATAGAAAAAATAAAATTGCAAACCAAAAAACAATTTAACAACTAGTCTAGATTACAGTTAAAATTAAGTTTAAATTAAAACTAAATGTAACATTTTAACCAAAGGAAACATCATAGGTTTATATTAACTACACAAGGGCTGTACCTCAGAAAGACTTCCTTAGAAATCATGGTTATCAGTAGGTAGTTTCTTACTAGTGTGATACTAATATTCCTTTTTTACTTACAGGGAATTGATGATGGTTCTATATACATTATAAGCACAGCCTGTATCAGTGTAGTTTTTGGGTATATATGCAGATCTTCTGACTCTTCTGCATTCTTTACCAGATTAGTCTTTCTCTATTCCAAGCTGATCAGCTCATGGTTTTTGTACTGTTGATACTCACTGCATCCTTTCTCCACAGCTGTGATTCAGAGGTCAAGGTGTATCTCAGTGGCTTATAGATTACCCAGAACTGCAGTCTGCTGTTCCTTTGCTTCTGAGGTGTGGGGTCTTGAGATGGAAGAGGAACTACTCAGCCATGCTGTGGATGAGGTCCCATACTTAGCAGGGCCATGTATCTGGAGGGGTGCCAATGCCAATGTGCCAATGAACACATACAGAGGGAGGCCAGTGCACCTTTTGGGAAAGGGAGTAGTAGTCTTGCACAAGCCGTGTCATGCTCTGAAACAGATGTGATGCAAGTCCTCTGCATGATTTTGGCTCTGATGTTATTGCAGGAAGCTGAAAATTGTACACCTACTTCATTATAAAACTTAGTGTTTGCTTTGATAATTGCTGTACAGTTACTAATTTTAATAAAATGTAGATAAAGATTTTGGGGTATGATATATTTCTGGTCTGGTGTAAGTTATGTGTGAATAAAGTCTATCTTGCCCACATGATAAATGGCTGGTGTACTGGCTTGCTCTCAAACCACACCATTATCAATATCTCCATGTTTACTTGTTTGCAGTGCTACAGAAAGCCCCTGGGTGTCCCAATCTTCACTAAGCAGTGTATTTAAGATGTTTCCAAAATCTAGAGGTAATACAAGATTAAATATATAAATTCTGAGAATTCTGCCTTGATTATTTGTGGAACTTGTGGCATTGACAATCAGCTACTGGTATGCAGTGTAAGTACAATGGGAATCAGCCCCTGGCATGAAGAAAGGGATGTCATTAAGAAGTGGTGTGCCCTTCTGCCAGGTATAGTTACCACTTACAGGAACTTTGTAAAGAGGTAAACATGTTCTGACTATTTTAAAATATTCAATTGTTCAATTACCTGACAGGGAGGAAGGTTAAACCAGACACATTAAAGTGTGCGTGTGCGTATGTACGTATGTGTGTGTGTGTATGTTTTTCATCTGAAGGGATGGATGGCCAGTGAATAGGGTTCACCAAATGTCTACTGAAGAATTAAAAGGTTGCATCTATATTAATGCAGCAGCATTGAGAGTGCACCAGGCTCGCATGACATCGACATGTCCTGTTTGCCTGGCATGGCTTTGCAGTCATCTCTCTCAAGCAGCTCTCAGGCACAGTTTGGGGATCAGAACAGGCTGTGGTCTCTTTGCACAGTCAGTTTGGATTTGGATTTCTATGCTGGAAATGTAATGAGTTTTATTTGTTTGTTTGTTTGGTTTTTTTTTTTGTGCAAGGTGTCCTGAAACAGCTGGCCTATGCATCAGAGCACAGAATCTGATCATTTGAGCATACACAGCCAGCAATAGCAACATGAATCTGTTCAGGTGGGAAGCAGAACTGCGGGATGTGAGCTGGAGGACTGCCTGTTTTGCAGTAATTAGTCATCATATACCATAAATCCTGGTGAGTGCAAACTGAACTGCAGAATGTAGTTTACTCCTGTCCAAAAAGTGTTAAATATTGTAGCATCAGGGCTGTGAATGACAGTTTTGTGGATTGAGCTGATATGCACATTTCAAATATGCTAAGCACACCAGGCCCTGTAGAAAAATATGCTGATTATTTTAGTGCCAGGCAGCCAACTTGCAGCTGTTCAGCCTCAGAGGTGCTTCTTAGGCAGGCCTGCAGCTTCTTGAAAGTCTCAAGTGTGTCATTTCCCTCCAGATGTGTGGGAAGATGGCTCCCAAATCCTGAATTGTGCAATGGTCTCAGCTGAGCCTTCTAGCAACACTGATGCTGGTAGTGATAGATGTGATAGCATAGACACAGGTGTCCCCTCTCAGTTCTGAATGTAGGAAGCACAGGTTTCCATGCTTCTTGTTCCTTGTAGAAGGAGAAAACCGTGGTGGATGAACTATGTCATTTTAGTTGACGAAATGCGTCTGAATAATCTGTCAGTTCATTCACCATCCTCTTTCATGTATTCTTAGTAGCTATGTTTCATATGAATAAATTATATTTGCACAGGACAAGTCTCTGAAACTGAGCCCAAATGACAAACTGGCGTGGTTTATTTGTACTACTAAACATATAAGAAAGATATTAAAATAATAGAGAGCATCCAAAGGAGGTCCAGAAAGATGGTGAAAGGCCTTGAGGGGAAGCCACAGGAAGAGTGGCTGAGGTTAATTTTTCTGTTCAGTCTGGGGAAGAGGAGACTCAGAGTAGACCTCATAGCTGTCTACCCTTTCAATTTGAACAAGACATTACTCCTTGCTCTGTCACTACAGATTCAGACAAAGAGTCTCTGTCTGACTGCCTCGTAGGCCCTCCTAAGAAAATGGAAGGTTGCTGGGAGGTTGCTCAATGCTCCAGTTTGAGAGCTAAAGGCATAACTTAGCTCTCCTTTGGAAAACTCTGTTTCATAGACAAGAATTACTCCAGAAAAACTTGGTTATGTAGGGTTTCTCTGTAGAGAAAAGATTTACTTAAATTTAATCTCCTTCTTCCTCCCTCCTAAAACTGAAAACTTGTAGAATTTTAGTCCATTTCATGAAAAAAAATTACTTACATATCACGAAAGGAAATAATTAAAAAACAGAGAATAAAAGGAAAAAAACAGTGGAAAGAAAATATGATTAAATCAAATGCAAGAGAAAAAAAGGAAAATTTGGAAATTAAGTGAATAAAATTAAATGCACTGAGAAGAAATGAGGTGGAATGAAAAGACCAAACCTGCAAAAACAATATTCATTGAAATAAGGGAAAAGAAGGGACAGAATATAAATGACAAAAATGAGATGCTTAAAAAAAGGACTACAAAATGAAGAGAAAACTATATGATGGGATGCCATGAAGTAAAGAAAAAAAGACCAAACCTTGGCGAATTGATCCTTATTGAATTCACATGATTTCATTTCCTTTCATGAAAGGAAAGTCTTAATTTCATGAAAGGAAATGAAATCTTGAAATCAGAAAAGAAAGTGTAATAACCACTCTGGAAAGGAGATCTGCTCAAACAAAATGCACTTAAAAAAAAAAAAGAAAATTTGCAAATGAAGGGACTACAAGCAAAAGCATAGGCATGAAATGAAGTGCAGTGAAAAGGACTAAAACTTCACAAAATGATATTCATTGAAATCTTGAGATCAGGGAAGAAAGTCAAAAGAAAAGACAGGAGAAATATTTAATGAAATCAAAACTTTAAAAAAAATATCTACACTTAAGTGAAACCCTTTAAAAGGCAATGGGATGACCTGAAGCACAGGGAAATGGACTAAACCTTGCCCATTTGATCCTCACTGAATTCACAAGATTTTATTTCCTTTCATGAAATGAAGACTTTCCTTTCATGAAAGGAAGTGAAAGGGAAACAAATACACTGAAATGGACATATGATGAAATCAAATGCAAGTTAAAAACAAAATTAAAATTTGGAAATGTAGTGAATAGAATGACATGGATTGGGATGAAATGAGGTGCAGTGGAAAGGACCAAACAGCACTATGTTCCCAAACTGATTGTATGAAATTTCCCCACCTTGGTGTTAAGTCCTATGCTAACTGTATATATCACTGCCACAATTATCTCTGGTTCTGCTCATCTTGTTTGTTGACTATTATCACAGCTGAAAAAAGGAGATTAATAAAATATACTCTCATACTGATGGGGCTTCTCAGAGTGTGTCAAATTTCACATTACTGGAACTTTTGTATGGATTTTAGATTTCAACAACTATAGCAGGACAGAGATAAGCAAAGAAAATGAAGTGTATTGGAAGATTAAAATGATGTCAAAGTCAAATATGAAGGGTATGTATTAAATACAAATCTCAATTTTATATCTCGTGACAGAATTATGAAGTGTTTTCAAAATTTCCAGATTAATTTACTTTTATGAACTCTGAAAATCCCTGAGGTAAAACAAAATAAGTCAAAATTCAGACAATCACTTTCCTGCAAGGGGCTAATTTGACCAGGTTTGAGCTAAAGGTAGCATTCTCCAGAGTGTCAAGGCAATTTTTAGGTCAATGGACGTACTTACCCTCTTTGTCTGCTCATAAAAGAGCCTTTGTTGCTCTTTGGAAGATAACTTGATCATGCTCGGTACAGACTGCCTCAACTTTTTGTGACCCCCAGAAACTCTGTAAGGCCATTGACAGGGCCTGGTAGGAAGGCGATCAGGAATCTTGAGATAATCTTGGACAGGCTGCATTCATGACAAAATATAGATCACACATGCTAGGACTGCCCTTGATTTCAAAACATAGCCAACTGGACTTCTGTAAGGACTTTCATATAATGCTCCAAAACATCCACCTCTTTAAGCTAAGGATATATAGATTTGATGCTGGTAGAATAGCACAAAAATTGTGCATTGATGGGGTTAGAAAGAGGGACCCAGAGCTTTGTTATGTAGCCCTGAGACAAAGACTTTTTGGACAATTGGTCAGTACTAGATTTGGATTCCAGATCCTATCTTCAGTGATGTGTAAGAGTTTTATTCAATGTAACTTGAATGCAAACATTAACCAAACCCCAGAAACAGAAAGGCAGTGGTATCTAAATGTATCTTTGAGGTTAGAAATTCTAAGGTAATGAATATATATGTTCTCTTACATAATCAAGATGTATTTAACATTCAGGTTCTCTCTGTTCAACCAAAGGATGGATAGAGGCTTTGCAGAAGGGTGCTTATACAAGTGGCTAAAGTGCAGGAGTAAATTTCCACACTTGTATCCAAAAGCATACAAAATGACAACGTAAGAGAAATAATTGCTTAAACATCTCTAGATTATATTCTGAGGAGTAAGCAAATTCTTTTTCTACAGTGAAAACATTTAAATAATTTGGATCTACTTTTCAATTTATGATTGTTGCAACTATTTTCTTGACAAAAACATGGTCAGAAGAAGAGTAGCTTAAAATAAAGTCAGTCCTCAGCAAGCATTGAATTATTTAGAGACTTTATTAGTACAACTAATTTTAAGCCTTGCCTTCTTCTTCAGCTAATTTAAAATAATAGTAAAAAACAACAACAGCAAAGATATGGGGACTTTGGCAGGCAGAAGTGTGCCTTAAGTAGTACTACTACTTGACAACTGTCCATTGAGTGACCCCACATCACTCCATTCTAACATATAAACCTTTAATATATAGCTACTGTGATATACATTCTAATAGAGCAGACAAAGGCATCTACAATTTAATTTGAAAAGCTAGAAGTCCAAGGATAGGAATTTCAGAAAGTCTACCTGGTGACTTTAGAGGACTCAGACAACTCATAACTGTATAGTCATGCTCTCTTCTTTATTTTAATACACACCTCAGGAGCATTTGCTAAGGTATGTAGTCCTGTATGTCCACATACAACAAAATCTTCTGAAAACACAATAACACAATCTTCATTCAGAGAGGAATATTGTATTCTAGATGACACATCAAGCAAAAGGTTGTGGTAACTATTCTTAAACCTTTCATAGAATCACAGAATATGCTGAGTTGGAGGGAACTCAGAAAGGTTATTGAAGTCCAACTCTCGGCCTGCACAGGACACCCCAAGAGTCACACCAGTACCAGAGAGCCTTGTCCAGATGCTCCTTGGACTCTGTCAGGCTTGGTGCTGTGACCACTTCTCTGGGGAACCTGTTCCAGTGCCCAATCACCCTCTGGGTGAAGAACTTTTTTGTAATATCTGTCTTAAACCTCCCCTCTCGAGGCTGAAGAAGACAAGGGACCTCAGCTACTCCTCATGTTGTTTCCACTCTAGACCCATCATCATCTTTGTAGCCCTCCTTTGGACATTCTCTTGTAACTTTATGTCCTTATATTGTGATGCCCAAAAAGGCACACAGGACTCAAGAGTAAGTTGTTATATCTGCATGTAAGTTGTCTGAAAGTCCCTTTTGTCTATTTTGAAAGGAGTCTGGTTTTTGTTTATAGATGTAAAACAAGCAGCACATTCTTAATGACCTACTGCTTGAGGGTGATCTTTCAATATGCAGTGCAGCACTGTTCTGGAAGAGGTTGTTAAAGTGTTGCTAGCTCTTCCCTAGTGGAAATTTATTCAGAGAAAATAAACATTTATCATTAGTGGGCTTCTGCTCCCATTTCATCCTGCTAATGAATCCCTTCTACGAGGATTAGATGTTGATTAGATATAATGGCTGTTAATGATCTTATCTACTAAATTAAGGCAGATGTTAAGGGATTTATACTTAAAAATACCTCATGTGGTAAATCTCAGGAGTGTGCAGAAGAAAGGCAACACTGTCTGCATTCACAGTGATAACAAATTAACCGTGACCTGAAGGGGTCAGGAAGTGTTCATATTATTTGATTAGAAAAGGTACAAGCAAAATTCCTACTTCCATATGAGCATTTTTGAAGACAATGGCAAGAAAAAAGATTTTCTAAAAAGAATCTGAACCCAAAAATAATTTTTAAAATGTCATTTATTTGTAAGCTGTGAAAATGCTAGAGAAACCCCATCTTTCCTGGTGAGAGGGACCAATCTGATTTTTATTTATGCCTCAACATATGTAACACATGAGGTGAAAAACTACTCTAGGGGCTGTACACGTGCTGGGAGCCCTGTCCTTGGGGAGGCTTCATCTGACAGCCTGCCTATCAGGGGAGAGAAAGCTCTCTTCTTCCCTCTCTGCTCCCTTTTCTATCCCACTTCAGTAGGAACACTTATCTTTCTTTATCAATAAACAGTTCTCGAATATAATATTGCCATTCTCACACTTTATTTTCATCTGAGAAATCTGTCAAAAAGAATCCTCCCCAACTCCCCTTTTACAGTGGGATGGGACACCTGGGTTACACTGTGATGAAATCTCAGCTTTTTTCTCCTTACTATTAGAAGCCAGTAGAAGTAATTTTCAGTGTAGCAGATCTTACTGGACTGGGTAGTAGTAACTTCCCGGAAAATAAATAAGCAAAGAGCTCCTTTGTGAATGAGAGCAGGGCTCTAAAATGAAAATGAGAGAGTGAAGCTCACTGGCTGAACATGCGAGTGAAAGAGAGATGTGTGTGATAAGGGCATACTTGAGGAATAACCTGTGAAACAGTCCCCTAGGAAGGGGATGAAGGTATGCACCACTGCCAGATCTACTAAAGAAGTTTTATGCTTATGTGGATCTCTGTTTTTCATTTTTCTTTTAGTAATGCCAATGTTTATAGTATTAGTGTATCTACAGGGAGGGATAAAGCATTCTAAAGTCTTTGATTTGATGGAATGCTCAAGGTTGGCTATTTAGGAAGAGAATTCCTGGATTATGGCCCTTTTAGCTGAATTTAATAGTCTTTTAGTAGTTTTACAATAATTTGAGTATCAAAATACGCTCTTTGGGAGACCCTTCCATTATTGCCTTTTAATGACCAAGATCCTCTGAGTCTTCCAGTAAGACAGCAAAATATTCTATCATGCTCAGTATTGCAAGCAAGCTGGCATCCATGTTCTTAATTTTTGGCTCATATGTTTAATTTTGAAAAGCCCTGATGTGGTTATTAAGAAAAAGAGTCATTGATAAAATTTCATTGATGGGTGAAATTTATCTTGTACAGCATGGCAGCATGAAGCCAAAGTAAGATGTATGTGGGATATTAGCCTCTGATGGCTCTCTGTGAAGGAAGAATTCAATTAACAATAAATTTAATTATTTTGTTTTGATGTGTGGGGTTTTGAAGGCTTTCCTGAGTTTGTCAGCATAGCTAAGAACCTGGGGGATGAAATGAGGGTCAGATTTTTAAAAGCAGCTAATAATTTTGGTTAGCTTTTTTTTTTTTTTGAGGACTTTTGGGAGGAAAGAGGGATTGTGATATAAAATTTGAGACTCCTTCAAAGAAACTCTTTTTCAGAAAACTTTGAGAATTTAATTATTGAAACTCATATGATGGGAAAAGAGTCTCCAGGTGAGTTTCCAAAGACATTAGCATTTCTTGAGCACTTAGTGTGGACTTTTGAGCCTTGTGTTCAAAGTTCAGAGGCTTCCTAAATTGGGTTTTAAATGTTGCTGTGAGGAGCCAATTTAATTTTTATTTCTGTCTCAACACTGTTATCTGTTATTCTGTTTATCAGAGGGATGTGAGGGAGGGGCTACACCTGTGCCACCTGCAGGAGGCAACTGGGAGAAGCCAGGAGAGGGCCCTGTTTCGGGGGTCACTTTGCCTGGCAACCATTTCATACCTCACATGGGACAGGCAGTCAGCAGCAGACCACCAAGGACACTGTACCTTCCAGAGAGCTTCTGCACTAGGCAAAAGGACTCCCCCAATGGACTGCAGTGGAACATTGGACTGGGCCAGTGGTCTCCTGTCAGCAAGCAGGCCTCGGAAAGAGCCAGGGGGTATAAAAGTGACCGTGTCACAAGCTCTGGGATCTTGTCTGTTTTCATTTTGCTTCTTGCCCTGGCTCTAGCCTGGTTTTGTCCTTTTTGCCCTGCCTCCAGCCTGCTTTTTGACTCTTCTGCCCTTGCTGGCCCATGCTCACCGTCACTTATCACCCTCTGGCTGGGTGCTTGGCAGGACACCAGCTGACCTCCGAGCCTCGAGCCTTGCGTGTAGCCTGTGTCCTGCCCTACCCCATTGCCTGTCCTGCTTCCTGTGTTCCTGTCAGCTTTGGCCCTGCATTCCTGCCTGACACCCCTGCGTCCAGCCCTGCTTCCCGGATCCTGCCTGTCCTCATGATCCCCTCCATGAGCCTGTCCAGGGTTCTGTGCCTCCTGCCCAAGTGCCCACTCAACTTGTGTGCAGCCACCTGTCCAGTGCAGGTAGAAAACTGCCTCTACAGCCAGCCAAACATCTCCTCATGTACTCAGCACTGATTTCAGAGCTACCTCTGTTGCTGGTAAGAGAAACAGCACAGAGGTAGCTCTGATAAAGAACCAACAGCTCTGGTTGGACCAGAGATGTAGCTGTGCATAGGCTCGTGTCTGCTTCAGTGCTGAGCCAGAAGGTCTTGTCTATAAAATGGTTTGGGGACTGGAACATCTGCCACACAAAAGGAATCTGAGTAAGCTGGCATTGTTTAGTATGGGGACAGCTCAGGGGAGATCTAATCGGTGTATATAAATACCTGACAAGAGACAGTACAGGAAGTAGACTTTTCTCACCTGTAGTCAGTGTAATGAAAGAGGCATTAAATACAAATGGAAACACAGAAAATTCCATTTACTTGGTCCTTCCAAATGTCAGCTGAAATTCACATTTTCATTGTTCTCTGAAGCAATTTTCTGACTAAAATCTGACCCCTGCTCTACAGGAGGCTTCTTTCCATGGGCCCACAGATGTCTCTAGAAGCCTGCCCTAGTATGGGCTCTCCACAGTCGGCAGCTTCCTTCAGGGCGTGTCACCTTTGTTGGCATGGGGTCCCCTGTGTGCTGTAGTGTGGATATCTGCTCCTGCCTGTTCCTTCATGGGCTGCAGGGGAGCAAACTTGCTTCGCGTGGTTTTCTCTACAGGGAAATCTCTTTGGTGCCTGGAGAATTTCCTTCTCCACTGACTGGTGTCCACAGGGCTCTTTTCTCCTTTTTTTCAGTCCATATCTCTCTTAGATGTTGCACAGCATTTCTCACCCTTTCTTCAAAACATTATAGCAGAGGAAGAACCAGCTTTACTGATGGGTCCTGCTTTTTTTGGCCAGAAGCAGGTTCATTTTGGAGCCAGCTCAAACAGGTTCGATCCGACAGAGGGGCAGTCCCCGATCTCTTCTCGTGTGCCGCTCCTGCAGCCTCCTCCACTACCAAAACCTTGCTGCACAAACGAAATAAAGGCACTTATGAGACTGGCACTTATACTGGAAGGTGATATCCAATTTTGATCATAAAACAGTATCAGAAAAAAAGAATTCAAGAGTTGAGCAACAAAGAGTGCAAAGCACTCTGTAAGGGCTACTGGTGCCTGGAAAAATTATGGAGAAGATTAATCTGGGAATTATTAAAAAATTTATTAATTTTCTCCTTTTCTAATAAAGTAATTGTAAACTGCTTTATACAAATATAGCTCTACTGCAACTGTTTTTTAAAAATATTATACAAAGTATAGAAATTGTTGAAACTTAAAGTCATATAAAGAACCACTTGCCAAAAAAGACTAGAAAAATTATGCTGAAATGGTAATCTTGGTAAAGGGAGGTTATAAGAAAAGCTCTCCAAGGTTCACTTTTTTTTCCCCAATGATATGTCTGTGATATGCCAGAATTACATTATTTCTGTCATCAAAACCAGTTGATGACAAACTGAGCTTATTGCTTTCTACAACTTTCTCTTGAGAGGGAATAGAGAGGAAGGTGCTGATCTCTCTGGTGAACACTGATAGGGCACATGGAAATGGTATCAAGCTGCATCAGGAGTTTTTATATTGGATACTAGGAAAAAAGTTCTTCACTGACAGGGTAGTCAAGCACTGTAAGAAGCTTCTCAGGGAACTGGTCCTGGCACCAAGCCGGTCAGTGTTCGAGAAGTATTTAGATAATGCTCTTAGATAAACAATTTAACTCCTAGATTGCACTGGGTAGAGCCAGAGTTTGGACTCAGTGATTCTCTTGGATCATGTCCAGTTCAGTGCATTCTATGATTCTATTGCTATTGATACATCTTAGAACTTGAGTAGCTTCTCAATTCCAATGACCAGAAACTAGAGCTGCAAATATTCACACTGGCAAAAAAAAAGTAATGACAGTAAATAATAATGGGAAGGTGTTAGCACAAGTGGTTCTCCATTCATCATCACTTTAAACACTTAAATAGAGATTATCCTTCTTTTTACATAACTGAAAGAAAAATTTCATTAAATATTCATAAAATATCAGGCAGACATTTGGTTATTGTTGGACTTAAACAATAGGACGATTGGCAAGGGCAGGAAATTCCATCAGTGATGTCACATGTTAAATTTTAAAAAATTTTAAATTTTAAATTTTTTATAAATGTTCTTTCAGAAGAATAGCATTAGTGTTTTATCAATCATTATTTTCATGACTGAAAATACGGAGTTTTAATAGCAAACTTGTAAACAATAAATTAGTGTTTGATATACAGTCAAAAGAAGAAGAATTCAAACTTCAAAGAAACACTATTTCAACTACAACAATATATTATCTGATGCTTCTAATCTGCAGCTGTTTGGACCAGTTTTTCATCTTTGTCCAAAAGACGTGTTAAAAACCTATCAGGTTATTAAATTCACAAATCTGGCAGATATTTAAGAGATATATTGATTACTAAAACAGTTTCAAGATGATACTTAAAAGTAACAGAAATAGTGAGCATTCTGTAGTTCAGTGGAGATGTGGGATCATAAAATTTATCCCCAGTTAGATGCAAGCTACCTTTTTTATATCAAGAATTCATATTCTTTAAAGACTAATTGTGAAGAGCAGATAGCATTTAGATCTAAATGAAGTCACAATCATTTTCATGGCATCTACCTGTTTACAGTCCTGATTTCCATCAAACAGAAATTGGCAGAAAGAGGATGGCCACAAGTTTTTCATGCAAATTCTTTGCTGGCTAACAAGATGAAAATTTTACTTGTATGTCCCCATAGAACTGTTACTAAATGTTATAGTTTCAACTCCTACTAGATTATGAAACTGAAAAGCAGAAAGTAACTGCCAAGTAAGGCAAAAGATGGACACTGAAAATGTGAGTGTCAGTTGGCTGCTAACTTGTCTGATAAGATCTGTCTACTTTTCCTTTTCTGTTGCTTGCTCAAGCCCCAACTCCCCAGAAAACCAAAACGAAATCAAATTGTGTTATGATGAAAAGCTGTACAAAAGCTGGATCTTCCTGTATATCTAGATCAGGTTTTAGAAAACAGCTACTGATTCTGGCACAGGTATTTTTCTGTAGAGTGGGACCGAGTGAGAAAAATGCACCATTAAAATAAGAGCAGGATGAAGTGATAACTGGTTCCAAGCATATTAAAGACAAGAAGGTGGTTTGAAGAAGTCAGCATGAGTTTATGATGGGAAAATACATGATCAAGCTGATAGCCTTCTTATGATGAGATTATAAACTCAGAAGACATAATAAAATAATTTAGCTACCTTTCTGCCTCATGATCTTGCTTTTGCCTTATAGCACATGTACAACACATACACAAATAGTGAAACCTCCCTAAGGCATTAACCACTAAGGTACTGCCTCCTTGCATCAAGGAGAGCATTTTTTATCATTAGAGGAGCATTAGTTAGGAAAAGTGAGTTCTTGACTTCCCTTCAATAACTGTACTATAAGCATGGCTGCTCCCTAGTTTTGAGGGCTTAGTCATTTTTCCATGTATATCCAGGGAATTGCAGCCTTTTGAACTATAATTCTCAACAACTATGAGGTGGAGTTTTTTACTTTTTTCCCTAGTGATCCCTAAAGCCTACTAAATTCTTAAATGGAAGTTCTTTTCTGTAAGTCTAATTAATTTTATGGATGTTGTTCAGGTCAATATCAAACTATACAGAATTTTAATCAACAGGGAAACGCAAATAAGAAACATGAACATTCCATCATAAACCAATAAAAACAATTTAGTATGTAACAGGCTGCCCTTAGCAGCAATTGCAGTACTTCAAAGTAAACATTGTGTAATAATGTGTAAAGATGTTTCCTTAGACCTCAGAAATATGATCTAATATTAGTTATCAAAGTCTTTAACAACTGTGCTGGTGTTGGTCAATAAAAATAATGTCAAAATCCCAAGATACTGCTGAGAGTGTTATCCAATATAATCTTCTGCTCTTAGTGTGGAAGAGATTTCAAAGTATTTGTTTTCCCAGCTGACAAGGTACATAAATATGAAACTGAAACTGGAAAGTAGGAAACAGCTGTTGACAGGAGGTAATATATGGTATGTGAATTGTGGTGCACACTTCAGTACAATTGTTTAAAATAAAACTGGCAGAATAAGAAGAAAATGAGATTTATGGTATGTGAGAGTTGAGAAATATTGTCTACACTAAAAGGAGCAATTTATTGTCTGTGGAAAAATGCAGTGAAGGTGTTACAAAGTGAGCTTAACCATAAGTGATTAGTTTACATAAAAGAGCCTGATTTTGCTTATTAGGTTTCATTGAATTCCAAAGCATGTACAGCAACTTACTGTATTTAAATATATTCTGCTATTAATTAGCTCCTGAACCTGAATAGGAACACATTTTTGCTGTGAGCCTAGCTGGAAAGAAGATTTTATTGTTTCTCTGGTACATGTTCACAGCTCCATTAAATTTCAGTCATGTATTGCCAAAGGAAATAGTGGGCATGTGCAGATCCATTGACTAAGGGATATCTGTAAACTTGACATAGGGACAGGCTGCTCTCACAAAGGAGGGGGCTTCATCCTCTCCCAAGTGCTGCAGTTTGTTTTAGTTAGAGAAAAAAAAGATTTTTTTTATGGATTGATGCCTGGAGAAGACACATTGGCTATACCAATGTTTTATCAGAAATGGAAACACAAATGTCGCTGCCCCATTACAGATAAAGAGATGACACTTTTTGGAGGTCTTGAGCATGTATGAATTTAATGGTTGAAGGTGTGCTAACATCTTAGGGACTGGAATGGTCTAGTGAAAGGGAGTGGAGTAGGAACTTGATCATCTTTAAGGTCCCTTCCCAGTCATTCTATGATTCTATGGCTCTCTGAATTTGACCAGGAGTGGTTTATATTCTATGGGGAAGTCATGGGTATGCAATAGTGTTGGTGTTCAGTTTAGCCCCCTTCTGGGCTTATAATTTCACAGATATATCTGAATTTAAAGAACTGATTTCTACCTTTCCTGTGGATCTTCATGTGACCAATGAAGTTAGATCTCTTCCTTTTACAAGAAGAAATAAAAAACAGCTCATATCAGCCTTCATACTGATAGAGCACCTGAATTCTGGGCGGCAGCTGGAGACAAGAAGAGTGACAATTCTAGTTTCAGTACAGAATAAGAAGTAAAACTCTTTTTACTTTACTCCAAAAAGAATTTGCACAAAATACTTACGCTTGTTATCCCCTTTTTCTTCACTTTGGTATACAAAGAATAAAAATCAACTCTCAGCTTTTCTAATGATATATAGATTAGCTTCTGGTGAATTGGTCTGGGGTGAGTTTCCTGTTGGTATCGTTAGATTGAGAAAGAAATTTAGGGGTTGGCTGATGTTGTCTGTGGCAAGCAGGTGTCACTTAACTCTGTCTTAAGCTAAACCTTTTCTGGAGTGGAAGCTACAAAATAGTAGTAAATATGATAGCAATTCTTAACAGGGCTTTAGGTCAGACTTAGCACTGTGCTGGTGCGGCTGTCTGGCTTCCTGGCAGGCTAAAAACACTGGTTAAGGAAACCAAACTTAAAAAAAAAATCAAAGATATGCTTAGCTATCACTAATCATAGGCATTTATTGATTTGTTTCTGGAGTCTCACCGGCAGAAAAGAAGGTATGAATGGAAGCACAGACTGTCCATACATGGATTTTGGCACCTCACAAAACTGCGTTGTGCAGACCTTGTAGATTTAACCACTCCTGGACTAGAAGCTGTGACTCCCCCTTTGGAAAAAAGCAGCTGTATCAATTGACTGTAAAGAGCTTAGACCTCTCACTAATGGGCTGTGAATTTACCCAGACATGTTTTCTTTGATACAAGGTCAGACAAGGAAATTTCACAGTAATTGAAAATGAGCAAACCCAGCTCCCAGATTTATACAGCCCAAGGCTCTGTTCCAAGTGTTTTAGCTGACTTTTCCAAATGCTTTTCAGGCTACCATGACATCCAGGAAGCAAAGCTATAGGGTATCAGTGGGACTCCAAAGGGAAAAGAGACTGTAGTGAAGAGAGAAAACCCTTTCTCCAAAGTTTGTCACAGTATTTTTCTGGGGTTGCTATATCCAATGTTAGAATACATTGAGGGTTGTTTTATTGCTAGTGTACTAAAATTGGATCATGTTAACACCATTTTTACCTTCATGACTAAAGAGAGCATACTGGAAGGGTACCAGCATGTGCTTCTTTGGTAGACTTGGGTAACCATGCTCAAATATATTTCCCATGACACGTTACATTATGTAGCCAGTTCTGTGGAATCTACCTGGACATAGAAGAATGTGTAAGATTTTGAGTGAGGATGTTGAGAGCTATGGGATGACTTATGTACAAAGAACAGAGAAATTATCCAAGACTCATCTAGGAACAGAAATAGCTGAAGAGGAAGTTGTGATAGAGAAGGACAGTTCATGAATGACAAAAAGCCCCCAGCAACAATACTATAGGTATAAATTGATTGTTCATTCTTTCTTCTAACAAAAGGGGCAATTCAATGAACTTAGTCAACCAGGTTCAACACATTTAGAAAGAGGTGGCTCTTTGTGCAAACAGTACAACTGCTCTTATTTTTCTATATGGATAAAGACTTCTCGATGACAAATCTTCCTTTCCATGCTCCCTTTTCCAGAGCCTTTCATCAATCTTTGCCAGGGATATAATGACTGATAAAATGTATGTTGGTGCTAGGAAAAACTGCACAAGCTCAGGAAAGAGAAATCCTCTGAGTGTTACAAAGTATGTGGAAATTAAATTTGGTTGAAGAAGTTCATAGGCAGATGAGCGGAATTTTAAAAAGTACAATGCACACTCACTCTATTCTTACTCATTGGTAAGTGCCTGCTGTTGGCCAGATTTGAGGACATGACCCCTGGAAGCTGATATATATTAATTATACATTATATTATATTATATTATATTATATTATATTATATTATATTATATTATATTATATTATATTATATTATATTATATTATATTATATTATATTATATTAATCCTATTATTACTAGTGGGAGAATTTGGACACTGGACATTATAAGAGCTCTTTGTGCCCCAGAAGAATTCCCATTTAAAGTTTATTCTGTGATATAATAGTGAGACTCTTTGGGAGGTATTTTTATGTGTAAATGTTTTTCACAACTTTCTTTCTCGCCTTCTCCAAAGCATGTACCATGTATCTTATGACTATTGGTTTTACAAAAAGTTTGGCACTTGGATAGGAGGATCAGTAAGACTGAACATTCTTGAAGTACTCAGAATAGTACATGTGTTGCCAGTATCACTTTTTTTGCATGTTTCCAAGTTCTCCTTGATAGCCATAGAGAGCCAAAGAAGGCTGTAGTCTAAGGAGTCAGTTATCTCTGAAACTTAGCGATATTCTATTTCTCATGAGAATAATTTCACCAGAGAGGAAGAAGGGTTAAAGAGCCTAAGAAAATCAATAGGATGCTTGACAGGAAAGTTATGTTCTTTAGGAGATGCATAATTTACAGACCTTAATCCTCTGTAAATATTTATTTCATTGATTTTTCTCCCACACTCTTTATAGTTTCTTTACATATGCGTACCAGAAACCACACTTATAGGCATTATTACTGCAAAAATGGAGTAATAACTGAAAAGTTTGATGCCAGAATACCACTAATTACAGTAATGTGACTTTATATCATTTCATAATTAACACCAAACATAAAGAAATGGAATTTTTCACAGTCACACCTAATGTAAAAATCTTTCTCAAATTATATTATTTTGCTTTCAGTGGTACAAAGACAAATATAATGTGAAAACATATTCACATCTAGTATTCATCCTCTTTTGTTGGAAAAATAGTGTGACATAATTGAGATTAAATATATAAAGTTGATTGACCTCCATCTCACTTTAGTTTGTGGCTTCAGGCACTATTGAATCAGAACTAGACATATATAAAATAGGTTGAATATAATGTCTGCAAAAATAGTACTGAGATTGACACATCAAGCTCTCAGAAGTTAGGATATTGAATAAGATTGCTTGGCCAATTAATTTTGCCTTCTTTTCTCTATTCATTCTTGTACAACAATGATATTTTTCTCCTAAAGATTCCTCCTTTATTCAGTGCACAGGAATGGACAAGGCACACTTGAAATATTACAGTTCATTAAGAGAGCACCATGTACCTGTGTAAAGGCAGGGGAGAGGACTAATGGGAAGCCATTGTAAGAGAAGTGTTCTTGGGCTTAGCCATTGTGTGGGGACAAAAGTGATGCAGAATTCAGTCATTGGTTGGTAGAGTCAGATGCCTGAGCAAGTCCCAAAGAATTCTGCTACTCCACAAAATATATCTGCATGCAGAAGAAATCAAGCCATAAAAAATACAAAAAAAATGATTTTGACAAATGTAAAGTAGTTATAACCATGAGAAACAGGTTCTTCTAAAGAGAAGTGCTAGGCTGTCTTAATAACAGTACTGTCAGCCTTGCTCTGTATGACATTATATTTATGTGTCTTTTATTTATTTATTTCTACAGATGCCTTTAAAAAACTATAGCGTCAGATAGTGGGGTTCCACCATTGTACAAACTGCAAGAGTATACTATTGACCCTGAAAAAACTTGTCTGAGTACACATAAAGAAATATTAATAGTATGACTTTGGCAAATGAAGGAAGATATTGATGGTCACCATCAGATGAACTCTGTTCCAAAATGCTGAATCCTAGTTATTGCATTTTTTGACTAAAAGAAGAAATAAGACCACAGTTTGTGTGAGAGCTACAAATAATTAAGTGTTATGTAAGGCATGTACTGATCTTTGTCCATTTAAGTCTCCTGAACACAAGCACAATACCTAAAGTTTTTGAACTGCGGCATGTGTGGAGTGACCACAGAAGCCCGAAGGAGGAGTTTTTGAGATCCATCACAGATACAGACCTTCTTAGCATGTAATTAACAGGAACGGTGTTGTTACATATCTCCAAGTAAGATAAAATATTTTTATCTGCTTTTTTTTTGTAAAAAAAAAAGAAACTTAATAGTTGAAAGCTAATTTGAGGCAGAGGAGTAGCAGTAGAATCTGCTTGTCTCCTTCCATACAAATGTACAAATAAGGATACCTATACATACAGAATGAGCAGATAGATTTTAAAAAGTGAGCTGAGGTGTCTTGATTTGCCATTTTTGTAGCACCTTGAAAAGATAGCTTTCAGAAAATGCTGACCATTTTTCTTCCTCTAGTGATTCCCTTCAAGGCACCTCTTGATAGGTCCATAGGGAAAAATATACTTTAAATCATTACTCACTCAAGAAAGTGTTGGTCATCATTCTTTTCTTGATTAAAGCCTCAAAACTGCATGTTAGACCTTAAAGATTTCTCTTTGTCCTCTTGGTTACTGAATTTATGTCAAAATTATATTATCTAACATTTCCCTGACAAAACAGGGTTTTGATCAATACACTGAATGTCAGATCTGCAATGCTAAGCTTAGGCAGATTTTTTTTCATGTAGTCCTTTTTTCCCCCATAATATAAATGTATTTTTAAAGAGTTTGTGTGGTGTTTTTTTCTGTAAACTTTTCTGTGTTATTTACGTTCAGATTTCCCCCGAGTCAGGTTTTTTTTAGCACTGCCTATAAAGATTACTTCATTTTTGATTTATTCATGGCCACAGCAAAACTATCTCACTTATGGGAAATACACTTCTGAGGAAATAATTTACATTATAGAAATTAATGAATTCCACTGTAGGGTTTAACTTCATAAATTGCTAAATCGGCAAATGTTCAAAAGTGCCAGGCAGTACATTTCTGTGCTACCTGATCAGAGATGCATTTTGCACTGCTTTTTACATATCCTTAAATAATCTCATGTTTAGTTCTCCAACATACTCGGTATCTGAGTTGTTCTGCCCATTCTTGTGTGGCTTTGGGGAAGAAAACACAGCTAGATGTAGGTATTATAATTCCTATTATCTTTGGCTGAAAAAAAATGGAGTTGTCTCCTGGATTGTTTGACCTTTATGTACAGAGTGTGGAGATGCTTAATTATGTGAGGGAGTTATTAACAATATCCAGTGAATTGAACGTGTACTTAGCAGTTTAAAAGGAAATTTATCTTGAAGCCTCCCTTCCTGAGATGCAAGGCAGCTTTCTGCATTCTTATTTAGGTGTGTTTTGCATAAAACACACTGGGCAAAAAGAGTCACTAGGCAAGAAGATACCCTTGGAAGTAGGTATCAAACCATTGGATCCTCCCTCTGCTCTCAGAAGTATCTCAGTGCGCATGGGAAAATTAAGAGCAAGTCTACCTATCTAACAATTAGCTCTGAGTCAATATTAGTAATTTTAAAAACATTTTGAATTGTTTTAATAGTAGTAAGAGCTCAATAAATGCATAAACTCTGACTATGTCATCAATGATTATGTCATTATTCCTGTATCTTGTTTTTTTTGTTCCCACCAACCAAAATGAAAAAATAGACCAAATAAAAGCGTAGTCAAGAAAATACAGGTGAAAACCATCGTCTGATGAAAAAGAAAAGTACTCTGGAAATCTGTAGTCCTGAGATTTATGAAATTAGGAATAATGTATATATCATCATATACAATACTAGAAGACATGATTAAAATATCAGGAAATGGGGATTGTGTTTGTTTGAGTTTTTAAATTTTATTTTTAATTTTATTTTTCACATAGATGAAAAATAACTGAATTGTGCGATCATTTGAAGAAGTTCTGAACATCCCTAAAACTGGGAAATTGTTGGATAAGGAATAACAGATAGTACTGGTGGTAAGCAGGAAGACAGCATCTAGAATCATCTTATATGTGATTGATTTCTAATATTTCATAGAAGGAACTCTGCAGACACCGTGGCCAATGAAGAAGGAGGAAGAGGAGGTGCTCCAGACAAAAATTTCCCTTCAGTTTGTGGAGAAGACTATGCCATGGAGCAGATATCTGTGCTACAGCCTGTGGATGACCCCATGCCAGAGCAGGTGGAAGTGCCCTGCAGGAAGCAACACTGTGTGGACATCCCCGGACTACACTCCTGCAAGGAACTGTGAGGGACCCACATGGAAAGAGTCTTTTCCAGAAGAAATGCATTCCATGGAAGGGAACTGCAGTGGAGCGCTGTGTGAAGAAGTGCAGCCCCTGGGAAAGATCCGTGTAGGAGAATTTTGTGAAGGACTGTATCCTGGAGCAGAGGAAGAACTTGAAGGAGGAGCAGACATGAATGATTGTGAAGTGCTACAAATCCCATTCCCCATCACCTTAGACTGCTCGGAAGGAGGAGGTAGAGAATTTGGGAGTGGTGTTGAGCCTGAGAAGAAAGAAGAGGTGGGGTGAAGGTGTTTTTAGATTTTTCCTTGTTTCTTATTACCCTCTCTCTTATTAATTGCCAATGCATTAAATTAATTCACCAGCTTGAACCTGTTTTACCCTTGACAGGAACTGATAAGCGATCATCCTGTCCTTACCTCAACTCAGAGCTTTTTGTTGTATTTTCTCCCTCTGTCCTGTTCAGGAGGGCAAGGGATAGAGTGGCTTGGTGGGCAGCTGGCAGCCAGTTAAGGTCAACCCACCACAGTAGTAAAGGGCAATATTTCAGAAAAATCCTAGGTGACTACCATGAAAGATCTCTCTGCCAATGGTTTTAAGTTCAAGTCAACTTTGCTGAAAACACTAATTCCAGAATGTGGAAATTCTTTGTCTTATATTTGCAGTGGTATGTGAATGCATAAGCTAAACAATTCTTGTAAGAATAGAAAAGCTATTAAGAATTAGGTGCCTAAGATCTGTGGTATGGCAACAGAAAGATGCTGCAAGATCATTTAATTGAATTCCAAAAAGCCTAAGTATATTGCTGATGCAGATTCTATTAATTTTATAATTTTGTCCATTTTTCTTGATCAAATTGGTGCAATGTTGCCGATTTGGCATATGCTGACAATAGTTGTGTGTATTATAAATGTATTGTACTGGAATAGCTTAGAAAATCAATGCTAATATTATATTAGCATACTACTAGCTGCTGACTCATGTCATGACAGGGCAGTGCTGCATATTTTTGTGTATATTAGGGTATTCTGTCTGGAACTGACTGCCACTAAGATGTCAAGTCTGAAAGTTGTGGAGGTGTGTTTATTGGTGTAAAAAAATGCAGCAATATCAAATATAACATTTTCTAAATAGTTACTTACCCTGAACAGGAACTTCCCCTTACAGTGTAGTCCCTACAGTGGGCAATTCGTCATGGGGAAGAAGGAAGGGAGGAAGGGAGGAAGGGAGGAAGAAAGGAAGTGGTGGAAGGAAGTGGCGGAAGGAAGTGGTGGGTGTGGCAGAAGCGGCGGAAGTGGCAGAAGGAAGGAAGGAAGTGGCGGAAGGAAGGAAGGAAGGAAGGAAGTGGCGGAAGGAAGGAAGTGGTGGAAGGAAGGAAGTGGCGGAAGGAAGTGGCGGAAGGAAGTGGCGGAAGGAAGTGGCGGAAGGAAGGAAGGAAGGAAGGAAGTGGCGGAAGGAAGGAAGGAAGTGGCGGAAGGAAAGAAAGGAAGCAAGGAAGGAAGGAAGGAAGGAAGGAAGGAAGGAAGGAAGAAGGAAGGAAGGAAGGAAGGAAGGAAGGAAGGAAGGAAGGAAGGAAGGAAGGAAGGAAGGAAGGAAGGAAGGAAGGAAGGAAGGAAGGAAGGAAGGAAGGAAGGAAGGAAGGAAGGAAGGAAGGAAGGAAGGAAGGAAGGAAGGAAGGAAGGAAGGAAGGAAGGAAGGAAGGAAGGAAACGGAAGGAAGGAAGGAAGGAAGGAAGGAAGGAAGGAAGGAAGGAAGGAAGGAAGGAAGGAAGGAAGGAAGGAAGGAAGGAAGGAAGGAAGGAAGGAAGAAGGAAGGAAGTGGCGAAGGAAGGAAGGAAGGAAGTGAAGGAAGGAAGGAAGGAAGGAAGGAAGGAAGGAAGGAAGGAAGGAAGGAAGGAAGGAAGGAAGGAAGGAAGGAAGGAAGGAAGGAAGGAAGAAGGAAGGAAGGAAGGAAGGAAGGAAGGAAGGAAGGAAGGAAGGAAGGAAGGAAGGAAGGAAGGAAGGAAGGAAGGAAGGAAGGAAGGAAGGAAGGAAGGAAGGAAGTGGAAGGAAGGAAGGAAGGAAGGAAGGAAGGAAGGAAGGAAGGAAGGAAGGAAGGAAGGAAGGAAGGAAGGAAGGAAGGAAGGAAGGAAGGAAGGAAGGAAGGAAGGAAGGAAGGAAGGAAGGAAGGAAGGAAGGAAGGAAGGAAGGAAGGAAGGAAGGAAGGAAGGAAGGAAGGAAGGAAGGAAGGAAGGAAGGAAGGAAGGAAGGAAGGAAGGAAGGAAGGAAGGAAGGAAGGAAGGAAGGAAGGAAGGAAGGAAGGAAGTGGCGGAAGGAAGGAAGGAAGGAGCGGAAGGAAGGAAGGAAGGAAGGAAGGAAGGAAGGAAGGAAGGAAGGAAGAAGGAAGGAAGGAAGGAAGGAAGGAAGGAAGGAAGGAAGGAAGGAAGGAAGTGGAAGGAAGGAAGGAAGGAAGGAAGGAAGTGGCGAAGGAAGTGGAAGGAAGGAAGGAAGTATGGAAGGAAGGAAGGAAGGAAGGAAGGAAGGAAGGAAGGAAGGAAGGAAGGAAGGAAGGAAGGAAGGAAGGAAGGAAGGAAGGAAGGAAGGAAAAGGAAGGAAGGAAGTAAGGAAGGAAGGAAGGAAGGAAGGAAGGAAGGAAGGAAGGAAGGAAGGAAGGAAAGGAAGGAAGGAAGGAAGGAAGGAAGGAAGGAAGGAAGGAAGGAAGGAAGGAAGGAAGGAAGGAAGGAAGGAAGGAAGGAAGGAAGGAAGGAAGGAAGGAAGTGGCGGAAGGAAGTGGAAGTGGCGGAAGGAAGGTAGTGAAGTGGGGAAGTGGCGGAAGTGGCGGAAGGAAGGAAGGAAGGAAGGAAGGAAGGAAGGAAGGAAGGAAGGAAGGAAGGAAGAGAAGGAAGGAAGGAAGGAAGGAAGGAAGGAAGGAAGGAAGGAAGGAAGGAAGGAAGGAAGGAAGGAAGGAAGGAAGGAAGGGAAGGAAGGAAGAAGGAAGGAAGTGGCGGAAGGAAGCGGCGGGAAGGAAGTGGCGAAGAAGGAAGGAAGGAAGGAAGGAAGGAAGGAAGGAAGGAAGGAAGGAAGGAAGGAAGGAAGGAAGGAAGGAAGGAAGGAAGGAAGGAAGGAAGGAAGGAAGAAAAAGAAAAGAAAAGAAAAGAAAAGAAAAGAAAAGAAAAGAAAAGAAAAGAAAAGAAAAGAAAAGAAAAGAAAAGAAAAGAAAAGAAAAGAAAAGAAAAGAAAAGAAAAGAAAAGAAAAGAAAAGAAAAGAAAAGAAAAGAAAAGAAAAGAGAAAAGAAAAGAAAGGAAAAGAAAAGAAAAGAGAAAAAAGAAATTATTAAAATGAGCTTCCAAGAAAAGGTATGGCTGCAGGGTCTATTTTCCGGTTTCCCAGAGGTGTTTAACAGCATCTTTCAGGTCCTTATGTCCATGTTTCTGGCACTGAAGTCCTTCCTTTTGGCTTTCATTATGGTAAGTCTAAGGCTCCCTTCCAACCCTCTGAATGCTGTTCTAGCAACATGTAGCAGGAAGCCTAACAAGGTACATGAAATATTGTCCTTGACCTTATATTTTGCTGCCAGATCCAAATTCCAAACATCTCAAGCACTGCAGTACTGAGCACCTTGAGGCTTGTAGCTCTTTGATGAATATTGATCTGTGAACCTTGTCTAGATCTTAACAAAGGCAGGGTAAAGATGATCCTGATGTCTGAAAGAACTGTTCTATCTGAACCAGTGTATTACTGAAGACATCACAAAACATTTGCAGCTGCAGTAAACATTGCCTGTTTATAGAGACCTATGCCTTTTCAATTTTTCTTCTGCACTTTCCTAGGTTCTCCTCTGCACACAGAGGAGAACTTATTTCAGTGAACAGGTTTCATACAAGTTTGACTGTACTGGTTTAGGGAAATTTAGGGTGGAAATCTCTGAAGGGGTCCCCCTAGAAAGTCAATTCAAGCGGCCCTCCCCCCACTGGTTAGGGAGGAAAATCTACTTCCAGAGAAGTGGAAGAAACTGTTTATTTAGCAAGCAAAGTACTCACAAACATGAAAAAATTGATAATATTAAACAATGAAACTTCTCATTGTTCTGAAGAGATGGCAAATTCAGAAAGTCCTTCTGTGAATTGGAGAGAATCCTTTTTGTGGATTTTGAGGGTGTATGCTTGGCTTTCTCTTTGTCTCTCTGGGTTGGATGTCCCACATGCAGTGCAGCTTGGGGGGCCCCCAGATGATAGTCCTGGTGTTCCCAGACCAAACAATGGCTGAACAGTTCCAAAAAAACCTTCTGGCCTCAGCTAATGAGAGAAAAACCAGCGAAAACAGCAAGGGAATATTCCCCTTCTGTCTGCAGAGTGGAGATCTCTGAGGGCACTGCTTATCTCTATGTTTTTGAATACAGCCATGAAAAAAATTCCACTACTTTTCCTTCTTCCCCCCTGAGCTCTCAAATCTAGTTTTAAAGGTGCAGAACCCAATGTCCAGCATAAACAGAACTGATGATTTGGGATATAAACACCATGAAGTTTCCCTAGGACATAAACTTAAACGCTTCTTTAGTTTCAGATATTGAATTTGAGTTCTGATTCTCTATTAGTTGCCTTCAAGGCAATCTCCCCACCAAATGCAGTCCTTTAACAAAACCCAAACAAGTGAATTATTGTTGATGCCTGTGGTTTTCCCTTGTGACAAATTCTCTGTTCTATGCTATTTAAAATAGAGTTGGGTGCAGATGTGTAATGACGAACAACACCAATGTATAGCTTTACACAGGTTTTAAGGATGCAATCAAATTTTACTCAGCATAAGTAACATATAAGACATTATTGCTTATTACAGGCAATTCAGGAAAATATCAGATCAAAGTGCATTCTGGCCTGGGATTTAGACATTGTAATATATGTTTAGAACAATTCAAATAAAGTCTATATTAGCATAAGAATTATAAGGTGGCAATATTCAGCTTGTGGGGAAAAAGTTGTTAATAGGTGGTATTGCATGTGTACCTGTTCACTTTTATGTATAGTTGATATTAGAAGATCAGGGCAAGATCAAGAAATATTCTGAAAAGACCTTATGATGGCATTAAAGTGACTGTTTTTTTTTTTTAATGATATAATATCTCTGAAGTGGTGATTTTAAAAGGGAATTGACTCTTTCATACATGTGTAGAATATTCTGAAAAGTCCTAAATATTTCAAAGCCACGAGTGCATGCCTTTCTGTAGATAAGTATGGGCACATCTATTTCATAAGTGAGACACAAAGGAGAAAATAAATTTATTCCTTTTCAAGGCATACATATATAGAGAGAGAGAGAGTAAGAGAGAGTCTTCAGTCCATATTTATGTGTAGAAATGAACAAAGCTTTGCTTTCAGAGTCTTGGTTCTTTTTATTAGCAGTGTTCACCAAATACTCCAACTTCTCAAGGACTGAAGCAGAAAATTTACGCTAAAACTGAATTTCTTAGTTTTCCACTTCTGATCTTTTGGGTCAGTTTTCCAAACACCCATGTCCATACATCCTGTTTTGCAGTTGATGATTCCACAAAACCATTGCAAGTTAGATCTTTTGTGTTTCAGTTCTGCCACAGAAGTCTGGAGATCTGTAAAAAAATGAATGAGACCTTGATACCTATTTTAGTATTTAAATATAGTTTTGAATATAAGAATTGTTCTGGCTGATATAGGTTAGAGTGGTTCAGTTTCCACTTCCATTTCCATCATGGTCAACATTCAGTCAACATTTTAAATTTGTATTAATACAGAGCCTTCTTGTATAAAGGATCGTAAATCTCTCTTTGTGAATTATCTTTAAAAATATTTTCATTTTATATTTGCCAGTAGATAGCATAATTAAGATTTAAAGGGCATTCCTAAAGAATTAAACCATTCAGGTATGTCTTTTTACAAGAGGATTTTACAGGGGAATTTTGCATTACTGAAAAATTAAAACCAAAGAACTCCTAAGATGGATTCATGTCTGAAGCTTTTAGAGGCAAAAGGAAGAATCTCACAAACTTCTTGCATGAAACTTCTGAGGCATAGCCTGTTTTTTGAAAGTTTTCAAAATTATATAGAATCCTTTATGGCTCATGATAAGGATTTGTTTTGCCCTTTTTTTTTGTTTGGCTGGTTGTTAATTTTTTTAAATTAGTTAATTCCACTGATTACTTAAAAATTACATCTTCTTTGTAGTCTGAGATTTTCTGCCTTTCAGCCTCTGGGTTCATTTGGACCTTTTATCTTCTAGATTAAAGAGATATTTACAATCAAAGAGAGATCTCCTGTATGACAAATACAGGTCTTAAAAAGACCATTTCTTACACATTTCTTGTCAAGAGAGCTTCTTTTATCTTTCACTATAGATCACGACTTCTAGGCCACAAAACTTTCCATCTTCTCTTTTGCAGTCTTTCCAATTGGCAATATTCAGTCCACTTGGGATTCTGACCCTCTGGTGTAATTCAAAGCTCAGCTTTTCTTTCAGTCTTGCTTTTCTCCATCTGCACTCTCCTTCAGTGGAATTGTCTTTCCTCTTAGCCAGCTATAGTCATTTGTTTTTAGGCAAGTGATATTTATTACCTATAGTAACTTTCAGAAAGAGTTTCCTTGCACAATTTTATTGCTCCATAGATAAGCCATAGACTATGAAAATTTATTAGTAATAAAATGTAGTTTGAGTTTATAACACAAATAAAATTTCAAAGACAGTTACTCTTTTGATTCTAAAAGTTAATTTATCAGTTTAAGTATTTCATTTATTACTTCTACTTTTACATTTTAATGTAGCAATGTATTAAGCATCCTGATGATACTTATTTTAGAATTAATTGCTTAGACATTCTTATGGTGAGCACAATAAATGAAGTGACTGATTTTTAAATAACTGGGTAGTGCATTTATCAAACTAATATTTCAGATAGTTTAAAACTAGAGTACAAAGGTCACTGAATATTTCTATCAAGGACTACAATTCAAAAAACTAGTTATGAAGAATTTTGAATAATAAGAACTGATTTGGATTCTTGCACAGGTTTCAAAAACTCAGATTCAATCTTGTCTGTTAAAAGATATTTAAACATCTCACTTCTCAGAATAATTGTATTATAATAGTCTGATTTTCTGTTTCTTGTCTTTAGGACACAACGTTATGTTCCACGCAAAGCAACCAAAGTCTTTCTTACGTCTTTAAATTTCTTATTACCGTCAGAAATTGAAAATGTGAAGTTATTACACCACTGGTGATAGCAATACCTATTTCTAGGTAGAACAAAACCTGGTATTCTCAAAAGGGAAACCTTAAAAAACATGGAATTGTGGGAGGGTCAATTCATTAGTTTATTGAACTTAATTTCACTTTTCTGGGGTTATTTGGGGCAAAAGGAAAAGGAATATATTTACTAAGAAGGACATGCTGAAGAGAAAAAAAGTCACTATGTGGGAGAAAAATTCAGAACATGAAAGTAATTTTCTTTTTCTGTTTGCCAGAACTTTGTGTCCTGCAGAAAACATTGAGACTCTGGAATGTAACACATTTTAGTCAATAAAGCAAGGCACCACTGAGTTAAGAACAAGATTTCTTTTAAAAAGGGCTTTGTACTATGTTTCTTAACCAGGGTATTTAATTTGTCAGCAAACCAAATTAATGGGCAAAGCTAACGATGGAAATCATGGCAGTGCATTAATTTGACTCGGCTCTATCTTTGATATATAATGTACACCCTTGAGATGAAAGTAGGCACAAGTCACTGAGACACTGTGTGTTGGAATACTAGAGTGTTGAGCCTTTATTCTCAAGAAAATGCATCAGACCTCCTTGGTTTTTGTTGCAAGCACAGATCTGAAAAAGCCAATATACACATGAAAAGTCAGCAGCTAGAGAATTAGGTGTCCCTCAGTAGAGAAAGCAGGTATGAGGATGTAGCCATGGATATGGGTTGTCTGTTGAATAAGGAGCCAGATAAGAATTGATTCTTGATTAGATATATCTTTGTCACCTGAAAACCATGAAAAGCTTGCTGCATTATTTTGGATGTGTTGGTATAAAGGGAAGAAAGTGCATATAAAATTAAACCCATATCTAGTCATGAATGGACTCAGGCTGTGCAGAAGTCTGTAAAAACAGACAAAAATATTCTTATCCTCTAAGGACAGTCAGAAAATAAAAACTTAGGAATTGTGACATTAGATGGAAATTCTGTGAAATATGTCACTTATTTATGTCAAATCTTGAAAGTTTCCATTTGGTGTTATAAGTTTCTATCTCTTCTCTTTCTGCTCTGCTCCTAGGTATGTTATCTACAGAAAAATTTGATTTGGCCATTAAAGTGGTTTTAGTTTTTTATTTGATCTTAAAGTCATTCCTTGAATTGCTTTTCTTTCTTGCTTATTGCTTTCAGATGGAGTTAAAATAAAATTTTAAAAATAATGTTTTTCTCATTAGATATATGGAAAAGACACTTCATCTTCTAAAGTTCAAGTGTTTAAAATGTTCTTACAGAGTATATGGAGACTCCAACTATCTTTAACATAATTTGTGGATCTATCACTGTACATATGTGGAACTTTGCCTTTATAAAAGCACTGGTGCAATAGAAGGTGTTTTATTGAATTTTGCCCATTTACACTTTTGTCTACTAGTGACTGTTTTCAGTGACTTATTTGCTCCTTGTTCTTTCACACACCCATTCAATAACACCTTGAATAGATTAACTGGTGAACATGGATAATAAATATTTTGCTCCAGATGATTCATCCTGAATAAATCTAACTTTCCCAATTGTGTTCCCCTCTACTCTATTAGTATATTCATTATACATTGTAAAAGAGTTCATTTTCAGGCTTTTAAAAGTGATTGAGTACAATTATTTGTTTAAACTATTTCAAGGAGATAATATGCTGTGGTTATTTTACCTTTTCTGTGGTGGGCTTTCAGCCTGCATTCAATAAGTTTTCTTCCATTTTGGTTTACAGAACTACATCATCTGTTTGAAGTCAGATCAGCTGAATCTGCTGAAGTGTGAACAATTCCTTGTTTGAACTGAATGCGGTGTTCATGTACTTTTTTTCTTGTTGCTAATTTAATACCTATATTAACAGCAAGGGAAGTTGAGACTTTGAAAGGATAAGAACTTGGCTTAAGCTGAGCTTGAGGAAGAAAAAAAGTTTTAAATATTTCTTTAAGTATTTGTGTTTTCCTCAATACTGAAATCAATAATTAAATATTTTGCAAAAAATAATTAGAAAAACAATATTCTGAATTGAGACTATTTAGCTCATAAGAGTCACATAAATAAAATTAAATCCACACACAGAAATGGCTCTATCTGGCTACATGCAGATGTAAAGAAATAACTGTTTCCTTATGCTCTATTGATGTATTAGAAAATAAACTAATTACAGTTCTCAGAATGACACCTAAGAATGGATGCAATTTCAGCATTTTAGGATGCTTGGGAAGAATATGTCTGTAGTGAGGAAAGGAAGGCTGAGTGTGATTGCCCTGCCAGAAGTTACACATTATATTACATGCGAATTTATGATACCAGAGACACTACAAACCATGGATTACCATCCTTCATGATAAATCTGCCCTGAAAGCTAAATCCTAGTACTTTGCTCCCCAGTTCTGAGGACAGTGACAAACTTTAGTTGATTTTATATTTTTGATCCATCTGCTCTCCAATTTTTTTCCTCAGCCCTTCTGCAAGGTAGAAAATTGCTATTTTAAAATTCTCTGATGTGCAGAACTGCAACAGGCTGGGCTGCTTTAGTTCTAGAGTGAAAATGAGCTACTAATGGAATCCCAGCCTCTGTTCTTTTGTGTTTATTCAAGCATCTGTCACCGGTATGTCTAGACAAACAGATATGTATGGTTCTGTCTTTTCAGTTAGTCACAGAATTCTCAGGGTGCACTCAGGTCTGCTCTAGGGTTTTGCGTATTTTGTTCAAGCTTGTACTCACTTATATATTCTTTATCAACATTGATTTCTCTGTTTGTATCTCATTTAAATGACATTTTGTATAAGTAACAGTAAAAGAAAAAACATTCTCAATTCTGGAGATCCCTTAGAAGTGCAACCACTTTAATTTGGGAATATCCTCTGAGTTATTTCCGCATGAGATATCCAAAGATCTTTGCTTTCAACTGCACTTAAAACCTTTTGATAATGATTTGTCCTGCCTCAGCTCAGTGTTGAGTTACCTGCATGTATTGGTTTCCTTCAGATCATTTGCAGCAAAAGTGATGTGTGATATGGGACAAACCAACCAGATTGGAATGACTGTGTCAAAGCCTATGCCACTCCTATGACAGTGAATTATTTAAGTGTATATGGATATAATGCATTCCTTTCCAGCAGAACAGAGGAAACCTCTAGATGATATGTATCTGATGTATTGTCTGCAGCATCATGTGTTTCTCTGTATCACATATAGTATCAGATGCTCAAAGGATCATACACAGACTATCCAGAAGTTGGAAGGCACTCACAAGAATCATCAACATCCAGCTCCTGACCTGCACAGAACTACAAGAGTCACATCTTGTGCCTGACACAATTGTCCAAATTGAACAATTTGACAGAGTTCCTTCTAGAACTCTGCCAGGCTTTGTGTTGTGACCACTTTCCAGAGGAACCTGTTCCAGTGCCCAACCAACATCTGGGTGAAGAACCTTTTCATAATATCCAACCTAAACTTCCTTCACACAGTTTCAGGTCTTTCCCTTGGGTCCTCAGAGTGGTCACCAGAGACAATAGATAGTCTGCCCCTCTGGCAAGCCTTTTGAAGAAGCTGCAGACAATGAGGAGTTCTCAGTCTCCTGCCCTCAGCAGTTCCTCATATGCCATCCCCTCTAGATCTTTCACCATCTTGTTAGCATGAAGCTTGTCTGATTTTTTGGCTTCATTAAGGTTACCACTAATGATGGCACTGCAGTGTTTTTGTGAAAAGTTCTACTGTTTTGACATTTTTACCACAAGTTGGAAAATGTCAGTCCTCACATTCCAGACATTGCTTTGTTTTTATTTTAGCTGAAATTTTAAAACCATCAATTTCTAATCAGAGATGTTTTTACTTCAGCATATTTTGCCAAAATACCTAATTCTATTAGAATGTTAGGCACTTTAGTGAATCAAATAAAAACAGTATTAACAAATCTGATTTTTGGTTCAGCTAAGCAGATTTTATTTACCAGCTCTACTGGATACCAGGTAATACAACCAGTTGTGGGGGAGACAAAAATCTCCAAACTATGTGAATCTGTTTGTTGTCCACTCTCTGTAATGAATTCGTTGCAGGAACTAATCAGATACAGATCAGCATAATTTTGCTGCAATTCACTGCTGGCTCCTGAGATCTTCAAAACCAGAATGTGATGACCAGCTATCAGCACAGGAATTGTTTACTCTGTTTCCAGATTAATTGTCTGTTAATTGCTGCTAATTGTCTGCGACTGTGTACCAGTGCACTTCTTGCACTTTGTATTAATTCAACAAATCCTGGCCATATTTCCTGTGATCACAGCTTCTTATCTTGGACCTGAGTCCATACTTTTACCTTCTTTTTTCCCCTACTATCAAGATCACTGAATACATCTTCAAGGCCAGTGATTTTTCACGTCTTTGTATATTGTATTGAGTCTTGGCTTGCCCTAAGAAAAGTGGATCAGTAAGTAAGGGAAGAAAGCATCTATGCCTTGGTATCTGTGTTTCAGATAGAGCCAGTACTGATGATGCACAACAGGTATGTTTCCTGGCTAGTTCCTTCTTCTCCAGAATTAAGTTTTGTGCCCTTTCTAAGACAATGCAGTGGAGTTAAGCAATTCAGAGATGAAATTTGTTTGTAGATTTGTTCTGAGCTAACTATTAAGACTGATTCATAATTTCAACTCTGTTTCAGCTTCCTGAATTTTGTAATTTCACAGAGTAGCTATACGGATATTAAAAATATTCTTCTGGTTGTCTACATTAATAAACTAATCTAAGAAAAATTATTGAGACTCTTTAATGGTAAACACAGTTTTGCATAATCTGGACCAAAACAATCTGTGGCTGACACAGTGGCTGAGACAAGCTTAGAAATCAAAAAATAGTCTCCAAAGCATCCTGTCCTGGTGCTTGAATTGGAAAGTTAAATATTTTTGGCTACAAAGGCGCAGCCCAAGTTGTTCCTGTGCTATTCATCTATATGGATATAGTGTAGACATGCAGGAAGTTGCCCAGCTGGTGGCTGGAAATGGTGCAGGAGTCTTTCACAGTTCTCAGACTAGATTGTATTGCAGTATATGAAATATAAATGTGCAATTATATATATATTCCTAATTTACATAATATTTAGCTCCTTTTTTATTTATACTAGGCTCACTGTGTTAACAGGTATTAGAATGAGTAAAGAGATTTAGAAATGTTCAAGAACAAATAGTAATTACAGTAGGAGTTTTTGTATTGTAAAATTAATGCTCCATGAACATTTTGGCTAATCCTTGAACAGCTGGGCTATCATTATTACTTAATTTTGAAGAAATAAACACTTACAAATCTTTCTAATAATATAGACACAAATAAAAGATTTCTCACCCACAAAGCTTGAAAAGTTTTTTGCGTACAGACACATTAAACTGCAAAAACAGGGTCTAGCATTTCTAATGATGTTTATGAAATAGAGGCAAGAATTTTTAAAGTTGCAAAAAATGAATCAATTGATAAGAACATAGATATTTTTTCAGGTGTTTCCATAGACTGGAAGGTCCTAAGAAGTGCCTAGTGGCAGAATAGTGCTAGAAATCTTTACTGTTATTAAATTCTAAGGAATGTGTTATTATTTTATTGTGAATGTGTAGAAGAAATAATTTTGTTTTTCTGCTTCTTCCTGTTCATCTATACAGTGTTTATAAGACAACATTCAGCAAATTGCATAGCTCTAATTGAATGATTCACATATTAATTACCTGTACTCTGCATAGTATATTGTGGGTATTACTAAAACACAGGAAGAATCCGTAAAATGGGCTATAATGATAGTTTGCTTGGACTGAGATGATGTGCTGGGAAGGCCTTTAGAAATTTATTATAATTTCTTAAGGGAAGCTTAGGTGCCAATGTAGAAAGTGTAAGGAACACACAGTGGAAGATGTTTAAGTATTAAAATAGCATTAATATTTATCAGTGAAGTTCAGGAGAATGGAAGGAGAAAAAATAGCAGAGGTACTTCTGTAGACTTCATATTTTTATGGAACTTATTATCATACTGTCCAAAGACCTCATAATCATTATGCATTTATTCCTATGTATATTTAAGATCAGACTTAACACATCTTTAGGGATGGTAATTGAGCTCTAAGGAAATGAAGATCAAGAGATTTAAACATTCCTGGGTTCCAGTATCTGAAGGTGAGAAATGAGCTCTGTAAACTCTCCAGCAAGATGACAGATGGAGCTCTCTCTCCCACATTCAGTTGGTGACCCAATTCTTTGGACAAACACTTTCTCTTTTGAGCACTACCTAGTTTTTGAGCACTATCTTAGTTTCAATCAAAGGAGGAAGAGAAGTAGCTGTATATAATTTTTCTGCTTCTTAAAAAAGTTGGTAGAGTCAAGGCAGTATTACCTTGAATTGAAAGCAAGAAAGAGCAGCTTCCTCTCCTCCTCTAGTCCATCCTGCATGTTACATAGCTGTCTATTTACTATTAATTCCCTGCATTTAAAAAAGTGTTTAGCTTACAGTGCAATTTATATATTCATAGGATTTAGAGATGCCAGGAGCAGTGAGAACTTCAAGTCCTTTGGATTTTGTTAACCATTCCATTAAATAAAATGTTAATGGTTACATTAGCCACCATTTTTAGTATTTAGATGGATGTTTTATTTACTGTACAAAACTCAAGCAGTTTGAATTTCTCTAGCCTGAGACAAATCCAGACAAATTCCATCCAGGAAATTTCTCCAAATCTTTTAACGCAAATGCTTTCAGAAGCACATGTTTTTTGAGAAAATGTAAGAAATTATCAAAATGTACACTGCTTTTTTTCTCAGTGCTTCTAATTTATGACTAAATTTCAGAAGGATGGAAACACAGAGAGGAAGTCAATTAATACAAAACCAGAGAATGTATCAAGCAGTGTCAAATAAGTCTGCCAATTTTCCTTATAAATATCACCAATTATGATTACAGAGTGAAAAAAATGCATAGCAAGTTAGGATCTGATTTAATCTAGCACAGCTGTACAAAACATTTCTATATCAATTATTTACACTAGATTAAGTAGGGCTGATGAAATTTTGTAGCGCAACAGTTTCTGTTGTAAAGGCTGATGCAAAAAGGACTAAACATTTTCTCAGAGCATTAGTTTCCCAAAAAATCTCATGAAATGTTACTAAAGAACATCTGAAGAAATAGGGAAGTTTAAATTCAACCCTAAGATGACTGATACAAGTAAATTGTGAGATGAAGTGAACTGAATCCTTGCCTTTGCTCAAGAGAGAAGAACATTCACCTTTCCCCTGGAGTGACCCTATGTAACAATTACAGTGATGTAGGAATAAAGAATGAAAAGCATGTAAGAAACAAATAGGGCACACAAGAAGTCAACCATGCAATTTGATCCAAACACCCACCTGCATTAGAACCAATGTCACCAGAAAAGAATGTAAATTACTAATGGTAATTAGAGACTACTTACTGAGAGGCAACAAAACACCCATTTGTTATACAGACAATTTCTCCAGAGAAATTTGCAACCTACTAGGAGCTTGCATTCGGTGTTACACCAAGAGGCTGCCAAGTCTGGTGAAACCTACAGATTATCACTTGTTCCTACTGCTTCACATAGAATCTAGTGATACTGTGATGAGGCAAGTTAGAGCAATCAAAAGAGATTATATGATAAGTCTGTCAGAGCAGTCTTAAAACAGTCTGGAGCACAGGCAGTGTGCTCTCCTCTATTCTCCCAGTCAGAGGGGAGGATTTGTGAAGAAGATGGTGAACAGATGAGTACCTGGCTGTACCGATGGTCACACAGTCAAGGTTTTGACTTCTACAGTAATCAAGGGTATACCTTAGAGAAGTCAGGTCTGTTGAGATCTGATGAGAATCACTCACAAAGTGGATTGAGGCAGTCTTTCACAAAAAGCTGACCTCACTTTTAAAGAGAAATTTAAACCAGAATTACAAGAAGAGGATAGAATTTTGAGCAATGGAGAACTAGGGGCTGTCGATGTTTCAGAAGCCAACAGACAAATGCCTGTGAAAAGCCTCAAAATAATTAGGGTGTGTTCCTCTAAAAAGGTGTTAATTCTCTGGCTGAAGTGCCTCTGGACCAATGCACACAGCATGGGGAACAAACCGGAGAAGTTGAAAGCCACTGTCCAGCTAGAAATCTGTGATCTAATCACTATTACAGGTATATGGTGGGATGAATCTGGCTACTAGAGTGGTGATATTGGTGAATATAAATTATTTAGAAGGGTCAAGAAAGGCAGAGAAAGGCAGAGGTGGGGCCAGAAGGGTTGCCCTTTATGTAAAAAAATATAAACTGATTGACTACACAGAATTGTCTTTGAAAACAAGGGATGAACACATTGGGAGCTATAGGTAAAAATTAGCTGCCAAACCAGCAAAAGAAAACTCAAGGTTGGTGTTTACTGCAGGCCAATGAAGATTAGGTTTAAGATCACATGAGAAACCTGAGCAATAAACAAGTTTGTGGATACATAATGAGATGCACTACAGGTTCCTGTGGGAAATGATGAATGTTGCTGCCAAGTCACTCTCCATCATGTTTCAAAGGTCATGGCAGCCAGGCAAAGTCCCCATAGAGTGGAAAAAGGGAAACATGATGCCCATTTCCTAAAAGGATAAAAAGAAGGATCCTGGGAGCTACTGACCAGTCAGCTTCACCTCTGTGCCCAGTAAGATCATGGAACAGATTCTCCTGAAAAATTTATCAAGCCATGTGGAGGACAAGGAGATGACTGGAGACAGCCAGCATGGCTTCACCAAAGGCAGATTATTCCTGATGAATTTAGTGCCCTTCTACTGTGTGTAGTAACATTGTCAGGGGACATTGTCAAGGGAAGAACTACATAAGTCTTCCACCTGGATTACTGTAGGGCTTTTGGAATGGTCTCTCACTATATTTTGTCCAATAAATTGGGAACATATGTGTTTGGTGGATGGACGATTAGGAGGTTGAGGAATTTGCTAGAAGTCTGCATCCTAAGAGTTATGGTCAGTGGCTCAGTTCCCAAGTGGATACCCGTAAGGAGTGGAGTTCCTTGAGGATGTGTTCAGGAACCAACAACTGTTTAAGAGCTACATCAATAGCACAGACAATGGGATTGTGTGCACCCACAGCACCAATCCGTTCTTCAAGACTGTCAAGATCCTTCTGGTATCAGTAGTACAGTATCAACTGTACTACTCAGCTTACTGTCATCTTCAAACTCGCTGTGGGTGCCCCAATGCCAGATGGAATCTCAAAGTATGGAACCTGCTGTGCTGCAGGAACAGGGTTATTTGCTGGAAACTAGGGTGCAGCTGAGTGCAGAGGCTGCTTTTTCTCCCCTTCTCTGTCTGCTGGTTATTTCTTGGATCTTTGTCTTTGTTTCTGACTAGAATCAACATCAGAATTCTGGGTTATGTTGATCTTGGGTGTGTTTTACTTTTCAGTCAGGTTCTTCATGGCACTATCTAGCCTAAACCAATAGAGAACACCGTCAGATATCTAATCAAGCTCTCCTTATTTGATTAAAAGGTGTTTTTTTCCTTCAACCTTGTGGATTGGAAGGATAATTATTCTTAAATTATCTATTAATCCCTCAAGGACAGGATTCTGTCACCTTCTTGTTTCATTGGAATGTGTTTAATATCAACAGTACAATCTGGAATCCCTAACAGTTGCTCTGCAAAGTAAGACTAAACCCATTTAATCTCTTTCATCAGTTCTGACATCCTCAAGTTTCCTTTGAGGAAGAAAGATGGGGAGAATTTAAAGAGAAAATTATCTTTAGCTTTAGTTCCTTATATGTATCAGTTTCTGCAATGAAATGGGGTAAGGATTCTTAGTCCTCTGAAAGTGTCATTAATATGTGTGAAAATATAAACCATGAAAAACCTCCTCATGCAAGTGTTCCCTACTCAGGTGTGCAAGACCTCCTTAGAAGGTTAGTAGAAGTGTAGAAAGACATTTTCTACATTTTTTCTACTGCTATGAATGTTTTCAAAGTTAAGTTCCAGACTACCACAACAAAATATTCAAACAGGTGGACATCGAATATTCTGATTCTGCTAGTGGAAGTATTAGTGGGTTCACATTTAAGACAAGACTTGTCTGAAGTCCTTAATTCATTGTGTACTGAATTTTCCCTTTAATCTTCTCTTTCTACTATTGACAAGAAAACCCCAATTTTTTATTAATGACATTGTTTTTCTTTTTCATATATTTACAATCTAAGAGGGCAGAAAGTCTCAAAAATGAAAGTTTAAAAACTATTTTAAAACTCATGGAAACAATTTCAAAAATGAATAAAAGATTTGCTCTTACTACTACCATGAATCTTGACTTATCAATGCCTTTCAGGACATAATGGAGTTGTATCACAAAACTCCATTTTTAAACATGAATAAATCAGATGTAAATGGAAGATCATAAAGATTGTGGTGTGTTTGATATGTTCATTTGATAGCTTGTTTATGTGGAAATGATGCTGACTATTTGACATAAATTTTACTGGAGATTTTTCTATTTTTTAATTTATTAATTTTGTAGTTTTAATCCAAAGTCAAGTAATTTGATGAAGCCACATTTATGAGTATTTGTAACTCTGCTAATATAAAGTACCTACCATAGATTACAGGATTTCTTCCTAGGACTTTTAAAATAATTTTGAAATCTCTAACTTTGAAAGAAGTCACTGAAATAATGAAAATATTTTTGCATTGCTATGTAGTTGAATCACAATGTTATTGATACATTCTAGGTTAATGGAATGCAGAAGAATTTAGTCAATTTGCTTATGAGCAGAACTATATCTTCATAGGTCCTCTATTCACCCTTAATTACAAGATCTGAAAACTGTGTTTAAAAATTACCCTTAATTATGTAAAGCCAGCTCAAGCATAGAAGTTAGATTAGTCTCATCACAGGTGCATGTGTGAGAGAAGCAGTGTCGGCCTCCATGATTTATAGTAGCTTAGTTCACTAAGCTTGAGAGAATTAACATAATTCTGCAACCCTATATAATTGTTTATACTGCAGTGTAGTTCTTTAATGAAACTTTTTATCTTTAGTACTAAAAAATCACTGGCTAAGGAAATATTGATGAAATGTTGATCTCCTACATGGTATGAAAGTAGGCAGTTAGCTGCTTGAGAAATAGGATCAAACTCCTCAGTGAAATGAAAGAATTTAGTTTTGCACTTGAAAAGCACTTGTTCTAAATAATGAAATAGAGCATAAAAAGCTGTTTCAAATAAATGAATGAAATCTTTCTCTGCTTGTCCAAGAAAAAGAGCTTAGATCCTTTCCCTTTAGGGAAAGGATTCAGGATGGTTAGTCTCAAATAATGCATCTCTCAAATTGACTTTGGATTTGAGGTTTATTCTTTTATAACAAAAGTTTAAGTGGTTCCTGAATCTAGGACTGGTTCATTCATGTCCCATTCTCTGATGAACTATTCTCTCCAGGCTTTTTAGGGAAAACCTCTGCTACAAAATTCATGGGTTTACATTCTATTACAGGAGTCAGCACTGAAAATTTGGCATCTGAAATTATCAGTCTTTTTTCATTCTATCTATTCAGCTCTGAAAAAAAATCTTGTCTTAGACTGCCCCAGACTGCTAGAAATTAAAGGTTGCTAGAAACACTTTAACATCAGATTTACAAGCAATTTATGATATGCTTAGACATGCAAAGTAACTGCTAAATTTCATAGTGATTTATTTATGCTTTATTTATATTTTAATTATGAAATTCTTTAAAAGCTCCATTGTATCTTTTGTTATATGCATAACTGCTTGCTTTGAATGAGAAGTCACCTCAGAAAGTAGAGGCTGGAACACTTCTGCTTCTGTAACAGTAAAACTTTAAAATATCACATACGTACCCTGCTCCTCAACCTGTTTCTGACAGTGGAGAAGCAGGGAAGTTGCTCTTGTTTCACCTGGAGTACTACAGCATTGAATTGAACAGAACTTCTCCTTGGAAGAGTGTGAAATTCTTATGTTCCAGGCTTACTGGCTACATCTACAATATTAAACGCTTTTACACACAGTGAAGCGTTGTAGAGCTATTGTGTCCATTCTGTTCAAAGCTGTTTAAATTTAACTGTAGTGTTGCCATATATGCCTTGTACAACTCAACTTTGAACTTCCTCAGAAGACTTCTTCTTGAGTTCCCTATGGCCCTAGACTACAATTACTATTTTTGGCTTTTTTTTTTTTTAATTGCAGGGTCTGAAACAATAAGACAACTGAGTTGCAGACCACCAGAACATTGTGTTTTTTACGTAGTACTGAGTTTATGTTTGAAAGGCTGGGATGGGACTTCAAAGTACTTCAAAATGTTTGCAGACAGAGCCTGCTTTTGTAATGGGTCTAGTAAATCAGACCTGATGCTACTTTATTCTTATTGACTGCTGCAAATTGTGCTTGAAATAAACTATCATGGTGTTATGCTGTTTCTTCTCAGGGTAGAGTAAGTTCACGCTACCAAAGATTTCAGGAGAAAATGAATGTTTTTGTAATGTTGGTGACTGGGGAACTGGGACATGGGCGTAAACCATGGAGTTAACTTAGCTGGTAATGTGGATATGCAGCATGTCTGTCAGTCCTGTAGCTCCCACACAGCAAAACTGAAAGCTCTTCCAATATAATTTTAAATGATGGATGAGTTTGAGAATTATACCATCTGCTTGCTGACATAGGGAAAAAATGTGTAATTCACTGAATTCATTATTCCTTCAGGTCTGATAACAGCAACAGATTGTTTGGAGGATGTAAACATCAAAGAGGGAGAAATGTTATTCACAAGGAAATGGCTTCATATTGTGAGATTAAATTAACAGAGTAGGAATGCTAGATTAGGGGAAGAGGGGGTAAGTCAGCTGTGCTGACAAGCAACATCCAGAGTCCATTGAGATAAGTAAGAAATTAAAATATGAAAGCAAATAGTTTAATATGGAGGAGTTTTGGCAGCTTTCTGAATTTCCTATATGTGAAGGGCAGCCTGCTTTAGCAGATACTAAGGTTACAGAAGAGAAAGAAGTGTCACATGGACTGGTATCAAAATTATCTCTGTTGAGCCCATTGAAATTCCAAATGTGAGGAGAAAAAATCCCTTGATTTGATAATGAAGAAGAACAAGTATCCACAGACTGACTTTATAGATGCTATATAATGACTTTTGTAGATGCTAGTATCTCTCTGGATAATACATCTTTTCAAACATGACCAGGGATAAAACCTTGAAGTGCTTTACCTATGCAGGTAAGACAAAGGTATTGTACTGAACCTATGTTGGTAGAGTGTATCAGTCAGATAGAAAGTCAAAGATGCATTCATTTTTAAGTGCTAATGACATAGTTCCTGCCAAAGTCAGACACAATTTTAAAAGAAATAATTATTTTTTTTTTTTAAGTATTAGAAGTAATTGTTTGGAACCTCTCTCAGTTAACATTTAAAAAATACCAACATATGGCTTTTCCTGCATCCATGCAGCTGCTGATTCCAAAATAAGTGGTGCTGAGAGACTTCTGGGCGAAGCTAAGGGACAGGAAAGGCAGCTGTCACTGAATATCTTAATTACAGCATTTACAAAGTTTTAATTAATGTAATGTTGTTTCTATAGCTATATTAATGTAACATCCATTAGTAAGTCATTGGTTATACTTTGTGAATTAAATTAGGAATTTGGCACACATAAGAAGTTTATGGAAGCAAGTGTTTGATCTAACTCTTCAGCATTACAGAGGAAGAATGCATTCAAAATATAACTTGAAAATGTTAAGTCAAGTTTTCAGAGCCCCAGATGATGACTCTTTATACTGTAAAGTGATGTTAGACCTCTTGTTGGAACATTGATTTCAAGATCATTCACCATTTTTTCTCTCTCCAGAAATCTTTTATTCTGTTACCTGATAGAGGCTTAAAATAATGCTTGCCTTTCCCCTGAGTTTTCTGAAGTCACATAAAAATATCAGAATAAGGCATGGGAGACGGCTGTTAATAACACAGTCCTCCATTTTAAGAGCATTCTTTTCCAATTTATTTGATCTAATAAAGCACTAGTTTTTCCTTTACTCCTTTATTTCCCAAATGCCATCTATGTTTGTTCTGACCAGATAGCTAAATATCATTGTGCTTTGTTTCTGAAGGCTGTCAGTAAAATAAGAAAGACCATGGATAGATACTTTTTCTTGGTAAAGCTGTGTTTGAAGTACATTCATCCAACTTTCTTTGGATGACTATAAGAGTTTTCTTCAGTGCTGGCCATTTTGAGTTCAAGAGGAATGAGAAGTCAATATGGATGTCATGTCTTTTGAAACCTAATAAGATGAAGGCAGTTGCTGTAAATAAAATACAAAGGGGTGATAACAAGTCCTTACTTCAGTCTGGCCTGCATTCAGTTTTATATGGCACATGTTTTGGCTACACAAAGGAGTAACTGAGAAGCTTGTTCTGTTATTTTGTTAAGGAAACTTCCCAGTCTGACAATTGACAGACTGTGGCAGCGGCACTGCCAACTCCAGAGACTGTCACTGCTGGAACCGAAGCCCCTTCACAGCGGCAGCTCCAGTGACCCGACAGGTCCCTGCTTGACTCCCCCCACACCCCACACTCACACTCACACTCACACTCACACTGGTTTCCTGACTGGCTCAACCATTTATTTACAGAGCATTAACACAAAAACAGCTCAAGCTGGTTGCTCCAAGGAGGGACCCCCAACAAAGGTCCCCCTCACCATCTACCCAGTTTCACTCTTCCTCCTCAGTCCTTCTGCTCCTGCCCACCCCTTCCACTGCTCATCCACCTCGCTGGAGTCACTTATTTTCATCTCCTTTGTTCAGCAAAAGGTCAGCAGTTCCCTGATCCTGCTGTGTCTTTCAGTGTTTCTTCCGTTGGCTGGTACCCATCTTCATGCCTTTTATTATCCCAAAGGTTGGCAGTTCACAGCCTCTTGTCTTGGGCTCTCACCCAGAGTTCTGTTTGCATTTTTGCATCTCAATCTACAGCTTGCAGATTTCCTTTTTGTTTCCACATGAAGTACTACATGAAGAATACGCTGCAAAAATATCTGCAGACCATGGTGACGGAGGCAAGGTTGGAAGTATGAGAAAATCAGTACAATACAGAAGATTACTTGCCCTTTTGGGAAGGGAGTTTCATGCAGAGCAGATTGTTTGAATTGATTACTTTCTTGTGTTGCTAGTAGTTTACCTAGGAAAAAGCATTAAAAACTTTTATTCTCTAGTGTGGAAGGTAATAATAAAAAAACCACCAGCCAACGAAACCCTGTAGGTTTCCCACTGCAAGACAATTGAAACATAATGGAAATTCAATTGATTTTCAGTGAGGAAGGCTGCAGGGCACCAATTATCTGTGCTCCAGAATTGTTGCTTGAAGTGCAACTACACATCGAGGAGCCAATCAAATGTATTTCAATCCCTGCATGCAGTATGCTCCTGACAACAGCATAAGGATCACATTTTTCAGCTTCTAATTAAATGGACATATCAAGACAACCTTTGGTTGGCTTTTAAAAGGACATTTGAAATGCTCCTGAAAAAATGAATGCCACATACTCTGCAGCACTTGTGCAAAACCTTTATAAATCTCACTTTTAGTGATTATGAGTTGTATTACTTCAGCCTGTGTAAATTCCAGCTTATGAACAGTACATCTATATCATATTTATATGAAGGGCAAGTATTAATTACAGTAGCTAAAAATATTTGAAACCATCTTTTTATTTTATTCCTTGATCCAAATAAATCTAATAGCTGTTAAGAATATTTATTGCCTGCGCATGGAAGAATTACTTTTTGGATTTTATTGAAGAGTTTTGTCATCCTCTGTGTCAGCTTCTGATGGACTGCAAGCAGATAACGACTGTCTCAGATCAAGCAGCAATGGCAAATCAAGACTTATACATAGAATGAATCTGAACTATCCAGAGCAGTGAGGTAGAGCAACAGGGCAGAGATTTAACTACTAAGGTAAATGGGTAAAAGTGGTTGAAAATACTGGGCTAGAATGTCATCTGGTTTCTGAGGGACTTTTTTCACTTCAGGATTTTTTTTTTACAACGTGGATAACATAAAAGAAAATAAATTTATTTGTTTTATAAGAATTTACAAGAAGAATTGTAAATATTTAGGTAGAAATTTTAAATGGAATGGAATAAAGAAGAGGACCACTGTTTAGACAGCAGTTTTAGAGAAAGGTATCTTCTCCTACACTGTATCTGAATTTGAAATAACTGACATGCATTGCATTAAGTAAGAGTGTATCTATGTTTAGATACACATAATTATTTCTTGTTCTCTACTCGATAATACTAAGCTCTTGAACTTGGAGCTTCAGGCACTTCAGCCTCAAAAAAGATGTGTGCCATCTCACAGGAGTACAGAACATGATCAGACATCTTGAAAAATGAGGAAATATGGAAATATGTGGAATTTAATTAAGGAAAAGGGTGACTGCAGGCATATATAACAACCATTTTTAGAAAAAAATGCAAAATATAAATTAGTAGATTGTTCTCTGGGTTCCAAAACATTTACAGTTCCTTCAAGCTTTGTAATGACATTTTCTTGTTTAATAACTGTATTCCCCATTCTGTCATCCAAGACAAGAACAGCCTTAATATTCAGCAAGAGCAATTTCAAATGGGCATTAGGAAAACATTTCTGGTAGACCAGCTAAGGAATGTCAATAAAAGTAGCAAAATCTGCATCATTTAAAGAATGATTTAGGCAAACATCTGCTTAGAATAACATTATAGTTTTTCTTGCCATAAGATTGGGTGGAAGAGAACTAGATTACCCATTTTACTCTAGGCAGCTTTACATTAAATTAACAGACAAATGTGCTGAAGTTTTAATAGCTGTTGTTCATGCTTCTCATACTTCAAATAGGAAAGAAAATGCAAATGCTTGGCATGCAAGACTAAGAGAGAAAGTGAGTGTCATGAAGTAGTAACTGAAATGACTTTCACATCTTTTTCTGCTATTCCATACTGGGGTGAGTTTCACCTCTCCGGAGAAAAATGTTTCCAGGGTTCTGTGCTAAAAGGAATTGCACACTAATGCCATGTACATTTATTATAGACAAAGTTATGTTGTCTATACCATTAACATTGCCATTTATTCCTCTTGGCTTTACTGGACTACTTAGAAAGAAATATGCTCTTCAAGGTGACAAAAGAAGTCAAAGGAACCCAGAGAAACAAACTGAAAATCAGTTGGGAAGAACAGGCACATCATTATGCCAGTGAAGAAATTAACAAAAAGGATAATCTGGAATATAATTGCTTTGATTGACTGAGATACCCAGAAATTATCAGTTTTATGTATTGTTCTGTCAATTTCTAAATTGCATTAATTGAATAATCCACATATTTTCTTTCTGAAATTGTCATATTTTTTTGTCATTCCTAAACTGGATTTCTCTCTATTGCATATGGGATGTGAGTCGTTTATAAAGAAATAGAGCTGTGCCAATTTCACTTTTTAGCTGGAATGATAACAGTGGCATTTACATAAATCCGACTTTTGTCCTTTGCTTTCTATTAGAACCTCTATCAATAGATGGTGACATATCAATTTCCCTCCTTTAAGCTGACTTTACACTTTCACAAATGGCTGCACAGCATGTAATTGAGACGAAATAATTCTCCTGAACTGATTATATAGCTTTGCTTGTAACTCTGGAAATTTGAATTTGCTAAATGGACACCCTTGTCCTGCTGAAGGTGGAAAGAAACATAAGGAGAAGAAAATCAAGGGAGGTTTTTTCATTAGCTTGCTCTTTGACTTTGAGAGTTGCTGATTCCAATCCAGCAAACACCTCAGATGTGTCATTCAACTCACAATCAGACTCCTACCTGTTAATGCAATCAGCTGAGGTTTAAGAGCAATCCAGCTCCCAAAAGGGGAAATCCAGAGTAGGACTCAGTTGTCTAAACATAGGTGTCAGTTACCCTACAGATACTCTTGTGACTTCTTATCTGCTATCCAGCTGCCACATCAGAAGGAATACGAGTCTTCCAGAAGTCAACACCATATTTGCCAGGCTGTTGGAGCATCCTAGACATTCTAAAGTATTTCACCTGACTAAGTGTTCTACATTATCTAAAGTATAAGAAATAGTCATATACTTGCTGCTGTTCAACTCTCTAGATTCCAAGACTGTTCTGATATCTCTATTGATAATAGTGGAAGTTTGGGGGTATCTTACACATCCCAGCAGCTATGTTTGCATCTCTTAAAAAGTAAGCTGAGTATTGGTCTGCGTCTCTCTCTTTTTCAGTGTAACTGTATTGATGAATACAAGTTCTTCGTCTTGTCAGATTAAGAGGTTTTGTTTTAGTTAGTGTGTGAAGTATGTGAAATTCTGAACACATAAATATGTAAAAACTGTAAAAACTGAAAACTGTAGGGAACCAATTGCAAAATAATACATGGAAACTCTATGGAAAATATAGTATAAGCCCAGAATTGTTCCACTGAGTTAAATTTAAAAGAATTTTCCACTAGAATTTAATTCTTCACTCATAGCTCTTTTAACTATACCTTTTGAATTTAATACTTCACTCCCAGCCCTTGTAAGTATACCTACTGCATTTTTGATTCTTAGCAGACAATTTTTGTGCTGTAGGGCCTTGGGATATGTCACCCAGTTAAAATGTCGTGGAAAGAATAGGAATTTTTCACATCATAAGGCAAGAAAGTATTAAATGGAAAAGAAATAGATAACTTAAATATCTAAAGAAATCACTGTCATGCCCAGGTCATGCCGAGGGCACTACAGAAATTAGTAAAGGGGATGAATTAGCTGGTACAGCTGCAGAGACTGCAGCCTGACAACATCTGAGAGAATGCATGGATGCAACTCCAGCAATAGACCAAAATGGATGACCAAATTTATCAGGCTAGAAGTCCCTGTATGCGTCTGTTCAGAAGAAGAAAAGGAACACTGGAGTAAATAGGAAGCAAACCAAGAAAATTATGAAATAACACCAGTTAGAGGGAGAGCAGTATTTCCAAATAAATAATTAATTGCTGCGTCTAGATGGCTTAATGACAAGATCATGGGGGACCAAGGTGATAGCTTGTTAGGTACAGAAAGTGTGGGAAGCACCAAAAATTTACCAGCTCCAAAAAAAGCCACCAGTAGTTTTTAGTCACCTGACTTATTGAATGCTCACAAGTTTCAGGCTGAGCTCAGAGTGAGGGGAGGCAACCACGGGTCTACTTCCCTTCAATGCAGCCTTCTTGACAAGAAAACTCACATAGGTGCAGTAGTAAGGGATTTATTGAAAGAAATGACACCTGGATGCAGGCTTCTGTGTTGAGTTGAACGTTTTACAGTGACAATAACCAATCAACTAGTCAGATCGCTAAGAATATAGAGAAATTTACATATAGCCTATAGATTTTCTTGCAAAAGGGTTGAGCACTCTCAACTACAGTCTGTAGTCTAATGGTGGACAGTGGACCTGTCCTTGCACAGATCCTTTCATAGACTTATTCCTGTTAATCTAATTTGCTGTTCAATTTTGAATTGATGTATCATTTTTCCCATAATGCTATTTCTTGCCTTTAATTTATTGGTTCTTTAAAAAATAAAAGGAAAGCAGTATTTATGGTTTCTATAATTCTTGGTGGAATGGCACTACAAAGTTAATTATTTGCTTATGTTGAATTTTCTGTAAAGGAATGTATTTGATTGCACATCAACAAAATCACTGACTACTTTGCAGTCATACCAGTGGCATTTGAAGGACACTATTTACTCTACCAGTGACTGAATAATTTTCTTCAAAAATGTCATTCTGCCTGAATCCACCATGGATAATTTTGGTGTGTATCTCTAAAGCATTCAGGAACAGGACATACATTTGAACAATACCTTTCACAAGAAAGACCTAATACCTAAAGTTGAAACTAAGATTCTACATTATTGCAATAAAAATAATTATGGAACCAAATATGAACTTTCATTTATCTGTGTTTTTGTTGTCTTGTCAGGTGTTTCTTCCAGTTTAGTTCCTTGGGAAATGTTAGCTGCAGCTCAGATAATTAAAAAAAAGACCTTGAGGACTTCTGTGAACTTGCCAAGAACGGTGCTAAATGGAAGTGTTTATCATTACACTCTTTCAAGCATGAGACAGAAGTTTCTGCTGAAATAAAGCTGATCAGAGCTGTGATTCCATTTGACCCAGAAAAGCACACCATAGCATTTTTAGTCTAAGGATCTATCTAAGGGTATAAGATTTTGCGATATCCATCAACACCCAGTACACAGTTAATGAATTGTTTATGGGTTCATCTCATAGCAAAAGCTATGCTGATCATACTGTCCTTTCTCTTCAAAAAGGTACATTCCTTCAACCATATGGCAGGGTTGGATTTCTCCCTCAACCTCCTGCCTTGATTACTCTCCTGCTTGCAGAGAGAGGCACAATTCAAACAGGAATTTGAACTATTGCAGTAAAGTTCATCCTGCTGCATAAGCAAAATTTTAGTGACCTGTCCTTGTCAATGTATAATTTTGACACTGTAAGAATGACACTTCAATGTATATCTGGTGAAAGTGTTTCTGAAATGGAAAAGAAGATAAAAAATTCATTAAAGATTTTAGAGAGACAATTAATTCCCTTCAGAAATTGCTTTCCACATTTTAGAGACTAACTAAATGATTTTAATGGTGCAAAGTGCTATAGCAGCTGTTCATCAAGGAAGAAATAAACACCACAACAGCTTCCAAGTGTATCATGATTACTGTTGTTTCTTCAATCTCTTTACCAAAGGTTTACACCAAAGTTGCTGTAACAGCAAAGAATTCATTTAATGCTAGTGCTTTTTACACCCTAATTATACTAGTGTAAAAATTAAAAATCTAAGATCTTTTAAATGTTATTTTATGATGAGAAAAAATTAATTATTATTTTGACCTTTATTACCAAGTTTAAATTTTAGCTTTTTCCCCCTTTTCTTTCCATTGACTTCCTCAATTCTTACCAGCTGGGGAATCCAGCTCAAAATCCAGTAGGGTTTAAATAGCAGAAAGGGGTTGAACGGAAGAACATGGCTGTCAAACACATTTTCATGTTAGCTGGATATGTAATTGTCATGCTTTCAGAACAGCTAAAGTGTTCCCGAACACATGGTTGAACACTAATAAGTTTTTGTGGTAAGGCTACACATGAAAACAAGGGATTAAAAACCTAAAGTAGTAGTCATGACTTTCAGGAGGGCTTCACTCTGCAGAAATACACATCTGAGAAGAGGGTCACCTTCCTGTATAATCTTAAGGCTTCCTGACATGCTCATTCTCTGCTTATTACATCCCCTCTGATTCTTTTATCAGTGTTAAGGAATTTTTCATTAAAGGTTAACACTCAGGTTATTTCTAGAGGCTTTTGTTGGGAATTACTCACAAACCTGAAACTGAGGCTGCAAGGCACCTGATGTTTGCTGCACCTGCTGTTTGTAGCTCTTCATGATCTGTGTGTGTACTTTGTAGCTACAACCTAAGCAGCCCTGTAGTGTGGAAGAGATAACAGAAAAAGCATCAGGTGAAAAAGTTCTATCCACCGACCACTCAGATATTGCCACGTCATTTGCATGCATTGCCATAATCATTAAATAGTCGCCAGTCTGTCTGTCTTCTCCCACTTTATTCCTCAAAGTAAGATAACTGCATCATGAAATGCTGAGACTCTAAGAAAGTAAACCACCTTGTTAAATGTTTCCAGAGTACCTGTGGGCATTTAAAAATATATTGACTCAAATGTTTCAGATTTCCTTTTAAAATGAGTCAGTACCTATATGGAATCATTCTGTTAGATGACTGAACATGGGATGGGAACAGGTCTGTGAATGTCACCTGCAGTGCTGATAAAGCCTATCAAATAAGCTTAGATTTATTTTATTTAGTTTAACATAACTTAGTTTAATGTATTTACAATCTACATACATACTATGTTGTGAAGACATAATAAATGTCTAGAGGAAAGGAAGCTGGACATAAGTTTCAGTGAAAATGTTTTATCTGGTTAATGACTAGAATAGTAGATGACTGTTTTTACAAGTTTGAAAGATTTATAGACATTTATTGTCCTTGATGACTACTGAAGCTGGAAGATTTTCCTTTCTTCTCTTCCCAACTCACTTTTACAACTGACTATTATGCTGTGTTCTATGAAGGATATGTAGCTGATTAGCCCCCTCAAATCATGGCCTACCTGTTCCATGTTATATATTTATAGGGTATTTTAATAACACATATATTATTTTCACAATACTATATTTTTACATAGTCTGTGAGATCAGAAGTGCTGTTAGGAAAGTAGTTTCCAAAAGTTTTTCTTACCCTACTCTGAAGTTAACTTGATACTCCATAACAGGAAAATAAGATTATTTGTTTTTTCATAGAAAGATGACAATGAGGGTGGTAGATCTTCTTCCTGGTTGTTGTGTTATGGCACAGATGTGGAATAGACAACTGAAGGGGAAAAGTTAATCTGGTCTTTGTTTTTAATTCTTGACTTCTCCAGTGAAATGGAACTGAGACCTTGCTGAAAGCCTGATTGTATTGTCAGGACAGAGTCAGGAAGGGCAAATGAAGTCAAAATAAAAATATAAGATTCTTTCCTCTCCTCTGACCTGGTCTGAACTTGAGCTGAAGTGGTTTTGAAGGTGAAATGAAGAAGATCCTTCATGTGTGTGACAGCATCTTAGATTGAAACCTTAGTTTCTTAAATGAATTGGGTCCCTGAGGGCTCATGACTTGTGGGATATCTTTGTCAAGTGCAAAAATCACCCCAACTAGAAACAGCCCAAGCTGAAAGACCACAGGACTGCTCCAAGACTCTTCTCTCTATCTGGACTGCTGTTGCTGGAACACAACCCACTAAATGCCCTGGTATACCAACAGCAGGAGTGCACAGAGAAAGGTGATACAGGTACTGATACACTAATGCTTATAAAAACCTTGAAAACAGAACTAAGTAATAATTTTGCAAGAAACAGATGACTTGTCAGCCCATAAGTTTTGTTATTTGTTCTTACAGCACCGTTTTCCAAGAGTGAATGTCTGTATTCTATTAACTAATTTCATAATAAACTTATCTGCTTCCTGTGTTTTTCTTTCTGCTGACAGTTACACTTTCATTGTGCAAAAGATCTCCAGTAAATGGTTACAGATACCAAGGGCTCTGGAAGAAAAGCTTGACACATCCAAAATAAGGACTCTGCTCTCTGAACTCCTGCAGAAGCATCTCTTCCTGAATCAGCTGTACTTTCAGTGAAGTAAATAAAACTCTTAGAAATATAATAGAACTTAGAAGAATGAAAAGTAGACTGCTTCCTTTTCTTTGTAAATGATGATTTTAGCAGAAGGAACACACCAATTTTAACCTAGTGTAAGTAAAAATCTAATGTTCCAGTCAAGGACATTTTTATTTGAAATAAGCTGTAATAGTGTTGAGCAGGAAGAAAGACTTTTAAAATTGCATATAAATTAAATAAGAAGTAGACACAATTTCTCATTAGATTTTTCATTAAAAATTTAAGTAAATTTTGCAGTTTTAGAACCAGTAGGTTCAGGTTTTTAAATACCTGTAGCATAATCAGATATATAACCCAAAAGACAAAGGTTTAGCCTGTTTGGCCTGTTTGTTTTGTCAGAATGACTGTCACTTAAGTCTCTTTTTTGTCCAGGAATCTTAGCAAACAGCTTTCAGGTTTATAGTTTCATTACCTTCTACAATAATAAACTTTTCCAATAGTAATTCACATGCTCTGTGATTGTAATATGAGTAGGGTTGAACATTCAAGAAAGGAGACAAGGATGATCAGTCAGATGGTGTCCTTTAATGTTTCCATTTTATAAAATATGTTTTCACAACTATCCAGTTCCTGCTTATGGAAAATAACTTTAAAAAGGAAAAAACCACCACAAATCCTCTCTCATAAAATTCTTATCTTCAGGATAGTAAAATTTGTGGTAAAACAGACTGAACAGATTGACTCTAATATGCTTGATTTCTATTCTTAATATTGGACGTCTTACTCCACCACAACTAAATGCAAAGTGCACAACTAAATCAGTGCAGCGCAAAATCCAGGATTTCCCTCATTTTCTGTTTCACCTCATTGGATCTCTGACTTATGACTTTTGTGTTCCTTCCTCACCAGCTTCCCACTTCCACTGAAAGCATCTAGAGCTCCCTTCCACCTCACTCTTCCACTGTAAGCTTGTTAGTCAAGTGACCAGGGCATTCACCTGAAGAAACGCAGCTTTAATCTCACCCTGTCTCATGAGGAAATTGAGCCCATGTCTCTCATTTCTTTGGTAGGAGCTGCAGCCCTGAGCTAGTGGCAGTGATGATCTGGCCAGCAGACTTCCAGATTTACTGACAAATGGCTGCTGAACTAAGAGCAGAGGCAATCTGCTGCTTCTGGACCTGGCCATATTGACAGGTCTGCTCTACAAGTATGTATTATGCAAATCAAGGTCAGTGGTACCACTTTTCCTTGCTGTGCACTTTTGAATTAAAATAACCATGAGTGATGTGTTTTGTGTGGAACTCAGTGCTTCTCCAGTGGATTAGACATGATCTGAGCATACACTTGTGTACTGCTTGGGGACATCCTCTTTATGACTCAGGGTTTCCTTGGCATTTGTGGCAATGGCACTACCAGCACTTCTGAGTGTGCCTGGATTCCTATCCTTTGGACACTGAATCACTACGGAATGATGAGGTCCTCTGTGGAACCACTGCCTGCTGTGAATGCTGGCCCTATTTTGCTATTTTTCAGTTTTCTTCTTAAATTTTTTGCCCTTTCCTTATGTGCCAGCCCAACACACATTGAAATGACAATGGCAGCTGCAGTAGTGTCAGACCATATCACTATATCCACAGGTCAGATCCTTAGCTGTGAAGCCATTCTTTAGATGTGCTATCCCAAATAAATAAAAGGCTATGGGACCCTTTGAATACATTCACCTATGATATGTTTGATAAAACAAATCAAAACAAATTTGAACCTAATCAGTCATTATGTTCAATCTTGTTCTGCATTTTCTAGCAGTTTCTTTCTAATAAAATTGTTTTGCAAATTGATACCATGAATTTGATTATTTATATTCAGGAAAAAGTTATATGTATATATAGTGAAAAAAATGAAGAAAATCTTCTGTTAAGAGTGGATGAGTAGTTAAGTAGAAGAACTTTAATTTGCCGGAGTTCCAGTGAGAAGGCTGTATTTACCTTTGTTTACCTTTGGCTATATCTCTGGGCAGAGCTGCACCTATTATAAAGTAGCTCAGTCAATCTGAAATCAGTGAAGTTAAGCAGATTTATTTCAGGCAATGTTTCTATCTTTTATATCCTTCATTCCAATCACTAATTCCCCAGGATTGTGTGACAGTTAGTTTGCATTGGTATTTTGAAGAAAAAGGGTGGAGATAGACAAAAGTAACATTTAGATACTGAATTCAATATTGTGTTTACTCTGTTCTTCCCTGCTCCTAAATTTTAGGTAAAAATTTCATTTACTGGGTTGACTAACACAACCTTCTGTGTCCATATCTCAAAACCAGAAAAGAGAAAATTTAAAGCTTTGTGAATATTTATACAGTGTCAGTTGTTGCTGGACTACCTTCTAAAATACAGCCAAATAATTTTGATAATTGTTCTGTTTAATTCCAAATGAAATATGGAGACATATTTTAGGTAGTTTCATTGTTATTTACATAACTGAAATTATAAATACACATATTTCTTACAATGTCCAGATGAAATGGTACAACCTCTCTATAAAACACTGGTTTTCAGGTGGAGATTACAGCTGCTCTTTAAAGCTTTTCCATACTGTTGAGTTGAATAAGACAAAGTTTATGATGTTTTTGCATTGCACAAAAGGTCAGACTCATTTTATGCCATCAAAATCTTCTGGAATGGTGTAAGCCTTGTGTCATTTTGGCTTCAACATTAATCTGCTGATGAGTCTTGGTGGTCATCTTGCTCATCTCCTAAAAGTGCTTGCAGCCTTCACTATAACAGATGACCCAGAAAGCAAAGAAATGCAAGGGAAGTGTAAAAAATGCAGTGCCATTTCTTTGTTTAGTAGCACCAAAGAGAGAAGGTTTGAAATGTTTTTTTCTTAATGCATTGTGGAAGGCTTCAAAAAATTTATTAACTCCTTATAAAACCCCAAACAACAGGTATATGGCAATTTTTTAAAAATAACTCCTTGATATACCGAGGCTATTGTATCAAATATGATTTATTTACATGTGAGCTTTCAGTTGAAACTATTCATTACCGAAGATAACAGGCACTGCCATCACAATCAATGGTTTAGTTTGCCAATAAGTACAGGGTTGTTGGTCTGCAAAAAGAATTTTAAAAATATGGTTATAGTGAACAGAAAGCAGTCGGATGTCACAATGCACCTGGACTAGGCAAGAGTCAGAATCAGTGGGAATCAGATCTTCTTTGCAAAATAACTTTTAATTTATGACAAATAAACACAGGAAGACAGAACACAAGAAAAGATCCTTCCAAACTGAGATTTGTTTTGTATCACTTTATGTCAGTATTTTAGCTATCCATATCATCAGAGAATTAATTCTCCATGCAGAAATTGTGCTCATACTAATCTGTTAGCTTCTCCCTTCATTAAAGGTTCACAATTCAACTTCCCTATATTGAAACCACTTAAGGTTTTGCTTAAGTTTAAACATATGCCTAAGTCCTGTTAAAACCAAGGAAGATTTAGATGTGAGATGTAACTCATTGTTACACTGATGCAGACTTAATGGACCACTAGACATTTCTAAAGTGGCTTAAGTTGATAGAAAGACCTCTGTTGATTGAAATGCTTTGTAGGTCAGGATCTATCTTCCCTCATGCTATAGAGACACTGCAGTACTTGCTAATTCAGCCAAATGCTTTTACATGCTTCCTTGTTGAATGGGTGTTTTAATTCAAAGTAACTAGCTGGGTACTTTTTCCTCCATGCAAGTACCACAAGTCTACAAGTGCCATAGCACAGGACTGAAAAGGCTAAATTCTCATAAAAAATAATCAGTAAAAAAAATAGCAGTTTGGGATGAAGTTCCTTTCTAGCAGCCACCAGAAATTATTGCTTCAGGTAGTGAAGGAAGTGTTTTCAACCTGAGTATTTTATTCCTTCTCTCTATTTAAACCAATATGACTAACATTATTAAAAAGGTAGAGAAGTAATTACTTCAAAAGAAAGGCACTTACTGAACACATCTAGATACTCACCTCTGTACTAACCTATAATATGTCTTTGTGGTAAGAGGTGTTTTTATAAAGACAGCAAACATTAAAAAGTATTTTATATTTTATTAATAAAATAAGATGAAGAAAAACTGTTTACTGATTACACTGTATTTCCATTTAGTAATATTTTACTCCTCATTTCCACACGAGAAATTGATGCCAACAGTAGTTCTATAATAAAGATAAAGCAAAGGTCTGACCTAAAAGGTATTTTTGCTGAACCATTTTCGCTGCAGAATGGGTTTTGGGTGATGTTCTCTGTGTGGAAAGTGCAATCAAATTCTGCACTGTAAAGGAGAGATTTGCATCCACAGGCAGACTGAAAGAGAATGTTTTGGCGTGAGTTTCTAACTAATTCTCCTTGGGTCAAATTTTTTCTCACTTGCACTAGTCATCAATTTTGCCATTAGCAATTTATACTGAGGAAAATGAAAGAGGAAGTCTGTTTTCTTAATTCTGTCCTAATTTTCATACTATATTGAAAAATAAACTGCAACAATCTAGACGTTATTGAGCTTCCCCTGTCTGTGATTTCTTGAGTTTTATTAGTAGCATTTTTCTGAGAAGTAGGTTTGATTTCTTTCAGCATAAATTTATCATTCTCAAATTCTAGGGGAGAAGGAAATCCACACTGGAGCACTCTTCAGCTGGTCCCCTATGATGCTGAATTCTCAGGATAAATTGACAATATATTTTTATTTTACAGCTCTTCATCTTCTTGGGGTTTTATCTTGCAGCTCTTCATCTTCTTGGGGTTCAGAAAATATGGCAGACTTCCACTAGACCTCTGCAACACTGAAACTTGCAGCATGATTTAAGAATGATTTTCATTTTAGGCTTGCAGACTTAAGACTCCCAGAAATGGGAAAAATTAGCTGTATAACTGCAGCTTTAATTCCCAATGGTTTGTTTTTGTGTTCGCTGTGGAGAGATTTTCCTTTTCTAATCTTCTTTCTGCTAAAATTTAAAAAAAACATCAAGCATCCAAACTTTGGATAAATGCTTGCATACTCATAATTCCCAAAGTGATGGAATCAGAGTTTTTCTTCTAATTCCTTTGTTTGGAGATTTGCAGGGCAGGAGAAGAGAAAAACCTAACATATTAAAAAAAAAAATAATGTACTAAGTGGATCATGATGCCCACAGGCAAACAAAGGAATGCTAAGAATATGGCACAAATGACAGAATTTATGCAGTTGCAAGTGGAAAAGAAAATGGAAGTTGAAGTTAAACACTTGTATGTGATAAAGAATCAGTGGAGTTAAGGGTCCATTCAGATAGGATGTAAGGAAACTCTTACTCAGTTTTTGCAGAGAGAAAAATGTTTGCAGCTTGAGTTCAGTTCAAAGAGAAACCCAGGAATGTGTCCAGGCATATCTACAAATCACAGAATCACAGAAGGGTTAAGGTTGGAAAGGACCACAGTAGGGTCATCTGGCCGAACCTCCCTGATCCAGCAGGGTGTTCCTGGAACACATGGCATAGGATTGTGTCCAGACAGTTCTGCATGACTGCATCAATAAAACACAGAAGGTAAATGCTTGTATCCAGCTAAGGAGGAGCGTTCAGGCTAGAAAACCCCTTCAGCCTTTTCCTCTCTGGTCACAATGAATCTAATTCCCTTAGTCTGCCCTCACACATTGTGCGCTCTTGTCCCCAACCATCTTTGTTGATGCTTCTCTGCATTCCCTCCAGCATGCCGCTGACTTTCTCACATTGCTGAGTCCAAACCCAGACATAACACTTCCCATGTGTCCATACAAGGGCCAAAGAGGGGAAATAACCATTTCCCTCAATGTGCTAGCTATGATTTTAAAGCAGTGTGTGTGTAAGCCCTCACTGCTGCAGAGATACTCTGCCAGCTTGCGTTCCACTTGTTCAGCATGAACACCCCCATCTAATGTTCTGCAAAGCTGCTTTCCAGTAAGCCAGCCCCCAGACTTTGTTTTAGATGGGCTTATTCTCCATCACATAGTTTATGTTTGGGTAAAATTAGTGCTCTTTGTGGCAGTCTATTTCTCCAGTATGTTGAGATCCCTCAAAAAAACTCAAAAATATCTCAAAAAAACTGCCCTGCTCTCTGCCCAGGAAGTTGTTCATTCCTGCTTGGTTTGAATTTGGTTTGTGCACACTCATGTCAATCTCCAGTTCATTACTTGCAGGAAAATACGTTAAAGCAGTACTAATCACAGGGAAATGTCATTCATAACTGGCTACCAGTGGGATTTCACTGAACCTGCCAGTCTAGTCATTTGGCTACACACTTTGTATTCAATACATTTGGTATGTTGACTGGATTTAGACTTCTAAATGAAATATTAGTATGGAATATCTGAAGAAAACCTTTTTACAGTCAAGGTAACTGATGTCCACTGGTCTCACATCACCTGCAAAACCTTGTCTCACCGCAGAAGGTGCAACTTGCCTTTGGTAAGTCCATCATGACTGCAGTCATTTTACTGTTCTTCAAAACCCTGGATGTAGATTTCAAGTTTTGCTCCACAGACTTCCCAAAGACTAAAGTAAGACTTAGAGTTTCCAACATCCTTCTTTTTGTCCTTTTTGAGATTATACTAGTCAGCTCCATCAGCACTCTCAGATGTGCTTCACCTGGTTCAATTATCTGGTTAATTTGAAGTCTTTAACTGGGATGCAGAAACTAGTATCAGATTGACATTTTCTTAATAGACCCACATTTATAAATTTATCATATGACCTCAAAATTCACAACATGGCTCTTTCTAAACTGTATCTCTTTCATCCTGTTAACAAGTTTCAATTTCTGTTCTTTTAGCTGTCTGCATTTCTACAAAACTTCTGTTGCCTGTCCTCTTTTGAAGACGTAAGAATAATTTCAAGGCTTCAGATATGTGCAACCCACATGAAAATTTGACTGGAAAATTCAGTGTTCCCTCTCCTGCTTTAAAGAGAAATTGCACACTACAAATCAGGTAAACCACAGCTAAACCTCTTCCTCTTCCCAAGCCATATAGCTATGTCCTTTCTTGTCCTCTGAGGCCCACAAACATCATCTCATCTAGAGTACTCTAAGTCATTAAACTCCACAATTAGTGGGGCTCGAATCCTTTTCTTCCTTTAATTTTTTTTCCTACTGTTAATGCCACACCACAAGTACACTCACATTAGAGCCGTTTATTTGCTGAACTGAAAAATCAATGCGTTCACATCTAATTGACAAGCTTAATTTGAGCAATTGCATCTATCTAGTAAGACCACTTTTCATACAGGACTTTCTGCATGTGAATCTCAGATTACTCCTAGACGAAATTGGTATTATTATCTTTAGCTTCCAGAAAGCTAACTTGAACCATAGATGCTTACTGAAGTATTTCTGCAGGCTAGAAGGAGAGCAAGGATGGCAGCACAGTTTGACCAGGTACTCAACCAATGTTGTTTCCCTTGACTATCTTAAAGCAACCTTCCTTAAGGCTCTCCAAAGCACATCAAATATTTCAGTTTTGAATTTTCAATCTGGACAGCATAAAACACGTGGACCTCTGTCCCTCTGTATCAAAGAATTAAAGCCAGGCAGCTACATGGCAGAACACCCTTGGTAACAAGGACCTTCTCACTTACTAAAGAAGAAAAAACCCTACACTTTTCATACATTGTTACATTTCATACAATGTAATAATCCTATGGACTTTAACCTAATCATCGTCTGGGTATTTTCAGCTTGATACAGTTACCACCACCTGAGTTTTCTACTCAGAACAAGCCTTTAACTCCTAATAGATAGGAGACTCTTTTGTGTAGTAGTAGAAAGATTTTTCTCAAGTTCAGGCCTGAATAAAAATAATTTAAAACAAAGAAGCTCAGGTACTATTTCAGGACATAAGATATGGATATAATTGGGGCTTTCTGACATACCTAAACTAAAATAAATGCATATGTGTCTTAAAGAATTTATTTTTTAAAAGGCCTATTTGTAACATTATTCATAAATTAGCTAGCTGGTTTAAGATATTTGTGACCAGATTTGTTTTCTACTGATTGAACATACGTGAAGTATTGTGGCATTTTATCTTTCTTGAAGAGGTTTTATTGGGTGTAATTTTTGATCATAGTTATATAGTGGAAAGTCATTATCTAGCTAACATCTCTTCTTCACTTAGGGACACTGGTTTATATAAGACTATTAAAGAAACTTTTAACAGGAGCTTTTTTAAATTCCCCAGCCAATGCTGCCAAGACTTCTAAAACGACTTTTTAAACTTCTTCCTCTGCTGAATTGCTTTATCCTATTGGTCATTTCTGCGTTGGATTCTACATTAAAAAATAAAGGATCTATTTATTCTCTTGACACCTTTTATATCTTTTATCTCTTCTTTAAGAAAACATCTGGCCATTAGCATACTAATGGCATCTCTGCTGATTCTTAATGGAGCTTCTTTTATCTTTATGATACCATCTGGTTTCAAGTTACTTTTAAAGAAAACATGGGTAAAAAAGTTAAACATCTTGAAGGCTGTTCTCTTCATTGTTGAAAAAGACTGTATGTAGGTATTTAGTACCATCCTTTGCTGAATCTCTTCTCCCTGGTGCAGAAATAGAATCCTAGCATGGTTTGGGTTGGAAGGGACCTTAAAGACTATCTAGTTCCTATCCCTACATACCACTGACAGAGACACCTTCCACTAGACCAGGCTGGTCAGAGCCTCATCTAGCCCGGCCTTCTCCATCTTATCCCACTCGTGTTTTCAAAAGTGTCTAGATGCTGAGCAAATAATTACGCATGTAGTGATACTTTGCCTCCCAAGTTTTGCAGGTATCTGGGGAGAAATGCCACCTTGGCAAAGGTACAAAAGTGAAATTCACTTCTTCCCATCCGAATAACAACCACAATGGTAACAACAGAAGTAATAATAGTGCCCACTACATAGAAGACAAAATTTAGGGTAACTCCAATGTTTGCCTCCCTTTCCTGCTCATTTCTTTGAATAAAGAGAACCTGTGTTTCATGGCAGAACAAACCTGGGTGGGGTGAACAGTGGGATACATCCTTGCTCTTCATGACTCTTCAGGCTAGCTGAGGGAATCATGAACATATAACACTGAGTACTCTGAAGAATTTTGCTTGCAATGTTTGCTTTGTTGTATCAGCTCTGACCTACACAGGTTACTTCTTCTGTTGGCATCATGCCTGTTGGACCTTCTGAAATGTGGAATACAATGCCTTTGTTTTTTTTATGAGAAAATATGTTTAAATATTTCATATATTATTATTGTACCTTGTAGTCTTTTAATATAATGTCACTGTTGGGTAAAAATGAATTAAGGTAGCTCCAGATAATAAAACAACTGCTATTGTAACAAAAAAATTAGGTGAATCAAAGTCCAAAACTTTATTGTTGGTAAGTGTGGATGTTCAAGGTCTTCATAAACTTGAGACAACTTTCAATGTCATCATCAGGCTTTTACTAATTAATTACTTGTGAATAAATGTTTCAACAACTGGCTTCTAGGCAAAATCCTCTGAGGTTCACAGCCAACACCTCTAAAGTGTTGAGATAGTACCGTGCTACAGCACTTCAAGTTGTACTGATCAATCACATATCTTTTAGTAAATTCAAATATTTTTGCCTGTATTCTGAAGAAAGACCTTAATCCAAAACATGCAAACCTGTATTGTATAAAAATTAGATTAAGACACAAAATCCAGAGGCATCTCAAAGACCACTGAGTGGTGTTCATGGGCATGCTAGTACGGGTGTGCATACAGCTGGGGAGGTTTCTTCCAAGTTCTGAATATCAAGGAACCAATCAATGATTTGGCAGACATCACTAGGTGGTGCTGGTACACATATTTTTCATGCTGTTTTTCTTTATTGTGCAAATAGTGCCCAATTTTGGCAAGAAATTATATTGCTGTTAAGTTTGGTTGTGTAAATATCCCTGGAAGTGGCTACCCATGGAAGTGTTCAAGGCCAGGCTGGATGAGGCTCTGAGCAGCCTAGTCAAATGGAAAGTGACCTAGTCTGGGGCAGGGGGATAGGAACAATGTGATCTTTAAGGACACTTCCATCACAAGGTGTTCTGTGAAATGCAGTTACAACTGGACTTTAAGGGGAATGAATCCCTCCATCCCCCTGCCTTTTCCACAGCTCGGCTCAGTGATGTGTGGGGCTCTGCTGTGCTGTCAGGTGCCTCTGTGTAGTCCAGCAACCCCTGCAAGAACTGCCAATTGCTTCTGTTCCTCTGTTGCTCTGAAATGCATTTTCTTGGCTAGAGGCAGACATACAAGAGCCCTTTGCTCTGCAACTTAAATTCACAAAGTACTTTCCAGCAACATCAGGTCCAGTATCCTAACCAAATATCTACTTTTGTTTTATGGTATATTTCTCAACCTTTCTGTAGTCAGAGATCATAGGCGACAGAAAAAGAATTCTGCAGAACCATTTCTGAGGAGAAAAGTCCATTGTGAGGTATAGCTGTAACCCAACAGATCCTCTCTAAATATCGTTACATTTCTGTGCCGTTTATATCAATATACTACAGGCATCTGGGGAAATATGTTGCAGGCATTTAATATTTTTTTGAAATCATATTAACAAAAACTGGAATACATTTTTAAAAAGATGAAAATTATTATGCTGTCACTTTTATCCTTCAGTTTTACTATCCAATTTTTTTATACCATCTGAAATAACTCTTACTCTTAAAATAAGATACTCTTATTTTTCCCTCCCTCTTCTTAGTGCATTCTTGTGTGCAATAATGAGTTGTAATAATGATGATGTTATTGTCACTACTACTGACACAAACACCTGATCAGCAGAACTGTTGTTTCAGGCTCTCTGAAAATTTCAAGCAAATTTCACTGTGCATGTGTGGATATTTTTAGAACATGTTGTTTGTAAATATGATTTGTAGAGAATTTTGAAAAGATAGTTAAGACTGGAGAAAAACTGTGGGGAAGAAAGAAAAAAAAAGTCTTTCATCTTCAGCTAGTCCTCTATCAAATTAAAAAATACACATTATATAAATGTGAAAAGTAATTTTTAGCTTTCTTCAATGGTCTCAGGCACAGAAATAATAATAATATGTCAGGTTAACTCTGGTGCAGGGCCAAACTAACAGGTCATAAATTTGGCACGTTTCTGCATTTGTTAAAGCCAGTGAAAAAGATTCTCTCTGGTATTAGACAGAAGATCTGACCTGCAGAGTACTCCTGTGACACTAAATACACAAAACTTCCTCATCAATGTGGAGCTGTGAGATCAGCTCTGTAGATGGCAGTAACTGATTAGCTGTTTGTAATCATAGTGTCAGCATCTCAGACTTTCAAGTCATCCACTCTCAAAACCTGGCACAGTTTTTTTTGGTGAAAAGATCAGCTTTTCCCCATTCTTCATGGCTTACATTAATTAAGCTCCCAGGGTTTGCTCAGTATCATCCTTCTGTCTTCTGGTTTATTGGTTGTGGTCTGGAAAGCCATTGGAATGGTTTTCCAAGTGTGACTGGTTAGTCATCTGCTACTCTAAATATATGTTTCCTTTCCAGAGCTACCAGGAGTTTAGTGCATTTTTTGTAATTGCTAGTTCAAAGATCTCCTACAGATTTGTTAGGTTTTTCTTACACTTCATCTCCTTTACTGGATCACAGAAAATGATTTTATTTTTCATTTGCTGCAGAAGAAGAACAAACATAATTTTTGTTTAATGTCAGCAAGCTTTAAAAGAGTTGATATTTAACTTGTGTTAATTAAGAAAAGTTTTTAAACACATCTTCTGTCTCCTTATTTATAGAAGAAAGGCAATTAGAATAGATAATTCCTAATGTCATCTCAGTTCTACGACCAGTGTCTTGATTTTAGCATAGGTCACATTTATGAAATGTCAATGTATTCAGATAATTTTGTTATTCTAGTCAGCCATTTTATTTAAATGCTCTCATGAAGATGGAACAGATAAGACTGGATAAAACTACCACTGGTGTCTTGAGAGGAATTTCAATGGGTTCTTCTTTCAAATCTTTAAAGAACATTTTATATATTCCTGCTAAAATAACATTTACACCAATTATAGGAAAGTAGTATGTTTATGCAATTTATTGCTTAGTGTTATAATGAGTCAGATTCTGATGGGTCTTATGCTTATTCTACAAATAACTCTACAAATTAACATTAGTGACATGGCTGGGATCCTGTGTTTCCATTGTCATTGGTATTTGACCCAAAAGGGTCACCCCAAACGTAGTACAATATGTTTGATCTGCACATTGAAAGGGCACTTTACAGTGATGATCAGTATCACTATCCCTTCTCTACAGAGAAAAGTGGGAGAACAGTTTTACTAAAAAAGTCAGATGTAAGTTCAAATCCTGTCTTATATTTCATGTCACTGTCTCTTCCCTATTTCAATTCATTAACTCATAATAATCTTGTGTATTTGAACTGGATGATGCCTTTTCATATTATTGGTGACAAGAAACGTTATAAGAGTCTAGATAGGTTTTATGTAGGGACTTTTCTTTAAAATTTTTTGGGGTACTGTAATTTAATGTAATTTTGAAAGAAACAAAAATGCTATCAAAATATTGCCTCAATAACTGTTTACATTTTGTTCATTGGTGGAGTTTATTTTAGCTTTTGAAAGCAGTAAATATTAATAGTATGTTGTTGGTTGCATTTATTACCTTTTGGTAACATAGTATTTATCTGTACTTGAAGTTAAACAAAATATGAGATTTATGTCTATCTTAAAATTACCCTCCTTGGGAACTAATTTGACATATTTATTTTCCCAATACTTCCAAATAGTAATCAATTTCCCTTCAATAAATTGATTAACGAAAAGACCCACTTGCATCAGAAATAATCTGGACATGGAATAGTGAAAACATGAAAACATGGCACAAAAATGCTTGTTTTTGTACAACCAACTGCTTTGGACACAGCCTATCTTTCATTCTCCTTTTGGTACATATCTAACAGAAAAAAATCTAAGTGACTGAGTCTTCTACTCAGAACAAGCCTTTAATAATACAGTAGAAATTAATAAAACCCTGCTAAGTTACTTAATTTGCTATGAGGCAAGAGATTTCCTTTATCAAAATATGACTGAATATCAGTGTCATCACCTGTCTATGACTCCTTATATGAATGTCTTTTTTTGAAGAAATAAATTTATGTAGTTTCCATCTGGTTTTGTCCTGTTTTAAAAAGGAAGACAAGCTATTGCTCCATACGCTTAAATTTTTATTAAGAAAGTACCCTGTCTTGATTGTCATCAACTTTTCCTAATCCAGTGGAAGTAGTGAGGAGATTTGAATTTTAAAATATGCTAAACTGTGGAATAGGGGGACATTCTGGACTAATGTAATTTAGAAAAATAGTAAGTAGATTGAGGTTTGACACACATGTAATTCTGAGGTTGTCCTTTACCAGGAGCCGCTGCTCTGAATGGTCTTCCTGGCTAGATCAATCATATGGAATCTATACATATGTAGCTAAACACGATCCACAGAAAAATGTGTATATGTAGAGCATATTCTGTTTAGCCTCTAGGGAGAAGCAATTTCATAAAAAGGAAAAAAAAGAAATGCTTTTAATCACTCAGTGTTCCACTTTTCAGTAGTTAATTATGATGAAAAGGGAGCTCTCCTCCAGCCTATGAAGAAAAAAAAAGGATAATCTACTTCTGCAGATATATATGTTATGTAAGATGTTCCCTTTTTAAGTCTAAAAAGAATCAAAGGAAATATATGCTTGCATGTGTTATATAATATATTTTTTATACAGACAGTACATTGAAAGATATTCCAAAGAGCAAATTTCCCCAGCTTTTTTAGCTTTCTAAAGGGGAACATGAGGCCCATTTTGGTTTTTTTCTCTAATTTTTAAAAATCAGATCCTATGAATGCTCATTTTCCTAAATTTTAACTTTAAAAAAGCCAAAATCAATCATCCCCAGAAACCCCAACCATCAAATCAACCAACCAATACTCCAAACCCAGTAAACCACCAGAAAAGTGAAGCTGCATGTCACAGTTTGAAGTCTCTTTGACGCCCTCTATTGAGAGAAGTGCTGTTGTAGTATCCATCTGTAGTATCCACGCAGTTGTTGTATCCATCTTCAGCTCAAAAGGGCACAGTCTGATATTAGATGAACCCAGGTTTTGAAATATATCCTTGTCTCTTTAGTAGGATCATTGAAATTGAGAGACTGATCAACTCATGCCAAACTCTAGCAACCTTTCTCCAACACTGGGCAAAACTACAAGCAGAGATAGATCCTTGAGAGGGATGAAGGAAATACTTAAGAGTACAAAGATATAGAATAGTGTTCCTAGTGAGAAAAATTCTTCCAAATTGATGAAAAACAGTGAGATACTCTGCTTCCCAGCAAGTCTTAGGATTTCCTGGTGACCCTTGGATAACGAAGTCCCTGTCAACCCTCAAGCAAGCTGTACAAAAGAGAGTATGTACAGCAAGTGACTTTTGATGACTATAAATGTGGGCTGAAGGAAACTGAGAAATAGTTAGAAACTGCTTTCAAGTTACTGGATACATTACTTTGTGCATTAATTTTCTTTCTGCTGAGCTCAACCCTTCTGTGAAGCCCAAAGATTTGTTTAAAACAGCAGGTGTCTAATGTGCAAGAAGACAATTCTCAGACATGTCCTGAGTCACCCTGAGACCTCTGGACATTTTTCTCATGTAGACCACAGTCTGATGAAAGTCAAACTTTTGCCTTTTGGCCCTACTTCCCACTCTTTAAACCAGAGTGCACATGGCCTTTCAGGGATACTTAAAACAAATTGAGTTGCTGTCAAACAGTTCAGAAAATGAGTGTCTTCAAATTCTTGGCAGATAGTCAGGGGTTTTTTTGCAAAAAAATTGCTTGTATCTGTTCTTAAAATAACTGGAATAAGATTGTGTGCAGTATTGAATCAAAGAATACATGAAATGCATTGTTTGGTAAAAACAGTGCATAAATCACGAGTTATGAACAGTTGGGGATGTAAGTTTTTATTAGGTCCTTCATCTAGCAGAGTTTCACTTGACTTCCATGGGAATTTCCTTTGATGAAGATACTAAATAGGGAACTGTTTTACTGGATGAATCAGATGATTGTTTATTTTACACGGGGGATGGCATCTTTGTATTTCAGTGCATATTAACAAAGCATGAGCAGAAATGTAGGTTAAGCCCTGGTTACCTGAATCTTTGAAAGGTGACAACATACCCTGCAACTGAGGTTAAATTAGGATGAGTGAATGTATAGGAAAAACTACTACTGCCTACACTTGATGCATTGCTTGTCCCCTGTGGTGTTTGCAGCGTGCCTCAGGTTATATCCTCATTTACCTCTTGAGTTTAGGGAGGCAATTAGGAAACCCTGTATTAAGTAGATTTAACTTCACAAAGGTGAGTTTGAAGTACCTCTGTGCTTGGAAAACTAAACAAAATGTTTTTTTATAGGGCTAAATTTCTGCCTTCGGAGAAAACATAGGTTTGTGTTTGGTTTAATGAAGAATACATCTTGGGCTTCCTGCCTCTCGGATAAATAACATTTACTGTAATAGACACATAATTGAGCCACCTCAGGCAGGATAAGGTGATACAGGAATAAGGAAACAAGAGGATTTTTCCAGTCCTAGACACCTTTTTAAAGAGATATCAGATGGGAGAATGAAATGCCAAATTTCTGGACTAGTAATCAAAGATTATTATAGTGTACTCCAGAGCAGTAAGTGTACTCTACTCAGGTGAGGTATGCGCTCCTTTAGCACCAACCAGTTTTCCTAGTCCTCCAGCAACATCACTGGAAGATTCTTCAACCATGAAAACATTGTTGCTGGGATCCCAGCTGAGACCTGAAGCCTCACTGATACAAAGCTGTGAAGAGCAGTGGATTGAATCCCTCTGGAGATATTTGTTTCTTTCCTTTATCTCTAGAAGGAGCTTAGGACATTCATGATACTGATTTCAGCACCTAATCTCTGGTCAGAGAACTACGGGACAGATGATGATATTTTCTTTTCTTTTTTTTTTTTTTTTTTCACAAAAGTATAAACCTGCATATATCTCACTTCTTTCAGAGTTTTCTACATCACTCTCTGGAAAAGTTCCTAATCTGACTCATTGCAAGTGTGTCACATTACTCCACATGAAATATATGCCTCTTCATTCATTGCAGATCTCTCTGTGTCATATGGTATCATCCCTAGCTGGGGTGTCCATTTATATCACAAAGTATCCTGCAAATTTACCAGATTGCTTTAATTCACAAATAAGGAAACTAGGCTGGTGTCAATTTTGTATAAAGCCAGCACACTGTATCATACCAAAGAAGCTTTCCTGAAAACTTCAGATCTCAGGAAATTGCATACCGGTGTTTCTGAATTTGTGAACCAGGCAGTTAGTTGCTTCAGATTCCTGCTGATAAAAACTCTGTGAAAATTTAGTTAGTTAGGATCTACAGACGTTTTGTCATGAAAAAGTATATTTTATGGAAATGAAGGCCACAAATTTTGTTTACCACAAAGTGGTAAACCTCAGCATTTTAAATGTCACTTTACATCAGTTGAGAATCTGACTTAATTCACTTCTCCAAAGGAAAGCCATTGCTCTCCATGAGTTTTTCATGATACCAGATCACTACAAAAAGCCAAATAGGCATTTAGTTCTCCCTGGAAGAAACAGTTTTTGAGCAGCTAACTTTACAATGGAAAGTGGCATTATAAGCCCAACTGTCCTTGAAAGGTTCCTTTTCTTCTTAGAGGAAATGAATGAGGTTTACTGAGGTAAGATGAGGTCTAAGGTTAATGTGCCTGGTTGTGAATTCAGGCATGGGGATCATTTGCTCAGAGGGAATATGATAAGCTGTGGTAAGAATTAGTTGGTTTAAACAGTACATTAGGTGACAACAGAAGTAGTACCTCTATCTTGTAAAATACTGCTCTGATTTTAGTTCATTGTTTTTATGGATAATAACATGGGTAGAAAAATTTTTTTTGCGATATCCAAAGAGGATAATTTATTTTCTTCTATGATTTGAGCTATTTCATTTGGGGGGAAAAATGGCAAAAAAGTAAAGAAAATTTTCTTTAAGAAGAAAATCCTTTTTCTTAAATTAAAAGTAGAATGACATAAGACTTGTCAATGTTCTATACTATTCCTACCTGAACTTGCTTTATGCAAATAAGTATTTCAAACCTCACATACATGCAGCCTAGAAGTTTCTATATGAGGCTGAATAACCTAATAAGTCATTCATTTCTATTCTTACAGAAATTAAAAGAACATTTTTTCCCATTTTCCCATTGTAGGAAATGAATTTCATGTAGCTTGTAGCACCATAGGATCTTGATGGTTAGAGAATTCTTTCTTGGAGATGGCAGGGTAGAACCTGCTTGGGAAGACAGGTGTGTTGTTATAGATTTGTTAGAATTACTGCTGTGTTCATTTATGGGTCAGAAATTATATGTTTACTAGGTAAAATAAGTTAAATAAAATCATTGCCAACAATTTGCAGATGGTCAGGCAAGAGTAGGAAAGAGTAGAAAATGCTGAGCTAACCTGGTGGGATGATGCTCCCTGTGAAATAATAGGGATGAGGGGAAAAAAGGCCCAGTTATATACCTTCTTCTGAAAGAAGGTATTCTAAAGTGAGCAGAGCTTGCTTTTGAGTCCCTGGGCCACAAGTAGCTGTGATTGCTGCTTTCCTGATCAATTCTCCTAGTTCTATTTGTTATGTTTTCTTGGTGTCTGCTGTATCTGGGGTAGCAGGAGCTATCTATGGCACTAGTGCCTGTTTTGTTACTTTATCTGCGTTATTCATAGTGCCAGATAGTCACTGAATATAAGTGATGCTCTTGCCTGCTACCACATCACAGATAGTTATAATATTCTTATCAACACTACTCCTACTAGTCAGATGGAAGGCCATTTCTACACTCCACAGCCTTCAATTGTCTGAAAAAAATATTTCACATAAGGAAAAGTGTTACTATATGGAGTTCAGGCTTCAGTCAGCATTTCTCTTCACTTGCTTCTCCTTGTCCTGCTTTCTATTACTTTTTTTTACCAAGTTAAAGTCTTCTGTTGCCCTCCTTGTGTCCCATTTCTGATTCTCTCACATGCCCCTTAATCCTTGCTCTCCATATTGTTGTTCTGTATTCTTGCTCCTATCTCCTGACTCTTTTCATTGCCTAAACAGCACTGTCTCAAATATCCCCACAACTGTCATAATTCCTGTACATACAATCATTTAGGTTGGAAAAGACCTTTAAGATCATTGAGTCCAAACATTAACCCACGAGTGCCAAGTCCACCACTAAGCCGTGTCCCCAAGTGTTGTGTCTGCACACTTCCCTGAGCACGCTGTTCATACTTGAAAACCCTTCCAGTTAAACATTTTTTCCTCATATCCAATATAAGCCTTCCCTGGTGCAACTTGAGACTTTTTTGTGTCATCCCGTCACCTGTTACTTGGGAGAAGAAACTGACATCCACCTGGCTACAGCCTCCTTTCAGATAGCTGTGTACAGCAATAAGAACCACCCTGAGCCTCCGTTTATCCAGGTTAAACTATCTCAGCTCCCTCAGCCACTCCTCTTCAGACTTGTGCTTGGGACCCCTTCTCCTTTGCCCTTTTCTGTCTGTGATCTTCCACCTCAGTGTCTTTCTTGTAGTGAAGGGCACAAAACTGAATGCAGGATTTGATGTGTCTCTATTTGTCTCCTGCTGTCTCTATCTCATCATCTTAGAACATAATTTACTATTGTTGCATTTATTTTGTCCTGCTTTTTGTCCTGATAATTTGCTGTTATCTTGATCTAAATTAATCCCATATCAGAATAAAGAACATTGTGGACTGCACTTTCCACTCAAGTGTATCAGTGAATTAAGGAAGGTCCACAGAGGTCTAACCGTGGATCCTGGTTTCCTCCAGGGATAATAATGATAACAAACAATGATTCAGAGCACATCAGGTTTCTGCCATGAGACTACTCAGTCAGAAGCAGCTTTTTGGCCCCAAATCCATCTTCTGCATAGGTCCACCATAGCAACTCTACTCCTTGTTCATACGGTGTGCTTGGTTTGGGCAGGGAAGGCTCAGACTGACTTTTTGCCTATCATCTTGCTCTCCATAAATATATTAGAATGTGGTTTAGAGCATGAAGAGCAAGATCCTAGACAAATGTGAGAGGAAAATTTTACTCATGTGTTATAAACTTTGAAAACCTGTTTCATTGGGATGTTCAGGGTTTTTTCAGTTATTCTTTGCGTGTAGTATGTAAGCATCACAACAACTGAAGAAATTGGGCAATTTACACAGCATATGCATCAACACATTTTATCAACTGTAGCTGATCCTCAGAAGCCATGAACACTCTGGGGTTAGGGGATCCCTTCTCCTTGCTCCAGGGAGAGTCGACAGATCAGCGTGTGCCTACAAACACACCATTAGCTGCATTTCCTGCAGCCTCTGTGTCATCCAGGGTGGGTTGGATCTTACGTGCAAAGGCTGGCACTTTCTAGTGGCTGAAAAAAGCTGACAGCATGATAAAAGAAATGATCTGGCTGCTGGAAGCATAATGGTGTGCAGAATATGCATCTACATATGTTGAATCTTTCTTGGTAATGACAACAGAAACATTTCAACTTGGAAGAGTATGAAAGGCTGACACAGGGTGAACTCGTGCAGCCAATCTTTGTCAGCATTTCTAGAGGGCAACAGAGGGGAAAAAAACCCCAGCATCTACAAATCACTGAATAGAGAACAGTCTTCAGGAAGCATTTAAATTGAAGGACAGTTAAAATTTATGACTGAGGCATTTAGGCTCAGGCTTTTCTGATCTTATGTGTCAGAACAAAGTCAGCTGTAAAGCAACACCACAAAATCACTGCTAATGAACGAGATGCAAGTGTCAGACAACCAAATTTCAAGTGGAGTTCAAGATAAAGAGAGAAATAAATTTATGGGTTGGGTGCTTGGAGTTTTCTGGTTTTGTTTGCTAGGAAAAAAAAGGAATGTCATCTTCAGAACTGATGGATTGAAGTGGTTTTAAATGGAAGGGAAAAAAGAAAAGGAAAACTGCCAAAAATAGTAAAGCATAAAGCTTCCCAGACATATTTTATTGTCTTTTCATAATGAGCATGTCTTTTTCCCTTTTTAATTTTTTTTTCCTTGTGACCTCATAGGAATCTAAAACAAAAGAGTATTCTTCATTGTGATATATTGGAAGAAAATAGTTAAAAGCTTGTGAGAACTTTACGGAGGCCATGTATCAACATAACATACCTACCCTGATACTTCTGTAACTGTTCTGCCCTAAAGTATTCCAGAAAAATTTTAACAAGTGAATTGAAGAGAAACAACTTTCATGTAGTTACATATATTGACAATATTGCCATGTAGCCATGTCCAGTGCCTGAAAAATGGAATATGAAATGAAAGTTCCACAGTGTGGTAAAGCTGGTGAAAAGGCACATTTAAGGGTATGATACACTGAAATCATTAAAGGCCAGATGAGATCTGCTCTGGCTTGTACTAGCTTGTGATACAGTCCTTACATTTCAGTGCTCTTTCTGTAAAGTCTGCAAAATTTTGGTGATAAATCTTGTGCTTCTAGGTCTCATTCTTGCAAATATGTATTGTTATATTACAAGATGAAAGACTGGAGTGTGGGTGTCACTGCTTAGGAGGGTGAGACACATTGTATGGTGGTGGGGAGAACATTTCAGGATTACTAACTAGGGAATGCTTGTGTAATGAGCCAGAGGTGGAAAATGAGGAACCAAGGTGTTTGGGAGAGGAACAAACAGGGGAAAACAGATATGGGGATAAAGGGTAAGAGTTGTGTAGACAACTGGGGTGGTCATTGAGTGCATGTGGTTATGTCTTGTGCCTGTAAGTATAGTCTGTTCTGTATTCTCATTAGAATCTCTTTCTAACTCCTTTTCTGTGTAACAAATTGCCTGTGTCATGGGCACATGAGGAGACGGAGGTCCAAGTGCCAGCACTTGGAGAGGGAACCACAAAGGTGACTTCTCTCAGCTAAGTTCAGATCAATTCATTTTGTAGTCAATACAGATAAAAAAATTACCTTCTTTAGAATGTTAAAGTGATGATTTATTTCACACATGGAATATAAAGACTTTTAAGATAAATGTGCCAATTTCTCTGCAATGACTGCCAAAGCAGCCCAGGATGATTTTCTCACTGATAGACATTTACAATTGATAATCTGATCCTACCCTGGAAGACAAATATTGTGTCTTATATTAAGGACAGATGACAGAGAAAGTCACAGATCATAATTTACCCTGCTTACAAGCAAGTAATAACGCACTCATATAAGATTATGCCAGTTAGAAAAATTACTTTTGAACTTAATATTTAGATATTTTCCTTATTCTTGGTATTGGCGCCCAGTTACTCTTCAACATCTTGAAGGTTAGTAAGGTCTGGGGATTAACATGACTTTTAGGTCTGAACTTGTACTACATACTGAATTGTGCAATAACAAAGGCAATAATATAAAGAATCTCTGCCTCCAGGGTAAGATATTCCGTACATTTTCTCCTTGGTTTTAGATCAGCCTTTGCAATAGGACATTAGAGAAGATGAGCTGGCTAAACTCCTGTTGGTGAAATAGTTTGATGACAGTATTACAGCTGTGCAGCCAGTGAAAATATTTTGGCTAAGTTAATGTCACTGTCCACTTTTGTATGCTCTTTTTCTCTAACCATTAAATATTATTTTTAATCAATCACAATGACTGAACAAAAGAATTTGTCTTGAGTTTTACTCCCAGCCATGTCAAGGATATTCAGAACAGGTTTTTTTTCTTGTGTATGGCTTTGGACAGTGTAAACTCTAGAAAAAGCAAGTGAACCTCAGGCAAAATACATGTAAAACATAGTAAGCTACACTGTCCTGCCTCTGTATTTCATTAGGGAATAACACAGGGGGAACTCATACTTCTCAACTCTAAAGACCGCATCTGTTCACTCCAGAAGCCCAGTTAATTTGCTTTTTTCTCAGGTGCTTTCAGCTTTTTGTGCTTGCTTTCAGTATCAGAGATGCTTCTTAGCTGAACTTTTGCATTTAAGATGCTTTCCAATAGCCTGTGCTTGTTTGTACAATTGTTTCAAAGCCACTTATTGTTAACTTGTGGAAGAATAAGAAATTTGGTGTTCCAGAAAGAAGCCAAAAAAAGGTTTCAGCATTCAGAAATCAATTTTAGCAACAATTAATTAAATAGTATGGTTTGATGGGGAATATTCAGGATTAAATGAAAAAAACTTCTTAATTTAGGGAAAACATATCTTTCTTGATGACCAGCTGGTCTCTGTGAGAAATCCCAGACCTCCACCTAATATTAACCTCCTAATTCTGTGTCATCATGAAAAATTTTCTTTATTTTTGACAGAGAAGAACAATTAAGGATTAGATCGATACATGGTTCCTGCTTTACTTCTGTTGTACTTACTTAATTATTATCCCTATTTACATAGAAAATGACTTAAACATCCATGTTAATTAGTTAACTACATTAAGATAGACAAGGAATTTTAATTTGGCTTTATGCTTTTCCTTTTCTCTTTCCTGTGGCATTACTTGAAATGTAGATACTGTGCTATATATGTCTGGTGTAGCAATATTAGAAATATACTGCATGTAGCTGCAATATATGTAGTAATTGTAGCAACAATTTTTAAAATTTGAACAATGGTGTCCATCAAGCCTTTGCCTGGTGTCACAGACATCCTTTTTACTAAAATCCTTTCTTTAAGATTTTTTCCTTCTGGGAAGCTGAAGCCCCAGAAACAAAAAGTAAACAACAATTATCTGCTGCTGTAGAATGCAACAGCATGACCCGTGATTAGTCTAGTGTAGATGTTTTAGTTCAGTGACCAGTCACAGCAGAGATGGCTCTTGCAGTCTGTCAAGGCCAGCTTGTGTGTTATCATTCTTTACTTTTCTATTCTTAGCTTAGCTTAGCAGCTTCTGAAAACTCTCCTTTCTTTTTCTTTTTAGTATAGTATAGTACATGTATATATCATAACATAATACATCAAGCCTTCTGTAATAGAGTCAAAGATCTCATCTCCTCCTTCACCCAAACACCCTTGTGACCACCGTCACAGCCTGGATTTATCTGCTGAGATTTTCTTAAGACTTTTCTGCAAATTACAAGTCTGCTAGCGAGAATGTGAGATATGAATTTATGCAAATGGTATTGCAAAACCTACCCTGCTACCAAACAAACACTGTATAATAAAGCAAAAAATGTTGATGATCCTCCTGTAAATCCTTTGGGAAAATATAGGCATCTGTTGTTAGATGTTAATTCAGCCTGCAAGAACTGGAGTCAGTAGAACTATTTTACAGTCAATAAAGAAAAAAGAAGCTCTTGCAGGAAATGTTTTCACTTACCCAAACAGAAATGTGCAAAATGGTCCACATGAACCATGTTTTTGAAACATTTTGATTTTCCTCCTCCGCTGAAGGAACCCAGAGTGACTATCTCAAAAGTTACTGGGAAAATGTCCCTGAAAGAACGTGGTTTTGAGGGTCAGGTTGCTAGTGTGATAAGGCCCTAGTGCGATAATGCACAAGCGTTCACCTTGAGTTTGGAAATGTGGTTTAACTCCCTGCTGCCTGAGTGAGACCTTCCCTTATGAAGCAGAGCAAACAATTTTGAGTGGAGGAGTACAATGTATTTTCACATGCTGACTAGGAGGTCTCCAAAATGATCATACATTTTATGTCAAGTAGAATAAACTTGAAAATTACTTGGTAATAATTCAGAAATAGATTTCCTTCTAGAGCATGGAAAGCAACTTTTGTAGAAAGCCTATTAGAAGCTGAGTTGTTTCTTCAGTATGAAACTTTGTTGTTCAAATATCAATTCTACAGAAATTTCATGTAAATATTCTTAAAGGGAACTGTACCATTGCTAAACTTTCTGGGAGCAGAGAAACTTTGTGTCTGTGGGTTTTATGTTAACATATCTCCATTGAGACAAAACTGAAAAAAACCCCTAATATTTACCTATTGAAAGAATATGTCAGTTGTAAAAAAAAAAAATAGTGTCTTTATCCAAGGGAAGTTTTGATCATTGAACAGAGTCAGATCACATGCAATTTTTATCATATAATCTGCAAGACTATGCCTTCACTGATAAAGGACACTCTAACCCTTTCTTAATGGAGGACATTCTTCATGTCAAAAGTTTGGAGAAGCCATTCAATAAACTTAATGATACTCCTAATAGAAGAGAGGATGCTCTCAAAGAGATAGAGAGTATTTGATTTGCCTGATGGCTAATAATTTTTTTGGAAAATATCATAGTCTAGTTAGTGATGCTGTACTGATTGATGTATCCTTTTTAGATAAGTTTCATAGAAAGCACTAGACCCTCAGGGATTTATAAAAAAAATTGAATTGTGCTACAGGTAAATTAAACACTGTAGAAAAATTCCTCAGATGTCATAGCTAAAATAATCCAGCTATGAAAGGAAGGAAGAATTACTTGCTTTTTCAAATAAAAAAAATTTAAGTTCCCTGAAAGAAAAATATGAAAATAAGAAATCAAAGATATCTTGGTGCTTTGCTGTAGTTTATCTGTCATACTTTGGGTATTTTCTAGTAAAATCAAAGGTCTACAAAAGAAGTTAAGCAAAAATATAAATGAGACCCTTATGCCAGGTAGATAATTTTGTATTTTTGTACCTCACGACTGCCTGCTGACAAACTTACCTATTGCCTTCCTTAAAAAGGGAAAATTCTTGCTTTAATGCTGTTTTAGATTTTAAGTTCAGTCCTAGGTAACCAAAGACTTGGCTAGACCAAAAAAATGCTGAGGTTCCTAGCTAGCGTGGTTTTCCTCTAGTCTGTTGCTTAGAGAGGGAGGGGAAAAGGACTGATTTTCACTTCTACTTTTCATGTTAAATTTTGACCTTGCCTGGAGGTTTCAACAAAGCAATAATTCTTATCCACTACTGAAGGCTCTTGGTGACTCCAAGAGTTTTCATTTGGGTTGCAATAATGCCTTTGCATATTCTGTGAAATACTAGATAAATAGAGGGCTATTAGATGCCATACTTGTTATTTAAGTCTGTCACTTTAAATCTCTTGTACAAATATTGTCTAAGATTCTTGTTTTCAGGCTAAATGGTTTCTTTCTTGTACTGTAAGCATAATTTTAATAAACTAGACCAATCCAGACCAAAAAGCCACCCTGGTAACACTAGGAAAACTCTTAATCTTCTTTGCTATATTAAACAATGAATGCCATAGAAGTAAAATAGTGAAAGGATGATCTTTAGTACTGGGGTAGAGGTATTTAGAACCATTGAATAGGAGCAATTGAAATATGGCCTTCCAGATAGCCTGGATGTTATTCAACCCACTGCTGCTATACAGAAAGGTAAGAAGGAAATCATTCTGTCTTTAACGTTGTATTGCACACTTAAAATCTAAGTTCCCTGTGCCATGGTCACTCTCGTGGTGGAAATTGTGCAATGTCCTACAGAATAAGGCTTTTCTTAGAAAATTACCTGGCATTTGAACCTTCACATTTACCTATAGATACATATCCTAAAATAAGACTCCTCTCCCTGAGAAGGAAGCAGTGGCAGAAACAACATGAACTTACTGTAACTTGCTTCCCCTCAGTCCCTCCACTGCTGGGAGAGAGAAGGTAGTGAATAGGAATGTTAAGCCTGGGAAAGAGGGAGGAATTCAGAGAAGGCATCTTAAAGATCTTGTTTTCTTCTCTGATTTTGACTGGTAAAAAATTCCATTAACTTCTCCCAAGTCGAGTCTTTTTTATCCAGTATGGTAATTGGTGAGTGATCTCTCCCTTTTCTTATCCCAACCCATGAGCCTTTTGTTATATGGTCTGTTCCCTGTCCAGCTGAGGAGGGGCATAATAAAATGGCTTTTTTAGACACTTGGCTTCCAGCCAAGACCAAACTGCCATGGTGTGCAATACTTTTTCCTCAAACATACTTAAAGAAGAATGTGACAATGGTGGGAGGATGGTGGTATAGGGAGATAAATAAAAAAGAAAACTTAGATATACTAAGAAAGAATTTATCTACCAGATGTCTACTTGGACTTGCAGCAAGTGATTTGCATTCTGACTGTAACAAGTAGATTTAACAATCTGTGAAGTAAAAAGCTGTAACAAATTTCCCCCTTTTTTCTGTGAAACGGTGCTTATTTCCTGATTGACTGAGTTCACTAAATCATACTGAGTCACATACCCAAAAGAGGGTGCAGCCCTGAATTTGTAGTCGATATGAAGCTATTCTGAGAAGATAATTGCTTCTAACAAAGGAATAACGTTTGCTCTTAATTTCAATTTGCTTCTAGTAGAGCAAGTTCATGTAAGACATCCAACCATGGCCGTTCCCTATGGAGCCAGAATTGAGCTCTTGTCAATAAAGTTTTGAATATCTTGCTTTCCTTATGTTAATGATGGAATGAGGTTATAATGTAATAAATTAATCAAAATTATGAACTGCCAAAACATGAATGCATGGGCATGCTTAATCAGTATTACATTCAGTATTGCGGTGAATTGTCCCAGATACCCATCCAACTTAGGCCCCACCTGAAGTCTGTGAGTTACTGAGATTCACTGTATGTTAAATTAGGTGCCTTGCATAGAACCCGTCTGGAAACGAGGCTCCAGTGACTGGAACTGGACTATAAAACATTCTTCTGATGATTTGCATAGTGTGAACATTATTCATATACATTATATGAGTAATGTCTGAAGGAATACAAGTTTTTATCTTTGTGTTCATTAAGTCAACTTATTTTACACTCCTACACTGTTTTTTTTTCAATTTAGAGTTATTTTTATTTCAACAGTTTGTTGCATTTTAAACACAACTTTGAGTGGTCATAGAGAGAATTGGGGTTTCCCCCCCCAAACTGAGTTTTCTTATGTAAAATGACACTTTGGATTAGCAAGAAGTTAAAGAAAGCATATTTTTAATGAGTTCTTGAAGTTCACAAGTTATGTATATTGGCTAAGGAGCCTTCATTCTGTTTCCTCTTTATTCAGCTCAGTTTTAACAAAGACAGTTCTAGTTAGTGGCTCCACGCTTTCTTGTAAATCAGTTCTTTCTAGTTTTTGAGATACTTTTTTTCCAGTCATCCATTATGGACACTGAAGTATTACATTATCTTTCCACTTTATCTAGAAAATTATTTTTTTACCAATTTCTGAAATTAACTTAAATTCATTAAATAAATGAAATGAGTTTTCATACTTGAATTTTGAGTCTCAGAGAAATCATAGAAAATATTATATTATTCTTTTGGAAAGAGAGCATGTCCATAATGGGAAAATATATGATATTCTCTTTGGCTTGCTAATAAATACATAACTTCCCAAGAACCTCATAAAATGCATGCTGGTCTGTAACTGTAGAATTAGTGTGATTCAGTTGACCAAAAGCATTTTTATAAATTGGTTTTTCACATTAAATCTTTGAAATCCTGGAAAAGATTTCATTGTGAATAGATGTTATTGTTTGGACACGAACCCCTTGGTGTTTACTTCCATCCAGAGGAATATTTTAGCTCTCTCTCCTTTCTCAAATATGTCACAGGATCTTGTAAAAAAACATCAATCAGCGTTGCATCAGGTTCCTGAAGTAAGACTTGAAAATCTCAGGGTAGAAATAACACTCTTCTGCAGATGAATTCATCCTGCTGTGTAAGGACAGACAACATGTGAGACAGATGTGATAGCTTAGAACAGAATGTTCCCTGGTGTATAATGCAATGATAAAATGTGGAACACTTATGATATTTGTTATGAAATATGAGAAGATTTTTTTTTGTTCCCAAGGCAATGAAGGAGCTCTCTTGGCTGCCTAAGTGATAAGTTTTTTTCCAATATCACTAGACAATAAAACACTGGCAACTGCACAATAAATATCCTCTCCAAGTATCAGTTCTGTTGAAATTAACCCTTGCAACTTTTCAACAACCCTATTGCTGCTGAAGAATGACACACAAATTGCACACAACATAAGTTCCATCAACAATCAATTGAAGTTAAAGAAAAGCAGTCTCCCATGGAGGGGATAGATGTGTACAATTTGTGTGTCTGTACCATGTTCTTGTAGAGTATCTGTAGTTGTGACTGTTTTTCAGAACTGAAAGAGGGACACTTTTCAAATTTTCTAAGATTGTATGCTATGGTTTAATGAGATTTTTTCTGTTTTAATAATTTATCCTTCAGTGTTTCAAAAGCCATGTGTTTTTCCTTGCTAAAATACAGAAAATGTAGTTTAAAACTTCTCTTGACCAGCCCTCATAAAGGATGCAGACATTCTTGACCATAATTTATCAAGATTGCAATGCCAATTTTTCTCCATTCTGATATGTCATTTAGAGTTTTATTATAGCTGCCATATTTCTTGGTATACGTATGTTTCAGATTGTCATATCTTAATAATGCAAAAGCTTATGATCAGATTAAGCATTTACTTTCATTAGAGAGGACTGTTGAATGCTCCTGAATGAACTGGATGGTCTTGTGTGTCAGCTCTCTGCTTCGTACTGCCACCACAATGAATGAGCAAACCTTACATGATACATGTCTAAGAGAAACCAGAGGTACTCATGTGCACACACAATGCCAATTCTTTGTGTTTAATCTGAAAACTCTTCAGTCGTACCCTTGGAATCTATAAATTATCAATAATATATTGAGAGCTGTGCTTGTATTATATATCCATGGAGAGCCCTAGGGAATAGCCAGGTCCTGTACTGGACAGGTAACTGAAAAGCTCCTTTGCAATCCCGACAGAGAGTCATCAGCCACTTGCATACTTGGGAATAGGAAACAAAGATAATCCTTTCACTAGTAGAAAGACTTTAAAATAATCCTTTGAAACTGGTAAAAGTTGTGTTCATATACATGGCCCAAACATTTGCAACATATGTTAATTAAAATGGAGGTTCCTTTCAAAATATAGCTATCTAATATTTTCACACATACATAAAAATCTAATTTCAGTTTCTGAGAACCCTTTTTGGGGTGTGTTACATCAGAACCCTGTTACATCTTATTATTCTTACTTACATTATGATAGAGTGTTGTCAAAAGGTAGATCAGATTGTATCGTGCGGTTTGGAAACACAATAACTGGGATAATGTCTTGCCAGACAGGTGGTTCAGTTATTCAGTTATTCTGAATCCACAGTTCAACTCTATCTTGTTCATAGTTTTGCTTCCATTTAAAAATATATATGAAAGAACTGGGAAAAATTCAGAAAAGGACAAAGCAGAGATTGAATATTGAATGAAGGTTCAGTGTCTTCCACTAGTAGAAGACTGAAACGTGGATGGACGCGCAGAGTTTCTTTCACTGAATAGAAAAGCTAAAAGTATCAGAAAAAGATAGATGGAACAGAGATGCCTTATTGAATATTTGGTCTCTGTGATATTGAGATTTTGATTCTTCACAAGAAGAACTGTACCCCATCCTACATTTAGGATGCTAAAAGACAACACGGGATCAAGGACTTGCTAGACAGATTCCAGGAAGAAAACCCTGTGCAGGTTATAAAAACAAAAATATAAGTCACTGAGCTAGAATGGGTTGGAAGGGGTGAGAATATATTTGGGAAATGTTGTTACAAGTCCTTTCTATTCATGTTGCTCTGCAGTAAGGACTTGTAAGGCTAAGATGCTAAGATAGACGAACTTTTGGTATGACCTGTTATGGGATCTTGTGTGTCTACTGATGATACAAGCATACTTGTTTAAACAGAATGCCTAACTTAAATAAATAAAATTATTTGTAGTGAACCTTTCAGCATTTCATCACTCAGCAAGACCTTAAACACATGCTTGGTGTTAAACCTGTGATCAGTCAATTAAAAGAAAGAGAGAGGTGTTCACCAAACTAGCTTTATTGCAGTGAAAGAGGTTGTCTGAAATAAAATCAGTAGAAAAAAATAAAAAAAAAAAAGAAAATTGCTTATTGATTTGAATTGTATGGCAATATAAACAAGATGCCATGGAGAAAGCCAGGGGATTTACTCCAGGACAATGATTCTGAACAGACTCTTACTTTCTCTTCAGGGCAAGTGATGACAGCTTATTGCAGGATAAAATTGTGCTTGCAGGAAACTGCTACTCACAGAGCAACTAGTGTACATAATAAATCCACACCCTACTTCATCTCATGATAGCATATGTATACAGTCCTAGCTGAGAGAGATTTTCCCCAGAACTAGTGAGGAAAACAATGGATTTTTGTTACCCTGAAACCTTTTGAGGGAGCTTTATGAATTTGCTACCTGTTCTACAGTCTGACATATTTCATGCTCTACTACAATCTATTACATGTATTTCCAAATTTGAAATGGTGAGGAAACAATCTGAATTCATGTCCTGATCAAATTCACAGATTGTGGGAAGTACCCTAAATAAATAATGAGAGTTTTCCATATTACATTTTATGCTGACCCAGCTACTGTAATGTTTGATTGCTGTAATCACATTTCTGTTAGTATTCCTAAGAAGCTAAAGAAAGAAGAGCCATAAAAGTCTTTGGACCAGTATAATCTTTTTCCTACTCTGAAATAAAACTGCTAAAGCAATAACTAAACCAGTTAATATGCCAGCATTTTTAATAGGGCAATCAGTAAAACTAAACTACAAATTGTAATTTTTTGTATCCAAGTAAAACACACTACATCCACTGCATGTCCCATAAAGGATTTTAGTTGACAAATCTCAATTTGACTGTGGGCAAAATAATTGTCTATTATTTTAGCTTGGGGCCATTTTGCTTTAAAAATCAAATACTGATTCTGAAGAAATAGAGCAAGTCATTTTCTCTGAGAACACAGAGTTCCCACTGACTGGCTATTAAAAAGATTTAATGAAATCATCAGAAGTTGTTTGAAGCTGGTCTAAGTATATTTTTGTACTCAATCTGGGCATCAATATTAATTTTTTAACACAGATGGAGGTTTTATTGGTACCCAAGGAAGGAAGTAGAAAAAATAGTTTACTGGAACTTCAAATTACAAGCAGGTCACAAAGCTGATGGAAGCAAGTGTGAAATTAGACCTATGAAACACTATGAAAAATAGGATGCAGTAAATACGTATGCAAATAAAAGGGGATGCTGGAAAACAATTGTGACCAATTCCATCTTTTGAAAATGTATTTCAGTAACACCTGTCTTCATCATGTTTAAGGTCTGCCAGTTAAATTATTATAGCCCTCTTTTTGAAGATTTAATGATGTCTTGATTAAATCCGATCTCAAGATAAACAGCGCATAATTTCTGAGATTTGTGGAAAAAATAGTGAAACATAAAATCTCAGAAAAAGGCTTCAGGTCTGATCCATCTCCAGCTCTGGTCTTGTCTCTTTCTCTTTTTATTTTTTTTTTTTCTTCCTCTCACTAGTGAGATTTCACTGTTTATCTTTCTGTTACAGAAAATTCCCCTGAAATCTCAGAGTAAAAAATACCTTTTGAAAATTTATAGTACCTGTCCTGGTTCCAGGGAAGAGCCTTTTTTTTGTATAAAGAAAGTAGTCTGAAAAGTACAAATGAGGTGCTAGATAACATACATCACTTGATTAGCAAACTATAGGTTAGTGGCAATGAACAAGTTTAGGGCTTTGGTAGGGGTACAAACTCAAAGTCCATTCATAGGAGATGAAAGCTATTCCCAGGTTCACTTAAATTACCTGAAGCCTATTTAAATACTCTGTGTGAGTTTCACTGCCATTTATTTATTGAATGCTGTACCTGAGTATCTCAAAAACATTTTCTAGCTGAGCATATTATGATGCTGCAATACTATGCCCATTTAATAGATGGGTAAGCTAGAAACAGAGTTTAAACTCCGGAGTTTTCAGAAGACTCTTAGCTACTTGTATCCCATTTAGACATCTTCATTCCTCTGGAAGAAACATTGAAGGTTTCAAGAGTTGGTTAAACTAAAACTTCAAATTATCGACAGTAGGCATAAGTAGAAATAAACATCTTGGAAGATCTAGATCTAAAGATCTAGCTATGTGTTTTCAGGGGAAGTGGGAGTATAAAATTTTCATCACATTAAGCTCTCTTCCCATGCTAATTCAAAAATTATTTAAATTAATGCCTTTCCAGAGATAGAAAGGAGGATCAAGAGTGATTGCATTGTTAACATATGTTGAATCATTGATGTGGAAAGAATGACCTTCTAAATATAAATAAATTGAAGTATGCCTAGGCACCAGAAGACTGTGTCTGAATTGAATCTGGGTGATCTCATTTTCATCAAATTTCATTGGAGGCACCAAACTAAGGGTGGATGGTGTTTTCTCCTACGGACTAAAATTCAGGTATACAGGTGTTTCAAAAATAAAAGTAAATTTATCACCTCAAGGACAAGAAATACACAATTTATCACCAAAAGGACATTCTTGAGAACGACAAGAAAGATTGCTGATGGCAGGTATCAATAGTACCATAGGACACCCTCTCCTCTGTCATGAAAAAAGAAATAAACTAAGGATAAAGAATGCCAAAATAATAATAAAAAATGCTATGAAAGACAAAAGCATAGGTGAGTATGAATTTTTGTGTTATGTGCAGTAGAATTTTCAAGACAAATAAGATTTCATGATCCAAAAGAAATTTCCAAAATATTTTGTAGGAAAGGTATGCTTCCAGTAGTAGACAAACCAAATACCAAAAGAGGTTTGTAAACTACTCATGAAGGACAGCCACAATACAAAATCTCACCTTCACCACCTACCCAGCTCAAGATGTAAGATATATATCTATATCCCTGGAAGTGTTCAAGGCCACTTGATTGGATGGGGACCTGAGAAACTTGATCTAATGGAAGGTATCCCTGCCCATCTCAGGGAGAGTGGGACTTGATGATTTTTAAGGTCCGTTCCAACCCAAACCTTTCTATGATTCTATGACTATATATAAACAAATGCATAAAGCTCACACTTTTAAGATTTTGTCTACTCATGTAAGAAATCAAAGCTACCATCACTGGAAGCAAAAAATGTCTGGGAAAAACTGTAGAGCAGCAGGTACCATTGACCTTTTTTGGAAATGATCTTATATTTACAAAAGCTGCAGATTACAACTGATTACAGATCACATAAGATTAGATAATATAGGAAAAGGCAAAAAGGAAAGCAAGAGAAGGAGGTCATGTAGAGAGCAGGAGCCTACAGAAGCAGATTGCTTGCAGCAGATGGAAAGCCAAGCTGAAGGGCTTGGTGAATTTGTGTGGCATTTTCCTTCTCTACATTTTTTGTCTTCTCACTCCTCCAATATTATATATGTAATTTGAGAAATTGCATTCCTTATTTTAATAAGACCCTGGGAGTAAGTTTTGTCTACAGAATGTTTTGTCTTGGGTTCATTGTGTCAGTGAGATCCGAGAATCTGCTGTAGAGTAAAAAACTCCGTCACTTGACATACAACTCTCAGCGTCTTCTCTCATGAGGGTTCTCTAATTAATATTGTCTTTAAAAACAAATCACTTTAAAGTATTTAATTAACACAGAGTACTGACATTTTTAGTTTAAGCTGAACCGGTTTCATCAATAAATGCTTTCATCATTCTTTGTTCTTTCTCCTTTTTTGCACTTATTCCTTGACAGTAAAATGGTTTACTTTTCCAGTTTAACAAATAGGAAATGTAGCAAGTGATGCTTTGAATGCTCCTCTAAATATTTTTCTATTTAAGGAAAGCACATCACATTCTGAGATTAGATGCTTTATTTACTTTTAATTTTTTTTTTAAGCATCTTTGCAAAACAGAAATACCTCTTCATAGGTTTTCGTGCTTTTTCAAACTTGCTCTTCCATTTATTCTCTAGTTTTCCAGAAAAAAGCTTTTGGTCTAGCCTTTTAAATTCAGATACTACAACCCTTACTGATCATTAATATTACAAAGTAGAAAGATCAGCTTCTTTGTGTGAAAAGAAGATGAATAGGAATGTTTCAATTGTTGTCCTTCATATACTGTGAATAAGCTTTCATTTCTTTATCATCTTTTAAAAGAAAAATATTTTTTCTGTTTTCTTAGAAAACTTTTCATCAGGTTATTAACATTGAGCCAGATTCCTCTTAACAAATTTTTCTGCATGTCCACCTGTGATGCTGCTCTCAGTTCTAATATCTTCTGTGAGTTAGTCTCAGCATCCATCTCATCCCACAGAAGCCAGCTCTCCATCCATACACTGACCTTCCTTCTCTTTCCCCAGAAACTTTTTATTTTGAACTGCAACATATTCTGCTTGTTTTGTTCGTTCCATTCCATGGCTGCCCTTTTGTGAATACTTTCTTTCTGCCTTTGTATTTCATCTCTCTATACATAAACTGGGCATTGGTCCTCTTGGTCCAATGGCAGAAAGAAAGCATTCACATTTGCTTTTGCTTATTACTTTGTCTTTGACCTTTTGTTTGACCGTATTTGTTCTGAACCATTGATTGTCATTGCTGGGAGCTTTTTCCCAGACAGTTTTGCTGTCCTTACTATTAAGATGCATTTCTGCAGGGTGAAATCTTCCTCTCAGCAGTCTCTCCAGTCATGTAGGGTCAGACATCCCACATCCCATCCTGTCAATTAATAGAGAATTTCTAATGTTTCCAAATTTGCATGTAGATGCTGGAGTTTGAATTTCCTTCATTTGCATTGAGTTCTGGATCAGAAGAGACTCACAATTACCCCTTTGAAGTCTCATACTGCCATCCATAAGAGCCACTGGACATCCCTCATCACTCTTCTAGGAATTTTACCATTTTCGCAGATGCAACCAACCTATTCACTCCATTTACCTCATGTTCATTGCTATTGAGGATCCATTTTTTAAAATAAGACTCGGTTGCAATGCTTGGGTTCTCTCTATGGGAACTGTTTTGGCATTTGTTCATTTTTCTCATTTACATCCTATTAATCTCTTAATACTGCCTGGTGCCACTACAATGCACTTTGTGAATTCTATGGCTGGATAATAAGAAGGCACTGTATTTTTGAACACATGCTGTTTATTTATTAAACAATGTATTAAGACATTCAGTCTCTCTCCTGTGCATACCAGCAAACTCTCCTTTTACAATCTCTGGTCCAACCCCAACTTTCATTCAGATGATTGCATTGAGATAAATGACTGGAAAAAACAAAGCATTTCACATAGAGGGTTAGTCCTGCATCCTAATAGTCTTGTTGTTACTAGGAAATCATTCAATTTAGAATTTCATTTTGGTCAGTGTCATCTCATTACAGTTAATTGCATCCCACATTGCTAGTAAATTATTCTGTCACTCTTAATTTCAAGCACATCTCAGTGCTTTTATTTAGGATTCATGTGCAGCAGTGTCACTGCTGTGGAGTTTTCTCAAGCTTGGACCAAGGTGCAGTCCAAATGCCTTAATACAACACTTTGACCCAAGTATCATCCATAATATATTCATAACACTCCCATGCAGGCAAAGCATTACAGAAATGCAACAATCAATATTTAGACTGTAAACCCAGCTGTTTTCATAGACTTTCTATTCTGTGATTTATCTTATTTCTACATAATTTTATCACTGGTGTGGGCTGAAACATTAGGAATAATGTGTAGTGTGAGGCTGATTTGGGGGGTTTGAGACCTTGGTTTCAATTTGAATTTGGAATGAGAAGAAGCTGGAAAGCTGCTGTGGTATTTTAAGTCCAAGAGTTCTAAAGGTGACAGGAAGAAGAAGGTTGTAGACTTTGTCATTCCATGGTCTTTCCCAAGGAGTCCTATTTCTAGCTCAAACACTAACCTTATACATCACTTGAACAACACCTTTCACCTCTGTGATAATTATTCTCCTTTCCTTGGTCTGCCATATCCGCTTAAAATGTTAGCTATCCAGGTTATTATGAATTTATACCACAACCAATGAAATTCTTTAAGCTGATAATACAGCATCAAATCCAACCAACCAACAAACCAACCAACCAAACAACCAAAACAAAACCCACCAAAACCCTCACAAAAAAACCCAAACAAACAAAAAAACCCATACAAACCCAAAAAGCTGTCAAAAAATCTAGTCTTGAATTTTATCAGAAGATAAGAGCAGGATGTGAAAACAGCTCTGCTATTTTTAATCCTTGCAAAAGAAAATTTTGCTAAGAAATGACTCAAGTCTCTATGAAGTTTGCCCCAATAATATAACGTTTCTGATTTTGTCATTATAAAATTTGAGTCCTGAGAAAAACAAAGAACCAAAAATTGTTTAAATGGTTAAAAATGGTTTAAAGAACCAAAAATGTGATTAGAGGAAGACAAGAGTGATACCTTTCAAATTATTTCTATAATTACACTAAATAAGAAAATCCATCACAGCGAAGATCACTATATAATGAAAAGAAGCACATGATTTTTAACCAAACCATCTTCCAGCTTTGATACCAATTTATAATATCACCACATGTGTTGCAGTATAACTAAAAGAGGAGATGAGCATCTGAATTAACAGCTTCTGCATCTGGAAATGTTACTTTCCCTGTTAGAGCTACCTTGTCCTTATGACTCTGCCCTCTTGATTTCCCATATTTCCATAAGTGATTCATAAGTGATTCACATGCAAACTTCTAGTGAGTGCTCATAGTGACTGTAAGTAATCTTTCCTCCATTGTTTACTCTTTTTTGGCATCAGACTGTGGTAGCGGACTGCACTACTCAGTAGTCTTGCCTCCTTCTGGAGCAAACCTGAGGACTCAAAACTTACTTTTTCCTCCACGCATTAGAGTCAGTTTTGGGAAATGAAGTGACTGGGAGAAGATAGCAGCAGTGCCTCAGCTCTGCAGATGGTTCTGTCATTGTCCCCCTGTTCTGTGGTTGAGTTTATTGTCCCACAATTGTCTCGGTTTCTGTTGCTGGGTGGTGAATCTCCACAGACATTTTGCTTCAGTACCTCTGCACTGTGAATAAAAGTGAAATGCCTGCAGCTGTCTTGGCATCCATTTCATTCATACTGATTCCAATACACATTGTCATTCTAGCAAAATGCCCAAGAAGTTACTCCATGATCCCTCTTAAGCCAGAAGTACTGTCCTTCGTAGCATGATTCAGAGCACTTCATAGGGAGTGTAACCTTCCTTGACAACTCTAGGAACCTGATATGACACAGTAAATACACTCCCTGTTGTGTCTGCTTTCTGCTTGGCATTAAGGTTTTGAGTGAACTCTGTAGGCTCAGGGGTATTTGTCTGAACTATAAGTGTGTTTTGGCATAAATATGGCTTTTCTTACTGCCATAACATTTCTTACTGCATCCTGCTGAAGGGATGCTCTGAGGCTGTGTCCTCTGAAACTGGTAATTATTGTGAGGACAGAATCTATTCCAGCATTGATCCATGAGTTTTTCTTTTGCTGGCCTGTCTAGTTTTACACCTTGTGGTTAGTTTCAATCTAGGATACTACAAAACTGGGTATATGCTGATACTTCAGGGTATTGCAAGTCAGTCAGAGCATGCAGCATGAAAAATATATGTGTATGTCCTGGCATAGTATAACCATAAATGTGTGATGAACACTACTCAGCTGTGTTGGAGAAAAATGTTTGTTGCTTAAAACACAAATAGTTCTGAGTGCTCCACTTCTCTATCCAGATAAAAATTGCAATTTCTCTGATGCTAAATCTTTTGCTCGTCCTCTGTCGTTGACACTGCTTGACCTAATCTGCTCATGACACGTTTTGACTATCTTCCAGTCAATTCAATCCACCCAATGGCAGGTCTTTTCAAGCTCACATTTCTTGCGTAACCAAATATCTTTGTTTAACTGCAGTTGGCGAGTAAATCCCATCCAGCTGCTCCCTCACTTCTCCCTCGTGGGACAGGGGAAAGAATTGGAAGAGTAAAAGTGAGAAAACTTGTGGGTTGAGATAAAGACAGTTTAATAGGGAAAGAAAAGCTGTGTATGCAAAAAAACTGTATAAAAACGAGGAATAATTCACCACTTCCCATGGGCAGAAAACTCTTCAGCCATTCCCAGGATATCAGGGCTCTATCACATATAATGGTGACTTGGGAGGACAAACACCATTACTCTGAATGTCTTCCCTCTCCCCCTTTCTTCTTCTTTCCCCAGTTTTGTATGCTGAGCATGATGCTGTATGGTCTGGAATATCTCTTGGGTCAGTTGGGGTCAGCTGTCCTGGCGGTGTCCCCTCCTAAGTCCTTGTGCACCCCCAGCCCCCTCACTGGCTGAGTCGGGGGGGAGCAGAAAAGGCCTTGGCTCTGTTTTCAGTGTGAGCACTGCTCAGCAATAACAAACCCATCCCTGAGTGTATCAACACTGTTTCCAGCAAAAATCCAAACTGCATGCCAGCTATTCTGGGGAAAATTAACTCTCTCCTAGGCAAAAATGTCATAAAAAGACACTATAAAAAATCACTACCGAGTTATCTTGTCTAGGAGGAAAAGCCTGGACTTGATTTCCATCAGAAAGACTGTGCTAGTGAACAAGTAAATGAAACACTGCAAAATCATGAGATGCAGCTGTTGAAGGAAGATTTCTCCCTGTGCTGCATAGCTTCATTCCGATCAGGAAAACAGAAAACAGTGACAGAAGCAGTGAAGGCAAAGGGAGCCAAAAGGGAAAATGGCTCTGCTAACAGTAATTGTCAGGTTTCTTCCACTTTTTATTTAATCATTGCTATCTACTATGAAGTCTTCTGTGAAGAAAATAATTTAATGTTATCTTTACAGATGAAAACAGAGGTAAAATTGAGGACAACCTGAGGGGGGCTTAAATTACTGAAGATCACCCAAGAAACTGGAAGTGCAGAAGGAAATCTTCTAGTTCTTTCAATTGCTGGAATTAAAAAAAAAATATTAGCAATGTGTTGCACTCATACGTGGAAAGAAGCAGAAAAGTCTTTTTCATCTCTCTTTTCACTGGCCTCACATGAGGTTTAGGATATAATCCAATCTTTCACATTTCATGGAATAAGTGGTAAGCCTCACGGAACTCCATATGGGACAGCAATACAGATATCTGCATGCATCTTGCATCATACCAATTTAAAGTTTAATTAAGCCTCTTGTGTTAAGTCAAATGACTTTGTATTTGGTGCAGTCAAAGTGCTTATACAGTACATATATAGTACTGTGTAGCTCACAGGAAAGTTTCATTTATTTTTCTCAGGGCCGTAAACCTGTGCAAAAAGTGATAGAGATAGATTAGGAGTGAATGGAGTTGTTTCTACCCTCTGTACCATAGCTCTGGGTAGAATTGGCCTGAAAACAGACATAGGAAGATAAGCTGGTTCACATTCAGCTGAGAGACAAGTATATAGGGTAAGTGGTATTAATCACTGAAAAATTGATTTAGGTTTGGATCCTTCCAAACATGGCAGTCTCCTTGATGGCTCACTGGGGCTATCATGTCTTATGGTGGAGATGATTTTCACACTTGATGGGATGATAATACCTTTTCCCACTGAGAATGGTTCTTTACATTGATGGATTTTGCATTTTATGTAAACTCCATGTGACAAACACAAATGACAGACACTGTAACCTAAAACTATAAACTAGACTTCACACATCCCAGTCCAGTAGGGACTTGAACTTTTTTTTATTATTATTTTTTGGATATTTTTATCTTGTCCTGTGGAATATTTAGAGAAATAAATAAATAAACTAAAAATTTTGGAAGTAAAATTTATTATATGTGTTGTTGTCAAATAACCATAAATATTCGTATTCTTAAGTCTCATTGGGGTATGAAACTTTGATGGTTAATAGCTTAAGAGGCTTATAAAGAAAATATTATTATTTTTATGATTGTCCAATAAATTGCTAAATCTGTAAAATTTGATTACCTTTTATATGTGTGTGCATTAGCTAGAAGATAGCTTTATTAGCATGTTCCTGATAGAGTCCCCATTTCAGTTCAACTGGACAAGAAAATGAGCACTAAAAACATAAACATATTGCATTAAACAAAACTGGACCAGGGGAGTATGGCAAAACTAGTAAAGCTCATACTTAATTTCATTGTTTCCTCTAGAACAGTGGATGATTTCTTATTCCAACTAATCTATGTGTCATGTCTCTAATCCCCTTACTGCCAAGAAATCATCCTACAGCTGGTCCTCAAGGAGCAGTTGGCATTTCTTTTGTGAAATTCTCAACTTTGTGGAAAGAAGTTTTGCCTGTATTTTATACCCACTGACAAGTAATTATGTTTTATCTTGCCTACAAAGTCAGTACAACTGAAGAGTTGTTTCTAGTCTATGTGATTGTGTTTGTCTTTTGAAGGAGGGGGCTAAAATAGGAGTGAATGAAATCCAACTTTTCCTAATTTTTTTTTTGAAGGGCATTTCCCAGGGCTTGCATGGGAGCTGTATAACACATAGAGGTGATGAATGTCTCTCAGGGTTTCAGCTTAGCCTAAAGCAAATTGCTGATCTGATGTAAGAATTAAAAATTACAAAGGGGATTAATCATTGTCCTCTCCTGGAAAGCACGCAAAACAATATAGAACTACCTCAGAGGGCTTGTTATGGTACAGATATGTGTGACCAGGAATTCAGCCAGTCCTTACAAAAAAAAGGGTTGCTCCAGCTCCTGATTTTGTCGGTGGTGAATTCCTATTGACATTTTGGTAAAAAATCTTGACCTAATCAAGGTTTTCTGCATTGTGTTATCTGAAATTATCACCGTGTTTTCAGTTCTTAATCGGTTTTCAATGATTTGGCACATGCTTTGGCAGTGCAGGGTAGACACCCTGATGTCAGAAAAGGACTTCAAATTAATGTTTAAAGGCTTGTCTTAGAATACAGCCATAAACTTCAATCTAGACCTTATAAATTGTTTTATGCAAATTATGCACAAAAATTCCCATAGATTACCAGAAAGTGCCATTTTGAACCTTGATGTTCTGGACACCAGATCTATGTCTCAAGACCTGAAAATCCCATTGAATCCCACTGAGAGACTGAGAGATTTATTTTTTTTCTTGAATAACAGATGCAATTTCATCTAGAAGGTTTTAAACGAGTAAGAGGTATTCTTCTACCAAGAAGCATAAACCTAAGTAATGTCGATGTCCTGTCTGACTTGCTGAATTTAAGTTGCAGTGTTTTCCTTGTTCATGGATATTAACTGGAGCCAGAAATGGGGAATATGACAAATATTATTGCACAAAGCTTCCAAGTAGAGTGCATGTGGAGGATAATATGGTCATACAAACTGATTTCATTCCAACCAATGTTATTACTCTGAGTGTCAAAGCAACAAATAGTGGCTGGTATCTTCTATGCCAATATCTTTGACACAAGCTGAATGGAAAGTTGTACTGGTTTTCTAGTTCCTTGATGAATGACAAAGGCAAAAATGATGCCTTGCCAAGACGACTTGGACAAGTTATTTACTATATATTTCTAAGGCAAAGTAATAATAAATAAGAAATATTTGTCCTGGACAAGAAAGATTTGCAGGCTGTTTCCTTGCCAACAAATGATATCTTCTGCAAAGCAACGCGACTGTGAAAAAACCCTCTTATTATTTCTAAAATATTCCCAAAGCAAGAAAAGAGGATGACTTGGCCAAAGCAAACATCTCTTTCGTATGATATCCAGAGATACTAATTGTGGTGGAAATAGAATTTTGTCCTTTACAGCTGAAAATAAAGCCAAGCTCTCTAATTGCTACCAATGTTACAACTGTTACTAAAATGCATTGCAATTAGTTTGTTGGTGTATCAAGGCCTTAATCACTGATCAGGACTTCAGTATGTTAAATTGATAAAAAAAGAGATCAAACTTCACAACAAGTGGCTCAGAGTGTCAGGCAGGAGAAAACAGATGAGTGTACAGAGATGGGTCTGCATATGCAAAGCAGTGCAACTGTTCATTGTCATGGAATCACAGAATGGGTAGGGTTGGAAAGGACCTTAAAGATCATCTAGTTCCACCCCCTTTCCATGGACTGGGACACCTTCCACTAGACCAGTGGATCAGGGCCATACCCAACCTGGTCTTGAACTGTTAACAGAGTTAAAAATCATCATCTGGAAGGAGTCTGAAGGCATCAGGATTAAATTGTTGGAAAGATACAGAAGACAGCAGGAGAGGAAAATGGTAAAGACATGAAAAACAAATGGAAGAGGTGGGTGTCACCAGACAGCATGTGATGAGAGCACTGCTCTTAAAGAAATTTTGCCAGTAGGCTCCATGAGATAGGTTTAGTGACATAGATCAATTGTGATGTTGGTAGCTTGAGCTAAGTGACTCAAAACGGGGATCCCAAACAATGAATTCCCTGGGCAATTATACTTTTACAATTTTGCTGACTGATATTGCTGGTATTGCTGACTGATGGGGAAGGAGGCAAAAGATGCTTTGTGTACTCTTTAGCACTTATGCTGTGCAGAAATAATCTGCAAAACTCACATATCACTGTCATATATCCACATATGTGGATCTAAAGAACAAAGCATAAAAGATAGAATAAAATATCCCAGTTTGTAAGCCAGAGACTTATAAGAGAGTAGTAAATTCATTGTAACATTATTTGTTTTTTATGATTGTGGTAATAGGTTTTTATCTGGAATAATGTTTTTTCAAATGTATTTAAAGACTAATGCAAATTAATAATTTTACTGATAATTTATTGGGTTTTCTTCTTTAAAGCCTTTGAGACCTGACTGAGCAATAGAAATGCTATGGTTTTCTGGTATAACTGTGTGCAATATAAATATATTAATATAGGTGCTGCAAACTTTAAGTGAAACATTGATGGAGAAGCAATGAGAATTATTTCTCAATACAATTTACTCCTTACTGGAGACTGATTAATATATACAGAGCATAATATATGTTCTCAAATTTTTTATTTACTTAATTCCTCTTATTAAAGAGGAATAAATCTCTGATCTTGCATTTATACATTGTGCAATATTATTTACAAAGAGTAACCACACTTATTCCCATGAAAATGCTCTTTAACATAATAATGTGTATCCATAAAATGACTGAAGGACATATACATGCTAGATAGGGCTCTGACAGCATTGTAATAGAAAGTTTTTTCCTCTGAAGTGGGTATTCTTTATATCAGGATTATTTATTGGAGTACTTTTTATGATATAAGTCAGAGAATTTATCTAGCACCCATGGTGGAACTCATGGGTAGGTCTACTAAGAATCCAGCCTAAATCTTCCTACTTGTAGGTCAGGTTTTATGCTTGTTGATGCTTCTTATTGACAGAGTTGCCATCTGACTAGTTGATCATGCTTTTATTCATTGACAATTAAAAATTATTGTAATTGTAATTCAGGTCTTTTCCCTGTGATGAGACTCAAAAGGTTAAATCATTGATGTGAGGGCTAAGCCAGGTCTTTGATCTGTAAACAGGGGCAATAAAACTGAAAAGAGCCTCACCTGTTTGCAAGTAATTACTGTATATTAATCTGAAGCCAAGTCTGAAATTATATTGCTCTATTAGCATATCAAAAGCTTTCAGAGCAGAATATTATTTGACTTGGAGTTAGCTATTTAAGATAAGCTTGCAGGATGCCAGCAAAGTCATATTGCAAACACAAAAAAGAAAAGCAAAAAGGAATTCTAATCAACAGAATAAATATCCAATCTCAAAAAATATTTGTATACAAGATATGTGAATATAGAGAATTTTATTAGGCTCCATTTCTCACAGTGCATAAGTCAAAAGAAAGTAAGGAATGTTGGAACTACATCTCAGTACTTGATGTTTTACTGGAAGTTAGGATGATCTGCTTTTTGTAACATATTTCTAATTTTGATCAGTCTTTTCAAATTCTGCTCCAGGTGATTACTATAGCTTTAGAAAGTCAAGAAGGATAGAAATTTCATTATCCCAGTAAGCTCTAACTGAGTGTGAATAAAAAACTTGTAACAAGAGAGGGTGTATCGTTCAAACCTCCTCTGGCTGCAGAGGGAACTGAATTTATGTTGCCAGCTCTAGGGTGGACTGAGCTGATGAGGATGACCTCAGTCAGTCATCTGTGCAAAAAGAAATGCCATAGGTTTTTGCGGGGCAATGGAATGATGTGGGTCTTTGTCTGAGCCACCAGTTTGGGAGTGTTGCTGAGTGCCATGAAAAGTTTTCCATTCAGTGCATCCTGTTGGGCTTTGTGAGTTCAGTGTGTAGGGGGCTGTGAAACTAAGCACTGAACCATATCTGACTCCTGTGTAAATGGAACTTAGGCCCCCACTTGAGATTATGAATTCCATTTCCAGAGCTGAGTGTGGCGATATTGAGCGTTATGGTACCTGAGTGAGCCACTTGAAAAATCTGGATCTAAACTACGGCACTGTGAATTATGAACATTTATCTTACAGTTTCATGAAAATAAATGTTGCTGATGACTGAAAGCATAACATCTACATGAATGACTTGGATAGAAGAGGACAAACCTAAAGAAATGTTGAATAAAATCAGCTGGGCATGGAGAAAAGTCTATTCCTTTCTGCCATGTATCTTGTCTTCTTTTGAGAATAAATGACTCCCTGTTATTGAATGTTACAAAGGAGCAGTAACAGAGATATATAATTCTCCAGGGGATGATGACTGTACATTAGCCTAAAACACAGTTTCCAAAAAAAGAAGAAAATTAAATAAAAAGAAAACAAATTGTACAATGTTTCATAACTCTGTATACCAGCCAAACTTAAATAAAAGTTAAATAATAAAAGCAAGAGAAGAGCCTGATCCACTACTTAAAATGTAGACCATTGTCTTTGTCCTCTGTGAGTAACTACTTCTTGTGCAGGCTATTTGCACTTCTTTAAAGTCTATAGATTAGACACTTCAAGCTCATTTCATCAGCTGTCCTGAGAGATTTTACTATGAAGACTCAGAGTTGAAAAACCTCCAGAACCCTGACACTTTTTTCTGGAAGAATAATCAATTTTTCACTAAGACAAAGTTCCTATATACATTTTCTAGATGCTTGTTGAATAAAATTATTTGCCTTGGTTAGATAAAGCTTTCAGTAGTAATATACAGAAAATGTACATGAAAATCCTATCCAAGTATAATAATCAGAACCTGCTTATCTATTATGTATAAAAAAGGGAAATGGGCTGATTTTGCATGTTTGGCTCACACAAGTTTCAGTCTAGCAAAACACGTATTATTGGCCACTGCCTGATCTTCAGTTTCTAATTTTCTACTATGCTACCCCAATTTTGTGATCATATTTCTTTACAAAAATCAACACACGAGGGAAGTTTAAGAGGAAAGGAGGAATTAACTAGTAAATGTTAAAATTAAAGAAACTGACTTTATAAAAGCTACACATAAATTATATATAGAGACAAGAAAAGTTCAAGAATGGTCAACTGCACATAAATGATTCTGCCACTTCAGAAGCTCATTAGTTGAGATGCTAGGGGTTATTACAGAAGGCATCAAATTGTAATTTCTTCCCTAGGACTTGACTAAAATGGAACTATGATGAAAAGAATAGCATGTCTTTCACCTATTTATTTTTGCTTTTATTGCAGGAGTGATCATTAAATAATACAGAAGTCTAAATGGATATTGCCACGGTGGTATGAGAGACTTTCCCCCTTTGTATGGTTATCACAATTATCTTTATGTGTAATGAAACTCACTTGCAAGGTAAAATATATGAAACTTCTTTAAGTCAGCAGCACGGGCCATGGGAACATGTGCAGCAACAGAAATTCATATGTCAAATCTAGAGTTAACAAATGACCATTTTTCAATTATTTTCTCCATAGTTTTATGTCTTTAGTTTAAAATATGCAAGAGATTTTTTCCTTCTTTCCTTAAACAACACTTCCTATCTCACACCTGAAAAATCATCAAACCTCATTAAGTACAAAGAGGCCAATGTTTTTTTCAACATTGGTTCATGGGACTATCTCATAAAATATTTCCAAAGTCTTATAATTAAGATGACTTTCTTGGATTTTATATGTTATAGTTACAACCGATATTAATATTTAACACAGATAATGTAACTGGATCATGTATGAAAGATGTGAAGGAGTATCTTGAATTTTTTAGGGCATTTCCCATAAATTCACTTCTATAAAGTTTACCAGGATGGATAATGGATCTGGAGAGTGTGAGCAATTTGCATCCTTCTTGTCTAGACCAGTACATGTGAATGCATATTTTTGGGCAACTATGAGCCAGCGTATCAGAGTTCATCTAGTCAAAAATATGTGAATCCATATTTTTGACTAGCTGAACTCTGATATTCCGGATCATATTTGCAAGGATGCTATTAGCTCACTCACAGCTTTGCTTTGATCATGTGTAAAAGCATTCTGGTTTTGAGACTGTACTTTCATATCTTGAAGCGTACTTCAGAGACGTGTCTCTAAAATGTTGCGTCATTATTCTTCATACAGTCACTGGATTTTGAAAATGGAATGAAGTTCTATGTCTGCTTTTCACCTTTTTCATATAAACTTTTCTTGTCTGATTGCTATTGCAGAGAGATCTACTTTTGTATGAATGCTCTCCCTCAATTTGTCTCATTCAAAGTTCATTCCCACATTTTGTCAGTGCAGCGTATATTTTTTTCATTATCACCATACTCTACTGTATCCTTGCTCTTTGGCTTTGAAGACTGTAACCATCTACATCATCCCTACCTACTACCTTTTTTATATTAGGCTCAAATTTTATAACTATAGCCTTTCTTCTGTAATCTAGTACAATTTTGTCCTCATTCCTCTGTTCTTCCTGCTATTTAGAGAGCTGTAGGGAAGAATTTCTAGTAAAAATCACTGAAAACATCTCTTTGTCTTTCAGCTAAACCTTTCTTACTATTTGATTCTCTGCAGCCTCTGCCAAATACTATGGCTCCAAAAACTATTGCAAATTTCCAAAGTTTCTTCACAGAATCACAGGATTGTTAAGGTTGGAAGTGACCTCTGAAGTGATCTTGATGATTCATGTCCAACTCTCCTCTAAGAGAGGAGAGGATACAGGAACATGTCCAGGTGGGTTTTGAAAGTCTCCAGAGAGGAAGACTCCATGATCCCCCTGGGCAGCCTGTTCCAGTGCTCTGCCACACTCAGTATAAAGAACTTCTTCCCCATGTTGGTATGGATCTTGTATTTTAGTTTGTGGCCATTGCTCCTTGTCGTGTTCTGGGCATCATTATAAACATCCTGACACCCACCTTAGAGATATTTATATGTACTGATGAGATCACCTCTCAGCTTTCTCTTCTCTAGACTAAACATCTCTCCCCATAAGAGAGGTGCTGCAGACCCCTCATCATCCTGCTCCAGTAGCTCCTTGTCTTTCTTGAACTGTGGAGACCAGAATTGAACACAAAACTCCTGATGTGGCCTCCTGGGCAGAGTAGAGGGACAGGATCACCTTTCTTGACCTGCTGGCCACAGTCTTCCCAACCCCAGGATATTATAGGCCCTCCTGGCAGCAAGGCCACACTGCCGGCACATGGCCAACTTGCCATCCACAAAAACTCCCCATTCCTTCTCTGCAGATCTGCTTTCTTTTCTAGGTCAGGCCCTGACCTGTACTGATATTTAGGGTTATTTCTCCTCGGGTGCAGTACCCAACATCTGCCTTTGTTGTACTTTATAAGGTTTCTCTCTACCCAACTCTTCAGCCTATCAAGGTCCTGTTGAATGGCAGCACAACCTTCAGGTGTATCAGCCATTCCCCTCAGTTTTATCATCAGTCCAACATTATGCTACAGTTCTTTTCTTCTCTTTTTTCTTACAGTTTGCCAAAAGATTACATATACTTGGTTTTGGTTTAGTGTCAATCTGAATTAGAATATATTTCAAAATTTCTGATGAATTAAAAAGTTCCTGGATCCTGGAGCTCTTCATAAAAACTGATTTTTTCATCACAAATTGCACGGCTTGAGCAACTGACAAGGATATCAACATGAAAGAATTTCAAAGTCAGAAAATGCTGGAACAGAGATACCAGCAAGGCAGAAAGAGCTCTGTCCATCCCCTGTTTTGAGCTCAGGGGAAGGCTGTCTAAACCTAGACATGTCAAATGAAATTAAATGTTCCATGTTGCTCAAATAGGCATTTTCTTTTTTTAGGCTATTAAATTGAAAAAGTCAGCAAGTTGCACTCCTTAATCAAAATGAAATTTACTAGTATTTTTATTTTTCGTATTTTTGGTCATCATTTGACATTCTGATTTCATATGATATTCTGATATCCTAGAATTAAAATTTGATAATGATTAACTATTGTGAATAGTGGAGAAATAAAGGATTAAAATTCACTGTTAGTATTATGAGATATCAATAAAGATATAGCCAATACAAACTTATTAAAATGCAGCTCATACATGATTTGAAACATTTATCTACAAATTTGATGATAAATTAGGGGGAAATAAAAACCTCACAAAAACATTCTTCATGCTTAAGATACTTCCAGTGACAGGAAAAGAACCTGCATAGAAATGGCACTGTATAACACATATCAGAAAAGAGATCTTGCTGAGGCTTGGCCACTAATGTTTGAAAAATGAATTAACTGTAAAATGCAGTGCTAGTGGAAGCATCTTATTTGTCTAATTACACCTGCAGCAAAATGCTATGTGTCGGAAAACAGCATGAGGTGGGGTTATTTAATCTGATTTAAGTAAACATTATTGCATATTTTTCCTTTTATAAGAGTTCTGATTTATGTGTATACATATTAATTAGCACATTAACTCCAAACTGGTTATGAAAAAGAAAATGATGCTGTTATATTTAGCATCATGTACCATTCAGCTTTATATATAGAGAAGTTTTAAAATATATATGCAAATGAGCAAAATGATATAAACTCTTTCAGTTATTTTCATCACTCATGACATATAGATTTTTAAGTCTACCAATACAATTAATATTGAATTTCTAGCATCAGTTTTAGTGCTTGTGCAGATTTTATGCTAAAATTCTACTTAGTTACTCGCAATTATGCTGATTTTTTACTAACCTGTGGCAGGGATTTCAGGAGGTGATTTGGGGTTAAGACTTGCAATTGTGTTAAGACTGGTAATAAACTCCATTAAATTTATAAAGATGTTTATAATCTTATAGTTTTAGTCATGGTTAAAAATATCAACAACAGTTTTTTAAAAATAAAAACCTAAAAGACCAATTTTATAAAAAGACTACTGAACATCAGCCATGTCATATAGCTGTGTATTTAAAAGGCCATCCATTTAAAAGAGCAATTAATTTACTTAGCACACAATACCACCAGACTGATACATTAATTGATTCACTTAAATATGGGTATTTTCATGGATTTAGCTTTTGAACAGTATTATTTCTGCTATCTACATTATTTTATTGCAGTCTCAATCAATGTTAATTTGATGTTAAAAATTGTGGATGGGCCAGGAGAGAGGGAATTTCAGTCTCAGAGCACATTCTCCATGCCCAGATAGAACACTTCCAGAGGGTATCCATTTATCTTACTTTTGAGAAGATTTGTTGTCAGATGTTAGAAGTTAATGTCCTAACCCTATAAATAAGGAAATCTGACTAAATCTGCCCACAGCTATTATATTCTTCACCTTTCCATTCACTATGTTCTTGATCATCCTGGCTGTGGAGAGGTATTCTACCAAGATTTTCCTGTTTTTTCCACTCTTTCCAACCCAACTTTGCTATTTCTTGTCCAGTACTGTCAACGAAGTCAGCTGTACCTCAGGCCCTCCTTCTTAGGACCGCAGAAGTGTCTTTACCTGCCTCTCTAAGAAACTTTGAACTAGTGGTGGTCTCCAGAAACATTTCTACAAATGGGAGATGTTCACCTCAAAGCACTTGTATTCATGGTAGCAGTTATTTTTTGCTTGTAAGATGAATTTAACCACTAGGAAGTGCCTTTGTGCAGAATGCTGAAGCAGTCAACTTATGATTCAGAGCGCAGCATCATTTGAGCTGATTTCCTCATAATATGAATTCTTTTATTTGAAGCTATTTTAATAAGGCTACACTGATACTGACAAAATATTATTTCTAAATAAGAGGGGCAATATTTGAAGGAATTAACTAGAAAAGCAAGTTAATACTGTTTTGTGAAGGCAAAGATGTGCTGATCAAAGTACCTGCAGGACCCAATCCCTGTATCTTTGGGCTTTTTTATGCACAAATATACCTGCAACTTCTTTAATTTCAGTCTGTAATCTATTCACTGGGAAAAAGTACTACAAAAGCACAGTCTCCTTTGAAAATATTCCACTGTGAAAATAGCAATGAGAAAGTCCACTGTCAATAATTTACATACCAAACACATTCTGTTCCCAAGTAAACAAATACTTGTTAGATTTCCATATGCAGACATTGCCAGAAATACTAAAAATATGGATTTATACCATAATCCCATCATCCCCACAGGATTTTTAGTTAGTTTCAAGGTCAGAAATGCTACACCTGACTTCAGCTCTATGTTTGCTACCTATATGTCCACAGACTAGTCTTTAGCCAATGGAAGTAGTTGCGCATCTGAATATCTATGTTAGCAAGGGACGAAGTATTCTTTAGCAGTGCCTCAGCCTCACTGCTGAGTTTTGGAAGCACTTAGCTCATTGTCTTAGTCTCGATACTGAACTTTAAGTAGTTGAAATAAAGTGAAATTTCAGTCTTGGATAATTTATGTGCTCTGAGCCCTTCATGTGAATATATAGAACATATTCCTGATGAATCAAAAGGTACCAGTTTTGAACAGAGAGCTGCAGAGAAGAATTCCCTAAAGGGAAAAAGGTTAATCATTTTTCAGGCTTATTCAAACTGAGGCCTCACTGAACAGATAGCCTCTTGCTGTTCTCTCTCAGGCAGTGTTTCATCCATGAGAGTAAATCTAAATTTACTAAAAAAACAACCCAAACTTTCTCTAGATTGCCAAGTGTTGTTATTTAAAATATTGAACCATATTGGACAAAATATGGGTAAAAATACTTCAGATTTGTGAGTGCTAAAGAGGAAATTCAATAAAACACAGAGCCATTATTGATTTAATTGCTGTGCATTATAACTGGCTTAGTCTAATGATATCAGTTCAAGAAAAATGAATGTAATCAAAAACATCTGACAAAGCACACCAGCTATTTTTATTTGTCCAAAGGGTGTATTTATACCTCACAGATTTTATGGGACAGTAGTTACTTTTTTCCCTCAAATGATGTTTTTACTCTCTTTCCTATTTTCAATAATCAGACATATCTCTGTTTCAGAATGAAATCGCCATTTATGACTGATGCTGTATTCCTCAGATGATTTTTTAAAATTCATTAATTTAATTTCAATATCTAATTAAACCCCTGTGCATGTCTTTGGTGAGAAGTGCTGAGTAAGCAAGTCAAATGCATCTGTTTGCCACGAGTTAGGACAGACTTAAGCACAAGCATTAATTACTGTGCAATAACAAGGTCCATGTGAAGGATTTTTGAGTAGCTGTTGTCTCTGTGACAGAGTAGTTATTAATATGTAGAACAATGCATAGCTGCAGAAACTGGTTTCTTTTAATTCAACTTTCCTGCTTTGCTGGAGAGGTGGCGTTCAGGAGAAGCAGCAGGCTAAATTTGTTACCTCTGGCCATGTGAGCTTGGTCCCAGGTGTTCCTGGTGGTCCTCTATCGTCAGGTATCCCCAGTGGCGGACATGGTGGATGGGGTTTATGAACTGAAAGCATCTTCCACTCAATTTGATTTTTAATACTTGGCAAATGACTCTGAAGAGCTGCTCATTGATTGTTGTAATGTGTCAATTGGCAAGTATTCCTGTATCATTTTAGTTTTCATATTTCTGCTATTTATGTGCTTGGGTTTGGGGTGCTTTCAGATTTTTTTTAGGTTCAATAGGGTTTTTGTTTTCTTTTTGTTTGTTTGGGGTTTTTGTTTGTTTATTAGGTTTTAAAAATGGCTAACTGTCCTTTATTTAACAATATTTACACCCCTAAAATCACAATATTCTGAAAGTCAAACTGCAACAAACCTACTTATTGGTGTGGTGCTAGATCAGTTGGCCATGATGCCTTTCAAAACTTAACTAGCTATTTTCACATAGATTAACCAATAATGCATAAGCTTAAGCAGAGACAGGAGAAATAGAGATGCACATAATCTTTTAGGTTGTCCAAGACCATTAGGATGAATGCATTTCTCAGGCTCAGGATCAAGATACAGCCTAAGGTCTGGGATTCAGCTCCCAGTTCTACCCTACATTCCCTGGATAAAATTAGCCCAATCATTTAACCTCCTCATCATTTTGTCTCTGACTTCTAAATATGCTGCTAAGACAGTTATGTCTCCAAAATTTTCTGTTATCTATGTATCTTCAGGTGAATCTATCACACTGTCTGGAATGATCACTTCTTGGAGAAGAATGATCACACTGTAATTAATACATAATTACACATAGCAGGACCTGCCCTTCATGGACCCCTGCTGGCTGTGTCTGATCCCCTGGTTGTTCTGCACATTTTGTATGGTGGCACTCAAGATAATCTGCTCCATGACCCTCTCTAGTACGGAGGTCAGGCTGACGGGGCTGCAGTTCTCCACATCCTCATTCCAACTCTTCTTGTAGACAGACTTGCCAACTTGCAGTCACGTGGCACCTCCGTGGGTAGACAGGGCTGCTGGTAAGTGATGAGAAGTGCCTCAGTGAACACTTCTGTTGGCCCCCTCACCCATTGAGTGGATCCCACCCAGTCACAGAGACTTGGGCAGGTTTAAGTGGCATAGCAGGCCACTAGCCATTTCCCCTTGGATTATGTGGGCTTTGCTCTTTTCCCTGTCCCTGTCTTTCGGCTTAATGGACTGGGTACTGGGACACAACTATTAAAGACTAAAGAAAATAAGGCATTTAGTATCTTAGCCTTTTTCTCATCCTTTGTCATTATGTTTCTATCTGCATGCAATGAAGGATGGAGATGCTCCTTTGCTCTCCTTTTGTTGTTAATGTATTCTTAGCAATTTTTTATAGCCTTTTATGACAGTAGACAGATGAAATTCTAGTTAGGCTTTGGCCCTTCTGATTTTTCACTTGCATGACCACACAACAAACATCCTTGCAATCTTCCTGAGTTGCCTGCCCCTTCTTCCTTCAAAATTGGGCACAAATGATTCTTCACAAAAATGAAATAAGGCATCAGCTGCAGAGGGAGAAGCAGGTTTGCTAGAGGATGCTACCTCAGAATGGGTGTTTATCCATAGCATTTCACATATGGAGCCTTTGTTCAGGATAAGCAAATATAACAATCTGGGTTTGCACTCTTCTGCAAGAAATTCTATAAAAAGTCATATAGTAAAGCTTGCTATAAATAATCTACCCCTGTTATCAATCAGCTTTCAGCATGACAAGTATGCTGCCAGTCTGCTCCACTGGCTCAATCAATGGCACATTGAGAATATACTTCTTGTTTGTGGCATCCAAGCCTGCATTCCATCATTTCAGCAGTTTGTATTGTCCTTGTTATGATATTCTGATGATTTAATGATGTAGTACTCTGAGGGGAAAAGATGACTTTTAGTTGATAAAAACATACAGAGGCTTATTTCTATCTGGGAGATAGGAAATTATTTGCAAATTTGCTTTCCTATTTTGTAAGTAAAGTATTTATTGTTTTTCTTATTATAAACTTGTTAAAAAGAACTGGAGATGTTGTTTTGAATGATAATATTCAATGCTGTCAATCACAGTTAAGGCCCAAATTTCTGAAATAACATTTGCCTGCAGGAACTTGCTCCCTGCCTTATCCTTCACTTCCTCTCTCCCTGCCATCTCATGCTTTTTCAGGTGCATATTTTTTTCCCCTATTTCACTTCATTTGGCATACAAAATTTACAACTTCAAGGAAGACCTTAATATTTTTTGGAAGCTTGCTGGGGTCAGTTGAAGAACTGGTGACACTGTAGGTTGCTTCTCGCTTCCATTATAACTGTGAATGTTTCATGCATATTCTTTCTTATGTCTGTGCTGCTTTCTTATTTGCTTATTTCTAAGAGTGTCCCTGAATTGCTAGAGTGAATGATATTATAAAAAGTGTTAGGAGGAAGTCCTTCACTGTGAAGGTGGTGAGGCACAGGCACAAATTGCCCAAAGAAGCTGGGGATGCCCTATCCCTGGCAGTATTCAAAGCCAGTTTGGATGGAGCTTTGAGCAAATCAGTCTAGTGGAAGATGTCCCTTCCCATGGCAGGAGGGCATCAGAACCAGATGATCTTTAAAATCTCTTACAACCCAAACCACTCCATCATTATATAATGATATATATATAATACTGTATTATATATATTTATATATTTTCTTTTGTTCTGAGAATGCAGAATTTTTGTTTGCATAACACCTTTACCCATTTCTGATGGGTCCTCTATGTTCCATGATTGATGAGAAATTGCACATATGCTATGTCGACATGAAAAACAACCAGAAAACGGTTACTTATCTCTGCTACTTCAGAATTTATTGCATTGTTTCCTGTAATACATCCTTCAGCAGCAGAAAGAAAGAATCAAAAAAGCTTGATTTATTTAGAGATCCTGAAATCCACTCTATGCATATAGATTTGTGCAGTATTCCACGCCTGCTAGAATTATTCCAGGCAGACAGCTGTTTTCAACACTTATCAGAAGGGAGCTCTGGATATGAGGTCCATCTAGCTGAGTTCTATAATGATAAAAAGATTTTATCTGGGTTATAACCTCTTCAACAGAAGCTCTAACATGATCTTGGCAATAGCCTTGTGACCTCCATTGATTCTTTCCAGTAAAATAAGAGATATGGGTGTGTACCACCACTGTTTCACAAACACACCCTAATACTTAAGCCAAAACTCAACACAACACAAAAAATAGCAAACGAACTCCAGGACAAAAGATGATTGAATCCCCTCCCAATGTGTTTTTGAGACAAAGATTTATTAGTTAACACAGTATTCAAGCCCAGTATCATCCCCAATACATAGAAGTATAGAGATGCTGTCTTTTTAAATTGTGAAAAAATTGATTTTCTTTCTAATGTCCAAGGGGAAATTTAAAATTTTCTGTTCAGTTCAATATATCTCGATTACTATTTAGACTTTCTGCACAGACTGAGACCTTCCAGAGCTGACAGCTGATCTGCACTATGCATGATACCTGTCCAGGTGTGAATACTTTCATGCTCATACCAGAAAAATACCCAAGGTAAGATAGCACTGGAGGTGACAGTGCAAATGTCCTGTATCTCCAATTGCAACTATCTGGTCAAATGCAGCCCCAGAACATGACTGTTTCTTTCCTTTCCTCCCACCTGTCACAGGTTAGTCTGCAGGTATTGTTGGTAGAATACAGAAAAAATTTTGGTTCATTAAATCAATTGGTAACAGATAAACATGGGGGAAAACCCCCTTTTTTTTTTTTTTAATTCTTTTCAATATCATTATTCAAAACCTTAAGCTAACTTCACATTTGTCGTCATTATCCACATGAATTTGCAGCGGTTAATGATGACAGATCTGCATTTTAATATCCAGGTCAATTTATTGTAAGAGTGAGGTATCTTTCTCGAGCCTGTTTATGTGATGAGTGATTGTCCTTGTTGACTAATGGGTTAGTAGGTGGAGGGAGTGGGAGGTAGCCCTTGAAACCCATGATCACACTTACAGAGCAGCTATTACGGAAACCTTTGCTGCCAGCTTCTGGTTTTTTGTGCCTTTACCTTATAAATTGTTGCAGCAACACAGCTGTGATTATACTCAACAGAAATATTAAACTTAAAACTTGAGAGACATTAAGGGAGAAAAAAATGTAATAGGAAATAATTTTGTGAAGGATATGAGGGTTAGGATTTTCTGTCTCTTTTCATTCTTGCAATTTTTTTTCCTCTTCCCTCCCCACCCCCATTGCATTCACTATTGATGATATGGTACTGAGTTACCTTTGTTTAATCAACAGTCTGATGTGGGAACTCTCACCAGGCTGATTCTTCACATCTCAGACTGTCTGGAGCCTACTTCCATCAAGCAGCGTCTTTGTACTTAACACCTTAATGGTCCTGAGGCGAGAGAGAAATAGTAGTTCTCTGAAAGGAGAATAATTACACCCAGACACACAAATGCATTTGGTGCCAGATTTTGTTACCTCAAATAAGCAAAATTAAAACAAATGTCTTCTCTTCTACACTTACAGCACTTGTCTCTCTTCAGGAGGTTTAGGACAAATGGATTAGGAGACACCAATGACCTAATCCTGTGCCCTTTAAATCCTAGATAATTTTGCCATTGAGTTCAGTGGGCAAAAAAATCAGGCAAAATGGAAAAACCTCTTGAAGGAAATTATTCTCTTTGTTTGACATTGCTGATGTTTTACTAGTCAGCAGTTGCAGAGTGAGATTTTTAGAAGGTGATGAGTCACCAAATGGTTATGTGCCAATATTAAATATTAGTAAGCTCTATTTATTGTCTGACATTTTTGAAAGCAACTGGTGATTTTAGTGACCCAGCTCAGTCACATCCATGGGTATGAACTACTTTTCAGGAATGTGCTTAAATGTTTCTGGACTTGTGGTACACACCCAGAAACTAACCCAAATCACTTGTCATAAAATTCTGCCATTTCATATAAGCTGAAACAGTATTTTGTTGGCCATGACAGAGGCTGTAGATTCATCTGTCCTAAATGCAGTTATGTGTCTTCCAAAGCATGGAAGTTTTCTCAGATGTGCCTTTGAAAATATAGACCATATGTATATTTCATATCTCAAAAAAGAATTTGTGCTAAATAAACAGGTCTGTTCAAGACTATATGTAATTACGGTCACCTAAAGTCCTGGGGTTTAAACTTCCTCAGTTAAGAGCTTATGCACTCCTGCCTTTTCTCACTTCCCCAAACAAAGGAGAATCTGCATCTCCTGCACTGGAGAGCCAACTGCATTCACATTCAGCTTTGTGCTCTCTTTGGGTCAGGAGTTGCTTGTTCTTGTGACTCAAGCCTGTCACTCAGGTTCCTATCCCAAACCCTCTGACTAATTCCTCTATTAATTAATAAAACACTGGTTGAGTGAAAGCTCTGGCCTGTGATTGTCCCATACTGTCCTATATTTTCCTGTACTCCGTGGCGTTGTTTTAGCTGACCATGGGTAATGGTCTTTCATCACATTCAAGCACAATGCAGGGGCAATAACTTTTCCCATAAGAGAGAAAAGAGGCCTTCCTGGTTTTAGAAGAATACACCCAAGGAATGCCACACCAGATTAGGTCCAAGGACTGTCTGGAGCTTGCTTTATTTACTAGTCTATGTGTTGACCCTGTGCAGACATGGACCATTCCAGGGGACATTTTCATATTAAGGACCATAAATGAAAGAAGGAGCTGAAAATAAAGAATTCAGTAGTGGTTTCAGCCTTTACAACCTGTAAACAAACTTAGCTTCATGCTTGCTGGATCTATGTCAGTGAACACCAACAAACCTCTCCAGCTTCTTTTGTTAATTATCCTCTTACAAGATTCTGATGTAGAAGAAATAAGGCATAGAATTTAACAGGAGGTAGAATCTTTACCCAATTTGAATGAGAGTTTCTGCACGACATGTTTTTTTGAAACCTCCAGTAGATTTAAGCAGCAATAAACAACTTTATGCGCAATTTATCCAAACATATTTTTATTTGCAATAAAAGAGAGAGTAACCAGCAAAAGAAAAATTGAACCATTACACATGAAAACAAGTATATAAAAATAATCTCTAAAGGATAAAAAAATGATGATGCTTATGAAATATTTTTACATACTGGTCTTTTAAAAGGAATAAATATCTCTGAGCACCTCATGTCTTGGTGTGAGAGAAAAGACATTTTTCTTAAGAAAGTCTCATTAATTACTCTGTACTCATTAGTTATGAAGCTATATAAATGATAGATAAGAAGGGAGGTTATGCCCTGGCCATTTTCTGTTAATTTATTTTCAAATTAAAAAAAAAATTATGATCGTGGTACTGCAACAGAAGATGTGCGATACAGCCAAAATGTCATGGTAACAAAAAAGCAATGTATAGATTTTGTGCCTTAGACTGCTGGTGAACAAAAAATAATTTAGCCATCATATCATGATCATTTTAATAATATAATCTAAAGGACAGGTGTTCACCAAGTAGTAAATGGTGTCTTTCAGAAAACTTTTATTTTTTTTAATCTACTGTATGACCAAGGGATAACATAGTTGCTTTTTGCAGCTGGATAATGGCCTAATTATTTGCATTTCCTTTACTTTATATAAAGGAATAATATTTCAAGAAGTACATTAATATTTCGAGAAGTACATTTCCTGGATTTACAGCATTAGCAAAAGAAAGTTTCTTACAGCAACAGCTTTATAGCTTTCTCATTAAAGGATATATGAAGTCAGAAGGCAGGTTAGTAACAACTTCACATTTTTGCTCTTTTTTCCTTGCTTTTCTATTTAAGAATAAGCTTTTTAATAAGGACTTCCTTAATACAAAATTGCTGTTCCCCCCTTAGAGAGTGATATCAATAATTTTTCTCCTAGTTGACTACTTGCAATTGTACATAAATCCAAAGTAATGAAGTGTCTTCCTTTCATTTAAAGGAAGTTGATTTGAGTGTATAAAGAAGATTGGAGTATTGTACATGTGTATTTTAACTGGAATGTGGAACCCAAATACAGTTTTTGCATACTAAAGGAGCTTCAAGAAGAGGTCTCAAATCCTTTACTTCTCTTAAGCACTGACTTCTGAAAAAAAACCTATGGATTTCCTTTATAAAGGAGGTTATTGTATGGAGCTTTCAGCATCTAGGAACAATAGCTGGCAAGCTCATAGAATAGTATTTATACAGCATACGCACATAGGCTGTGCAATTCACATCTATGAGTATTAAGCTTATACGAATTGAAAAAGTTACTGGAAAAACTCATGGAAGAAAATCTGTCACAAGGTATTGAGTAGAGACACTGCTCCCATCTCAGGACTTCATTAAGAAACAGCCTGTTGGAGTTGGAAAACGGTTTTAGGGAAGGATTTTCTTTTTTTTTAATTGCATCTTCTCCGTAACAACAGTTACTTGTTTTGGCTGTTGTTGGAAGAATGCATTTTTGCAAACTATGTTTTGTTTACACAAACTAGAACTATTAACAACCTGGTGGTCTAGATTCTCAACTGCTACAGAGGAACTTTAGACTCTATACATACTGTCAGCATGCCAAACAAATTGCCCGGCTAGTGCTACAGCACGCCGGCAGCTTCTTCTGACAGCTGCGTAGCTGTCCGGCACAAGCCGCGCTCACAGCTGCCTGGACTGAGCCCTTCCCGGCGTAAGGGGAAGGCTGTCTCAGCCTGTGCTCGAAGAAATCTGCAATGCTTGGCTCTGAAGAAAACGAGGCGCAGGAAAGATGGCAAGGAGGCAAGGCAGGTCTCAGCAGCGGGGTTTTATTGAGGGCAGAGGGGTAAAGATACGGACGCAACCTCCAGGGATCGGCCCCCAAGGGGCTTATAAAGGGAGGCCGGGGGGGGGGGGGGGATAAACCTGCCCCCGACCAATAACAGAACAATACAATATAATTGACAGAACATAACAACCAATTAAGGTAGAACTTGGGTGGGGACTTAAGGGATTGCCCAATCACCCTAGGTTCGGGATAGAAGATTCTGGGGCTATGGGTGTGGGAAGAGGGTGATGGGCAGGGAGGTTGGTATGGCAACATAGGAGGGGTCGGGAGGTAACTATGGAAACTAAGGTGGGGTTTAAGGAACGATAGGAAACTGGTAGCAAAAAAGGCGGGAGTAACCAGGGTAACCGGGGGATTGACAGCTAACCTCACAGGAGGAGGGTGGGGAGGGAGCCTAAGACACATCCACTCTTAACAAAATATGGGGGAAACTGGAACATCCCAACGGAATATAGAAACAACATTAAAGTATAACTTAAACCTTAAATCCTGTAAATACAAGAGCAAAGTGGCTGCGCCGCAACAATATACTTCTGTAGTTTCAATGCAATAGAACTAAACTCAAACTCATCTATTTTGCAAAAGTTACAACTCTGTTTAGCAGTTGAATTGACACGTTAATGCTGCTGACACATTAGTATCTGCTCTTCCTGACCTGTCCTTGAAAATATTTGCTTACTAGCGGAAAGAAGTGTGGAGAAGTGTATCCAAGCTGGGAATGTTCTATCTTTTCTATTAAACTTTCAACTATGACTTGAGGTATTGTGTTGTATGTTTTATTCATTCCTAGTTCTGCACTTCAAAATATTGGATTAAATACTTGGTCAGTAAAACTTACACAGGACCAAGACTTCAAGACTTCCCTTCTATAAATTCTCACAACTAATAGCATCAACTAATTACAGCAGACTCCCACATGACCAAAAGTCATGTCCCATAACAGCGGAATCACAGAATTATACAGTTGTTTGAGCTTGGAAAGGAGGTCATCCAGTCCAGCCCCCCTGCAATGAGCAGGGAAATAATCTATTAGACCAGGTTGCTCGGGGTCCTTTCCTACCTGATCTTGAATGTTTCCAGGGAAGAGGCTTCTCTCTGGGTAGCCTGTTCTTTCCAGTGTTTCACCACCATTTGTGTAAAAATTCTCCTGTATCTAGTCTAAATTTACATTCTCTTATTTCAAAACCATTACCCCATGTCATATCACTGCAGATCCTGCTAAAAGGTTTGTCCCTATCTTTCTTAGAGCCCACTGTTGAATACTGGAGCATGCTATAAGGTTCTGCCAGAGACTTCTCCAGGGTGAACGACCCCAACTCTCTCAGCTTGCATTCCCAGCAGAGGAAACAGCCCTCTGAGCATTTTAGTGGCCTTCTCTGGACCCTCTCGAACATATCCATGCCCTTCTGGGGTTGGGGGTCCCAGAGATGGACACAATACTCCAGATAGGGTGTTACCAGTGCAAAGGAAAGAGAGAAAGGATCATTTGCCTTGACCTGCTGGTTGTGTTTCTTGTGATGGACATGGTTGACTTTTTGGACTGTGAGTGTATGTGAACTTACATTCATTCCATGTGACTTATGTGAAGTGTTTCATTCATCAGCACCCTTAAGTCTTTCTTCTCAGGGCTACTTGCAATCCTTTTTTCCCCAGCTATTGATACTGAGGATTGCCCTGACCCATGTGCAGGCCCTTCCAATTGGCCTTATTGAACTGCATGAGGTTCTCACTTCTAGAGCTTGCCCAAGTCAATGTGAATGGCATCCAGGCGTGTTGACCACACTTAGCATCATCTAGCATCCATATTTAGGAAAAGTCTATATTTAGAAAAACAAGCCAACACATTTCTCTGTTGTCTCCAGAAGATCTTTAAAACACTTAGCCAACCTCAGATGATTTTAAAAAGTAATAGGAGCGATCATCTCATTACTTTTCAGAAAGCGCTGCTTTACATCATTGTTTTGAATAATTTTTGAATTGAAATAGCCAACAAATTGCATTTGGTCTATTAAACTGCTTTCTTAAGGAGACAATAGATTAAAAAGTAATAAAACTTCTAAGTAATAAAACTTTTAATTAATTAGCCATGCCATATTTATAATTTCATATTGGCAATATGGTAGCAAGGACAATCAATACCACTGGAAGACTGAGCCTTTCTCTCTTCAGACTAAAATGGGATTAATATTTAACAGGATTGCAGATATAACTCTGCTCCTCTTCTGATCTCAAGCACTATTGAACCCATATTCAGAGATGCAACAAATGAATGTAATGGAATTGGGTTAAATAAATACTCAGAAAGTGACTCATCACTTAGTCCTTCATGGATAAACAGAGATTTTGCTTGTCTTAAATAACCTTGGAGCACGATTACACTGCACGTCAGGGTGATTGTGTTTGAATCTATATAATTATTAAAAAGATTGGTTTGGCCAGTATTTGGACAGATGGTGTTCACATCCCCAGTCCATGGTGTATTTGCAGGAGAGCTAAAGTTAAACTGCTTCTTTGCATTTACAATCACATTCTGCATTTTACTGACAGCAGCTTTAATTGGAAAAGCTTCAGCTTTCATCCTAGCTGATATTACTTTCCCTCTAAGATGGATACATTTCGTAATTAATTTTTCTCTGTGGACTGTATTATGGTATAAGTAATAATTAAACAAACCTTAACAGCTCCTTCCCATATGCAAAGGCAGAAATCACCAGTGGTTGACTCTGAACTGAGCATTTGTATAGTTCTGTACAGAATATTTTCATTTCTGCTGTGAGTTCTTTAGTGAACAAAAATATCCCTGTGTATTTTGGCACTATAAGTGGAACAACTATGAACATAATTTTTTTTTCAGCAGTTCTGTATAAGGTTTTCTCTGCTCAGGTTTTAGGAATCCAAAGGCAAGAATGTAGCATACATGGAAAAACAATTTTTGGTTTCTATGTTCTAAATACATCCAAAAATTAATTCTGTTGAAGGCAATGGACAAATGTCATCCCTTCATTTTTATGCACCAGAGGGGAAAGAATATTTCTCAATTTATACCATGTTTGAATTTTAAATGCATGCACAAAGAGACCTTCAATTTATCTAAGAGCAGTAGTGACATGGAGCAAATAGAATGAAACAATTGCCTATGGTAGTCCAATTATAACTATCCCATATTAAGAAATTAACCCCTGCACACTAAGGATATCTTTAGCTCTTCTTATTCCAAAATTCTCCCAATGAAGTAATTTTTCTACAGTACCACACTTGTGGGGTGACATATGTTTAAAATACATTCATCAATATACCATGGTAGAATAAAAATTAGTTTGGATAGCTGCACCTTATGATGTTCTGTCTTTGAATGTGTGCTATTTCACTGGTGGAGAACTCAGAATTGTGGTGCAAATTTGGCAAAATATTTGTGCTTATATCCAACTTTGAGTCAGCAAATATTTGCATTGCTCTTTAATTTGAATTAAATTTGTGCTAAAAATATCTTACTGGCAGGAGTCCTACCAAGCAGCAATTCAGAAGAAGTCATTACATATCAAGACCTTTATTTTCAGAATTTGAAACTGGGCATATAAAAACAGAGGCTTAGGATATCACTTTTTTCCCTCAAAATAATTTGTATTACACATATAACAAATATGTATATAACATATATTGCGTAAGCAGAAATAATATATATTTTAAAAGTATTAGATATTCTGTCATATGCTTGTGGGCACCCTTTAACAGTTACTTCCCAATTGTAGACAACTAGACTCAAAATTCTGTAAATTTAGCTTTATGGGGTTTTAAGTCACTTTTCTTAAAGACCCTCATCATGCAATTAATAAAGGCTAATCAGAAAAGATTTTGCATAATTCCTCAGCACTGTGAAATATTAATACTCAGTGCCATGACAATGAACTGGGTGCCACAGACACAACCAATGTTTAATTAGAAGGAAAACAAGGACTTGTTTTGGCTCCACTCTTTCTGTAGACCCACAAATTCATCATTACAGTGAGACTGAATTTTATGGCTGACTTGAGAGTAAAATTGGTGAATGAATAGGCTGTCTCACATTTCATTTATCTTTTCAATCTAGGCCAAAAGAAGGAATCCCATTTCCTTTAAGGAGCTTTCAGTCTTAATTTTGCTATACACATCTGCCCAATACCAAAGCACATAACTTTGAGGTGGATGCTAGACCCTCAAATATCATAGTTGTTCATTTTCTGTTCTCTGGTTTATCTTCATTTTGTCACAGAGAGGCAGCCATTATAAACGCTCTGCTTTTATGATGCATCCAGACAGTTTTCTGAATGTATTGATTTTGATCACTCTTAACTGTACTACAACCCCCATATTACTATTATTGTGTTGACACTTACAATTTCATACTCCATAAAACATTTGACAGTGTAGCATTTTTACACACTCTTATGATATATCCTTCCTGTACTAATATACACAGAAACATCAGAACACAGGGTGGAAATACCTTTGGCATGACTTTCCATTCCCAAATAGTGAGTTCAAAAATTTATTTTTAGAGATTATTTTAAGCAAACTAGAGCTACCAGTTATGTATGAAAAGATGCATCCAATTTTTCAGCTTGTGGTGGCTTTAACACTGAAAATTCAAGTTACCAATGTGGAACAAATAGGACGAGTGACTGAAAAATTACTTAAGATCATAAAAGAGCTCCTTGATGATTGGGAGAGAAAAATCTTTCTCAAGTCCAAACATCATTCACTTTCTGGCACCCCTAACCACCTGATGCCTTGTTGATATTTTTCTGGACATTTGATGAGAAAAAGATTGAGACCAAACACTTTCTCAGTAACCCTAATATTTTCTCGTTCACTTTAATCCTAATCTTAATTTTTATAAACCAATTTTCAAAGGTACCTCCCTGCAAACACAACACAGACAGCTAGAAAAGATATATTCCCCAGGCAGATCATCATCTGAAATCATTAAACTGCATTGCTTGATGGGGATCCTTTTTTTCTCCACTCCCATAATTCTGGACTCATACCTTCCCAGCTCTCCCCTGAAAAAAACTTTTCCAACAGCACATCTCTGCCAATTTCTAGAAAACCAAATAATATGGTTTAAACAAATGCTTCCAAAAACAACAACTTTTTATTTTTTAGTAGAGCATTCAGAGCAGTAATTGTCTGCTTCACTCTCCATGAGCCTCAACAGCCATCAGATTTATATTTTATTAACACCCCATTAGCTTCAATTGTAAATTATTTTCTCTTTTTTTTTTTAGAAATTATGTGTTCTGAGTACTAAGTGAATTCAAATAACAACCATAGAACAAAATGTAATTATAGAGCAGGATTTGCAGTAGTCAACAAATTGCACTGCTCATTCCCTCTCCCTTGCAACTTGTCTTGCTTTCACCCTTGATTAAAGTAGAGACAACCCAATTCCATTTTCAATAACTCTGTAGGAATAGCAAGGTATAAAGGGCTGCCAGAGTCAGCACATCATGTAGCTAGGCTTACTCATATGTAGGCAGAGGATGCTGATGTCAACTCTAAAGTGAGCTGTGAGGTCAAATACCAAATTCAAAATTTGGGATTGGGGTTCAGGTCCAACCTGTGACCTAAGTAAAAATCAAATTCCAGGAAAGCATTTCTGGCTTTTGGGTCATATGTTTAACTGGAGTCGACATCTGAACTTAATTAAATTGCATGCTGACGTGCAAAATTGAATAAAAATAAGATGCTGATGATGATGCTGATGATGCTATTATTACTATTATTGCTATTGTTACTATTATTACTATTGCTATCAATATTTAATGACTGACCTTTGCTTGTGAACTTTATGATGAGCTGAGGTTTACCCACATAGGATTGATACTTTCATAGTCAGAGATTCTTATGCGTGACAGCTCCAAAATCCACTGAATATTTTTATTCTTGATTGGGTAGTTTCGGGAAATGTACAAAGTGATTGGATAAAAAAAAAAAAAAAAGGTTATTTACTGACCTTTTCTCAGCACAAATTTGATTACTAGCTGAAGAATATTCAAACTGAATTAGTTTTTTATACAGTCATTACTTAAAAGTTACAGATTACATGGGGCAATACAGCAGTAGGATCTTTTGTATCTCACTAGTCTACTTAGAGCATCTCTTCTCTACACAGAGAATTAGACCAGAAATTAGACACCTGAAAGTCTGAAAAAGAGTAAGAGGAGAAAAGTAAATTACAGATCAGTCTAAAGGCCAAATTTTCATCTTTCTTAGGTACCCAGTATTCCATTTCTATCTAACACCTTGGCATTCTTCAGCCAAATTTTAAAGAAAATATATTTCTACCAAAGTCCATGATCCTCCGTGGGAAAAAAAAAGGAACAAAAAGAACAAAAGATGTTCCCCCATAATTTGGCATTTCTTTTTGGCACCTTCCTGAGGTAATCTTGAGATATCCATTTGGCAAATCAATGAAAATCCAGCAAGACATGACCACTGAAACATGGTTTTGCATTTGGACTAAAGAATCCTCATGTTATTGTAGTTTGTTCCTTTTCCCAGCAGATTACGAAGGCTATACATATTATTGATGACTGGTATGCTCATGGGTGTAATTAATTTTTATTTTATGTTTTGAGCTAATATTTTCTGATTTTGTCTATCACCTATAAGTTTTCACTCTCTTTTTATCTCCATTTCTGTTATGCAAAATGGCCATCAGAGTGATGCATGACATATGCAGCATGTGGGTATTTGCTGCACATGTTATGCTGTTCTGGAGGAACTTGTAAAGGTTTCAGTTAGGTGAGCTATCAGTAGCTGCCTTCAGCAAGTAGCAGGAATGTAAAATATGGACTGTTTTAATGACAAAAGAAGAAAAAAGTTAGACTTCCTAGAGAGTTTAGTGTATCCTGGAATTCAGTAATTTCCACCTGACTTGCTGTCTTCTCCTAATAAGCTCCTTCACTATCCTTTACTGAGTCTGGTCTTTGGAAGGCCACTATAGCATGAGGCATTTTTTCATTGTAATTGTTCAGAATAGCATCCTTGAGAAGTATGTAGCCACCTGAGGAGGGAAGAGAAATATGTTTTCAAAAGTTTTATATTTAGGGCTCAGCTCATAAATAGGATTTTTATTTTGTGTGCATGTGGTCGCTGAAATAACTTGAAGTTTGTTTTCCCGGTGTGGTATCTATTAATCTGAATGCAGGTGTATCTAGATGCAGTCTGGAGGTGAAAGAGCTTTGCTTTCTTAGCATAGGTTTGCTTATTGACCAGAAACCAGAAAAAGTAAATGTCTCCGCCAGCCCATCAATTTTATTCCAAAGAGGTTTCCTTTACTTTTAGCTTGGTAATATAGGGCAAGAGCATAAGTGTGTACGTTTTATAGAAAGATCAAGCTTTCCCTTACCAGTAACCCCACCTTCTTTGCATGAAATATTTCCTTTATCTAGGGAAAGTCTATTTTTTTATAATATTTCCATCTCCAGATGTTTCATCTATTATTCTAAAGCTTCATAACACACATAATATACCAAATAGCTATACTGGTACACTCTCAGTACGCACTTAAGAATAATACACAATGCACACTTGAGCGCCTCCATTGAATTTTTATGTATTATTTTTATATGGATTTCCACTGTAGCAAATTCAAGCCTGAAGCACGTTTCTATTGTTGATTGCAAGCATATTCTGTAAGTGGAAAAAATAATTCAAAATAAAATGTCATAGCTTTCTCATTACTGATAACCAAAACATCCTTGGGTCAAAGAAGAATCTTGGATGTGTTTTCACTACTAACAATTGCTCTTTAGCACCAGAAGCAGTTGAACATATTGAATTTATAGTGCAACATTCACACTGTCTGCCTTCTCATCCCAGGCTCTTGTAATTTAAGGGGAAGTCATTATTCTCCAGTGAGTCCTCTGTCAGAGCATTGTGAAAGCTTTCAAAGGCGTCATTTAAACAGGGCATCCATCACACCCCGTCAGGCTCCTTAGCCTGGTGAGGATTTTTACACTGTTGTGCCTAGGATGTAAACAAAGATAATGCATTTGATTTTTTTCTATTGATCCTCTTTGCTGTGAGAGCAGCCTTCCAAAGAGGGTCTTCCAAATCTGAGCAGCCTGCCTGAGCACTTACTTCTGCATTTTTCAGGCAAGGGAGTCTCTTTCCTTCCAGACTTTTCTATCTGATTGCTAATATTTTTTTTGTATATGTCTGGCTCTGTGGTGATTAATGATAGGTCAGGATTAGGCAGCAACTTGATATTACTCAGCTCTAATACAGGAGAAAAGTTCTCTGGCTGGTGTGACTGTCAGAGAGTCACAGAAGTCTCCCTGAAAGGTCATTTATAACATTTATCCAAGCGGGGATGGAGTGATCTGGAAATTGTTAGCTTCATGAATCCTATGCTTTGACTTTTAATGTGTAATTCTATGCACAAAGGTGGCTTTCGCTTAGTTAATATCTTCCCAGACATATCAGACAGTTCATATAAGCACAGTTTAGTGAGCAGTAAAGATATTTGTTTCCTTTGGAAATGAGTTCTCTTGAGTTTTCTTTCACTGGTCTTGCAATGGCAATAGGAGTAGAAAACCTGAGCTGAATCCTCAGCAACTTGTAACTCATACTGTATATCATTTCAAACTCATGCTAGTTAACAAATAAAGCCTGCTGAAATATTCTGAGCTTGTATGACTGTGAAATCAAATGAAAGCTGCATATTTATACACTGAAGTACAAGCGCTGTTGTAGTATGGGTGATGTTTTGACCACATATATGTTCAGTGCTATTTTTTGGATTTATCATGTTGGTCCAGTTCCTCAGCTGATATAAATCAGTGCAGTTGCACTCGTGTCAGTGAAGCTAGGCTGACTTACCGTTCTTGAAAATATTTTCTATGATCACATTAACACAAGTTTCCTAATTGAGTGTATTTTAATGTATTTTCATACATTTAATATATTTTAATGTATATTGTTACGATGAAAAAATGCTGATGTTCACTACCTTTCAGCTTTAGAGAAAAAATCGAGCAAATATCTTAGATAAACATATTACAATTACAGTGCTGTTCTTCTTTCCCCTTAAAGTAGTGTTATTATAATAATTAGATGGGAGTAAAACCAGGCAAGCTTTTGGGCAGAATTTAGTGGGGAAAATGCAAAGCTTCTCCTAGTAACTCAGATGCTATGCAGAACAGTGTTACCAGACACAGGGAGAGGTTTTGTTTTCCAGCATATCAGCGTATCTGAAGGGCTAAAATTTATTTTTGTGGATGTATAGAGCATAGTAACTATAGAAATCTATAGCAAACTGAGTGTGGGATGTCATATGAAATGACTAGGAAAACCAGTCTGGTGTTTCCTCAAAGTTCCTTGGTTTTGTAATTCTGCATGCAGAGCAGAGAAAAAGAGATGTAGATTTTGCTATCTTTACTTCCCATTAGTGAACACTCACTGATGTTAATTTTGATGTTTAATCTTGAATGTTTCACTAATAGCAAATTTCACAGACAAGCTTTAAAAACTAGCATCAAACATGTTCTTACCCTGTTATATTTGAACTTGAATTTCCTACAGTTTATCTACATGCAACATCAAAATATTACAAATACACAAAATGTGATATGATCAAGGAAAAGAAGCTTTGCAGAAAATTCAGAAAACACATAATTTATGTCCCTGCACCTTTATTGTCCTCAAATGTTCAGTCTTGCAATATGTACCTTCTCATGATTTTCTTATATTTTAGCAACATTTCAATGGGATTTTAATGTAAAAAATGGACATAGAAGAGGCTTTACATCTCCTTTGCACATCACATTACTCTGCTCCCAGTGGAGATTAAAACATAACGCCCTCAGTGTAGGACACAATTTGTTGTTGAGAATTGATGATAAATGCTGAGGATATATTATGGTATCGATACTAAAACAGTTTGTAGCTGTTAGCAAGCTAGAAGCACTGTACTGTATATGCATTTTTATAGGAAGAATGTCACAGCGCATAGATAGGAATCCATTATCCTGCTCTTGTTAATGTTCTGAGTGGGAGTAAGAAACAAGAGAAATGTTTCTTTTGCTACAGAAATCCTTTTGACGCACTCTACAGCAAGGATGCTTTCAGTATAGACATACAACTCACAGCAAGAATGAAACAAAGTGAAAAAGTGGCAGAATATTTCACAGGTTAGAGAAACAGAGAAATAAAAGATATAAAAATTGAAAAAAGAAAATTAATATTTAATTATCCTGTTGTGAGTGGCAGCCAATGTGCCTCACCCTACTCTCTGCAAGCCTTATTCTCAGATGGTATGTAGGCAAAGACATTCTGCCTTCCCTTCCACTATTGACAGCTGAGCATTCTGTGTGGGAGTCTCTGGCCCTGGAGCTTCCTGAGAGGTTGTTTTAGGATAGAATATATGAAAGAGAGCACCTGAAGCAGAACACAAAGGTATTCCAGCCTCTCCAGCCAGTGAGTCTGCTTCATCGGGGGCTTAACTTACATGTCTCTATGGAGATGCATTGCATGGGGAATCAACAAGAACTGTTTGGAACTGTGTGCATGTCTGCAGGGCTGTGATCTTATTGGCATCACATAGATGTCTTGGAATGGTGCCTATGTCTGGAGTTTTGGAATGGAAGGATACAGGCTCTTTAGGAAGAGCATGAAGGGAAGATGAGGAAGAAGAGGGGGTGTCACCCTATGACAGTGACCAGCTGTGATGCATGGAGATCTTCCAGGGATCTCTTGGATGATGAGCCAATTGAGAGTTTATAGGTCAGGATTGTAGGGGGAGTAGGGATAGGCTATATTAGAGTGGGGGTCTGCTACAGGATGCCTGAGCAGGAAGAATGAGCAGATGACTCTTTCTGTAGAGAGAGGAGCAGCCTCACGTTCACAAGTTCTCGTCCTCATGGGGGACTTCAGTAAACTCAATATCTGCTGGAGGGACAACACAGGGCACAAGCAAATCAGAAAAGTCCTGGAATGTGTTGTTGATGACTCCCTTCTCCAAATGATAGAGAACCCAATGATGAGAGGTGCTACGCTGTATGTTCTTGTTCTCACCAACAAGGAGGGTCTGGTCTGGAATGCGGAATTCAAGGGCAGCCTGGGCTGTAGTGGTCAGGAAATGGCCGAGTTTAAAACCCTTATGGCAGTGAGGAGGGTGCAGAGCATGAACTTCAGGAGAGCAGAACTGGACATCTCCAGGGATCTGCTTGGTAGAGTATGTGGAATAAAGCTCTAGATGGAAAGTGCCAGAGAGATCTAGTTAATGTTCAAGGATAGCCTTCTCCTAGCTCAGGAGCAATGTCTACCAACAAAGAGGAAGCTGGGCAAAAATGATCTTAAAGATCTCTTCCAAATTTAATGATTCTGTTCTATGATTCTAACACCTGTTGATGCTAAGTCTAAAAATACATCCAGGATTTTTCCACAAAAATTTGTGTGTCAGCTTGAGTTGCTTACATGACAAACTTTCACCACTCAACTCACTTTGTATAGTTACTGTGTATGGATAGGTACTTTCAGCAGGCAGTTATCCTAACAGATTTCATTGCTCTCTCGAGAAACTTGTTTTTATACACTGCTAATGAATGGAACCTATAGCAATTAACCTCCTCAGATATGTGACTTAAAGCTAAATAGATTGAATCTATGCAAGCAAAAACTTTTGGAACTTTTAGGTACTGATTTTGGATAAATTAGATCAAGATACTTGTCCTTTTAGACTTGGGACCAATGTGGCAGCCCTCAAAGTCAGCTCTTACTTTTCCAGATGAAAGAGGTCAGCCAAAATAATTTAGATGTGCTTCTAAATATAAAGAAAACAGTTTGCATTGATACAGGTGAACCATATTTTTGTCTATATCCGCATTTTCACAGAGTTAAATTCTGAATACAAAGGAACTTGGGATAGGAAAAAGCAGTGAAATAGATCTTTGAATAAGGTGCTATCAAAGCCAAGGCAGGCTGAATTGGAACTTCTGAGAGCTTTGAATCAAGATCTTTTGGCTACAGTGGCATCTTGTGATTGACTTGAGATGGAATCTGCTTTGCTTCACCACCTGATGTCCAGGCCAGACAATCAAGATGGCTCCTTAGGAAAGTGCAAATATATAAGAGCTCCTTTTTCCATGCTGTAAACCATCTACAGTGCAAGAGCTATATGTTAGTATATTTCTGGGTCTGCATTAATAAGCCCTACTTCCACAGAGGACTCTAAGAAGCTTGAAATCCAAACAATTTTTAAAATACAAGAGGTAATACTGGGTGTGACGTCCGTGCAACTGACAGTTGATCTGGGATCTTCATGCTGGAGAAAGAGGGTGAAACCAATCTGTGGAAAGAGTTTGGCTTTTTTTTAACCAGGCTAAGAGACTAACTTGATTTATTTTAAATTTTATAGCAAGTGCTCATATAAAATATTTTGTTTACAGTTCCACCCCATAAGGAGCAAGGTGACGAGACGTATGTTATCTCCAAACATTCATAAAGAAGTTATTATTACCCAGCAGTAAAATGCTCAAACATGACCAGCATTGAAATGCAGCTATTAACAGTCATATATTGTACTTACTGCTTTGTTCTTCCCTTGCCAGAGGCATCAGTAAATAAATCTCAGAAATTATAGGTGGAAAAGATCTACTGCATGTTCAGATATGGCTCAAGTTGATGTGGTGTGAAAGAGGATGAAGAAATAGATTCTGTTATTAAAAAATGGTTTGATAGGAAAGAAGCTGTAAGGTCCACTCCCTCCTCACCATAAAATTAATTACATGTACAACACAAGCAGACACTTGCATGTTTTCGTTGCCTCTAAACTTGTGGGCAATATCACTGGTTCAGCCTTAAAGATCAATGAAGAAGACTTCTGCTGTAAAAGTTAATATGAATATGGGTAAAAAGCCAGAGGGACTGGGGATTTAGCTGCTTTTGCTGAAAGGAAACAGGCAAATCTTAATGCTGGAGAGGTGATCTATAACACTTTATGCCACAGTATAGGATACTTGGCATGCTGCAGCCATCTAGAGCTAGGAAGGAGCTACATGCTCCCATTTAGTGGCATAATACACAAGTAATCTTTAATAAGGTATTCTTCATACGTGTTAATACTTTTTTCCTTTGGGAATAATGCTGGAACGACTTCAATAAAGACTTGGGAAAGCAAAAGCAAGTGCAACAAAGGTAGAGGTAACTGAGAAGTTGAATAACACAGTATCTTTCCTCCAGCAGAAAATTGGAGCTGATGAGTATACTGGAAAGGGGAGCAAGAGGAAAATGCACTCACCATGTGAGGTTACCCACTTTTTCACAGCTGGTAGAAAATTTGGGGTGCAGCTCAGCAGCAGAATTCCAGGAGGGCAATAGAGCAAAGAGGAACAAGCCCAATGTAACTGAATCCTGAAGAAAAGCAACCTAATTATAGGATCATAGAAAGGTTAGAGAAAAGCCTAAAATCTACCCATAGCTGTATCCATGTGACACAACTGCAGAAACTGTGGAATGTCCTTTGCATAAAGAAATAACACTTCCACTGAATCTCTCTGCAGCCACTTCATAGCATGGAGTACATGAGTACTGTCTCTCTAATATTCAATGAGACAAAGTTTCTCTGCAGCTAAATATATTCTTGTCTGGAACAGCTGGATGTCTCAGCACAGGGAAGAATAAAAAAGAACAAAAAAAGGTGGAGGACTTCCCTGAGTAGAATTTATACATGCAGATATGGATGTCTAAACCTAAGCTGCTTGTCTAGAAAATCTTTATAGTCATTAGAGAGAATTAGGCACCTTGGAGATATGACTCAGCTCTTTCTAAGGTGAATGTAAAAAATAGCTCAAATGAACAACGCTCCACAAAATCCTGCCTTTCCACTGCCAATAAAATGAATCTAGGGAAATAAATTTATGAAGACAAACACAGACATCTGTAGACATCTAAGTCTGTAACATACTGATTCTTGCTCAAGCCTCAATGAATCAAAGTCACAGATAAGATCAGAGTCCAACTTTCCATCCAAGGATCTTTCCAGCTGGCATCATTCTCATTTATGCTTCCGTTAAAGATTGTTATTCTAGGTTATGTAAAGTAAAAATGTAGAGAGGCAAAAAATGTTTCAATAATGATTTTAGACTGATGGACATGTAAAGGAAATTCAATTGAGATTTTTTCATTTATATTTTTACCTATCTATGTTATTACTGGAACATTTTGCTCTATCAAACTTGGAAAATGGATTTTCTTTCTGACAAAGATGGAATATTTTTTAGGCTTTGGTACAAAATGCATTGATCTCTGAATGCTGTTTGTATTCATGCAATTCTGATCAATCTGGAAAAAGAAACTGAGAATAAAATTCATTTTTCTACAAAGACAAACAGAAATCCTTTCCACCACTTCAGTACATTTCAGTACCAATTTAATTTATACTAATAAGGAGCCTATTTACTGCTTACAGAAATTAGCGAAGGCTTCCTGGGCCCTTCATTGTAATTTGGATTCACTCTGTGGGTCCAATCCATTTTCTGTTAAACCGATTGGAATGAGTCTTTTTGAGTGAGAATTGGATCAGACATAGAAGAGGAAGAATGAACAGCTGTGCCATTATGTGCATTATTCTTCTGACACATCTTCTGGTGGCTCAATTAAACTCATATTAATCTTGTGAAATATGATGAACTATGTTTCACAGTCAAGATGTGCAACCTCCCTGAAAGATTCTGTCACATTTAATCCTAGAAGTCTGGGACCCAGCACTGCAGTGCTTCAACTCCCCAAAATAAGAAGTATATGATCCTGAGCAGATGAAGTAATATTTTGACAAGAATGGAGAGGAGAAAGAGGTAAATTCCAAAACCATTTTGTATGCTCATTTTTCCGTTATCCTAAATTTGTCACTCAGTAACAAACTCATTGCCAGGAATGCAGTACAAGTTTCTGGAGAAACTTCAAGTTCCTGATTAGAAGCAACAGCTCTACTCATGCCAGCAGTTATTAATTATTTACTTCCAATTCAACCTTGAAATATCCACAAGGGAGGTAGCCAAAACGTGTTCTTTGGGTTTTTTGGCTTCTGTTACTTCAAGGAAAAGGCCGTAATTAAGGTGCTGTGTTTTTTTCTTTTCTTTTTTTTTCTTATTTATGTTGATATTGGCCAAATCAAAAAAGTTATGGAAAAACACCTAGCAAGTCAGACTTGAAAGGTTCTTGTGGGTGGAAAGTACTTCTTTCCACTCTGAAGTGGAGATCTGGGACATAAACTTTGATAATATTTAGGAAAAGAAATGAATTATTTAACAGCACTGCTATGTTGTCTCAAAGGAGAGTACCTCAGAAATTCCACTGCAGACATATCTGGCTGTGCCATGCATAGTTCTCTGCTCTTGCTCTGCCTCTACCCTTATTTGCTCTTCATTCAGTCAAGCAATGACAGGTCCAAGCTCTTCTTGATGTCTGGAGAACCATGTTTTATCCCCAGGTCAGTACCAGCTATGGAGGTCTTATAGCTCTGAGCATTCTAGACATAGTTTTAAAGCAAATGTGAGCCCTTTCTTCTTTTAGAGAAAAGTCTGTGACATATTTATGTCTCAGAAAACACTTTAAATATCAGTTCTTTAGTGACAAATAAATTATCTGCCTGGAATAAGCCTTAAACAGAGTGTCATAACTTCTCTGATTTGAAGTGCACTTGAACGTCACTCAGCACTCAAAAAACACCTTTAAAGTGTTCTGTGGTTTCTCTGCTTATTTCTTGCCAGGGTATGCTGAAATTATCCAAATACCTAGTGGGCCATTTGCCTCTCACATTGTGCCAATGCTCCTAGACTCTTTTCTAGGAAGACGAAGGTGTAGGCACTTCACAGTGAGGAGGATTTGGATGCAGAGCTCCAAAGAGAGTTTCCTAATCATAAGGTTTTATTTTAGACATTCTGCTTTGCAGAAATACAGCTAGGAGTGAGATACATTGGGATACAGAAAGACAGGAGATAACTCCAGTCTTAGAGTCTGAATGATTCTTTATGCAGGAACCAAACTGTTCTGCTTCTGGCTTAGTTTTCTTCAGATTCAATCTTATGAATAATAAAAATGCATAGAGATTTGTTAATGAAAAGTGTGCAAAGTGCTTTGAAAGTCTGTATTGCCCCATGTGTTCCCTCCTTAGGCCTTTCCACGGGGTGTTGGAAGGTTCAGGGCCAGACTCCCCTCCTTTCAGGGGTGGAATGGCTAGCCAGGCACAAAAACTTCAAATTGATGCACTTAGGTGATCTGTGGTACCACTGAAGAGAGCAGTTCCTGAATTCAACCTTTAGAGGTGCTATGAAATCTGCCAGCAGAGGAACTAAGCTTAAAATATGGTTCAGAAACCATCTGAGGGCAAAAGTAGAGTGGTGAGAATTATCAAGTACTAAGACAGACTGCCAGATCCCACTCTGCAACCAAGGTTTCAAACTAATCCTTCTAATTCTTTAGATCCTCTGCAGAGAAAATGGAGGACTGTACCTTGCTTAAGTCAGTTCTGCAAGTGCAATTCAATATCACAGCAGGAAAGATGCTCTGCTGCTGTTGCATGAGGGGTCAGCTAAGGTCCAAGAAGTGCTGTTGTTCAATCAATACCAACAAACTGCAGTGGTTGGAAGGTAATTTTTAGGTTTGTAATTCAGACCCCAGCTGGAACTTCATAACCAAAATTTATTGGAACTCAGAGCATACTGCAAAGACAATTTTTTCTCCCCTAATCTTTTCTTGAGAAAGAAAGGAAGCAGAGACTAGTGCATTTATGGCAAGCCCTTTTCTTATGTTGTGATCTATGGGATAAGTATTTGGACCCCAATAGTTGTCAACAGCTTTATTTTGGAGTTTCCAAATACTCAAGGATATTCAGAACATTCCAGAATATTCAGAATATTCTGAGGATACTCAGAATACTCATCTGAGTTAAAATTTGGGTGACAAGTCTTATTCAAATGCATAGTGAGAGGTAACCTGTTCTTGCAGGAGCATACTCTTTATTGAAAAAAAGAGAAACTGAGGCAGGAAGAAATAATGGGGCTTTTTTCTGCCTTGGATAGAGCCAGGAGTAGATCTTGGTGCGCCTACAACCAGCCTAAAGACTTTATTTAATATAATGCAATGTCTCCATGCCTTGATAAAAATAATTCTGGTATGAAATGTGGGCAAGTGTGAATGTAGTATGTCGATAGAGTGCAAAGGGCATCCAATTTCTCAATTGGTTGCTTAAATTAGTTTAAAGTGTTGCTTCAACACACACACGAAAAGCCCCAAAGCAAATGTTCATTTAGAAGCTGGAAAAATAGCTTTTTTTTTTTCTCTAGCAGCTACCCATTTCCACCAATAGTCAGTAGATAGGAGTACAAGTAGACAACAATTGACAAAGAAATGTCAACACACAGCAGATCAGAGCCATAATGCTCATTTATCTACATGTACATATGCAACTATTTGTGTCTACTTAAAGCGTTTTGCACGGGCCTAGGTTTGAGTCTTTTGGTATTTGTCCTGCTGAGTTTCTTTTGCTTTGATGCTGAAAGACCATGAGGAGATTAACTGGCTTTCTTGTTCCTTGCCTCTTCCCATAAGCTTCTGATACTCCAGAAAAGCAGGTGAAAATGGAGTGAAAAAGCCTTAACACAAATGCTAAGTGAGTTCCTTTGAGGGTAAGCAGTTAATTAGATTAAGCATTTCAACTCTGAAATTTATATGAGAATATATACATAAAAAGTCACATAATTTTATCATCTCTAAAATGCAAAGGGCCAGAAGCTGAGCTTTACAGTATTATTACCACTGTCATCCTCACTAACTTTCATGTTTTCTTTTAATGGGAAGACCTGTCTCTTTCTGTCAGTCAGGATCTGTCAGCACTATCTTATTATTCAGAAACTTTTACAGTGTGAACTGCTTTTTACCAACCTCAGTTACTCAATGTAATTGTACTATAGCAGTGATGCAGTGCTCGAAGAGGGATGGTGTGTGTGACTTATTTTTTCCTGCTATCTAGTCTTGTTTGCTCTGAGAGTTTAATAAAGTTGGACCATGGCACTGCTTAATTTCTCTTCACACATTAGAAACCCCAGAAAGAAAGTATGTGAGGAGACAGAAAAAGTAGGGAAAGGCATAAATCTGGAAGACATGTAGAAAAATATGGAAAATGAAAAGGAGGGAGAGAACCTGGGGGTACACTTATACCAATACAAAATAAAATTTACTAAACACTGTCTTTTGTGTTTATTAGAAACAGAGATGGAAAACATATCAAAATACTCAAACTGATTTTTAGTTGATCCCAAATGATTTTGTTTCCAGTTTGACTCATCAAAACACAAAGAATCTGTATTATTTTTTTACAATCTTTGCATCATTTAGAGTGAATATATTCAGTCTAAAAATAACATTTTGCCTTAAAAAAAAGAAAAATTCAAGTGTTCCATTTGCAAAATTTCACATTGCATCACTAAAATTTGTGATTTGTGACAAGTCCTATTCAATCTTAAACTGCATTTTTGAAGGATGACAATACAGAAGATATTTTTTTGCTTTTACAGCATAACTTTTTCTAGTCCATATTCAGGGATTTATAAAATGCTCCCTACATCAAATCAGAGATCAATGGGTGTATGTTTTTCAAAAGACCACTATTTCCTCAGCAGTGAAGTCTGCATCATGAGATGCCTGAAGCTTTGATGATATTCTCCAATGCAGTGACTGCCAAAGCTGAGTTGAGCTCAGGCAGGCGGATGAAATAATTTGTCACTACCATGGGTCATTAAAAGAGCCCTTATCCCTTTCTATATATGCATTATGATACATCCTTAAACCTCTTTTCCATGCATTGACAGAGTTTGCTGGCTGAGAAAGAGGTTACTGAGGTCTCTTTCAAAGAACAGACCAGTAAGTAGCTTCTTTCCTTATTGCCTTGTGTTTCCCTTTTGAAGACATTAGCTAAATGTTACTGGCTGTGCTTGCATTTTTCAGATTCTCAGACTTCTTAGACTGCCAGTTCTTTCATTTAACAACATTTAAAAATGGGATTTTTCTTGTTCAACATGGTGCTTGAGAAGAAATGAATAAATTGAAACCAGAACCACATGAATAAGCAAGAAAGTCTGTAAGTAGATTTTACTTCAGAACTTGCCTGAATGCTCTTGTGGAAATTATCTTAAAGCAGTGAAAATTCATATCATAAATAAAAATACATTTTACAGACAAGTAGCCAACTTTTGGTAAAGTCATTGTAACAGAAAGAAGAAATAGTTAAATAAAAAACCAAAAGCAAGTACTTAAAAAGAAAACCCCATGACTATGGCTGTGTTTTCAGAAAAGCCAGCTGCATAACAGTGTACATGCACTTAGTGTGGTACTGCCCATTGCTGTGTTCCATTCAGAGAGCTCTTCTCTGGTACCACAGCAAATGATGTGAAACAAAAATACATAAGGCATTGCACTTCAGGGTGTCTCCATTCAAAGTCTGCACTGGGTTTGTTTTGCTGTAGCTTCTCCCCAGTACTGTGGTACCAGTTGTGTGAGCAATAACAGCAGCAGGAGTGTAGACAGCAATGGCCACAAGCTTTTGAAGACCTGCTGGGAGATACCATGTGTGAACATGGAAACCAAAAGCCTCAAGGATGATCAGTACCCTTTATTGGACTTGCAGCCTTGAAGAATAACAGGAGATGAGAGCATAACAGAATAATAAGTGCTGTTCTATCTTGATGACTGAAATTGCTATTTTCTAGACAAATAATTTAAAAAATATATTTACAAATAAATATGTTAAGCTTTTTCACTATAATCCCTCTCAGTTACACTTTTAATTTATTTTAAAAGTTTTAAGTTTTTACCAAGCCAACACTTAGAAGCAGAATGAGGTCTAACATGACATTAAATATAAGTTAAACCTGAAAACACATTTTATTTTTAAAACAGCAAGAGCTGGAAGAGCAAATTGTGTGCTCTGCCTTTGAACAATTCATTGAATTCTGTGTTCAGTCTAACAGCATGATACTCTGAATATTTATTTTTTTCCTTAGTAAAAAATAGAAATATGATGGTTAGGTTAACTGCTGTGATAGAGATTGATGATAGCAGAGCCCTGCCTGTGAGGCTGAGATTGCCACTTTCTTCAGCTTTGGCAAAATATTTCCTTTATAGACTTTAGTCAGGGCAGCTTTGGGACTAGTCCACAGTAGGCTGCCACATGAAACAGCAATCACAGCATCTAGGTGCTGGGCAAGGCAGCATCTACTGTGCATTGTGGAAAAAATGCCATGTTTTTCTGCGATGAGTAGACAGTGCGAGGCTGGGATTTAAGGGATTAAATATGTGCTGTACCACAAGCTTCATGTGTAATGTTGGGGGAGTGGTTTGCTTTTCAGGAGCTGTGTCTTCAGCAAACCAAAGACAATTCTGCTCTTCAGGAGCATGTAAAGAAAAATTAAAAGATAACTTAGATATGGTACTATGGCTCTTAGTGTTATTTTCCTGTAATTACAGTGAATGATGTTGATGACAATTTTCTGCACAAAGAACAATGGATGTGAAATCAAGTGAAATCAGAATATTTTACTCATCTTTTGTAAAGAAATTAGTCATCTTTGTACAACCAGGGCTTAGAAAACATTAATTTCTGAAGTTTTCTAGAAGACAGAAGAAGAGTAGAAGGATTGAGAGTTTGGAACAATTACAATTAGTGTTTTCAAAAACTTGAAAACAAGGCTCTGATTCATCCAAAGTCAGGTAGAGACATCTAGATACCATTCATAGGATAAAAGAGAGTTACATAAAACTTGTAAAGTCAGGATAAATTAATTTGATTTATGTTCTAGAGGGAGATGAAATTGTTTCAAATCCTCTGGAATGTGATGGCATTTTTAATCGAAGTCATATGACATTCTCAGTAAAGAAGAAATCAACAGAGTATTGGAAAGTTTTGCCAAAATTTGGATACTCCAGACCTGCTTGTAACTGGAGAAATTAACTCTGTCAAGGAAACCAGAGGGAACAAGAAGTTTTTGTAAATTCCTCTGGATATCTTGGTTTCCTTGTTTGACAAGCGTGCCCAGCATCCTTACTTGCTTACTGCTTCCCTGAAATGAGAATAAAACAGAATATAAGCAAATTCCTGACTCCAGCTGTCTTGACAAAAGTGGTAAGAACTATAATAAAACTAGACCATCATTTGCTGCTTAAAAAATTCAAGAATAAATTATTATTGCCCTTGTGGAACTAGCAGATAAAAAGTGAGGTGTAATAATTATAGGTTGTTCGTGATTCAAACCTCTGAAGATCTAGGTTGAGGTCTTTGCAGCACTGAACCAGCACCTAACCTCGCTAAAACCTGTGTAAATGGAAGTGTGAAGAGGAGATGTTGGGTCTTGCAACTGGTAAGCGCTTGTAATTCCTGCTGGAACCACAGAAAGTACAATCTGTTCATGATTGGCGCCTATGGTTGCCTCAATGTTTTCAGTTTGTGGCCTAGACTCTGGAGGTAAAACTTTCTTTCAAATTTTCTCTGTAAGGTTTTTGATTTAGTACATCAGTGTACTGCGAAAAAAATTTAAGTTCCCTCTATAGAGTAGATGCAATACTCATTCCATTCAGTGATCAAACCCAGAGAAACAAAACAATACAAAATTTAAGGCTGAAACAAGAAACTTCCACTATGTTTAGGAAGTTGGAACTTCTGATAAGATAAAGGGTCAATAAACTGCATGACTTGAAGCTGGAAAAATGGGCAGTGTCAGCTGGGAGATAATGATTCACAGAAGATATTCCCAGTTTATTATTTGAGTTTAAGTATAGGTGAAGGTAGTCAAAATAGTGGAATTCCCTACAAAATCTACTTATTAGTGGGGAAAAAATCCCCAATAGATGTTATTCCGTGCAAGTTCACATTCTTGTCCACAGTTTCTGCCTCACACTGAGTAACAGCTTTAAGGTTATAAACAATTTAGCTAAAAAAAAGAACTAAAAGTTTGAAAAAAATCATCATAGATTCATAGACTTATGGAATAGTTTGATTTGAAAGGAACCTTAAAGACCATCTAGCTCCAGCACTCTTGCCATGGGCAGGGACACATTCCACTGGACCAGACTCTTCAGAGCACCATACAACCAGACCTTGAACACTTCCAGGGATGGGACATCAGTGGCTGTTCTGGACAACCTGTGCCAGTGGATAAACATCCTCACATTAAAGAAATTCTTCCTAATATCCAGTCTAAACCTGCCTTATTTCAGTTTAAAGACATCTTCTTAAAAAAAATATTTACCAATTATACTTGAGATAAAGGGGAAAACCTGTTATTTCCCCTTGACTCCTCAAGTCTTTTTTACCATCAAGGCCTCATATCCAACAATGTAAATACTGCTGTCAATGAATGTTCATTTATCCTCTCTGGAAAAACTGTTTGAAGGAGAAAAAAAGCTAAATAATGCCATGGTGAGGTAGAAACTGAATGTATCCTTCAGAAAGAGTTCCCTGTTCTATACTATACTTTGATTGCATAAAAAGAAAGCAAAAGTTCAAAGAAAATATTTTCTTTTTAGTTGTTTTGTCATAACACATTGCTGAATTTTCATGAAAGCATATTATTGTAAAGCCTTATCACCTCTTTTATTTTAAGACAAGAATATTTTTTCAGAAGTTATTCTTTTGGTCTTTTCAATAGTATTTTCTCTTTTACTAGAACTATAACAGGACAGAGCTGATGTCAGAAGTCTAATGTATTAAAATTGTATTCAGGATTCAATTTTTTACGGTTCCTGTTTTCAAACTCTAACAACATCTATACCCAGCTCTCTACTGGTAAATATATTTTCTTTGATCTTTGTAACATTACTGATTTGGGTGATAAATATTACATCAACAGATACTTTTGCTTTTGTTTGCTCAGTATGAGGTTTTCAAGGAGGACACATTTGCTTTAAGGCCAAACAAATTTTTTTTTGTACTCTGTATTTTGCTTTTTTTATTTTTTGGCTATGTTTTCACCACTAAAATGGGGTTTACAACCATAGTATCAGGAAGAGATGGAGCCGGAGCCTGTTATACTTTTCTGAAAGGGAATGCATCTGGAACATAAATTATTTTGGCATACCACAAGGGGAAAGAATAATATCTAATGACATGTTAAAAACATTTGTTCCTCTTTTGTTCAAGTGAATTCTATTACCCAGAAGTTTTGGGGGAGATACTGATTTTATGGAGTCAAGATTCTCCTACAGTGAAAACTGACTTGCGTTATGTATGAATCTTTTTTTGAAGAAGGATTGAAAGTAAAAATGTGTATTTCAAGGAAGGTAGTTCTCCCAGAGAACATTTGAAGCCTCTACCTCAGGAGATCCACATCTCTGGCTCACTCTAGGAGTATTTTTTCTATTACTCTAGTGCCTGATGACATCAGTCACGAGCTGGATCCTCACAATAAAAGTACACATTTTAAAATATTTTTTAAAAATTTAAAATACCAATCCCTAATTAAAGGATGGATAACCTATGGATAAGACAGAAAACTGATATATATTGATCAGAAGTGAGGACTCAGCATGCAGAGAAATAGGTTGTTTCTCTGGGGCTAAGATACGACTGAATGAAGAAAGAGTGGTTTCTGTGGGGCAGCAGATGTCTCAGGGGTGCAGCAGGACTCTTTCATCTCTTTTTTACAAACAATAATCACATAATAATTTTGCTTCCAGGATTGATATTTGAGGGGTAGAAGTCCTGTTTCAGAGCCATCCTCTGGTCCACAGAGTTTTCCACAAATCCATCTGCTTTTGACTTTGTCTGCTGTGTGTACTTTTGTATTTTTTAGCTCTCCTTCATTTCTCCCCTTCTCTGGTTAGATTGCTGGGGGCCTATCCTTACCACTGCTATCCAGTTATCAGAGAGTGTCCAGAGCAGGGCAGCAAAGATGATGAAGAGTCTTGAGGGGAAGCTGTATGAAGAGCAGCTCATGTCACTTGGTCTTTTCAGGCTGGAGAAGAGGAGACTGAAGGGAGATCTCATTGCAGTCTACAGCATCCTAATGAGGGAAGGAGGAGGGGAAGACACTGATCTCCTCTCTGTGGTGACCAGTGACAGGACCTGAGGGAATGGCCTGGAGCTGTGTCAGGGAGGCTGATGTTGGGTATTAGAAAAGGGTTATTAGCCTAGAAGGTGGTTGGCCATGAGAGTAGGCTCCCCAGGGAAGTGGTCACAGCATCTGACATAGTTCTAGCAGGGTTTGGACAATGCTCTCCGGCACAGGGTGGGACTCCTTGGGTATGCCCTGTGCAGGGCCAGGAGCTGGACTTGATGATCCTTATAGGTCTTTTCCAACTTGGAATATTTTGTTTTCTGTGATCTGAAACCTTTCAGACAGATCATTAAAACACCTCTTTTGTTTTCTGTAACAATACAAATATTGTTGAAACAAATGCTGAAAATATATGTCACAACATTTAGAACTCCCCAAATAAACAACACAGGTCAAAATAAACAAGCAAGAAAAGTTACTACAGCTGTACTAGATTTAAATAAAATGATCTATAAAAATGAGGACTTTTTTTTCAAAAGAAGATGAGAAAAAGGTAGGTAAGACAATTTAAACTTCTCAGGTAACACAGAGACTTTTGAGAGACTGCATGGGAAGTGCAATCCCCATGCACATAACCAGTTGTGATGAACTTGGGAAAAAATAGGAATGACAGCATCAGAGTTAAAGGAGATATTTTTAGAATTCATCAGGTATTAATAAAAACCCCTGAAAGTTGCATCCAAATGAAGAAAATAGAAAGTATCCTAAGCCCTGGAAAACTAGATAAGGGTAAGTAAGGATCTGACTTTTCTGTGGAGGGAGGTCAGCAGTGCAGTCACACAGGGTGCTGTTCTCAGACTTGCTGTTTAACAGAAACATAAACAAGCAGGAATAGGGGATGTGTTGTGACAGTTTGCTGATGACACAGAGTTCTTCAAAGTGGAAAGGTTGAAACCCATTGCAGCAAATTGCAGAAGGTTCTTAAAAGTGGTTGGGTAAAAAAATGGCAGTGGAAGTAGATACACATAAACATACGTATTAAACAATTGTAGCTTCACATACAAAAAGATGTATGTGAGGCTCCATACACACTCACTCCAGCCTCTGGAGAATGAAACCTTGGGGCTGAGATGAATAGTTCCTTGAATACACCTATTCAACATCAGTAAAAATAAAGAAAAAAAAAAACACGTAGAGAGAATGTAATAGAGAACAAACCAGAAGCTATTTACATAAACCTATTGTTTGCTCCACACTGAACACCACCTAGATGTTATGGCTCCTTCAAGTCCAAAAATTATGTATTAGAACTGAAGATGGTTCAGAGGAGGTAAGCAAGGATGATCAAAGGTTTGTGGTCTTTCAAGAAATACCTGAGCTATCTGACACACTTTATCATGAAATGGGCATGATTTGGGGAGCTCCACTAAGCTTTACAATGTCGTGAAAGGCAAAGAGATCAAATGTTAGGATCCTGTCTTTGCTCTGTCCTCCTGCACAATCACTAGGGCCCATGAGAATCCAGTAAGATACAGGTTTTTCGGACAATTCACAAAATTTAGGAAAGGGAATTCTCAAAAGTGATTCCCAGGTGAAAATTGTCTTTCTTATCTTAGATTTTTATGGACTTTGGGGGAAAATCCATGTTTATGTAGTGGCAATTAGCTCAGAAGTAATTTTTTTAAACGATTATTGAAACCAAAAACTAAACTTTGAAGCCAAACAGCCAAAGGACAGACTTTGCCAGGTGGCAGGTCTCCTCTGGGTTTGCTTCGCTTCTCAGTCCTGAAGTAGGAGACGTCCTCAGCTGCAGGCAAAGTAGCTGAAATGAAATGCAATGCTTTCAAATTTTGTACAAACTTGATTTTTGCTTTGCAGTGACATTTAAGATGTGTCAGCATTGGGATCCCTCTATGTTGAGGGACAAAGAAATAAGACCTCTGCATTACCTCCAGAAGTAAGTTGTTTCTATCAGCCAAACCCACTACTTGGGGCTGCTTTGACACTCTTCTTAATTTGACTGATTTTACTTTATATTTTTTTTATATGATATTAGTTTGGTTTTTTAATGGAGAGCTAGATTTTTAAAGCATGCAGTAGCTGAGGTACTAGGACTCCAATATGACAGACATTTCATGATTAAAGTAATGGCTCAGGCTGTTTAAAACCCCAAATTCCACTTCTGTATGCAGGAATCTATATCCCCAGCATCCCAGAAGATGGGTCTGGAGGAACAGGCTAGTATTTGAATAAAGATGAATGTGACAGATTTTAGCCTCTGGTTAATGCAATTCTTCGCACAAATTGCCATCAAGCAGGCGTGAGAATCCAGGCATTCTCTCACTGGCTGAGAGACTTGATGTCTGAGCTGGCAAATTATCTGAATTGTTGTCTCTGGTAATTTAACATCTTCCACATAAACTGTAAATGATCCAAAAGAAGAGATTAAGGGAAACCATTACGGAAAGATTTAGAGTGAAGAGAATTGCGGGCAGCTAGGGAGGTGTGTGAAAAAACACAGATGTGGTAACAGTGGTTAGCCTTTCACACTCTGAATAACGTTTAGCACTAGATTTTTGCATAGAGAAAGATATCTCAGTTCCCTCTTATTCTCTTACATCCAAGTACTAAAATTCAAAAATGTTTTAAAAATATTTATAAATTTCTGTTTCTTAAAATTCAGTTTTATTCGAGCCTGTTTTTTGTTAAAATTTTCATTTGACTGCTAAACTGGAAACAAAGCATTCAGACAGCCCACTGCTAAACTAGCACTTAAACACAAAGAAATTTAACAGGTCTCAGCACCTACAAACTATCTTGAGTGACAATTTTGCATGTCTATTTGCCTAAATGCCTCTAAAAAATTGGACCTTTTTGCTTGTGCAATATATTTCACAGATATCAAAGCACTGTAGCTAATTGCTCAAATTATTTGCAATAGTAGGGCATGTGCATCTTTGGCAAAGTATTCCCTTTTCATTAATTAATTGATAAATTAAATAGGAAAGGCATAAAATGAAAAATGGAAAGTAGTTTATAAAGGCTGGTATAAAATCTCTTTCTGTCTTAGCTGTTCATGATTTCTCCTTCTGTTTTTAAGATCACAACTTCAAGTTTTAGCAATTCAAAAAAAAGGGCAAACTTTTTTCAGGTCATTTGCAACCATGATTATACAAAAGGGAAATTGCTTAACAGCCAACATGCCAGGCTCTACAGCAGTGACTCAAGATTGAGCTTGTGGGCGACTAATGTGACATGACATACCATAAGCTGCCTATGAATGCAGATTTTGAGTGCCAGTAGATGATCTGAGCTGATGGCTAAATTCTCCTTGAGAAACTGGGAATAACTAAAATGGAAAGAAAAGATGGCTATCCAGAAAAGTTATAGGAAATACAGGAATTAAGAGGACAAGAAGAAAGAAAGCACTACACGGCTTTGGCTCTGCACTGCACAGGTCAGCAGCTGATGAACACCACCCAGTGAGCAGGTTTGTGTTACACTAAATCTGCTGAAGTTCGAAGTCAGGCTTCTTCTAACCTTTCCAATGCCAAAGTTAGGCCCTTCCAGTGCCTTGCTCCTATGTGCATGTATTAGCTCCTTTTCTGGAACGGTATTTAGTGATCATGGAATGGATTGGGTTGGAAGGTCATCTAGTCCTACTCCCCTTCAGTGAATAAGGATCTTCAACCAGACCAGGTTGTTCAGAGCCCCATCCAACCTGACCTTGAATGCTTCCAAGGATGGGACATCTACTACGTCTTCAGATAACCTGTGCCAGTGTTTCACCAGTCTCACTGTAAAAATTCTTCTTCCTTATATCTAGTCTAAATCTACTCTCTTCTACTTTAAAAGAAGACATTGTTTAAAAGAAGACAAGATAAAACATTGTTTTTTGTCCTATAATAACAGGCCCTGCTAAAAAGTTTGTTCCTATATTTCTTATAAACTTTCTTTATGTTTTGAAAGGTTAATCATGCAATGAATTTCTTCAACTCGTTGATGTGATGAAAAAACCCTAACAAAAATAGGTTTTGTGTTTGAGCATCAAGCTCAACTAATGCACCTGGAGGCTGTACAGCTGTTAAATCTCACACACCTGAAGCTGGGGACAAAACAGAGCGAGGCTGTTCTTTGTGATGGAGCTGAAACTTACACTGAATTCTGTGGGACATGAACAGCACTACTAGGTTTTGTTTTGCTCTTGTTTGGGTTGTGAGCCCTCACTGTTTGTCTCTGGGGACACACTGAAGCCATGATAGCTGTATCTGCCAAACACAACAGCAAAAAGACTCTAACCTTTTGTGCAAATGTGGTTTTGCGTGTCCCAAGTTTTCACAAGGTATTACACAGCATTAGACCTCATAGTTGCTGTATGCAGACACCTAATGATTGGGTGTTACTCAGCTACAAAAGCAGAATACATATTTTTTATTAATTAGAAAAAAATAACCCCTGGATATATTTCTGGAAATAATAATTATAAATGCAGAACTCAGTTACATAAATAAGATGCTTAGGATCTTACCTGTAATTTGGTTGTTGTTCCTGTTAGACAGAACTCTGACCATTGTTCTTGTGGGTTATAAAATGGTAATGGCTTATCTTGAATGGAAATATTGAGGTAATTCTAGAAAAGCAGGAGGGAGAGGGAGGACATTGCTGTAACCCAAGTCTACGGCTGCATGATGAAGAAAAAGAATGGTGATTCAAACAGTACAATGGGAAATGAAATGGACAAGATTGGGATATTTGGATAGTTGTATGGGTCCTCTAGTTAATGCAGATTATTGGCAACTTTGAGACATGACCTTGAATCTCCAATAAGACTTTTGTACAACAAGTGGGTTAACAAGAATTAAAGGACTGAGGAGAACAAAGGGAATAGAGAGGTGAATTGTCTGGTTTTCATATGTATCAGGAGAAGCTCTACTTATGTTAATGCTAGCAGATAATACAGAATGAATGTATTCCTGGCAGGTAATAACTGGATGAATCTCTGATAAGATGATATACACATCTGAGGATTTGTATTATTGAATGCTGGTGTGAGAGAATTTCTGTTCTATTCATTTTGGGTGGTGGAGGATGAGAGAATTAATTGCTAGTGTATAATATATATATATTCAATATCCTCGTACATGGATTGTACCTTACTGAACTGGGAATAACTATTGTTTCTTATAAGCCATAATGATGCCATTGGAATAAGGAAAAAATGTGTTTTCTCAGTCCAATCTGACAGACCTTAATCAGGCAACATGCTAGAATTAATAAGTGGTGGTCTGTTAAGTGCAGCCTTCTTATTGTTTGTAATAGATGCTATCGTATCAATAAAAACCTTGATAATATGTAATCTTTATTTCAGTTTCAAAGTCATGAGAAACAACAATGATTTTGATCTGACTAAAGGCAGAGAAACTAAGAATGCCTGAACTTCTTATATGAGCTCTTTTGGGAAGATGGGAGTAGTTGAGACAGCATGAATTGGTACTACTTTCAGAAATTTTCTTTCCCAGATTACTGTACTTCTACCAATCCCCATTTGTTCTGACAAAAGCTGTCTGTGATACCCTGTGCAAAAAAATACAGACACATCTCCTTATTATATTTCATCATATATCTATTCCTATATTAAGTACTTTGCCACTTAAATGACATAGTTTTAATTAGTGAGCACCGTTGCAATTGTGGTTATCACTTTTGCTGGGATAATTCTGTATCTCTAATGTTTTTCGGCTTTCATTTTTTTCTTCTCCAACTTTTCAATATTCAAATTTTCATTTGGAAGATTTATTAAAAAGGTTTATTTGGTTATCTGTCCTTTGCCGTGTTGGCTGTCCCTCATTTGTACAAAAATGTTCTGAGCCGAAGACTACAATGACAGTTACAAGAAAGTCTTCACTATTAAATGTGCACTGTGCTACTAGCTTTTTAAAACTGAGATACAGCAATTTGTGTTCTGGTAGCTATCAGTTTGCATAAAGCAAATAAACTGCTCAGAGAACAAAAAGTGTTGGGAGAAAATCAGTGAAATTATTCTGGATTTGCATGTATATGTCATTTGATTTCATTACAAATGTGGATTTTTATCAATCCTATCATTCATTGACAACTTTCTATCAAAACTTATCTTCAATGCTCTTTTGTCAGTAGCAGAAAATATTTCAGTATATTATCCTTGCAACTTGGCAAATGAAGCTGAACTAGACTATAGAGAAATACCCTAAATAGAAATTATTGGTTCATTAACACCAACAGATCAATTTTATTAAAATTTTGTTTTAAATAGTTTACTTGTGTCAAATAAGTAAAAAGGTTCATTCTGATTATTTTAAAATGTTATTTTCTTGTGGTATGTGTTTAATTATGCTCAGCATAAGGAACCACTTGATACTAAAACCAGTGAAAGATGGCCAGATCACTAATTCATCCACTAGAATGTGAATTTCTAAATGAATTACCAATTAGAGTAGAAAAATAGATATGATACATCATATCCAATTATGAGAAACATACAGTGATATAGTAGTGAAAGCATTACATTTTTATGTCTTTTATAGATTAAAAAGAAGGTAAAATTTTCAGTAAGAATCAAATCAAGCTATTTTGTTTCTTGATATTTTCTCTTTAAGATTTTCTTAATTTGTTATCACTCAAAAGATGTATTCTTGAGGAATACTCACTTATTTCTTGTGTATTCTCGCAGTGTCTATTGTAAAATACAGCCTCTTTTGGGATGTGTTAAGGTCTTGACCTCAGCAATGTCATGCAGAAACAATTTCTGCAGTTTAAGACCATGTTAAGTAGATATTTTTTTAAGATATTATAATCAGATATCCTCTTATTCTTGTATTGATCTCAGAAAACAGAAACCTTTTTAGCTAATTAATTTTTTATATTTTTATTTTCTTCCCTCCTTTTATCTCAAGAAAGCTGAAATAGAAGCAATATCCATATATATATGTATATATGTATGTATGTATATGTATGTTCTGATGCAGTTTTAATTTCCTGATCACATATTGTCTTCTTCAACAGGTCCTTTTTATTTTTTTTTCATGAGAAAGTGGGAAAGATTCAGGATTCCTGGGCATAACTCCAAGTTTTTTGGGTAACATGCACCAAGATGATTGTAGACCTTCTGTTCATCTCATAATGTCTTCTCCTTCTAAAATTCCACCCAGTTAGCATTTACCCTCTAAATGTTCTTTTACTCTGTTCCTTCCTCTTTGGATTCTATCCTTTTCGTGTGAGGTTGCCATCAAATCCCTGTTTAATATATATCTTCTAATAAGAATACACTTCATTTATTGTTTAACATGGTGGAAAAAAGTCCACCTAACTCTAAAGATTCTAGAGAGATTAGGGCTAATCCATACTCATGAGCCATCAAAAAGTCAATCAAGTCCTACCAAACTGCAGTAGATCCTCTTTATAAATCTTTATCAGTCAGGAGTGATTTCATAATCCAGTTACAGTGCGCTGAAACCAGACGTGATTGACAAAGTTACACCTCTGAAGAGATCAGAAGAGATTTTTTCACCATTTTTAATCAAAGCATGAGAATAACATATGTTATCTTGCCTCTAAGTTATTTCAATTTCTAATTCACTTCTCTGAGGTTGGAATCCTTATCCAAACTTATCTGCACCTCAGTTTGAACCAAGGGCAATTTCTCTTTACAATGAAACAGAAAAAAGAACCCAAAGAATATATTTCACTCTCACATTACAGATGGACAGTAACATAAAAACACTCAAAACCTAAAAGGATACACATATATTTGTTATCCTGTTTCTTGGAATAGTGGGAGAATGTTGAAATAGAGGAGTTGTTTTTATTTTCTTCACAACAGTGAGTGTTCTCTTTTCTTGTGAAGATCTTTCTTCTGTGTGAGAACACAGTACATCTCCATCTTGCCCAGTGGATCATCTGGGCAAGATAGAGGGACTACAGTCAAAATTTCACACTGATGGTTGACACAGAATTAGAAAAAATTGGAAAAGGAGACAGTTGAGGACTTTCTGGCTTTAGTATTCTGAATCTAGCTCCAGAAAATGCTGCACCTTTTTCTGTCACTGTAAAACCAATACACCTTCAGAGGTACTCATGTTGTATTTATTTTATGTTTATTGCAGTTAAATTTACTGATTGCTGTCTTGTACATTCTGCATTTGCGAAACCAATGAAATTTGTAAGTATTAGATCTGAAATAAAATTTGTTGATCAAAACAATCACAGGAGCCTGTAACAGGAGTACAAACTGCAGAACCATGATTTTCCTTAGTACTGAAACATATTTATTCAATTTTTTAGCAGTCCAGAGGGGAGTAGGTTAGATGCTCAGAACTACACTGTGCTTCATCTTGCCCTTGTAATGTAATCTCAGTCTTGTAAGAAAACGAAGGAACTCACAGCCAGGTAGATGTCCTGGTGGGTGCCATGAGGCCAGTGCCTTCTTCCTTCCTGGCTGACAGTGATGGGGAGCCAGATAACCCAAAGATCATATGGGCAGAGCAGGGTGGCATGATGAGAACCTATCCTAGCAGATGTGTCAGCCTCTTAGTCAAAAGTCTTTACTGTGGTACCTGAAGATGAAGATCTCAGCAGCGCTATGTTGAAAATCTTGAGTTTTCCCCTTTCTATTCCTGCTTTCAGTTCCTGGGACCAGGAACCTCATATTTTACCCTTGCAAGCACAGTGCTCTGCCAATCCTACCAGGCAAAATCAGAGCAGGGGTTGATTTCTGTTAAGGTAAGATTTAGGCAAGCTCTTATGTACATGAATTCTATATAATTGCTGTAATTTATGAATGCTCTAGAAAGTAAAGAAATACTTTTTTGTGAGTATCTGTTCAGGATCAGGACCTTTGTTAGGAATTTTTATTTCATTGAAATAGATATTCTGTCTTCCTGAATATAAACAAAATTGCAAGGCACTAGTAAACACTAAGTGTTCTCACTGCACAGAGTGCTATGATTGCTTAATCCATGTGTGCAGTAGCAGTGAGCTCAGTATCCTCTAGAATAGTAATTTTGTTTTTGTAGTTCTACACATCTTCTAAATCCTGCTGATGGGCTTCATATGCAATAGTAGCCCTCTGATGCTTAGGTGGGTTTCCAGAAGTCCTGTCAGCAGCATCTCTTACCAAAGGTGTTCAGAGACCCTAAGCAGAGAGAAGACTTTTAAATTAGTAAAGAAAGTCTCAAAATGACAGAAAAGATAGATTGGGTGTTTGCATGACCAAAAGAAGCTGTGCAGGGACTGCACTGTTCAACAGATTAGTGAGGATTTGGGAAAATGTAAAGAGTGCAGAGACAAAGGTTGCTGACAGTCCTTAAATTATTCATGGCCAAGTGTTAAGTGTTGCAAGAACAGTGGAATTGCAGTGTGGTGTGCTGACCCTGGCTGGACCTCGTGTACCCACCAAAGCTTGTCTATTCCTCCTCTTCTCAACTGGATGGGGAAGAGAAATTATCACATAAGGTTTATGAGTCAAGGTAAAGACAGGCAGGGATGGAAGTCTATGATGCATTTGTGTATTTTAGCACCACAAGGTTATTGCTTTCTTCGCCTAATTTTCAAAAAAGCAATTTATTTTTTCTTTTTCCAAGGATTTCATAAAGCTGGAAAATGGTAATCTGAGAAGGAAACCCTTTCTTAAAATCAAAGTGAAGCAACTTCTATATATGAGGGATGATGGCCAAGTATGCTTGGCCTCTTCAGCCTGGGAAAGGGGTATTTGACAAGAAGGTGTGACAGATATCTACAAAATCAAGTTGAGCTATCAGGAAAATGACTGCTCATTGTCTGTTACACTTTAAGAACTTGAGTCACCAAATAAGGCAGCAAGTGGCAGGTTTACAATTAATAAAAGCAGCTCTTTGCACAGTTCAGAATCAAGCTAGGGAAATCCTTGTTACAGTGTTGCAATAGGACACGAAATGAATGACATGCAGAAGCTGAGACATCCAAGGTAAAAAGAGCGTAGTTTATTTCTGCCTCAAATATTTACAGACTTTCAAACGTGACCATGGATATGAAGAGAATGAAATTGCCACTTCTCCAGCCACACTGGTCAAACCAACAGTCCATCAAATTTCTCCTCCTCCAGAAAGGAATGCAAAACAGTCATTATTTACATGAAAAGTGCTTGAGAAACTTCATTACAAAAACATAAATATCAGAAGGCTTAGAAAAACAGGGTGACAATAAAGCATGTTGGTTAAGTTGCAGGTTGTAAAACTATCACATAAAATTTTGAAACAGAATCCACAGAGATACAGACAAAGAGAGGGATACATATAGAAAAGGCACCTTTGGTAAGGACTCTGTGAAGCAACTGAAGCCTGTGATTGCCGTCAGATTCTGGAGAGCTTTGCTGTTGAAGAGCACCGTATCTGTAAGCTACATAAACTGTTAAGCATTGGCACACTCTGATAACCGTTAACTATTAACCATTAACTCCAAGCTCCAACCTGGAGTCATGAGTCAGGTCAAATGAAATATTAGATAGGGTGCAGGTTCCCCACATTGTTTGGTTCTTTATTAAACCATCACATTAAGCCACAAAGGATGGGTTGAAATCCAGCAGTTGAAATCCTTTTCTATTAATACACTCGCTTTGTTCATGTATAGCCAAGTAAAATCTTCTTGCTTTCTCCTCAATTCTTGTTAGTGAGGCTCTGCATGGACCTGCCGTACAAAGTATGCACTCTTAACAGAAATCTTTAGACATAGCTGCCTGATAAACTACTACAGCAACAAATTACTGCTTAGCTAACAGACCATGTTCTTGGGGGGAATAAAATTCTAATAAATGTGTAGCATGAAGGGGCCAATAAAATTATTGAATTAAATACCTTGGAGAGAAAAGACTTTATCAAATAAACATCTGACCCAATTTTCATCTTCTGGGCCGTGGTTGCAAGGAAATTCACAGAAGCACACATTTAAGGAGGAGATGTACATAACACTGAGCATGATGTCTTGCATATATAACAAAGGCAGCAGAAGCAATGTGAAACAGGTACTAAATTTACCTGAATAAAATGAGGTGCGGACAAATGGCTGAAGGCCCAGTACTGAGATTGTGGTTGGGGAATTCTGACCTGACATGTCAAATAGTGTTAACAATATTGATCAGCCTTATCAGAGGGTGTTAACAATTTGGTGCAGTCTTCATTTGAGAAAAAATACAGCCATATTCCGCACACCAAGCCCATTGGAGGTGTTATATCAGACAGTATCTGCCTCAGTATCTTGCCTCACACCACTATCAGCACCATATGGTTTTGAGGAAATTGGAAGCTATTTCCTCATGAATTTACTGTCCCACAAGTGAAATCTCTTTCACTCTCCATCACCAAAATCACAATATGATTATTAATCTTAATTTTTCACTTGAGCTAATGCTACTGTAGTTGGTTGGCATTTTCAGTAGACATGTATGCATTCTGAAAATGTTTGTTGGGCCTTTGTTGCATCCCAAACACTCTTCTCAAAAGTGCATACTGTGAACACAAGGCATACTGAGGTGCAACCTTGAGACCAGCTTGGTAGTACTTCAGCAGAAAGTGTCTGGATCTGTACAAAAGCAGAGTGAGGACTCACATCGCAGCAGCAAGGACAGGTCAGGCATGGCATGACCAGCCCTGCAGTGGTGGTATAACCCATCTGTCCCTGTACTATCCCATCATATCACCACTAGCAGGCAGAGATATGCGCTGGTGGAGCACTTCTGAGTTGTGCTGGCCTTGACCCAACTTCCTACAGGGGGAAATGAAATCAGTGGGTAGGAGGAAAGCCCTTAAGTTCTGTGGAGTCTTACAGTGAGATGTCCTAGATCAGCCAGTACATCCACAATAGCCTTGCCCAGATGGGATTGTGAACCATGGAGAAAAGCATTTGCTCACTCCCATTCCGTTCCCTGCTCCTTATCCAATTAATGACCTTTGTTGTTAGGACCTAGATCTACAGCAGCAATAGAATCATTGCACGTTTTGGCTGTTTAGCCCTAGGCTTGATTTTTCTTGCCTTCGGAGTGCAGACTATTAAAGACTGACTAGTATAAACCAGTTTATAATTGAAAAATATGACCAGTGAATTCCAACTTGTATGAAAAACCAATTATTTGATTAAAAATTTATTTCGTAAGTGTAAGTACAAATAAAATTCTTATCTATCAGAACGGAAAATATTTTCTACTATGCAATATTTTAGTAGAACCCTAGCAGTTCCATAGAATTTCCCCGTGTATTTAGTTTTAGCTGAAATGATTAATTTGAACATTGTAAGATGTTTGAAGAAATTATAATATGATAGGTGATAGAGGTGGATACTGGCTGAGCTATCTTCCTTCCTATTCTGTAAAAGACCTCTATGGGTTAAAGTCAAATATAAAAACAAGACTGCACACTTGATTTTTGGTTTGACTGTAGAGGGTTTAGAAAAAATTTCTTTAGATTCATTGCAGATACACTTGGGTTGGAAGCCATATCTGTACAAATTCATAAGCTGCTGTAGATTCCCAGTGCAGCTCATGGAGGACCTCTAAGTTGCTTTTTCTCTATCCTAAAACTGGCACCCAGTGACATTTCATTTTGCCTGTTTTGTTTCTCGGGATGCAAAGGGTGATAAGACTCACTAACATCTGGTTGTCAACACTGCACGAATCTCATATTTAGGTGTTATGGACCCCCCCCCCCGTCAGTTCTCCCCTCTTCAAATGCTCAAATGAATATACCTATTAAGAAAAAAAATCATCATATTTTGTAACAGTTACTTTATTTTTATGTCATCATCTAGAGCAAGAATTTTAAATTTCTTTCGAGGCAATAGACAGCTACTCTTAAGTTTAACCTGGACCAAAGCACACAGTGTGAGGTCTTCTACAGTCCAGCAGAGAATCTAGCTGGTATGAAGAAGATCATTGTATTACAACATTGTTGGCATATGGATGACCTAGGAAACCAAGAAGGTCCTAAACATGACTGTATAAACTACTGAGATTTTGAAAAATTTCACCTATCTGGAAATCACTACTTCCAAATATCAAAGAAATTTTTATTAAAATAAAAAATGCATTTTTCTTCAAAGGTTTTGTTTTCTCTCGCACTCTGTGTGTTACTACTCTCTTGTTTAGTTATTAATACAATCTTCAGTGTGTGCTAATAATTCCTTGGACTGTAGCTTGTTTTAAAAGCCACATTAATCCTGAAGCAACTGTACATTCATCTTACCTCCTCAGAGGCAGTTTCAATGCACTATAATTTAACCTTTTTTTCTGGGAAAAGGATGTTTAAGGGGTTCCCAGAATAGAAGTAATTTGTTACTATAAGATTCTAGTACAATCAAGTACATGCTCTGGCAAAAAATATTTACTCATTCTCCATGTAATGTAAACATGTAGCCCCAAACATTCCTTTTATAAATGTTTTTTTTTTCTTCCCCCTTTATATAGAAGACCTAGTACTAGTTTAGATGTAAAATAAGCGTGATGAATAAAAGGTGACATTTAAACAGTATATACAGCCATGAAACTTCTCTTTCATTTTAAATTCCATGGTTGAGATGGCGCTCAAGTCTCAATGTGACTTAGAGGAGTCATTGCTTATAAAAATAGGCAAGTCTCTGCAGAGACCTCCTTCAAAAATTTCACTTGCAAACAATTTGTATTCCTGGATGTTTCATTTGATATTTGGCTAAATGTCATCCCTGTCACAGCACAATTAAAAAAAAAAAGGCAGTAGTAACAAAGAACTTCTTTTTTTATTGCCCCTCTCTCTCAGACTGAGCATCCTGAGCTTCACACAGAAAGGCTGCTGTTGAGAGGAGCTGATCAGAGATGTAAATGTGTAAGACAGGAGCTGTGATAGGACAGACAGATTTAGTGGATTGACAGATTTGATTTTTATATCTGAAAAGAAAGAAAACTTTCTGGTGGTTTCTTCCAGGAGAAAAAAAAAGTTTATGAAGTATATACTCTTCCAGAAATACGTGGGCAAACTTTTTTAGTGAAGATATTCATAGGCCGGTGAAGGACCTTGATATTCTATTCTATTCTATTCTATTCTATTCTATTCTATTCTATTCTATTCTATTCTATTCTATTCTATTCTATTCTATTCTATTCTATTTCTATTTCTATTTCTATTTCTATTTCTATTTCTATTTCTATTTCTATTTCTATTTCTATTTCTATTTCTATTTCTATTTCTATTCTATTCTATTCTCTCTTTTGGGGAAGTACAGGCCATGAGCAGTCCCTAGGGTGCAGATCCCTTCTCCCTGCAGGCCTTGGCCAAGGTGCTGTGCAGCGCACAAGTGTGGGATGGTGGCTGCTCCCTGTGTCCTCTCTTCACAGGCCTGGTCATGGAATTTGCCAACGTGCCAGCCAAGGTCAGGTCAACCAAACCTGCAGCTCTGCTGGTCTACATGCTCAGGGCTATAGAGACAACTTATGTTTTTCTGGACAATTAGACATTCTGGAAAGGAACCGGCAACACTTGGCCATAAAATTTATCCAATATCAAATTCACATGTGGAGGTCTGGAATCCTGCCTTCTGCAATTTAGAGAAGTTCACAGAAGCTGACAGATATGGTGGGTCTCTTGGACAATACTTACAGGGATAATTATCATGGGAAGCAATAGTTTACTTCTTCGCTTCTGTACAGAGACACACTATGACTTGCCTGAACATCCTAAAGTTCATTTTCAGTCACTCAGTGCCAGGCAAGATCAGTCCCATGGAAGCATAGTTTTTCGCAACAGACACACGCACTTAGTGTTCTCATTTACCCCACACTAGTGTGTTTGCCTTTGAAAATCTCCTTGAAGTGCTTCCTGAAATGTTAAAAATACTGTATTCAGCCAGGCTGGGAGGAGGAAGGCCTCCTGCTATCTCAAGTGATCTGGAGGGCTAAAGATAGTGTTTAACTAAACCCATGATGATATAGTAACCAGAACCCTTCAAAGCAAAATAACCCAAGGTGAGACATCTTGCAGAATGTGTGGAGAAAATAAAGGTTGAGAACCAACCTGCTGAGACAATAGGGCCTGTACAACGGTTAATTTAATGTGAAAGCTCAGTTTGATTCATAATTTTCAATCAAATTCTAAAGTCTACTAAGAGCACCAGAATCTGCAAACTTTCATTCATTATCTGCTTACTGGAGAGCTATAAGAACAATAGGTTCCTTTCCTTGATTTAATTGAAATTAGGCTCAAATTGTAGTGTAATTAATGTTCAGATAAGGTCAATGGGACACCATAGCACCACACAATGCCAATATTAATTCTGCAGAGGCTACATGGCAAAAATAAGGGTTGCAGAACCTCTCTCTATATTTATATTTAGACTTCATACGAAAGAGCTGGTTGAATACCAGAGAAAACTAACCCACAAATTTTGCTATTATATATATCTCAAGTCCTTTCAGGCAAAAAATAGTAAGACCAGTTTTCTGTTGGGTGCTTTATCTAGGAATAGAATTAACATTCATAAAGTTGTCATCTTACACAAGAAAACCTCCTACTGTATTTCAAATTCTCACAATGAAAGCAAATTCTGAAAGAAAATTCTGTGTGTAACTCTAAATCTATTTCCCATTGGTGGGAAGGCATTAGATATTTGCACAATGCCCTGATGTGTATTGATTGCAGTTAATCTTAAGAATGAGTCTTGGAGATTCTTGGCTGGAAAAAGATACCTATAAAGCAGCCCTGTTTCACACATAGGTATAGGATTTAGAAATCTTGAAACATAATGCCAGGACACAGTGATTTTGAGGAGAGGGAAAAATCAGTAAATATCAACCTGTATAGCCTGAATAGCTTTTCATGGTTTTATTGTATTATCTATTACACATAAAAGCTGCCCTGAAGCTACAAATCTGCATCAAAATATCTGGGTTCAAATTCTTAGAGAATACTCTAAAAGAGAGTTTAGTTCTGAAGAAAGAACATTTTTTGTATCATTAAGCAGTAGATTTTTAGGAAGTATAAGTCAAAAGTGCAGAAATACAAGAGTTAAATCTATTTCTCACTGTATTAATCTGCTTTGCTCAGTTCCTTAGCTCTCAACAGCTTTGTTCCTGCTTCTGAAGGGGCTCAAAAGAAATGACTAATTTTAGTTTGATGGCAGCAAACTACAAGGGAAATTACTGAATTCTTCAATCTTTATTATCTTTGAATAAGTCTACGTAACCTTTTGAAAAATGTGCTTTAAACAGCACAAGTTGCTGGGGGCTTTCCAGGAAATGGTGTCATAGAATCATAGAATATCTTCAGCTGAATGGGGTCCATTAGGACCACTAAGCCTAATTCCTTGATCTTCTCAGGAGTTTTTTTGCCTAGGTTTACCTAGAACTAAATCATATAATGTTGTTCAGCTTCTTTTTGACCTCTGCCAGTCTTAGTGCTGTGGTCCCTGGGGAGCCTGTTCCAGTGAGTGACCAACCTCTCAGTGAAGAACTGTAAACTGATGTTAAATCATCTCCCCTGATGCAGCTTTATTCCACTTCTTTGTGTCCTATTCCTTGTGTCCTATTGTTTGTGTCTTATTGCTTGTGTCCTATTGCCCACCAGAGAGAAAATGCATAATATCTTTTATGTTTAATGCATACAAGATCTTAAAAAATAATCTGATTTAATGACCCTTATGGTCTTTAAATTGGGAAAAATTGAAAATGCTCAAAAATGTTGAAAATGTCTATTGTTTTCTCTTCAGCTTTCATGGCTATCCCATAGGAATTTGATTATATAACTGTTGCCTTTGTACACAAAACAGAACAAGAGCTCCCAGAATTTTTGGATCTAGTAGAGAGAAAGGATTGAAGATCTCCATCCAGATGGACAGATGGACAAATGCATAAGACTCAAATTATTGCTGTTGATGACCCTCTTTTTTGAGCCAAAACTAAAACGGGATGATTTCTTTTGGAATACTCTGTATCAGGAAACGTATACTGACATGTTCAAATTACACAGAAGGTTATCTTTTTTATGCTTTGGGAAGTTTAAAAACAGTGAGTTGAACTCCACTGCATATCCACTGTTTTTTTTTCTTTGTTATGGAATTCCTGTTCCCTCAATCATGTGAGTGCACGATCCAATCAAACTTTCTGGGTGTTTCAGAAGTACCTCTTGCTTCATAAATATTTATGTATTTGTGGGTGTTTCAGTTGTTACATTGGATGTTTTATGGTTTTGTTTACCTCCATATTTTGATGTATTTATTGCTTCACTGGTTCCAGTGACTCTAGCAGAGTCCAAAAAAAATCTGATAAAAGAGGATACTTTACAGTGTAGTGTGGTCTTTAAATGGTACTGCAAGAACCTGTTATTCATATCTTCTGCTTATTTAGCTAATGATGGAGCATTTAATTTTCAACATTTTCATTGGTTTGTTTGTACAATGTGATGAAGTGCTTAGAAGGAAGGAGGCCATGTACCTGCTTTGCCTTTTCATCTTCATTCACCCTGGGGCAATTTAAACAAGTTTTTATGTCTTTATAGTTCACTAAAATGAAAACAATTCAAATAATTTATTAGGAGGAAATGGATTTAGTGATTGGGGTACAGGATAAGAAATGAATAATACATCTTTTTATTTCCATTTTGACATCAGTTAAGTGTTGCTCTGAGTGGTACAGTGAGTTCTGTACCTCAGTTTCCCATTTATAAAGACATATTGTAATTTCTAATGAATTAATTAATTGTTGTTCATAAACACCTTGCAAGTGTTTTGAATTAATGGTTTTGTACAAGCCCTGCAAGGCTGTGGTTGTCTTTCATGTTGAAAACAATTCTGGATCTTTTAATAGGAATAATGAATATGACAATCAGTGAATGCAAAGTAGTATTTATCAGCTTTCATCTCATATGACTAAACAAACTTTATTCCTGGTTGTGTGACCATGCATACATATTTTCAGGATATTCTTCTTTAACACAGTAGGATAAATCTCTTGAGTAATTATTTTTACCATCAAAGACTTGCAGAAGAGAAAACAAATATCCCAATTGACCAGACTTATGAGTCAGGGTCAATTTTCTATTCTGCTGCAGAACTCAGACAAGTCCCTTAGACTGAAATAGTCAGAGTGTTCATGTGACTAATGCCCTCCAAGTTCACAGAGATTTAGAGCTTCAAACATCTTTGAAAATCTGTGTCTTCATCCCTCTTTGCCCCAGCTGTTTTCATCAGAGGGGGGATAGTAGCACCTCTGTACGCCGTGGAAACAAACCACCACAAGGGCTAATTGCACACGCCGGGGCAAGGACAGCAGTTTCTGCTGCTAACCTCCCACAGGGGAGTGATGTGGCTAATATCCATCCAGATGCCTTTGATTTCCTCAGCCCCAGTGCTGTAGTACTCATTTATAGCCCAGCTGACTGGGAGTGATGTTTGGAATGAGTCCAGAGACAGGTATGAACTCACACCTCTGGATCCATACCAAGATGCCTTCACCACTCTATCATCACTCTCCTCTGAGGGATGTAATGAGGATACATTAATTAATGTTTATGAACTGCTTCACTGCTGCCATATTTAGACTGTTAGAGTTGCATCTGTAGGAAGAAAACAGCAATCAGGAATTCCACCTGAAACAGAAAGCAGAAATGGGAAGATGAAACAGGGGACCCTAGAGTGGTTTCCCCCTAGGAGATGTTTTTACACACTACAAAATACTCTCTGGAGTTGACAGCCCTTCAAAGGCAATCTCAGTTACAGAGAAATTCAGGCTGATGAAACTTTGAAGTACGTGATGGAAGGTCTGCAAATAATTTAACCAACTTTAACCAAAGTTTTGAGTAATGATTTTTCATGCGAAAAGAAATAAGCTTAAGATGGGAGAGAGATTTATCAAATATTCCAAAATCTTTCAAGGTTACTCTGGTTGGTCGTGGGAGTTCTTTAAATGATTGGATGCTTTCTGGAGCGTGTATTTGTGAAGCTTCATCTATCACTCTGTGGATTTTCTCCAGAGAAAAATACCTTGCCTCCTTACTTTGCTCATAAGGTAATGCAGAAACTCAGAACTTGATGGATGGATATCAAAGTGTGGCCTTGCATTCACCCTGAGATGAGAATGGGGAGCAGGGAATGGCTCTGGGACATTGGCTTTATGAGATAGTTTCTGAGCAAGTGCAGCTGTGAGCTCCAGGGCAGGATCCATCCTGACATGAATCATGGGATGAAATTTCTCTATAGGTAGCCATGCATTACCTGCTACAGTCACTTGTTTCAGGGCCACGGTAACTATCCCTGGGCCATTACTTCAAGCGCGTCCCTTGAACCTTTTGAGTACTTTGACTTACACAGAGTCAAAGAGCAGTGATTGCAGCAATACTATTCTGACTACTTTTTTTGTCTTTTGGACAAATCCCCACACCGAAACTAGGTTTAAGCAGGTTTCAGTAAAAAAATATTATTAAAGCAAAAAACTGTTTCCTCCCTACTTTAGGCTCTCAAAACAGAATTCAGCAGCAACTACTGTGCATGTTCCACTCTCTGCTCTCTTTCCCATGCTCAGAAGGGGAGAAGGTAAAACAAGTATTTTATCAGAATGAATTTTAATTTTCCTGGAGACTTGGGCATGCCAAGTGAAGCTCATCCAGTCTGCCTGTAGCTTACTAAGAATTTCACCTTTTATTTTTTCAAAATTTCCATGAAAGCTCTACATATTTTTAATTGTCTGTATTTTTAAAATGTGAATAGATGAATAAAACATTCTTCCTTCCAAACATCAGGGTAATTTGGTTTGGTCTGTAATTTAGTTAAGATTTTTAGGCTTTTTGATTTTTCTTAAATTTTTAAAGCATATGACATGCTACTGTATTTGTCACAAGACAAGAACTGGAGAGGGACTTCTCACAAGGGCGTATAGTAACAAGACAAGGATATGAAAGGGATTTAAACTGAAAGAAGGCAGGTTTAGATTGGGTTTTAGGACTAAATTCTTCCCTGTTAGGGTGGTGAGGCACTAGCACAGGTTGCCCAGAGAAACTGTGGATGCCCTATCTCTAGAAGTGCTCAAGACCAGGTTGGATGTGGCTCTGAGGACTTGATCTAGTAGAGGATGCCCCTGCATATGGCAGGGGGGTTGGAACTCGAAGATCTTTCAAGTCACTTTCAGCTCAAATCATTCTGTGGTTCTGTGATTTGTTCTCTAACTGACCTTACCAGATTATATAGACAATATGTTTCCTCAACCTGAGTATTTTCATCTGAAAATTGAACAGATTCTTTCAATATTTGTAAAATGCATCTGTAAAGATTGCAGTCATTGGCTATAAAAAGACAATGACAATTTACAACAATTAAGAGAATAAGAAAATTATATAAATATTCAGTTTTCCTAATATAAGGAGGGTAGAACATAAATTCAGAAAAGAAAAAATTAAAATTATATGCCACTTAAAGGATTTGCAAAACTGTAAAAAAATTACAGCATAAGATATATATAACAATGTTTTTCTAAAGACTTCTGAATATCCTAAGAGCTCTAAATAGAACTTAAAATGTTTCAGGTTTTGTTCTATTCATCTCTAAGTATGGGATTTTTGTCACTGTTGAATACAGGAAATGGAAGGTAAAAATGTTTGCTTAGTTATTGAGAACTATGTATCTAAATCATGATGCAGGTTGACATTAAATATGATAACACCATATCACTACTTAATATTTCCCTTGCACAGTAGACATGAGAAGGAAAGACAGATTTGAAAATGATGTTACACAAGGAAAGAATTAGAGCCTTAGTGAGAGGTTTAATCTGATTCATGTAGTAAGCAGGACCCATAAAACTTTCTTTGACACACTCAGATTTTCAGAAAAGGAATGTAATCTGAAGGTTGAAATTATAATAATAATATTCTTGGTGGTCTAATGGCATGGATGATGTGCCTAGACCCTTCAGTTCATCCTGGTCCTCTATGATCCAATGAGCATGTGCCAGTGCTTCTTTTTCAGTGGAATTTAAAGCGATACTATCCAGGCTGTAGCAGAAATAGAGAAAAAAAAATACTATTGCAAAGTAATGCATTTCTTGGCAAGAAATGCAAAAATTTTTGGCACCTTGCAATGTTTTAGTGCCATCTGGTGACTCCCCAAAATGTTACAAGAACATTTGCCAAAATGCCTGGATAAAATAAATGCATTGGCAATAAGAAAGTTTTGCACTAATAGTTATGCACAACAAATCTATCAGAAACTCATTCCTTCAGCAACAGGATACAGTCTTTTACCTCACCATCAGAATATGAATTTTAAGCCTATTCTGCATGATAAAGATGGTAAACAAACAAAATATCTTCCCAAGAACTTCCCATGAAAACTGAGAAAATAAAATTTCATGCAAAGGGAAGAGTAATTGTGTTTCTGTAAATGACCCATAATGAGTCTTTCATTTACATTCTTTCAGGACAGTAGTATCTACCCAAAGAACAGATAAGAATTACAGAAAAAGGAAACCTACTGGAGAAAAAGAGGGGTTAAAAACCCCAAAAAACAGCTCCATACAGAATATATTCTTTTTGAAGTAAGATGTGTTGAATTATGCATTTGCTCTTAGAATGGAGAATAGTTTTCTCCAGTAATAAATACATCAAATAAAACCAGTTAGCTTTTGTTTTGATTTTTTTAATGGGACGACACCAAGCAGAAAATATTGCTTATGTACTTCAAACCTTTGTTCAAGAGCTCTAACTTATGGCTCTAGAGTGAGGAGAAAAGCCTGTAAAAATAGTTTCTTCTTACTCAGCAGTCCCTTTTCTGGGTCCAGAATCAAATTAGCTGACTTTGGAAGCATTTTCCTTTATTTTTCAACTGTGCAACACTGATATACCTAAGAGAGATTAATTTTTTCTCTCTCCTGTCTTTTACATCCTGAGTTTTGCAATTATTTACTAAATTTCAATCAATAAATGCAGTGCAAATGTCTTCCTTTTCCAGGTTTCTCACCTGTCACTAGGATCATAATAGGAACGTAATTAGACCATAGAAGTGGTCATAAGCATCTCATTTTCAGTTTCATTAAGGTTAAATATTTAACTTCAGGTTTTAAAGGAACCAATTCTATTAGCTCTCATGCCTTTTTCTCTTCATCAAAGAGATACTGGGCTCTTGCATCTTTGTTCTGACATTTACAGGTAGAGATTGATCCAGTAAGGAAAGACAGCATGGGATGAGATATGAGAAATAATGTGTGACTGGACTTTATGACCTAAGAGATCCTTTTTAGCCTTGTCTTCATTACAGAGATTATAAATCTTCAAATATGTCCAGCAGAAACCATACATTGAGGGCTTTGACCTCAGAGCTTTCAAGTCACCACAGACATTTGTATTGACTTCAAACCAGTTTGGATCTGGCAGGCAGTTTCTTAATTTTGTGAGATTCTCTTGGACTGCTGTGTTCTTTGAACACATTTTACACTGTGCTGCGTTTGTGCAGTCTTGGCTAAATGCTGCTTTATTACCCCTGGTGTTTCTCCTGTCTTTAGGAAGGAGCTGTGGAAGGCTTGCTGTCTCCTGTGAGTTGGGCATCTGCTTTGGTATCATAACAGCATACTGTGAAGAACAAATCTGTGAGTGGTCTGTTTTCCTGTATGGCACTAGTTATCCAGTAGACTGGAGTATCTGCAATTTTTCCAACAGCAAAATTCAGCTCCAGCAGGTTTTTTTGTTTTTATGTCATATTCCTCACCACTCTTCCTGTGTAAATAGTGTTGCTTTGATTTTTTTTTCTTTAATTTGAAGATCTGATTGGAAGGCAAATACTTTAGAACAATTGTCAAGATTCAGAATTTTTCTTTATTACACCCTTGGCATTTCTGTCTGTTTTTCCTTGGGGAGGAAGAAAAGAAAAACCAAAAAGGTCTTTGAGGAGAAAGGAGGTGAGGGATAAGGAGGAAAGAGAAACAAGACATCCCAGTTTATTTTTTGTCACAACATAACCATGTCTCCAGATGAGATACTCACAGTAAGCAGCTTTGCCTTAGTGTGGCACATTTGCACCACTCCAGCCTGTCTGTCACTTGATACAGAATCTGCTTCATTCTCAAGTGACATCCAAATTCAGAGTATCTTTTTCCCCTTCTGGCAGTTCTCAATATAATCTATTAAAACTCTCAGTTATTCCTGACTTCCTCTGCTCCTAAAACCTGTGTGGAAGTGCTCTGGGTTTCTAGTATAGGAATTTTTTACCTCACTAACAGTATTTTTAGATCTACATGACATTCACCTTGCAGACCAGTGTCAGCCAAAGCACGTTATCCCACTGTAAAGGAGAGAACAGTCCCGGATGTCTGAAGCCACTGATGATCCTGTGGAAAATACAGCTTCAATTTTTAGCACGAAAACAGAGCTCCTGTGCAGCTACTTCTGGGTCTCAAGGCACAATGGTAAATATTTACTGAGCACTGTTAGCTCTGTGGGTTGAAAGAATACTGACTGATGCCAATGAAGTGCACTCTTGGAGATGACATGGAGGATTGCTTCTTCCCTTTTAGGCACTTTCAGTCTTTTGTAACATATGAAAGATTATGTTCTGATTTTCTTTCTCTGGCAGAAATACCCTTTCAGTATTTTCATAGTTCTTAGATGGGCTGTCAAAATAGAGAGGTCAAATTTTTTTTTCCTGAAACAAGGCACATGCTTGAAAAAGGTGTTATCAACAGTATCCTAAGTCAGAAAAACAGTGATCTTAATGACAGGAAAGAAACATATTTAAAAATTTCTTTGTGGGAAGACAATTTTAGTAAAAAATCAAGTAGTTGCAGGTCAAAACAAAAACTCATGGAGGTCTCTGTGCATTAAGATCTACTAATAAAAAGAGCAGGAGACACTTCCTGCATAAACCCCATCTTTGGTACACAGCATTTGGTGCAACAACAACATCAGATAAAATGTCTGATGGAACATGACAGGCACAAATAATACATGACCACTTAGAGAAGATTGCACAAGTTCCCTGGCTGGCAGCTGCAGCTGTTGCAGTGTGGTATTCAAGTCAAAAATTGTAAAGCATTGGTCTGTCAACACGTTTTCCATACCCATGTTGTGCAAATCTGCCAGACCCCTTGTTATTCATGGTACCTAAATGTTGTCTGTCAAAAGCACCGGCGTAACTCCTTTCAGTCTGTGATTTCATCATAAAATTGAAAGAAAGTGCATTTTTCTGGCTTTTTTTGAGACACAAATTCATCAGATGTAAGATTAAAGTGACCCTTCTAAGAAAATTCACTCTTTGTGAAAATATTCTATGGTTTCAGCTCAAAATTTGTTGTTATGAAAGCATGAATCAAGTTCTATTTTACAATAAGAATAATTTGGACTTAACAAAAGAGCAAGGAAATACTGATAATTACACCCATTTCAGCCAGATCTTACATCTTAATGAGGAAAATGTAGAAAGCATCTGTGTTATAGTTGCCAAACATATTGGACCAATATAAAAAACCCTAGTTTCCAAACTAATTTAATATTCTCACAAGAACATAAAGTAAAAATTGTTCAGAAACACCATAAATTCTCCTGCAAATGGGACGACTATTTAACAAAGAATTACATGAATAGCACCTATTAATTACAGATGATGATAATAGCTTGTAAAAGAGAAGGTAAAAGCAAAGGTTTTTTAGGGGTAAGTTTCTGGGGTTTACACCAGTACTCTTTAGACAAAGCGAAGTTAAGGTTGTTTTGACAAGCAGATTTGTGTGTAATATCAACTGGGAAGATACTGGCTAGGAGAAGAATATACTATTCAGAAGATATTGTTTTATTTAAACTGAGATTTAGATGTCAGAGTGCAGGTTTTGATTATATATTAAGAAATTCTTCCCTGTGAGGGTGGTGAGGCACTGGCACAGGTTGCCCAGAGAAGCTGTGGCTGCCCCGTCCCTGGCAGTGTTTGAGGCCAGGTTGGATGGGGCTCTGAGCAACCTGCTCCAGTGGAAGGTGTCCCTGCCCATGGCAGGGACATTGGAACTGGATGATCCTAAAGGTCCATTCCAGCCAGTACCGGAATGGGATCTATAGTAGTGTTTGAGAAAAGGAGTCTCAGCTGTAGCTAGTAATTCTAACCTAGCTTCCTCATCCTCAAATAAAATCTGTTCTTCAAGTACTAGGAGAGCTGGTGTTTACGTACTACATTTTTCAGTGGAAAAAACTATTTTTGCCTGTTGGTATGATAACTGGATGAATTATGAATACATTTATTCAAGAACATATTCACTGTATTCGTTTCCCAAGTCTTGTTTAATTTTTTTTTTCTTTTTCTTTTGTTTCATTTTGTTTGCCCCTTCTGCCTTAGCAAATCATTTTAGCCTGCCATAATTTTGGGCATAAGTTGTATTTTAAATCACAAGAGTCAGAAACATTATTCTAATCTTCAACTCTATATAAGAGACTTTGGAAGCCCAAAGCGTGTGAAATAATTTTTGATTAGAGCAGGCCTATTTGATCTTTAGAAACCTGTGGGTCACTGCCAATATATTTGGGTAATGGTACATGCTCCTGGCAGAAGTTGCAGGTCAATGGTTTGTCAAGTCCTGACTAGGTAAAATCACTACAGTAAGAGAGTTGGAAGATCTTGAAAAAGAAATTGAAGTCCATTGGCTGGGACTGCTAAAGTGGCAAGATTACAGTGAGCAGTCACAGTTAGGCAGATGATTCCCATGCTATGACAATTCAATTGTCAAGCGTTGAAAATATGGAAGCAGAAGTTAGTAGAAGTAGGGTAGGTTGTCAGCAGTGGAATGGAAGGTATTTTTTAATTTTTTATTTTTTCATATAATCCCCTTGAAATGTTGGATTATTCAGTTTGGTCTTTTTTTTCCATGTGTGCTACACACAAAACAGTCCACAAAAATTTATAATGAATTATATATATATATATGTATATATATATGCACATATATGTGTATATATATTCATATATATACACACACATACAAATATATGTGCCTGTGTATATATGTATTCTTGCCCCAAACTTGTCTGTATCTGAGTTCTCCATTCTAAACATTCTTTGAAAGGTTTTCTTTCTCTGACATCTGTGAACCTTTTCATGCCTATTTTTCCTCCAGTGCTCAGGCACAGTGAATTTGTCAGATTAGTCTTGACCCTTCCTCAGGGGGCGAGAAAATGCCTGTCCTATCTGGATGCTCATTAGCACTCAGAACCATCCCTGTTACACATGCAGTGTTTGAAGCCTTTTCCTGATAATGATCTTGATGGTTTCAGTTCGCAGTTCTTGTTTTGCTATCAATTTTTTGTAGTCCCATACTCCCTGGCGTTCCCTGAAAAGACCTGTTTTAATGAGATATTCCTGGACTTAGGCATTGGGGAAAAAGGAGGAGGAGAACAATGACATCAATAAAGCCTCTAGTATTCTTTGGGTATCCGGCCAATGACACCTTTAAGATGTGCAGTTCAGTGTTAATTCTGCCACTGACATATGCTGTAAGCTGTGTTACACACATTTCCCATGTCCCCCTCTCTAAGAACAGCGTGAGGGCAGAATTTTTCTGACATCTGTATAATACCCACTGTTTTTGATCTTGCTTTCTTTATTTTCCCAGCTGAGCTCTGCTCAATGTACTGATACAAGTCTGTATCAATGCACATATTTTACCCCACCACCTACAGCAGCAATGTGATAATGAAATGAGTAACCCTTAAACACCTTCCTCTCCCCTGGTTTTTCAGAGCACCACACAAGGCAGCTCTTCAAGCTCATGCCTCATATAATAAGGATTCTGACCTCCAACTGCTAATCCATAGTCAATAACTGATAACCCTGAGGGGCACACCAGAATAGAAGGAGAATAAAGTGGAGGTATCTCTGATGTAGTTGAAGGACAAGGCTGCTGCATGGAACAAGTGTCTTGCCAGACACAGCAGCTAGGAGCAGAGTCCAAATGAGTCTTTCATCTCATACTTTCTAGAGTAGTTTTCAAGTACTTTGTAATTAGGAATGCATTTAGTCCCAGACTATGAGGAAAAACTGAGGGAGATAGGTCCTTTCTCTCTGGAGAAGAGTGGGCTCAGGAGGACCTCATGATAGCATTCCAGTATTAAAAGTGCAGCTACAGTGAGGATGGAATCAGTCCACAAAGAACAACACAGAGAATATGAGAGGCGAAGAGTACAAGTTGCACCAGGGAAAGTTTCACATGGACATAAGAAAGACATTTTATACAGCAAAAACAATCTTTCACTTGAATAATCTCCACAGGGATGTGATGAAGTTCCCATAACTGAAGGGTTTACAAGATGTGGTTGGAAAGGGTGATAATCTCATTTTAAATCTCATTTTCGCACCTTTTACCATGAAAGTTTGGGCCAAATGAGCATTCAAGGTCTCTTCCATTCTGGGCTATTTTATGATTTTATGATCAACGATTATTTATTTAACCAGCAAACAGTTTTCCCTGGCTCCTTCTCTGAGTCTGACAGTCTCACAAATGAAGTTCTGGTCATGGCAAGAGACTGAATCTGAGTCAGGAAATCCTAAGAACATAATCTCTTCTGTATTCTTGGGTCTGACTTGATCAAATTTCTAGCTTGAAGAATTTTTATTATCACTACCAGAATTTCAAATGTAGGACCTCTGGAACTGAAAGAGGGAAGCTGAATCACAGTACTCAGATTGCTGACATTTACTCTGTCTTCTAAATAATGTTATATATAATGTAAAAGAAGAGAATTTCAGTATTTCCCCCTGGTAACTGGAATGAAAACAAGAATTAACTGCAATATAAGACTCAATATACTCATGAAGTACAGCTCAGGAGAGGGGAATGCACTTCTCTCATTCACTGACATCAGACAAGGTTCAATTACAAAGAAGAGGTGGGAATGTTAAATAACGCCTTTTCAGCACAGAGTCTCTAAAACTCTCAAGAGGATTGTAACACACCATCCAAAAAAATAGTGACTACTTTAAAAAACAGGATAGGATTTGTGTATACATTGATCATGCAATGTGTTGGTTGTGGGTCTGGCTGAGAGGGAGCTTATTTCCCTGTTGAACCCTCACAGGTCTGTGCTTTGCATTGATGCCTAGAAATGTGCTGATAACACACTGGTGCTTTGGCTACTGCTGAGCAGCACTGGCACAGCATCACTGCTGTCTCAACATTCCCACACACCATCAAGGGCCTGGGCAGAATTTTGGGAGGACACAACTCACAGCTGACCCAAATTGACCCAAGAGATATTCCATACCGTATGATGTCAGCTCAGATATAAATGCTAAGGGAAGGGGGAGGAAGGGGATATTCATTATTTACAGTGTTTGCCTTCCAGAGAAACTACTACGTGTGCTGAATTCTGCTTCCAGGGAAGTGTCTGAACATCATTTGTTGATTGGAAGTAGAAAATAAACCGATTTTTTTCCTCTTTGCCTGTGCATGTGCAAACCTTTGCTTTTGCTTTAATAAACTGCATTCTTTCAACCAACAAGTTGTATTCCATCTTATTTTCTATCCACTGCCCAGCTGGAAAGGGAGCAGTAGAGTGGCTTCATGGGCGCCTGGCATCCAGCCACGGTCAACCCACCACAGGTGGGAGGAGATGTCAAGCAACTTTTACATATATCAAGAGTTCTCACATCAACGAATGAGCCACAAGTATATAGATGGATATATAACCAATTACAGAGTAGTTTAGATATATTCTTAGCACATTTTTGTTCTTTACAGCCCTTCAAAATACAGTTTTAGAAAGAAATGGAAAAAGAAAATAATAAAGATTTACCATACAGCAGTTATTAAAAACTTGAATAATGAATTGTGCCTCATTATGAAATACTCAAAGTTTACACTCAAAGTGTAAAGTTAAAACAAACTCAAAAAGGGTAGATTTGAATCAGATATAAAGAAGAAATTCTTTACTGTGAGAGTGATGAGACACTGTTACAGGTTGCCCAGAGAAGCTGTGGATGCCCCATCCCTGGAAGGGGATGTTCAAGGCCAGATTGGATGGGGCTTTGAGCCGTTTGGTCTAGTGGAAGGTGTCCCTGCCCATGGCAGGGGGTTTGGAAGTAGATGACCTTTAAGATCACTCCAACCCAAACCATTCCATGATTCTGTGATGATTCTATGAAACTGCTTATGTGGAAGAGCTCACAGTCCAATATACAAGTGAAGACGGAGCAGAAGAGGGGAAAAAGGGTGGGAGAAGAATGGCAATTATTTATGCACCATCACAGAGCTGAGAAGACAACCAAGCTGGCAGTTTCCTCTCAACCTTTACTATTCCTTTTACAATATTCCTTTGTCTGTAACATAAGAAGTGCTTCTGTAATATTACACTCTGACCAAATCTTTTGTCAAGGAGCCTTCTTAGGCTTCTTACAATATAAAGTTACCCTCAGGTCAGTGGATTAAACTCTAAATCTTGTAAGTAAATGGAGATACTTGTGTGAAATATATTTTCAGGTGACAATGTGGTAAAAAAGTTTTTATGGCAACATTTTCTAGTGTCACTTTTCAACTTATTTTAAAATTTTCAGTCTCATATAGACCAAGAGAAGTTTTCAGAGGGTTTCTACTCAAATCCAGATTATTTTTGTTAAAAATTTTCATGTTGACACAAAAACTGGAACAAAGTAGGGTTTTTTTTCATCACAATGTCTCTTGAAGACTGCTTTTGGGTTTGTTTTGCATTTCTGTTTTGTTTTGTTTTTTCTTTCATCCTGCATTTCTGGGCTGAAGGTACACCTGTGAAAGACACAGCCTGAATTCTAGATTCCAGATAAAAATCTGCCCAAAAAGCACCTAGAAAAATAATGACCGTTCTTGTAAATGGTGTAAATCTGACCAGGAATAGTTGTGAAGGAATAAATATGGAACCATGCAATCTCATTTGCACAGTCAGTTTTCATTTGTATATCCATCCTTTAGGAAGTCACTGGGGAAGTGAGTGCAGACACAACCACCTTCTAGTCAGAAAATTAAGGGTCATTAAGAAATTCCGATTAAAACCTAGTTTAATTAGTGGACTGTGTGAAGTCATAGTCAGGTCAGTTCCAAGGTATTTCCTTGTGTGCAGATAGTGAATGCCAAATAGGATCAAAAGAGATTTTAATTACAAAAATGATGAGAAAAGTCAACCAGCAAGGTAAGAAATAGCTCTGTAAAGAAGGCTACATAATAATACAGGCAACACTGCATGCTAGGAGTTCCCAGAGAATCAGACATAATCATAATAAATGATAATGGGCTGTGCAATGTGTACAGTTACATTTTCAGTTCAGAGAATTAAACAACTGCATGCACTTCATAAACCTGTGGTTGATTTTCATGTAGAAGCAAGCACTGTGCAGGGATGTAATTGAATCAAAGGTGCAATCACCGAACCTGCAAATCTGAAAAAAAGTGACTCTGGTTACTCAAAAATGCTCATGTGCTTCCTCCTGTATTGTAGGATCACAGAATCCTAACATTTTGAGTTGGAAGGGACTCACAATGATCATTAAATCCAACTCTTATCCTTGCACAGTACCTTACTAAGAGTCCCACTATGTGCCTGAGAGAGTTGTCCAAATGTTTCTTGAACTCTGTCAGACTTGGGGCTGTGACCATGTCCCTGGGCACTATGTCTCATTATCCTCATGAAATCAATTTTATTATGGTACTTTAATATTTATTTCAGAATGACATCTAGATCTATAACCTAAGATCTTTTAAAGAAAAAATGAAGAGAGCCCACAGACTTATGTATTGCTTAAATATGTTTGACCATTTCCTTGTGACTGCCATACTTAGATCTATAAAAACATTTCTATCTGAGCTCCTTATTTGTTTGTCTTTCTATTTTTCACAGTTCATATAGTTCCTAAAACACTGGAATTCTGAGTTACTCCTGCATGTAAATGCATGAATAATAGAAATTTTTGTTCTGAAGCTGAGCTTATGTCCTACACACATGCATACAGCTCATTACCAAAGCTGAAATAAAGTTTAAGGGCATGAATCAGCAGCATACTACCTTTAACCTGTCACTGTGCAGGTGTACTGAATATTTTTGAGTTCTGGAAAGAGGAAGATGCCTTCACAGCTGGTTGCATGGTATTCTAAGCCTGCAGGATTAATACTGTGCTACAATAGCTGTAGCCACCACAGTCTTTTCAATTATTCACTGCAAGTATTCTACAAGTGTTTCTTGCAGTAACTAGATCAGCATATCCAAAGAAATCTCCTAGTAAAGATTAATGAAAGAAAGCAGATAAAAGAGTCCAAGACTTGACTAGACTTGCTTTATGTGTGACTGTGAACAAATGATGGAAGGATAATAACAAACCTCATAGAAAGAAAGCAAACTCCATGGAGAGGTTCTTTCAAGTCCCTGTGGTGATAAAAATGATAGGACAGAAGGAAGACATAGACATTTGATAACAGCTATATCAACTGATTTCAGGTTGGGAAAATCATTTTAATATAGCAGAAAAATAAGAACAAAGGAAAGCAAAATGATTTAAGACCAAGGTCCCAATATTGGTCTGAAACATAAACAGATAGAGATAACCTGAGGTGAAGCAGAACAGTTAGAACCTGAAAAGCTTTCTAATGTGGGCAAAAACTAGCTAGTTTTATGTCTCATCTTAACAGCTCACCGAAAGGTTTGTACAGACTCTTTCCTGCAATATCAGGATGCTGAATTTAATGGCTGGGATGTTCCTTCCAGTTCCATGCCCTTCCCTCCTAGATAGCATGTCAGAGAGATTATGGGCAATACCAGCTTCATTACAGGTAATTATAGGGACTTACACTCTTTCTGAGTTACAGAAGGATAGAGTTTATCTAGTGATTTACATGTAAGAGGTCATCCAGAGCAAAAGGATAATTTTAATTGAGGTTTTAATTAAAATATCTGCTTTATAACGGCTTTTCCTGTTCTTAATGAATGTGTTCCTCTATGCTTATTGATTTATATATTAATAAAGAAAAGTCTAGCGTCAGGTTTGTTTACTGATTCTTTCAGGATTTGTTTAGTGCTTTAAAGCAAAATCAATTTTTGGAAAAAAAACCTGAGGAGGCAGAGAGGTTGGGTGTCATGGAATGTTTGGCTTGAGGACTGAAAATCAGATCAGTATAAATGTGACTATATGAATTTATAATTATTTTAAAAAGGCAACTATATCTGATATCAAAAGTTGAGGGGACTCACAGCTTGTCATGCAAGTTCCTGAGATCATTTTGCCTTCTACTAATTTTCACCACATGTTGGAACTCTAAAATTCTTTAGGGAACCCTAAAAGTCTTAGGGAAAGGCACAAAAATAGAGTGTATTTGCCCCAATGCAGAAGGGATTCATTTTCCCTGAAAATGGCCCGGGGTTCTGAAATTAGATAAATTTAGATGTAAGAAATAACAAAATATATAGGATAGAGGCCTCTTCTCTTAAATTGCAATGAACATCTCTGTGGAACTTGTTTCATTTGAATTCGAATAACCTGAAGGTTTAACAGAATGTTTAATATGGAGAATTTAAAAATTGATTATTTCTGAGAAAAAATGGCATTAAATCTGCAGAAATTTTGCTTTGGGTCAGTATCATGATATAGGAAAATTTTTCTCATAAAAACCAGGGTCTTCCTTCAAATATAGAATAGATCTAAAATCTATAGAATAGATATTGCTAGATTTATCCTCAAATTTGCCTTCAAACAGCTAGTTCTCTTCAGACACACCACAATGAAAATGAATGGTGGATTTAAGTTCTCTTCATGACTTGTCAAGTACCTGCTCCCCCAGAAATTAGGGACATATTGAGAGTAACCATGTGGAGGTGGTTACCTATATGATGAAAATAATCTTTTAATTTTCTTTTCCATAGTTTAGGGATAAACAGATGTAAAGTGAACTGCCAAACCACTGGCACAGATCAGATAATTCAGTCCTACTGTAAGAATATTCGACACATTATGCAATATTATTAAAGGTTATCTGTAAAATTACAAAATAAATAGACTCTCATTTGTCTCTTGATCGTAATGTACAGTCTGGAAAGAAAACTGCCTGACTCATATCCAAGAATGTGTTTGCATGTTTGGTAGTTAGAGAGGGAGAAAAAAACACCTCATGTCTTTTACTTGTACTTATCTAAAACTAGGGAATAAGGCTTGCTGTAAATTTTGCTAAAACTTTCTGATGGAAAAGTTGATCTTTGGTGAGATATCTTCTTAATGAAAAAAAATGTTATTTTCAGAGAAAGTTTTTGTCTTTCCTTTACAAAATTACTCCCAGACAAAAAAAATTCTGAAAAATAAACAAAAGTATTTTCCTGTGAATTTTGTCCCAATGAATGAAAATCTCTTCACCTAATTATATTCCTGCCTTTAGGGATACAGCCATTTAGTGCAGGAATTTAGTCCACCCTTGCTTTTCCCTAGAATCAATAAAAATCAGAGGAACGACCAGTTATTGATGTCTACAGTGAAATGGATCTCACTCTAAAAGTACTCATTTTTGTCCCTTTAGCTACAAATAAAGCTGAGATACCAAGTTCAAATATGCAGAACTCTCAAATCAGGTTAAATGAATTCAGCCCTAGCTGTCATAGCAGCATTAGTTCCTGTGACTTTTGTTCTCCTTCTAATAAACATTGGTCAGGTTTTGGCTGGGCTACAGTTAACTTTCTTCACAGTGGCTGTTTTGGATTTGTGCTGAACACAGGGTTGATAATATAGAGATGGTTTTGTTATTGCTGAGCAGGGTTTACACAGGGGCAAGGTCTTTTCTCTTTCACACTGGTGAGGAAGTTGGGGATACACGGGTGGCTGGGAAGAGACACAGACATGGAAGGGGACCCAAACTGACCAAAAGGATATTCCAAACCCTACGACATCATGGTCAGTGTATAAAGCAGGGGAAAGAAGGAGGAAGAGGAAGGATATTTGGAGTGATGGTGTATGTCTTCCCAAACAACTCTTACTTGTGATGGGACCCTGCTCTCCTGGAGATGCCTGAACACCTGCCCGGTCAGGAGAAGCCATGAATTAAGTATTTGTTTTCCTTTTGTGTTTAGTTTTATCCCAACGCACATTTTGTACCTTTCACCCTTAGAATTCTGTCCCTGATCCTTCGGGCAGGAAAGTGAGTGAGTGGCCTGGTTCTTGGTTGGTGGCTGCAGTGAAACCACAACAAACAGCAAGGAAGATCTCCAGGACTTCATCTCCCCTAATGTATGGCAGATGTTCAGCTCATACTTGATGCATTACCTCCTCCTATCAAGACTGAGAACTATGATGCATTACGTCAAGGAATTAATCCCAAAAATGAAATTAGGAATGTGAAGTGCCAGAACCGTGGCTTCTGCAAGATTTTTCAGATATATGTTTTGGAACTGAATAGGTCCGTTTGGAGTGAAAACACTTAGGGGGTTGAGAAAAAATCATAAGATTTGCCATTGAAATTCCATGCTTGTGAAAAGTGTTTTTTGGGGGCAGGCTTTTGTTACTTTTTTATTCTTTTCTTTTATGTATTTTTGGGAGGTTTTTTCATCCAACCATCTCAGTCAGCAGTGGCATTTTGAGTCCTTCCCCGCATCTTCTGACAGGACTGCAAATTTTCCAGAAGCTCCTTTTCTCTCAGGGAAAAATTGAGAGCATTCCACCTAAGGTCCTGATGAACATGTGGGTTATTCTCTCTGAATGGTTGGTCAGCCAGCGAAGGGGCAGCATCCCCATTTGAGGTAAGTCCAGGGAGAGTTTTAGCTCAGGCTGTACAGGGGGTTCCCATACTCAGCAGCATCAGTCAGGGTGGTGTGAGCGTGCATGTTTGCATGGCAGCTCACACAGGTAGGGTGAACACAAAGGTGCAGTCTCCCTCCTGTTAACTCAAGAGGAAAGCTCAGGAATGGTTTCCACTCAGCAGGGTGCCAAGTCCCCAGTGTGTGTGTCAGAAAGGATTTGGCAACACAAACAGAGCTGCCTTGGAAACATACAGGGGTCATCTAGGTAAGAGGCTGTAGGGAATGCCAGATCCTGGCACTGGCATCAGAGTGTAACAAATCCTGTGAAAGAAAGAAATACTGCTACAATGCATGATATATATAAACAACTCTCATGACTCCTAAGATGCTTTCCATAAACCTTATTTTCAAGGTCTTCTATGGTAAATAGTCCACCTGCATAGGCAGGCAAACCTAAGCTTGAAGGACTCAGAGTCATAGAATCATGAAGATTCAAGTCTAACCTTCAGTTGAATATTACCATGCCCACTAAACCATATCAAGAAGTGCAATATCAGCTCCTTTGTTGAACACTTCCATGGATGGTGACTTCACTGCTTCCCTGGGCAGCCTGTTCCAATGATTAATCAGAACCCTCAGCCTAGCACATAACTGCAGACAGGCAGGACACTGTGGTATATAGCATTTGCTGTGCATTCTTCTGAAAGTAAAGCAGTCAAAAATGTAACTTCAAACAATCTGAGTGAAAAATATCTCCTTCTTGTCCAATGTTGTTTTTATTACATCACTTCCAGGCCCAAGGAGGGCTTCTGCCTTCCCCAGGGTGGAAATGCTTACGTTACTCCACATTCCTTCCCACACTAGTAGTCCACCAAGGCAAACACTACTTTTTGGATTTATACTTCTGTCTAGGAGATTGCCTGTTTCGCCCTTCTCTCCAATGCTTTTGGCTCAGAGAACCAGCAATTAGCAGTGACCCAGAATCCAGTCCTTGGAGTGCATGGTTGTATAGTTTTCTCTGCTCTGACTGGTATCCTGGGTGATAAGTTTCCACTGACTTGAGTATAATGTGGGATTTTTACTATTTAGAGGCTGTTTTCTGCTAGAAAAATTAAAATAAACTTTGAAATTATCACAGACATTGTTATAAGACAAATAGCTGTGTCTACATCTCTTAAAGGTAGATATTATGAAATTTCTGTGTCTGTCTGAAATATTTACTTTTTTTTTTAGATTATGGACTCCTACACTTCATATCTGAGACAGAGTCATGTAGTCTTGTTTGATGGAAACTGTTGTGCTTTTGTAGCATAGCATTACAGAATATGAATCTTAGAAAAACAGAATCAGATAAACATAGAATCATATAAACACTAAATCATAGAAACATAGGATCATATAATAATTTCCACCACTGTTTCTGAAATTAGTATCTTCTGTTGTGCATAGTCTGATGAATCTTCAGTCCCTCATGTGATCAGTCTCAGATCTGATCTTCAATTTCTTGGGTAAAGGGGACATACAGTCTTCGTCACTTCCTCCTCCTTCTCTAATGCTCCCTTAAGGTTTAGTTTTTCTGTACCTAGTGTATTTGTGCACATGTACAGATATCTGTGTTTGCTGTGATTTTTAAATTCTTTGACTAATTTTTAGCCAGATTTGATAATAGTTTAGAACAGATCAAAGATTCAAACATAATGAAAACATTACAAGTTTAGTAAAAATGGGTATGTGAATAGGGAAGAGAAATTTTTCAAATGCTTCCAATACACACCTATGTGAGGGAAAGTCTTCAGTATCAGCTCATACGTTAAACAGCAGATATCAAAATGAGCAAGAACCTCTGTAAAAGACCAGCTCTGGAAAATACCATCCAATCTCTAGATCTAGGTCTAGAAATTAACCACTTGTTTCTACAAGTTGTGGAAAACCAGAAGTCATTAGTTCCCATTCTTACAGAAAAAATAATCCAAACCAAAACAATTTCTCTTTCTTGATGCCAGTTTTTAAGGATGCAAATGTTGCTATTTGTGATCACTGACTTAAGAGTTTTCTGGCATCTTCAGACCATGCTGGCAATGTTAGGAAATGTAGGGGGTTATTTGATTTCTTCTGAAACTCCCCTTGTTTTCATACTTGTGTTGTTTTTTTTTTTTTTTTTTTTCTTGGATAAATACAGTGAGCTGCTGTTGGTGCTTTTTATTGTTAGCAGAAGACCTTTAAAAACCTTTCTGAAGGTAGTTTTATGAAATGCCATGCAGGGAATGAATCCTGATGACATAGAGGTGAATTTGAAGTGAGTCACAAATACTTACTTGCTGGGGCATGCTTGGGCTTCTTTACAATATTTCTTAGGAAAAGACAAGCACAAAATAGAAAGCAGAAGGATGCATCTTTTGGCCATGCCTCTGGAAAATATGACAAAGCACTGTATATTTTCCATGTAGTTTTTGAGTAAAAGTCTTGAAACTTTGGAGAAGCAGTTTTGGTCTGAGGTGGAATGTTAAGGACCTGAGACATGAGAACCTGGTGATGGATTCTGCTGGGGAGAGCTGGTATTTATTTTCTGCTTGCTGTGGAAATGGGAAAGGATCCTGGCTGCTCCTTCTACCTCCTTTCCAGAAAGAATTTTTCTACATCACACTGCCTATGCTCCTACTACACAGTGTATCTGACAGCAGACCTCTTCCAATGCAGAAGACAACTTTTAACAACATCTTACAGTTTACAGGGGAAAAAAATAATCTGAGGGACAGACACTGTGACATTCTTAAGAGTAAGAACCCTCTTCTGTCAACGTCTCTAATTTGCTTTTCTTTCCTTTCTCCTGAGCTCTGTTTGCCAAGTAGAAACAAATAGGAACAAGCGTCTGATTTCAAGAATGTGCTTGTAACTTTGAGTATTGTAAAGCTATACCTAGGGCAGCCCAGAAAGCTAATTGATCTCTAGAGTTCCTGGATGGCAAACAAGACATCCCTCTGGTCCTTTCTAAGACCAGAGCAAATCAGGAATGCACAGATTTGCTGCTTAGCAACAGGACATAAATCTCTGTGAACAGAGATATTTTCTATTAAAATTACAGAACCTAGAGATTAGTATTGCCTACTTATTCATCCCGTCCTTGTCCTGGGGCTAAGGGAACACTCCTGGTGATGCCTTACCAGCTCTGTTTGAAGTGTCCCAGACCAGTGTAGTCTCCATGTTTGGTCTCTTGACACAATTCTGTTTTAAAATCACAGAATCATAAATATTGGAAAAGATCACTAAGATCATTGTGTCCCAAAGTTCTTACTCAACTCTCAGTAAAAAACAAAAGCAAGCATTTACAAAATACTATTTCTTTTTTTTTTTTTTTTTTTTTTTTAAGTCTTTTGAATGTGATTTTGACTTCTGTGTTAGGTTAAAAGAAAGAAATAACTGTCTGCATGTCAGGGGATTTTGAGCCACACTATGAACTGCTTCTGAAAATTTTACCCCAAGCCTGCCTCCCACCTGCTCTGCTGTTGCAAGGAATGACTTTATGCTCTGCATGGTAGCACTCTGACTGCCCAGTTTCCTGATCAAGGGGAACTTGAAGCCCAGCCAGCTAAGAATCTTTTATAAACAGCAGGGACTGAAATGGTTCTGCCACCTTTATAGTAGCAATCACTGGTATCAGTGACCCCATAAAAGGGCATTAGTTAGGAAGATGTGTCACACAGTTCATTAGAAGCCACGTAAATTTAGGCAACAAAAAACTTACCATTGGCTTTCCTGGCTTGCTTTCTGAAAGAACAACTTAGTTGTTTTTCTCTCTGTTTCAGCAAAGGAGTTTCATCAGCCAGGTCCAGCCTGGGAGTTTCAGTACTAGTTCTAGCAGCACTCAGTCTTTTCTGTTTCCTTTGATTTCTCCCAGTGTAATGACTTACTACATCAAACAAAGTTTGAGTCCATTTTTCCCCTCTTATATATGTTCCTAGAGCTCAGCACTCACATTTGTTCTAGTTATCTAAGCCTCTTACCCTTCCTCTGTACTTAGCTCTGTTTCTCACCACATTATCCAATTAGTACCTCACTAACGATCCTGTGGCTGCCTCTTTCCTCTGACCTAGCACTATTTACACCAGCTCAGTTATGCTCTCTATTGATACTCCTCTCACCCATTGAAGACAATGGGAATGCTGTCTTGTTTAAACGAAAGTCCATAAAAATCTTTTGCTGTATAAAGATCTAAAATGCCCAGCAATAAAATAGCACACCGTGGCTACCCTTGGTGCTGGGCATATTTGATGCTGTTTGAGTGCATAAATGATGTTGAATACGAAATGACCTTTTGTTTTCATTGCACTGATGCAGCCCAGTTTACAACAATATGCCATGCTGACCCTTCAGGAATTCTCAGTATATTAAATATTCTAATGCTGGTTTTTGGACTGTAGTAATAGGTTTGATTGGTTCCATATAATGAGTTTCAAAGCCAGGACTTCCATATTTCTGCTCCAAGAACAAGCTTTTGTAAGTGTGGTTACTGCTTTTTTAAGAGTAGTCTCTAGTTAAATATTTTTGGGTATTTTTGGAGAAGAAAATGCCTATTACATTAAGAAGTATGGAACAAAACCGAGAAACAAAGTTAGAAAATAAGTATGGTCAACATTTTATTTATATTTCAAGGCAGACACAGATCAAGTGATTTTAACTCTGTAGCATATTGAATTACTTAAAGCCTGGGGTTGTGATCTTATCCAACTTTTAGAAATTATGTTGGGTCAGGAGAATCTATCCCATCTAAACACACACATAAACACACTCTAAACTCACTCCAGTGAAAAGTTAGAATTGTCAGTAAAGGCCATTGTTCACAAAAATCTGCTTGCTTTTATATGAATTATTGTGACTGGAGACAGCTGTGCTTTCTGACTTATGGATAAGGAGGTAAGCATTTACTTATGTTTTCTTACTCCCACAAGTATTTGAGAGAAAGACTAAAATTTTATATTTGAATGATTTGCATGGAAGAAAATTTTTTTGCAAGATGAAGTACTTTGGTCAACATTCAGATTTAATCTCCATTTAGTAATTAGTTGAAGCATGGGTAATTAGATGTGCATATTATAGAGTACATATGACTTAGAAGCACATCTCCTTACGCATCAGTGGGATGTCTGCTCCCAAACCAATGGTATTTTTTGAAAGGCTTCTCTGAAAGTTTGCACACACCAAAATTCTTCATATCATTCCTATGTATACATTTCTTATTAAATATATAGACATATGGAATTTCATAGCCCAGTACAGGAGTGCTTCAATAGCAAAGCAGTCCAGTTTCCTTCTCAGAAGCACAGTACCAGGTTCACAGAGAGATTTAAGGGACAGATGGGTGCGCATGTTGCTGTTGAAGAGAATGTATGACCTAGCACCTTCTTCATGTCTGACATTTATGCCTCCAATGGCTGCCTTACTAAGGAAAACATATGCTGATGCACATGTTATCTAGGGCAAATGGGAAAAACTAGTTCTCTTGCACCTGGTATGACAGAAACATGACTTGAAATTAGAAAGAGAAGAAATTTGTACTACCTTAAGACTATCGCTGACCTTCATTAGGGATCAATGGGACCTCAACTGCCAGTTCTTCTTGGAGAAGACACAGTGTCATATGGAAAAGCTGGAGAATTATCCCTCTGTGAAGCTGGTCATGCATAAGATCATAATCAGTTCTCTGAATTGTTGCCTTTTTATCTTCATGACTTCAGTCTGAATTGACTTTCATCTTGACTTTAAAATGGAGATTGCAGAATAGGTCATAAACATAGAGAAAAAAATTAAAGGCAATCAAGCAGTCACACCACATTGTCTCAACATCTCTTATTTTTTTAATGTTTGACTTTTGATGTGAATTCCCATTCACAGGTCTTTGTCAGGCACTAATTTTCATAAATACAAATGTTACTGGAAATTCAAATATACTTATTAATAATAACTTAAGAAAGTACAGTTTTCTATGTATAGACCACATTCAAAGAACTTTGCTCACAAAAAGAACCTGGAAGACTAGATGTCACATACAAATCTTGTAAAAATGTAAGTAGAATTTGATGCTATTCTAATATCTTAGAGGGTAAATTATTAATGTTCAGCGTTAAAGAAAAAAATGTGTCTTCTGGGTAAATACACAGCCTTGCTTGAATGACATTCATATACCCTCGCTCTGAAACTATGAGGAGGAAGAAGTCAATATCTTTAGAATGTGAAATGTGGAATGCTAAAAGAAATATAGTACCAAGATATGAGCTTTAAGTTTCTAAATACTATCTATCCTATCTATACTATCTATCTATTCTGAGGCAAGAATTTTTCCATGTTGCTCTCAGACATGTTAACAGCTATCAAAAAGTCAGTACAGCATTTAATTTTAATATGTACACTCACAGTTTATTTACATGCAATACATACATAAGCACACATGTACCTATGTGAATTATTTATATATAGATTAAATGAATGTTATATATACACACACATATATATGTACATTCATTTGTAGATACTCACTTTCATCTTCCAGACCATTTGTAATGGATAATAAATAAATGCATATATGTATCTATAGACAAAGGTACATGAAATGTACTATATAGAACAATGTACTATATGGAATAATTTTTCTCTTGCTATTAAGGAAAATGTGATTTCCAGATGTTTTCCCACCTAAAGTAACTCTGGGCTCTGGGCTTTGTAATGGAGTTTTTGGAAATCATTGCATCTTTGCAGAACAACTATCTATGACCTAGGGAGGAAATCAGAGCTCCTTTATATGTTTTTATTTGATAAATATTGTAAAATTTGTTTGTGTAGACATTTGTTAATTTGTTGTTGAAGAACGGGGAGAAATTCTTGGCTTGGGGGCTTCAATCTTCTTGAGGTATTTTTGGTTGAATATGTGTTGTTCCACTGATAGGTACAAGCTAAGCATTATATCTGTCATTTCCAATGGAGTTGGAAAACAGTCCCTAATTTATTGATTTTTATTTTTAAATTTCTTCCCTGAATGTTATTTTCTACAGTCTGTTCCCTGGGAATACACTGGCACCTTGGTAGCTGCTGGGGTATGGATATGGGCAGTGTTCTAGTGACTTCTGTCTGTCCATACACACAGCCTCCAGGCTCTGAGCATGTGAAAGGCTCATTATGTGCAGACATAATGAAGTCCTTACGAATAGAAATGGTTACTGCTGTCTTTCATACACAATTTTTATATTCGTTTCTGAATTTGGGGAAAGAATAGATTGTGGATTTTAGGAGTCTTACGATACTTTTATATGAGCCCTTCTTCCACTTATCTACTGTTTCAAGGTGTTGTCTTATTCCTTCTTCAGCCTTTAGAAAATGTTTTATTGATATACAATCTTCCAAGTCTATCTCAGCCTTCAATCTTCCAAAATAAGCCCTGAATGACCATTAAACAACCATTTCTAATCTTTTCTTGGGTTGCCTCTAGACCAGCCTATATATAGGTTGACATTCAAGAGTACTAGCCACCTTTAATCCATTCTTTTTAGAGTTAATAATTTATTTAGGCACAAGTACATTTCCTAACATTGATTTAAGGATTGGTTTAGCCTGAAGTTAGAGAAAAATCAGGAGTGGATATACCTTGTTATATTGTGTCCTATGTAAATTCCAGACCTTATTTATCAAGGAGGTTTGATAAAATATTTAAGAAGAAAAAATCATTCTATTGTAAATCAGTGGGATAGGAATAGGATAGAAGGGTGTTTGTCTTCTTAAACATTTTGAAATAAGTATAAAATTAAGATTTTCAACATTGATGGTGGTTTTGGGCGTCCTATTTGGGCTGTTTTGAAAAAGTCTGATTTCCAGGGCATGTGCTGATTGTGTAAAATCATGTTTCAAAAATTTGCTTAAAATCAAGTACCTAAAGGAAATAAGTTTTGAAAAGGAAACCCAGAACAAATTATTTGGCCTTTTGATGCGTTTACTTTTTTTGATCTAAAAATTATGAGGAAAAAATTTTTCTTTTACTCGTCTCACTCAGATAATAATGTATTTGAATGAAAAATGCAACATCCTGTGAAGAAAGATTGTAGGAAGTTACTGCTGTCACTGGTTTGAGCATTCATTAACACAGCTCACTATGCATCTTTCTTGGTTTTGTTCTAGACTAGAAGGATATTTGATTATTTTCATAAAAAGTGGCTATCTTGCAGAAAAAAAGGGTTTTTTATGGGTTTGCTCATTGTATAGAGATATTGATTCAATGGATGTTTGGATATTTTTGGAGATGTTTTTTCCCCCAAATCACTAGTACTTTATTTACCATTTAATATAACTTTTGAGTACTGTCAAATTCTTAGAGATTTGACAACAATCCCAGAACTCCTAGAATCCTTTCTGAACCCAAGTTAGCATGCAATAAAACCAATTATCTGATTTTCTATTTTTTATTTTAAAATTGTTTTTAAGTTGCAAAAATAAAGGTATAGCAGTAACCAGAAGAGCAAAGACCCTCGATGTGATAAGCGTGGCACTGAGCCTGGGTGACTCTACACCACTGAGGAAGCATTAGCTGCCCTGAGCATGGGCCCATGCTGCCAATATCCACACCAATTTAAGTCCTGCTCAGACAGGACTGGCAGCACCAATTAGGAATGGATTTTCCTGGAGATATCAGCCAGCTCAGAGGAAGAGCAGGACTTCCACTCTTCATGTGAATTATGGGCAGTTTGGAGGACAGAGGCATCCAAGAGCAGGTTTCATGGAGACATCATAGCAACCTTCCAGTATCTGAAGGCAGCCTGCAGGGGAGCCAGAGAGAGATTCTTCACCAGGAGCTGTAGGGATGGGACCAAGAGTAAGGTGTACAAATTGAAAGAGGGGATATTTTGATTAGCCATATGGAAGAAATTTGTGTTTGGATGGTGAGATACTGGAACAGGCTCCCCAGGGAGGCTATAGATATCCAAAACCTATTATTTCCAAGGCTGTTTTTCAGGGATAAAATTCTTCACAAGCAAAAATTTTCATTGTCAATGTAAAGCTGAACTGAGCTAATACTGCATGATTTTATTGAGAAAATAAAGGCATGTATTTAGAAAAAATACATTTATTAACAGAGATGTAGGGTTTTTAATGTATTTTATGCGGCTGTTTTTTCTCCACTATTGTGCTACGGCGTGTCTGTCTTGTATTGTTTGTTCATTAAGATTGCTGTACAATGGATTTAAGGCTGTTTGTTCTCCCCACTCATCTGCAAACAACAATAAAAAAAAGAAACTTTCTTCTAACTCAGAAAAATATTCCCTGTAGATGTTCTGCTACTCTGGAGGCTACACATCTCCATAAAGATTTTTCATGTCCTACTGCTCATGTCCTGCAGCCACACCCCCTTTGAATTGTGATCTTATCACACCTCCCAGATAAAGCAGTATACAGTCAGTCCCAGGGAGAATAATCTCCAGAGCCATATCAGGGCTCCCAGACCCTTGTGCTGATTACTTATTATACGTCTTGAGATTTTTCCCCCCATCAACCCATGAAGCCAAATACCACTGTGGGGTCAAGAAGTGGATCTTTCAATATTGAGAGAGTAGAGCTTGGCCAGCCAAAAGAACTTTAATCCTACAGCTTTGTGGAAAAGGTGTGCAAGTTAATGTGACAGCTCAATTTCCCAGGAGAAGGTTGGAGAACATTCCAGAAGAGCTAGCTGTTAAGTTTGTATGATCAAATTCATGTGAAAACAGTGCATTTAAAAAGAAGACATGAAGATGCCATTTTGGCTCATAATGAATTTTTTTTGTTAGCAGCAGCTTGAGCTGCTTTGTATTTTGATAATTTTTGTCTACAGAAGCAGTTTAGTTTTATTTGTAAGAAACCGGAATTGGATGCAGGAGATTTGGGTTCAAATTCCATATGTGACCTTGGACACACCTCTTCCCCATTGAAGCTCATTTTCTCCCATGAAGAGTAAAGATGTTGATATTTCTTTCATTTGTCCTATCCTACCTGACTGTGAGCTCTAGATTTCAGAGTGAGTCGGTACCACCTTGCTCTGTGGGGCCATCTTCACAGCTGGCTACTGTACTCCTATAACCCCTGGAACAATGGTAGTTCTCATTAGGGACTCCTCTTTAAAATGTGCTTTATCATGGCTAGAGAAATCCTCTTTCAGATTATTAATTAAAATGAAATTCAATTCCTTTCAACTATGGACCATGACATTTGCAGTGGGAACATTAAGGGCAGAGAAATTTAAATGAGCTATCTTGAAACTTTTGTGTTTGAAGGCTGAAGATGCATTTGCCCTCTCCTCCCCTCCCTGTATGCCCAGTTTCAGATCCATTGCTTATTGACTGATAGACTTATTGGTGAATTCTACAGCAGTGATCCAGCCCAGGGAGGTCAGCAGGGTGCAATTACCAGCAGAACAGGCTTGGGTGTGCTTCTGAACTACCCCTCCCTGCACAGCTCTTTCAGTATGCATATCACATCTCCCTGCTTGTAGCAGGCTGATGAGTGTGTGCAGTTAGTGCAGGCACACACATACTTCTGCGCTTTCCCTGAAAGTGGAGCATTAGCAACTGCAGTCAAAACGCACCGTTGCTTCTTCTGCTCTGATCCGAGCAGCAACTGTCTAATTCTGTCTGGAGGAGCTAGGAGACAGCACTGGAGGCAAGTTTAAAAGGACCTAGTGACACCCTGCTGTCACATCTGGTTTCAGGGACCTACTTATTAGTAGTCCATTTAAAATCACTTTCCTAGTCCCATCTGTAGTGCACGTTCTGGAGAAGTGGCTGGCTGGCAAGGAAGGAGCACGCTGCTGAAGGTATGTTGCAATCCTCTTTACCTTACATGTTGTGCTGAATGTTTTTGTCTGTACATCTCGCTTGCAGACATTCCTGGTATATGCAGTTTTGCACTGAGAGCTGATGGAGAAGGGCTTTAACAAATCATAGCATTAGGAATAAACAGGTAATCTGTTTTGGTTTTTCCCCCTTCAATTAGCCATGCTGATTGTTTGTTAAGGGGTAAATTTAAATGTCTGGAATAAACTTTCTGAAAAGATGACAACTCTGACAGCATGTAGCATCACAAGCAAATAGACTGCTGTTATTTCTATCAGGGGAAAATGTCCATTCATTGGTTGTTTAACTGTGGGCATGGAACATTACTTCCAAAAGGATGTGTTTATTAAATATGGGCTGTGTATGCACTTCCAGCTGAAATTTGCATACATGTTTTGAGATTTGAAAAAAAGACTCCAACTTTCAAAATGCTCTGGACTGCAGCACACTTCTTTAAAAAACAGAAGTGAGCCAGGCTTTTCCTTTCACTTAAATTCTTTTACTGGCATATATTCATCTAGTAAAAGTCTTTGCCAAATACAAGAAGTTTGCTGTTATTGCATTTCCATAAATGTAACAGCTGTGAAGAGCATGAATATTCATAGTGTTTAGATTTTTGCTCCAAAGATTTTTATGATAATTCTGACTTTTCAAAGGCAATGGGATTTTAGATCAAATAATTATGCGGGTTGAGATATTGTGATAAGCCATGTATAAGGGTTTCCTCAAAAAAACCCCATTATAGATAAGCATATACTGCAGTACATAGCTGACTGTACCAGTTATTTACTTGCAGCCAACTTGATCTGTTGCTTTTACTTGTGAATTCTTTTGCTAACAGGTCTTCAGCAGTCAAAATCAAGTACAGTTCAGATGCTGGTCTCTAATGGGATGGTATTTCCCTAATGCTATACGGCTTTAAAACATTTCCAAGGCATTGTTAATTTTATGATGCTTAAGTTTTAACTTGGTGCATCCTGCATTTTCCCTTACTGAAAACTTATTTTGGGATGTTTCTAAGGTCAGAGAAGCCCACTACTATCTCAGTGTATTTTAAGGATGTAAAGTGATTTAAGTAATCTTTCCTTAGGAAAATTCTCCTGTCAGTAGTTTATCAAAATTGTATGAGCAGCAGAGATGGTCCTCCCCTGCAGGTAGAAGTAGAATGGTCTTGAAACTACATAGGCAACATATGTTCATGTGTGTCTAGAGATAATTCATCTAAAAAAGTTAAATAATCCTAGCTGCCTCTTGATCTCAGTGACTTCTCTATTACTAAAAATATTTCATTAATGGGTCATACTGCAGATTTCTGTAACTTCAAAGTGAAGAAAACAACCAGACAGGAATTGTGTTATATAAAACCATCTCAGAAACCCTCTTAAGGCATGTTGTAATTATTTCTTTAAAAATCCTCTCAGTACTTGGGAAGTACCGGGAGCTGTGGGGTACCTGCCTCTCAAAAATGTGACAAGTGGAGCTATCCATGCATGCTCAAATTGAATTTAACATTCCTAATGTCCAGGGGCACCTCTTTGGCAGACTGTCCTCACTCAGGCTGGACTGTGCTGCTCACCACTGGCAAGGTCAGCCTGGCTGGAGAGATGTGCCTCCCAGCTGCTCCAGCCCTCAGCCCAAGCTGAGCTGTCACTTAGTGTCTCCTCCTCAGGGGACAGGGAAAACTCTTTGTCCCTTTCATCTGTCATTTTTAATGACAACCGAATCAGTCTGGGGCTTAGGTGGAAAGTTTCTGGTCATCCCCTCTTATCCACCTGCCTCCAGACAGCAGATACGCAGGGACTGCAGACATAAAATACATTTAAATATGTAAAAGAAAAAGAACGATTTAATGGGTGAGAACCTGTTTCCAGGGAGAGGAAATCAGACGACTCTCCTGCAATCAGTAGGAAATTGTTTACATGAACAGAAGTTGTTTACAGAGGTGCAAACTGGTGCAAAATCTCACTTTCCCTTGGTGCTGTTTGAATTTCTGTGACCTGAAGACCTGGCTCTGTTCCTTTAAAGTTTGGCTTTATTCCAGGAAAAGTAGCCAAAATGGGGAATTTGTCTTTTCACTCACTAGGTAAAAAACCTGTCTGTATATGGTGACAACAACAGATATCTGAGAACAAACACCTTTTTCCTTTTTCCACACCAAAGCCTAGGAAAAAAAATACAAAAAAATCCAATGAAAAACATCCTCCCAAACATCTCTGTTTAATTCCCTTTAAGACATATAAGGTCTCCTCTTCTGCTTTAATGTGCATCAGGCTCCTTCCTGACCTCCACCACTGGGCTGGAGGATGCGAGAGTTAATTCACTTTGACCCCTTGGCTGCCTCAGCCCTGCTCTTCTTCAGAGCAGATTTGTTGATTATATCAAATGCAGCCGCTGATGCGCTTCTCTTCTGCCCTGCGAGTCAGAGCCGGCATGCGGAGCCTCGGGTGCGTTTGGTTGAGTTACAGTCTCAGCCCCAGCACTGCGATTCCCGAGCCGACCAGCCCCCTAGTGTTTTGAGGTATTTGGTGCAAAGAGGTCTCTGCAGCTGTTGCTTGCCTTTAGCAGACGTAAAGAGGGGGATTTGAAACAGCTCACAAAAGCTTAATGGATTTATTGGAATCTAGAGTGATTCATAAAGCCATACAGCATCAAAATCTTCTGTCCGGAAAAAGCAAGAGCTGGGTTTTGTGTACTTTTAGAGTGCCAAAACCTCTAAGACTGCCACTGCTGCATGGCTGTGAGCCTATCAGAGGCTGCTGACACACAAACTGCTGCAGAGTTGTTGTAGAAGACAGTTAGTTGTTTACACACTGTCACTGGGATTTCTGAGAGCATCCTGTATCACACACACAGGCTGCAGCACTGGAGTACTGCACAGGTTCCTCAGCTCTCCCATGGATGATAGATGAAAATAAAGATAAAGGGGAGGAAATGCCATGAAGCCTCGATATTATAGCAAACTGGGATCCAGATGGCAAACCTTTCTACAGCAATATGCTGGATTAACTTTAAAAATTCCCATGGCTACTACTCTCCTGCTTAATTTGTCTTTCCTTAATACCATTTTGGTGTGAAGATTTTGCAAGGTAATTCCACAAAAATGCATGGTTTCAGGTATAGACTTCTATCAGCAGAACTTTCTTACTTCTTTATTAACCCCTTCAGAGCTAATTAACTGATTGCAGGATCAGTAGCAACAATTTGAACTATATATGGAAAAAATGCATTCAAAGTACAGGCAAAGTATGAAACCAAAATGATTTGCACATAAAGGAAGAGAAATAACCTTTTTGAGGGAGAAAAGGTTTTCAGTCTTCTGGACTTTATCTCTATTCAGAAATAATTTTTTGTAGTGCCGCTGCAATAATGGCTGAATTTCTTCACAGGGGAGATGTAAACCTCAGGTTGGTATTGTACACATGCCAATATTTTTGAAGATAGATGTCAGGTAGTTTTGTTTCTCCCTGTAACTTACAGATCCAGCTTACTGTCTTGTAAGCTGCTGCTGGTGTTTGAATATGTTCTTCCTTCGTGCAGTCACAGCAAGGATCATCACTGCCCACATTTTCTTCAAAAAGCTGGTTGGTGAGACACCCAGTGGTGACAGTGAGCACCCGTGAGCTGGACAGTGGGACCTCCTGGGTGCCTTCCTGCAAGGTATCCTTTAGCAGAAATCTTGTCACAAAGTCACCCTCAGACAAGATGTTGCTCAAGATTCCTTCCCTTTATTCTCCAATTCTGTCACTACCTGACGCAGATTGAGCATAAATTATTACAAAGAAATATTTAAATAAAGTGTCTCCGGAACACCTCTTGATAATTTTGGTCTACATTATGCCACTTGGGAAGTGGGTTTATATGTGCACATATGGGAATGAACAGCAAATTCTACTCCAATTCTGTATCTCACATGATAGGCATATTCAAAACCTGATTAAATGGGAATTAAAAATCCACATCCAGGTCTCACACTGTGACACAGTTCATCTGCAATCACTGCCATCCCTGCCCCAATTGATGACTAAATTAATTATAAGTCTCCCTACGTAGCCTGAAAATTTGTTTGAGCTACTTTTATGAGAGCAAAATTAAAACCAGAAGCCAAAAATTAGATTAAATTCCAGATTAATCCCAGAAATAAACTTCTGTCTATTAAGTCATATATTTTTTTAGGCTGCAAAGATGATATTGGCTAGTTTACTGTTAACTAAAATGGGAGCTTAGTCTTCTACCATCTGATAATTTGTCACTGGTTTACTGAGTAATTTCTTCTTTGTCTCCTGTGCTCTGGACTATCAACCCCTGCAAACCAATAATTAACTGTTGTGGATCTTCCTGAGGGTAAGGAGGAATAATTCACTACAATGAAATAGTGTTTTTTTGCCCTAAAGTTACTAAACAGAGCTATGGCAGAGTGAATAATGCAGGAGGTGATTTGCTTTCAGGAAAGTTACTAATAAACATTTCCACTAGCTGCACATTTGTACTTGGCCAGAGAGTGGTGTTTGCATTATTTTGGTGATATAGAAAGAAGTTAGGGGAAAAAATTATGAGATTCTCTCATATTATAAGACTCTGAAGAAATTAATTATCCAATTAAAAAAATGAATTAAATAAATAACAAGAAAATGTAAAACTAATCCAGTTTCAGATGCATGTGTAAGTTAACACATAAATTTAAAAGACCTACTATAAAATGTTGCTAAGTTTTATTTTGCAAAAGAAATACTGCTGGGCTTTCTTTAAATTCCTGGGATAAAAATAATTTATAAATGCTTTTGATTAAATATTTTAACTTACTATTTATAAATAAAACTGTAGTGCTTACTAGTTTTCACTGTAATAAACCCCAAATTCTGATATCTCTAAAAGGTGATGGAAGATATAGCTGGGCTTATTAAAGATGAGTAAAGCTCTATTTTTTTTTTCATTGCACTAGATTTTTTTCCAAACAAAATCTCTTATCTCAGAAAGCCATCAAGTTCTCACAAGGAACATAAATCACAGCAGAATAGGCAGCCTCCTGCTTCATTCACTGAGCTCCATATGCTTATCTACCTCGTGTTTTCTGCATCCCAGGCTCCTAAAATGCTTCAGTCAACATTCCTTCTGAATCGTGATACGTCATGTTAATCAGCTTCTACAGTGTCCCAAAAATGTATGTAAATTAGACTTTTGATGAAGCAGAATATTTTGACAGGATTTTTTTGCATAAATCACACACATGAGCATACTCACACACAGAATCTTTTTAGAGAGGGGGACATTTTTGGACCTCATTTTTTTCTGGAGTACTTTGTGACCAGCATGCTGGTGCTGCTTGTGAGCAGGAACACGTATGTGGCAGTATGCCAGCTCCCATAGCAGGAAGCAAATCAAGTTTAAGTCCACTCTTGGCAAGAAAAACTGCACCAAAGAGAAAGAAACAGAACAGTTTCCTCTTGCTTTGTCCTCCTTTCCCCCCTCTCCCTTTTTGGCACTTGGTTTGTTCTCTGGGTTGTTTGTTGTCAGTGGTAATCTCAGCATTTTTAGTGTTATCATAAGATAACATTGTCCTGTTATAGTAGATTAATGTTTTAACTTGATCTGTACTTACAGAATAATCAGAACTCAACAATCAAAATAATTTATTTGAATTTAAATAAAATTTAATTAAATTTGCTGAATTTAATAGTGTTTATAAATTACCTAGGTCCTCTGAATATATAGAAAGCCATACTGAGGCTTGTTCAGATGAGTCTTGTAAGTATTAGCACTGCCTGGCTGCAAATCTCTCAATTTTTATTCTCTTCTGACCTCCTTTGCTATAGTTTTATGTTCTACCTTGTCCTTCAGGCCTGTATTCAGACTGCTTACAAGTCTGAATACGTCTGTCTCATCTGTCCCTCTCACTGAAGTGTTGAGGCTGAGTGAGCAAAACAAGAGTGATGCAGGCAGTGCTTTCTGTCTCCTTTGGGCAACCCTCAGTTTTTAGCAGTGTGGGCAAGGACCTTCAGCTGCCTGTACAGCTGGGGCCCTGATTGACAGGTTCTGAGGTGCCCCCATGAATCCACTCCACCTTCTACATCTCAGTCCAAATGGGAGGCAAAACTATTGCTGCGACTCTACTTTTGCATACTTAGACTACTTTTTGACATAGAAGGCATTGAATACAGAATCATAGAATGGTGTGGATTGGAAAGGACCATAGAAATTACCTGCCCATGGGCAAGGATGACATCCCTTAGGTCAGGTTGCTCAGGGCCCCATTCAACCTGGCCTTGAACATTTCCAGAGATGGGGTGTGTATCTCACCATGAAGCGGCATACACCTGAAAAACTGCCAAACCTCACCAAGAAAGTATGGGACCATGTCTACTTATCTTTCCCAGTCTTATAACCCTGTTCTCTTGTTTCTTTACAGAGCTTTCCCCTTTCTAAAAGTTACTTGTGCTTTCATGAGGCTTATATAGGCTATCTCTTTGGCAACTTTTGCACAGTTGGGGCTTAAAAAACTCTGATAATTATGCAGCGTAGGCTTATGCATCCTGTATCTTAAATGGCAATACACTGTTTATCATACATGTTGTGCACCAACTAAAAGAATCACAGAATATGCTGAGATAGAGGGGACCCACAAGGATCCAACCCAATCTGAGTCCAACTCTTAGCCCTGCACAGGACATCCCCAAGAGTCACATCCTGTACCTGAGAGCGCGATACTTTAACTCTATTTTCCATATATAGATACCACAAAACAGTATATGCCCAATAAGTACACTGTGCATGAGGTAATACAGACAAAATAAAACACATTTGCAACCATATATACAACTAATGTTTCTCAAAACACACAATACCCATGGAGAAATATCAGTGATTTGTCATCTAGGGCAAATTCAACAGAGTTTGGAGTATCAGGTTAAAGCATCCCATAGCTCCAAAAACATACAGGTTGCTGCTACCTCTTTTAGAGGTAAAAGAGCATATAAGTATGTGCAATTTTATGGTTAAATATAAGCAGAAGAATGCTTCAATAATCATAAATACAGCTGTAGAGCCAAATTCTCTTAATGATGCAATAGTAATATATATAGATACCGATATATATTCTATTTCACAGTTTGAAGTTCTTAATTCTCAACACCCAAGTCTTAGTTTCCTGCCAATTTTATAATTTTTCCTGTTGTCAATTGCTTTCTAAAATAAGTTTGAATGAGGTGGAATTAAGTTTGAAGTTTAAAAAATTAAAAACAGGTGCTGTGCCTATACCTGCTGCCTTATCCCTTTCTTTGTGCCCTGTATCTGTGCTGCTTTGTGGAACAAGCTGTTTGATCCTGTCTCTTGCTGCTAATTTTGCACTGTCTGCTGTTGGAAGCTGGGGGAGGGGACAAAGTCGATGAATATTAGAACAGTGAGAGAGTTGAGGATGTTCAAAAACAGGGAAGCTTTGCAAACTGGGTAGAAATAGAGTAGTGTTACTCTTTGCAAGCTGAGTAGAAATGAAGCAGTATTACTTGTGAGAGCTTTAATAGCAGCCACACAGTCACTGGCTTAAATGTGTTTTGGTTTTGGGTGCTTTTAATGGCAATAATTAGGTAATCAATATTGTTTCAGAATGGAAAAATATCCTGCTTAACAACAGAATAACATTGATTAACTAAGCGAACACCATTTTAAGGAACATTAAGTAATCAAGACTGTTTCCATGATGACATCCCAAAGTGAGAGAAAATCAGGCAACTCTAGTATTGGATATAGCTGGGACTGCATTTGCACTGTTGCTGAGGAGACAACGGCTGCTGCATTTGCCTGTGCAGTATTGTAGTACAAATGTATGTGGGAGGCACTGAGTTCATTTCAGTGAACTTGGATCTTATCCAAGATACAAACTGGATGTTTTCCGAAGATACAGATTTCACTCCACTCTTTTCATTACTCTTTATACACCTGTCAATTCAAACCGATATGTTTAATTTGAATATCTCAAAGAATTAATACTTATATGTAACTTGCACTTTGAAATTTACTGAGAGTCCTTAGGAACTTTTCAGGAGATACCACTCTTAATAATCAGAGCAAAATTATGATGGGGTGGGAGATTTTACAAAGAAACCCTGTCTGCTGTGGCACAAGTGGGAGTAGGGTCCACAAGTCCTGGGTGCTAATTTGCAGCTATATTTTACTCTGGCATATTGAACTTTTAAAATTAAGTATCCAGATTAATCCAGAATTAACCAAGCTTTCATGTATTTGAGCACCTACAGTTACAGCTGCAGGTTTTCAGACACTGCAAAGAAAGTTGTATGTAGATGCCCAGATTTAGTCATTCTGATCAGGATTCACTGAGAACAATATTTCTCAGAGATGTGATGCTGAATCCTTTTTTGTGTGATATTGCGGGAAATGACACTGCACTGCTTTTACTAAATCTGGGGGTGGCACAAAGAGCAAGGCCAGACTGAAGAGGGCTCTGAGCAACCTGATTTGACTGAAGATGTCCCTGCTTATTGCAGGGGCATTGGACAACATGACCTTTAAAGGTCCTTTTCAATCCAAACTGTTCTATGATTCTATGATTCCATATTTCTATTATTTCTATTATTTGACCTATAAATGACTTTGCATGAGTGGAAGGCAGTGAGCATTTGATAAAGCATATAAAATCTTCAAGGACTGATCCAGGGCGCCAAAAAATAACAATGGTGGTCAGAAATACCTGAAAAGTGTAAGTGGTGAGCCGCTGGTGGTTGAAGATTCTTGAATCTACTTGAAACCAAGTGGGGATACTATTAAGCTCTTTTCTAGGCATAAGAACAGTCAACATCCCTTATCCCAAGGGTTAACTAAGCAGACACTCTGTGTTTCATGATACATGAGCATGTCCTTAAAGCATTCACTCCTGGAGGCAGGTCATTACGTATGAATTGCAAATTTCAGCAGGGAAAAATACTTGCAACATTGAGAGCATTGAGGACAAGCTTGAAAATATGATCCTTTATATTATGAAAACTCAAAAAAAATAAAAATGAGATTAAAAATCTTCTTCAGGAGTGACAGCCAATCAAAATAACAGAGTATTTTCATTCAGAATTCTCTTGCAATAATCAGGCAAAATAGTGTACACACTTTTGAATATTCAGGTTTAACTTCAGCATAATTAGAGCAGAAATGTTGGACAGGTGGGAATTCTTATTATTCTTAAGGATATCAGGAAAGCTGTTGCCCCAAAGCTGAGTTTGAAAACCATTTTCTATGAGAATCGGACTGTACTTTCATGGTAGTCAAATTTAGTCAAGAGGCGTGACACAGATTTTATCCATTAGGGCTTTGGATTAATCTATGAAATGAAATATACCATTGTTGCATTACAGCCTGCAGAGGACTGAAAGGAAGAAGTTCTGCTTGTAATGTATAAAAAATTGGAGCAGACACAATCTCTGTCTCAGTTTTCAAACCCTGATGCAGATGGTTTTGTTTTCTATCATATGCCTTGCTTGTTGTATATAATCATGGGGGAGGCCATCTTTCTACCTGATATCTTCTCAGTCAACGTGTTTTGTGTGGACTGGTGGTATGTAGAGTTTCACTTTCACAAAGGGGGTAATCTCTGCAGATAATTACAGGAAGTGGTTCAAGTGGATAGATCTGACTGGTAGGACAATGTGTAAGGTGCTTTGGCCTGTACATGTTCTCACACTTTGTCTTGATAGTATTTTGTCTGAAGCCAATTTACTATATTCAGTACTCAAAAAGATTTGACTTGATCTTGCCCATCAGAGCTCTTCTGACAGGTGCTATACTCATCTTCCTTCTTTTGTAGATCAGGAAACAGAAATTTATTGAAAATGGCTTTCTAATCTGTAGTTCTGCAGATTATTTGCCAGAAGACTAGAAGCAAATAAGGGCTGAAATAAACTTTACTTTTTACTGACAAGCAAATTTAGTTTATTTTGAGTAAACACTAGAAAACAGGCTTTATTATCCAAGCAGAAATGTTCAATACAGTCTTTTGACATTGTCTGGTCACCTTGAGAGTGTGAAATATTCTGGTAAATTAGATAAAGCATGAATTCAAATAGAATATTTCTAATTTTTTAATATACATAATTTATTGTGTTTCTGGGTATGCCAAATGGTCTTATTAGGACTGTCATTGGATCTTGTAATGTTATTAGAGTCAGTGATTTATGAATGCTATGTTTATCCTCAGAATTACTTTACTTTGATCATAACCTTAAGTTCTGCAACAATCATAAGGGCAGAAGTCAGGAAACTATATCCTTGTCCAGGACAGGTAAACATAGCCAGATAACTTTGTGGGTTCATGACAAGACAGACTGTGTGCACATTGGGGAGTACAAAAAGGATAAAATAGGGATCTGAGTTTAAAATTTCTCTGGTAAATAATGGAAGGGATAGTTCCAAGAGACTTTGTGGAACCAGAAGTCTGCAAATTGCTTCCACTCAGTGCAGAAATTCATACCCCTGGTGGAGACATTGATTTTCAAAGTACAGGGCGCTGTTAATGGTAACAGTCTCCATATTTCTAGATGCAATGTCAGCAATGATTTGTGTTAAATTAGAACTGAATAAGCATTTGTAATTGGTTTTAATGAAAATGAACATACATCATCTACAACAATTTTGGCCTTGTTCATTTTTTAAACTTAGTTTCTATTCTGAGTGCATCTCTTTTACAAGTGACATTTTAAATTTGTTTACCTTCTAGAGTGAAGATTTTTCTATTGTCTGAGTTTTGTTTCTCTAATAGGTGCATATGACACATGATTGACTCTCTCCCTTGTGGTCTGTATGATAAGTTAATTGGATTGATCTCATTGCTTTTTACACAACTTTGCATATTTTCTAGTCCATCAGTGATTAAGTGGTTCTTTTCTGAATCTTTTCCAAGGGTAGAAGCCTTTTCCTTCTATCTAGAGGCCTGTAGTTAGTGGTGTTCTCCAGGGATTAATAACAGGTCCATTATTATTAAGTTATTTCAGTGGTGCCCAGCAAAAGATCAAGGAGTAATGGTCAAAAATTAAAACACAAGAAGTTCTACCTCAACATGAGGAGGAAATTCTTTACATTAAGGGGAGCAGAGCACTGAAAAAAGTTGCCCAGGAAAGTCATGGATTCTCCCTTTCTAGAGACATTCAAAACTCACCTGGACATGTTCCTGTTTAATCTGCTCTAGGTGATCCTGCCTGGGCAGTGAAGTTGGACTTCCAGCTGGAATTTGCATGACTTCTGGAGATCCCTCCCAGTCCTAACAAACCTGTGCTTCTATGATAATTCTGTGATTCTGTACTAGTACTCTTAACATATGGAGAGCAGAACTGTGGCCAGACCTACAGTAGGAATTATAACTTCAACAAACATAGGTTCTGTTGGGGCATGAATATTTCCATGTTTATAATCTCAGTATAATATTAACCCTTTGGATTGCAAAGTTGTACTGAGAAGCTCCTCTCAGTTTATCACATGTTGTCATCTGAAGACCATTTCAGAATCACAGCTTTCAAGGCAGAATCTGCCATTGAACTACCATGGCCTATATTATTGCCACTGGTTTGTGGTTTAAGATTTGAAACACATATGGTCTGTTTAAAGCCTAAAGGGATGGCCTTCCCTCCTTCTTTATTTACTGCTCCCTAGGCATTTGGTCATCAGCAAAATCTATGTCATCTTTAGATGTGGTTTTGTTTAGTGTTTATCTACTCCTAATCCATTGATAAAAAGATTAAGACATGCAGAGCCAAAAAGAACTCAAAAACAAAAGTAAGTTTCGACATGAAACACAGCTGATTGGCACTGATTCAGATGTGGCATTGTGTTCTGAATCTATTATTTAACTACTTCTTAATTAATGTAGTATGTGAATGTTAAATTGTTCAAGCTTTATCATTCAAGATCAAGGTCCCAGTTCAAGTGCATTACAGAAATCTGTTGCACCAACATCATTATTTTCATCACACAAAGTTGTAAACAGCAAAATGTTGCAAATATATTTAAATTTTCTACAAATGTAGAATAACATCAACGTTGCTGCATTCTTTTATTTCTAATTAGTTCCGTTTTATATTAGCCATTCTATGATTTGATCTGGGATGTTGTTGTATCTACAGACTTATAGCTTTCCATACAAAAAAGAAAACCAAGTTTCTTACATATTTTTTAAAGCATGTCTATATTCTGGAACATCTCCAGATCTCCAGAATATATTGGAAAATGAGCATTTGTGATCCACAAAATTTTTTGGTTTTTAGGATCTGAGTATTACCCAGATCTGCTTATCTTAGAATTCTCATTTTTAGTAACTGTTGCTAAATACTAGTATTAATTACAGTTGTAGTCAATAGTGTTTTTCTCACTTTACATTTTGTAACTGCATTATTAACTCTCTTTTCCAATATATAAATATTTACTGAGAGAATTTCTGTCCTCCTTAATTGTTAGTAATTATTCTATTTCGTCCTGCTAGAAATTTATCAGTGTGGTTTTTTACATGAGTGATGTGGAAGGAACTTGTGTTTCAAACTTTGAATGAGGTATGTCTGTTTCTTGACAGCCAACACTGTAGTTTTTGTGGTGATACCAACTACAACAGAAACAAAGATTTTCTCTCTGACAGTATCATTTATAACTTCTAAGAAAGATGATTTTTCTTAAGTAGTGAAATATTGTCTGATCCTTCCGTAGTCTAGCCAGAAATTGCAGTAAAACTTTGAACTGACACTAGTCTGTCAATAACTGGATTGGAAAGACAGTAAGGATTTTTTTTAATAAACAAATGTTACTAGTTATTAAGTTACAACTAATATTATTGTTTAAGAATTGGGAAGTGCTTTATGACTAGAGGCAGAACTGAAATGCTACATCTTTTTACTTATTCTGCCAGTTATTTGATGTTGATGTCAAACTCTTTTTTATGCAGGATCAAACTGAATTCTCATAATGCTTAATTGTCAGAAAAAACTCTTTAAAATTCAGCATGAATATTTGAAGGTAAGGAATTATTAAAGAAATCAATGCTTGCTCACATTTTAATCTGCATGAGAAAGCAGAAAACAGAAAATAAGAAGCAGGAATACATGGGCCCTCTTGTAAATCAGCTGAATCTCTGAGTATAGACTAGACTGTTGTAGACTCTAGCTATTTATGCTATTCTTCTGATGCTTGGATTAAATTTAAATGAATTTTAGAAGGAATTCCATCTTAATGAATGCTGTTATAAAACTTTGCTTGCCTTTTTATTTTTCATTCCTTAGTCCCTTTTTTGCATATGTAGAAATTATTGATATCACAGGAATAGAGTGTCAGTGAACTGTGGATGTTTTTTTCTGTCTTTTTAATATTTTAATAAGATTTAATAGCATTGTAAGACTGATTATTTTCCATTTTTTTAATGCTAAACAAAGATATTTTTCAGACTAAATATTTTTATTCCTGAAACTCTGAAATCTCTTTCTCTCATCTTGTCTTCAGAACATTGCTTGGAGTCACCTTTAACAACCTGTTCCATTTTTCATGGGGTGGGGAGGAAAGAAATGTAGTAATTTATGGTGTAGAATAGCTCATTAGACAATTAAAGATTGAAACTAAATCTTTAAATCCGCTCTGGATCTTTAAAAGTCCACTTTGGAGCTAGACAATAAAGATTCACTGATTTTAATTTTAAACATCATGTAAACTCAAGAAAATACCTTAAAACTTGAGCAATAAATGCTTAAACACTTAAACATGGATGAAGAGAACAACTAAAAGTTTTTGTAGCAAAAAATATCCAGCATTTTAGTGAGATTGACATCTGATACATCTTCATGTAACTTATATAATTTCCATAGTAAAAGAATTCCTAATGTATTCTAGATGAGAAGCAATAATTAATGAGGTTTTACTCCTGAATTTTATTGCAGTTATGATAACTGGATCTAGCAAAGAGTTGAAGCTTAATATCAGAGAGCAGAGGGATTTTTCTGGTAAAGGTCACAAACCAGGCAAAGCAGAGACACACAGCAGAGGAAACAAAGGCACTCTCTTGTTGAAGGAATCCTTCCACTGTGTCATAACTCTCTATTCATGATGGGAAGAATTGGGCACGCAGAAAGGCTTTGTGAGTGGGACCCTATCGACCTAAACTTAGATACATCCATTTGCCAGGCAAGATCTCCTGATGCAGATTTTCAGTTCCTGCACAGTCAGTGCTTGTTTGAATAATGTAAGTACTTAGACCTGTTTGTTAGATACCTCAAATTTAGGAGAAAGATGTGTGTCTAAAATTGTTCTGAACCCTATATAAAGATTTCTGTGACTTCTGTGAGCATTATATCAATGCTAGAAGAACACTGAAGTTATGTTAAGTAATAGAGAAATATGATGATACATAGAGAGGTCTAACAGTGTATCTGGAAGTATCTAGGGGCTTCATCTTTCCCTCCTTTATACTTACATGTCTTATGCACAATCTTGGCTTCTTTGATGGTATTTTTTTCTTCCTAGAGAAATGGTATACCATGCCTCAGACTAGTGAAAAAATAACACTTATCAATAAAAACTGTTACTAAGAGTTACTTATTTTTACATTATACCTTGTCCAAAGAGGGTGATTTTGTAAAGAATGGCTATACTATGCCATCACCTGCCAAAATCAAGCAGACCCTGGGGCAAATGTTATGAAACTAAATTTTTTCATGCTTTTCCTTTTTAATCTGCTATTTGAAAAACTTCCATGACATCTGCTTCTAGATTAGATAGATATGTCTTGTTTTTATCTGAATGAGCTGTTTCCCACCAACTTTTCATGAGAAATTCAGTCAGCCAGGGACTGAAGGGAAACAATCCTTGTGTATGAATCCAGGTCAGCTTGGGATGGGAAGTTCCTTGGAGGATGGCACTCAGAAACTCCCATAGGCACACTGGCTAGGGGGCAAGTTAAAAGGTTTTAGATTAAGACATGGGATTATTCCAGGACATCACTCCTTGATCCTCAAGTCATGTATCCTCCATACAGATCTACAAATAGCCAGATAAGATAAGATAAGATTTCTTTTAAGGCTTGGCATCAGCTTTTGTGTGCAAGTCCTTCTGCTCTTATCATAAGTTCTTCTGCTTTTACCAAATTACTCAAACAAATCAACCACTGCCTTGACTCTCTATAGACACATTGTTCTTTAATGACTCTATTTTTGAAACTGCTGATATTGCCTACCTCACAGTCTACTGTGGAAACATTCCAGAAGTTCACTAAGTCCTGCGGAAAAATGGGCTACTTTTATCTATTTTAAGCCAGCTTCCCAAAGTGCCCCCTGAGCGTTTGCAGTAATGTGTGGGTGAGGATTCATGGTTCTGCATTCATTTTGTACAACACCTTCACAACGTAGAGCTCAAACACATTTCCCTCAGCTTTCTTCTTCTTAAAATGAAGAGGAAAAAAGAAGAAAGTAAAGATGAAGACTGAGAACAAAACTTTAGTCCCTTTTCACAGAGCCATGGATTTTTCCTCTTTGTCATTTTAGTAGCTCTGCTCCATACCTTTAATATGTCACTCCTGCTCTGCAGAGATGAACTGTGCATGGTAACCAAGGTTTTATGCTGTTAGTACCTTCTTTTCTGTTTTCAATGCCCTTCAAATGAGTTGCTTTTTTTAGCTATTGCTTCACAGGGAGCCATGATACTTTGAAAGCAGCTACATTTTCCTTAGGAACAATACTTTCACACCTTGAGGAAGGTTATGGTATGAAAGCAGCAGACGCCGCCAGCTTTCACTCTTATAGCAACAGGCAGTAAAAAGAGGACTTCTGAACTTGATGAAAAATCACCACTTTAGCGCCTGGAGGTGGCCTTCAAGAAGGCTGGAGAAGGATCTTTTACAAGGACATGCAGTGATTAAGAGGGAATGGCTTTAAAATGAAGAAGGGTAGAATTAGATTAGATTTTAGGAAGAAATTCTATGCTGTGAGGGGGGTGAGATACCAGCATAGGTTGCCAGAGAAGCTGTGACTATTGCAGCCCTGGAAGTGTTCAAGGCTAGGTTGGATGGATTTTGAGCGACCTAGTCTAGTGGAAAATGTTCCTGCCCATGGCAAGGGAGTATAAACTAGGTGGTCTTTAAGGTGCTCTATGGCTCTATAATTAAGAAGTAAAGCTCTTCTATGTTTCATATACTTTATTGGACAAAAAAAAAAAAATCTTGTTCTAAGTATGAAGCATACAAAATTATTTTGCCTCTGTTTTTCCAACAGTTTTGATGCACTCCAAATTTTTGTTCTTGCAAGTTCTAAAAGGCCATTTAAAAGCCCTTTTTACCTCATAAACTTAATTTTTTTTTTGCCAGAGAGATAATTTTCTCTTGTAATTCGGATACTCTGTAACCTAAACCCACTGCTGTACTCTAAAATTTCTTTCAACTACAGTAACTCTCTGAATCCACTGCCAGGGGCTAAAGCCATATATTATATAGTACTGAAGTTGATCTTTTCCCCACTGTAAAGGCTTTATTTTATTTTATTTAACACAGTAATATTTATTAACTTCAAAGTCACTCACAGCATATATAATACTTGAAAAATTGCACCTACAGCATGGGCAAAGGGGCTTTGTTTTGAAGGAGGTTGAACCAAAACCTATAGTAATCATTAGAAATCCGGATTGTATGATTTGATATCTGTAGCAAAGCTATCTGCTGTTTAAATATCAATCATGACACAAGAAAAATGGCTGTTAAGTCATGCAGAGAGATAAAATTGACTGCAAAAAATATTTCCAGGATATATTACTCCTAGTTGCCTCATATACACTGCAATTTGTTTTCATATGGATAAATGGTTTAATGATCTTTAGAAACATTTCTAGACTTCTGAAACAAACATTTCTCTTAGTTACAGCCTGGATTGCAGTTCAGTTTTGCAATCTAACATAAGAAAGGGCTTGGTGGATGGCAGCTATGAGACAGAGTATATTGATAGTCCTTTATGGGCAGGTGCCTAGCAATAGATAAAAGAAAAAGCTATTATGATGGAAGCATCTGGATCCAAGCTGGATCTTGATTTTAAATGGAAATAATGAGGATACTTCCCCAAGTGGAAGAGAAAGTGTACTTACTGCTGGGTATTCTTGCTCCCCTCACCCTTCTAACTCATTAAGGTTCTACACTAGGAATTCCTGCAGTAATTATTCCTGAGGGAAGAATGTTTGGGGGTGGCATTTTACTGTGAATGATTACTGAATTAAAAAACTAACGATCCAGGGACATTCTGAAAGTTCCAAATGTGACCACTGAGTGGCAATCAGTGTATATCTTGAAAAAAGTCTGGGATTCTTTCTCTTGGGCTGAGCACTATGCAGACAGCCAGGCTTCCTGTGTCCTTCTCAAGCATTCCCCATGGCTCCTAAATTACATATGGTTTGTAAGAAGTCTCTGTACGTCTGTACACAGGGTAGAGGAATGGTGCTAGGATGAAGGTGCTGGTTAGTCCAAAACTGCTGCCAAAAATGAAACAGGACAGCAAGGTATAAGGAAGCTGGAGCATCCAGCCCATTTTGAGACTGTCCTGCATATGTAGCCTTATCCAGCAATGGAGAACTAGAACCATGAGGAGATGCTCTGTTTACTACCCTGGATCCCTTATAAGGCTGCCTCCAGTTTTGCATGTCCATGGTGTGTGTCTTGAGGCTGATAATCAGCACATAAGGTCAAGAAAATTTGTGCTTAGTTTTCAAAAATTATATGGCACCATCTATATTGCATCTAGCTCTGAAAAAAACCTTAAAGTTGACCAAGTCAATCATGTCTACTCAGAAACCACCTATCAAAGGCTTTGTTTCGATGTACCTCCTTGCTCATTTCAAAATTGCAGTGGTGCCCAGGTGCCTAAATTCTGTCCACTTCATGAGGTTTGGGGCTCCTTATACCAAGGAACTTATGTATGCATTGGCCAGCTATGGAACACTGTAGCTTGAAATAGAGGCAATCAATCAATTTTAGGCTTCTCTAGCGATTAGGTGATACATGAAAATGTGTATTCACAGTCAGTTCCTGAAATTTTGGCCCCTGAACTGTTTAACTGATTGACATCAGCTAATGACAGGCTGAACATGATTTGGTAATTAGTGTTGTGTGATATTCAGTTCTTAATAAAGAATAGGACATGATTATGATTGTGCTTATGACATTATACTCCTATTTTTAAAACATTATTATTTTTAAATTTATTTGCTTCATAAATTGTTTCTAGCCATGCTTTACTGAAATGAAGAAAATTGAATGATTGAGAAACTGGAAGGTATGGCTTTCAAATTTTAAGGTCTTGGATTAAATACCTTATTGGCAAGACACTTGTCACATGACTTTCACTTCACTGATCTACCTGGATTTCCATCCTCTTTGTGTAAAAGAGACATGACTGCTTTCTGCTTCTTTTTGGAGTTATTATAAATGTTGTGGTGAATGGAGTAAAGTACTTTCAATAAGGAGCATATAGAAAAGTTTGGACTGGATAGGGAAGGGGTTTTAGCTGTCCTAGAAGGTTTGTAAATGGAATTTTGTCAAATGTTTCTTCAACTTTAATATTTTCCCAGCAACATGTTCATGATCAAAATTTCAGAAGCAGGATGGACTTTCTCTTACAAGTTACTCTGAGTCATCAAGCACTTTGTTTACTCAGAATTTATTGGAGCCTATTCCATGACATATTCTCTTTCAAAATGCAGCATTACAATGTCAAAGAAGCATCTAGAACAACCTCATTGTGTTCTGTACTTATACACACACACACACACACACACACACACACACACACACACACACACACACACACACACACACACATTAAAAAATATAAAATCCCCTTCAAACTCACAAATATTTCTGGGATTTTTTTTCTATAAATTTGTTTGTAAAATATTTTCTATGTCTTTTTCTTTCCTGTAATTAGTATTTATTAAAGTGACTGGGTTAAAAAGGCATTTCATAAGATTACAACTAATTAAATTGCCTTATGATTTCCAGCTAAGAAGCTATTTTCCTTAGGGAGAAAAAGAAAACAAAAACTTCTCAATCAAATCCATATTTTTTAAAACTTTACAAATATCTCCTGCCATGTTTTGAAGCTTCTCTTATGTTGCTATTCTAACATGGTGTTGAGAATTTCTGTTTGGAAAAGATATCTTTAAAACCTCTTCACTTTCCTCAAGAAAAATTAAAGCAAACCATTGTATAAGGAATCTCAAAGAAATTTAGGAAAGTATTTCAGTTATGAGTTAACATCCTTACATAGATAAAGAGGAGAAATTTAACTGCTTGAAATGAAATGTATTTTTATAGGTAATATTTTTCAGTAGATACTATTTTAAGCAAAGGATGTGCTGAACTGAAAGGTGGGACTTCAAAATCCCAGACTCTAGCTTGGTGATTTCTAGCAGATATAGCTCTCTCCAAGGTGACTGACAACTTTTTAAATTTGACTTGTACCCAAAACTGAGTTGGGCCAAAAAGATTTCAAGCTCTCAAAAAGTCTTTCCAGAGGCTGAGTTTGAGCAATGTTTTTGAGCTCAGAGGACAATCCAGAGCCCACATGAGCTAAAAGGTAGTGATATTAGTTCTGTGGTCAGAGTTTCAACATTGATTTCATGGGGAGCAGGATTAACTGGTGCAGTCCACTATTTTTAATAGGATTATCATAAATTTTTAGCTCATTAAGAACAAAAACTCATTCAGAAGGACATTCTCCAGGGAAATCACTGTGATTATCAGTAATAATAGGCCTTGAACATTTATGGTGATGGGGCAGCCACAGAGCAGCCTGCTTCTCTGGGCAACCTGTGCAAGTGCCTCACCACCCTCACAGTGAAGAATTTCTTCCTTATATCAAATCTAACCCTGTCCTTTCTCAGTCTGAAGTCATTACCCCTTTTCCTATTACCCCATGCCCTTGTCAAAAATTCTTCTCCATCTCTTTTGTGCCGTTTTAGGTACTTCATAGTGCTAGAAGGTCACTCTGGAATTTTCTCTCCTCCAGACTAAACAAACTTGACTCTCTCAGCCTGTCTTCATAGCAGAGGTGCTCCAGCCCTCTGACCTTCTCTGTGCCTCATCTGTATGTGTTCCAACATGTCCATATCCTTCTTATGTAGAGATTGCAGGGCAGATTGAAGTACTCCAGGTGGGGTCTCATGATTGTAGAGTTGAGGGAAGAATCACCTCCCTAGATTAAGTTATGTGCTGCACAGATGGGAGTTTGGAGAGCCTCAAAAACCTGTGAGAATTAATTAGGGAACTTTACATTATATGTTCAGTATAAACATTGCTAATAAAAAGCTCTCATTTTTCCTTAATAAATACATATATAAACAAAAAATGCATGAATGCACACTTATATAGAAACCGATCTGCTTCATGAAACCACAATGCACAAAGCAAAATAGAATAATGACATTTCTCTCTCTTTAACTAAAGATGTGTGTCTCTCATATATTTTAGCAACACAATTAGCATGAGTCCAAATGCCAGTTAGTTCTCAGAGCTCTGCAAGTTGTGGGCCCACTGACACCTCTCAGGACTTGTCCCAAGAACAAAGCCAAATTCATATTTTAAGTGTATTATAGCAAAAGATGAGTACTTGCCATACAGAAATGTGGTCTTTAGGAATGAGTTTTGATTTATAAAAAGTGCTAGATGATGCCCTAAAAATTTTGTAATCACCTAGAGAATGCTTTGTACAACTACTGCACTGTATAAAAGCCTATTTTAAAATTAAATTTAAGCTTAGACCTTTTCTGCAGAAGAGTTAATTTAATGCAATCCTTGGTGGTACTAAATCAGAAATATTTATGTGGAGTTATTCTGCTTTTTATTTAATCCCAGGCATATTTTTATGTGTTAGGACAAGACAGGATAAAGTTTAGCCAAACTCAATGCAGTAGAAGGCACTCTCAGGACTCATACCTTGCTACCAGCCTATGTACCATTATGGTACTACTGGATTTCACCTTCTGGTGCAATTGAAAGTGGATTCTGAGGAGAAAATCAGTAATGTATTTGTCTCACTAGTAGGACACATTTAACTTCTGTTTTGTATTCAAGAAATACCAAAGTAGAAAGACAGAAGAACCTGTCTTTGATTTACTCCTATGACTAGAAGGTGGTAATCCAAACAGTGAGGGTGGGTAGAAGGAAGCTTGTAGTGGAGTTCCTTCCCAGGTACGAGGGGTGATACTACATACCCATCAAGGAAAGTAGTTATACCACAGTGAGAGAAAGAAGAGACGAAGAGGCAGAAATTTTAACTTCAGAAGGTATTTCTTGAATGTACAATGCCTTTCTGAAGTACTTGTATTCTTATTCCCAGACTAGCCCTCAGTCAAAAAATACCACACTGTGACATATACATCTACAGCACCTTCAGTTCCACTTAACCTATTCTTATATGCCAGACCCTCCTGTAAATATAGCAACATAGCAAGCAAAACAAATATCCCTACTATTCATGCCACCTGTCTATTCTTTGAGTAGAGCTTTTAGTAGTTTAACTTGTCAAAACACGCACTATCTGTTCAATCTTACTTCTGTTACCTGCATTTTACTTCTCCCTGCTTTTTGTTCCTGCCTGCACACTATCTCAATCCCAACTGCAAAGTCCTTAGGGCAGGACATATTCTGCATATGATACTTGGATCCTCAGTCCTATTTCAGGCTATACAGGAATAGCACAATCCATGTTCTTCGGTTAATTATGACAATTCTGTATAATTGAATGAAAGATACTGGCAGAGGCAGGAAATGCTTTTTAATTTGGTTAGCTGTGTTTCAAATCTCTGGAGAAAACAGAAAAATTAGCTGGAAATTGCTTATAAAAATTTGCCTGGATATAACAGCACCTGTATCCCATGTGGCTTCCCAGGAAAATGAAAATGTTGTCTGTTCCAAGGGAGAACTAAACCACAGTGGTTGGTCCAGAATGATCATGAAACAGAAGCAGCAGCACATGACAAGTCTCTAGTGACACTGAATGACACCTCACTTTACATCCTCACTGCCAAATGATAGAGACATTTTTTGATACTGCTCAGTATGCACAGATCAGGCTTTGTCAAATGTATGGTCTGTGATTGTGGCATCAGTTGCAAGTGATATTAAAGAGTTGAAAACATATGAAATGGTTAAATTTTCCAGGAAACAGGAGATGTCATAAAGGATGGAATATTAAGTTTCTCTCAGACGAAAAACTTGTGTAAACCTTCCATAGTGATTTGATAATAATTTGATGGGAAATGCCTTGCAGAAATGCAGGCTGAGTCTGCACCTGACCTATTTGCAGGCCATGAGTTCCTCTTTGAAATGTGAAAGTAAAATTTGATTTCTTTAATGACTACATTGTGTTCAGTTTCTGCAAAATAGTATTGTGTGCAGGAGTCATAATAATATTGGAAATTTTAAGAAAATGCTCAAGCTCCCAGTCAGAGTCACAACAGTGAAATTAAATTTCTTTTTGTTGATTATACAGTTCTGGATGTTTTCTGGGATTTGTGGGGGGAAAATACTTCAAGGTATGATTTATTGTCAGGTGTGTGTTTCCCTTTTTTCTTGATTACACAATGTGTGGACATAAATTCTTGATTCTCTTATTCTAGTGTGTTTCCCACCAGGACTTTTTATGCTTTGCATAAAAAACCAACCAAACAAAAAAATCCATAAGTGTCAGAAATTCCAATGAAAAACTTTTCAATTGGAAATTTTGAAGCAAAAATGTTTACGATTATTTTGGGATGTGGAATGAGAAATATAACAGGGATTGAGAAGACATATTAACAAACTGTAGATCAGTAGTACTCGTTCACAACAATGGTTCCCAAAATCCTTGTTCCCTGGTTTTCTCTGTCTTAAATCACTTTTTTTTTGATGAAAAATGCTTACTGAGAATGAAAATATCTACAGGTTTCTCCATACAGATCTTTTAAGAATATAATATGGAAGATGCTCGGATAATCAGAAGATTAATCTCATGCTGTCAGCATTAAGCTGTAATTTAGTGGAATGTACATGAAAAGCTTATGTATTAACTTCATAAAAACATGCAGCCATGGATAAATAGTACATATTTTTCTTACCAGTACCTCCTCCCCCTCAAAAAATATAAAATGCAATTTGCCTCAAAGCATCCTTGTCTCATTTCTGGTATGAATTTCAGTTTACAATGTTAACACTGAAGGAAAATGTTTAACATATGCCTTGTGACAGCAACAAAAACCATTATCATTGTTTCTGAGTATGAACATACACTATGAGATTAGTTCCTTCCTTGCAGACTTTTCAGTGTAGGTTTAAAATAATGGTAACAGGTGGATTCAAACAGATGGGAAGAGCATGAGTTATTAGTATTGGAACAGTACACTAGAGAAAATGTGTTTTTGTTTAAGCATTGACTAATTAACAACTCATTTAAATAGTCTTGGTGCATATGTTTCAAACTTAATAATATCCCTCTAAAGCCAGAGTACCTGTGGCTAAATTTAGCAGGTAGAGAAAAGATTATGTCCAATGTAGAATTTGGAGCAGGTTTTTGGAGAGATATTTACCTTGAGAAAGCAGGAATAAACACATTGTTAAGAAAATGAAATGCTACTTAGTAGATCCAAACTGCTCTTCCACATGACGCTTGCAATAACAGTTCTTCCCTGTATGTCTGAAAATTCCCAACAGTTTGTACATTAGATGATATTAATTTTTAATTCCTTTCTAGTAGTACTTAAGTGAACTCAGATTCACCTCACCGACTTAGGCATCTAAAGATCTTAGTTGGAGCCTGGTCATCAAAGATAATGCGCATATTCATAGCTCTCCCTTTTTCTTAAATTTGTGGTAACACATAAAGATTTTAAGGCAGCTTCTTGCTCAGGAGGAAATTTAAACAACACTGTGAATGGAAAGACCCATTCATAATAGAAGCATTAGTCATGAGGATTAAGCAAGCATAAGGGGAGCAAGTTACAAGAAAATATTTCCATATGTGATGACAAATTCTCTCCTATTATATAAATTAGCCATCACTGTTAAGTGATTAAGTGATCACCCATGACTGAAACCAATTGCTATCCCCTCAAAAATAATGTCACATAGACTAGGAGTAAGGTAAGAGTTAATACAGTAAAAAGGATGACTTTTTAATAATGTCTTTTGGAAGCCGCTGCTCTTTGCTCAGAGAAAATAAGTGCAGCTTGACATGAGTGCAGGCTACAATATCACATGTTCCTAACTTTTACCAGTCTCACATAACGTAGACCCCTAGAAGGGTTTAGGATGGAAAGGACCTTAAAGATCACCTATTTACTATCCTCCTGTCTATTTTGACTTGCCCCAGAAGGTGAAGTCCTTTCAAATATATCCCTGGGGTGGATTAGAGTAAAATGACACTGAATGACTGGTGTATATGTAGACATATATTTTAGAAAAGTTTGGTTGTAAAGGAAAGGAGGTATGTAGCAATTTTAGTTATTGTCTATAGTAGTATAGCAATATAAAAGTCTCAGGAAAATATGGAAAAAAAGAAAGAGAAAGAAAGGATAGAAGTAGATAGCAGAGAGGAAATATATCACCACCCATAGATCCAGCAACAAGGCTTGGTTGTTGGTGGTTGCAGTCTTGATCCATTGAGGAAGGAGGAAGCCCAGGAAACAAAGAGTTCAGTGGGTTAATATGCTTTCAGGTTCACGGGCGAATGCTCAGGTACCTCCCGTGGAGGGAGGAGTTTTAACATGGTGAATCATATGCAGTTTTCTGGTGGAAGACCCCAGAAATTAATCTGGAGCTTTGGTGGTTGCTGGTGGTTGCAGGTACTCTCTGTCCCTAAACTTGGGGTGATATTTGTATGAGCAGTTGCTTATTTTCCCACAGTTTGCTACAGTTTTCCAGAATTTTTGTCCAGATGTGCTAACCAGACCTCACCTGGCATTGTGAGGTGAGTGCCTTCCTGCTGCAAGCTTCCTCTTATTCTTATCTCAAGTTCCTGCTGTGGTGGCTTTTTTACGGCAAGTTCTTTCTGGCCTTCTGTGTTTAAGACAAACAATTTTGATCTTCAAGTCCTTACACTGAGGTTGACCAGGTTCAAAGTCACATCCAGCCTGGGCTAGAGCCCTTCCAGGAGTGGGACATCCACAGCTTCTCTGGGTAAACGCACCGGTACCTCACCACCCTCATAGTGAAGAATTTCTTCCTAATACCTGAAGTAAATCTTCCTATCTCAGTTTAAAATCATTCCCTCTTGTCCCATCATGACATGCTTTTATAGAATGTACCTCTCCAGCTTTCTTGCAGCCCTTCTAAGTACTTGAAGGTGCTCTAAGGTCTCCCCACAGTCTTCTCTCCTCCAGGCTGAATAACTTCAATGCTCTCAGCCTGTTAGCTGATCATATTCCTGATGTTTTCCACAGGGTGAACCTAAATGAGATGTAACTTGTTCTTCAATCCTATTCTGGCCATGCTGAAAAATATCTGATTCATTCCAGGTTGTGTTTAACTCCATAAAACTTTAGAGAAGTTTTAAGGACAAAACAGAAATTGAAGTGTCCGTCTGTAGACATCCCAAATTTTGTGTTTGAAGATTCAGACCTTAACATGAGAAGGGAATACACACTTAGTAGAAAAATTATACCTAAGCTGGGACATAAAGCAAAGAAAACTATCATTATAGGGATGCTGGATTGTCCTTATGTAATTTTGTATTAATTTTTTTATACATAGGCGTGTTCTCCTTTTACTAATTGCTTTTGACAAATAGGAGTTCTGGCTCTTATCTTGAAAACAGCTCTTGTCAGCAGGCAGAAGGGCAGAGGTTTTACTGAGAGGCAGAACATGAGCTGATGTTCCCCCAAAGAGCAATGATGAGGTTATGTGGTAATGCTTCTTGCATTGATGGCATCATTACCTTATTATGATGGTAGTATTTGTACAAGAAATTGATCACAAATGATGCTGAGTTATTGGACAATGCTATCAGACAAATAGAGTGCTAGAGTAGCACCACTCCTGTGAAATATAATCATTCTAGTAATGCTAGCACAATCTTCACTTGCTTGGTTCTTCAAGGACAAGATTAATTGCTGCTGGAGAAAATCTTGATTGAATTGCTTATAGTTAAGTTTATCTCTCACATTGCAATTTGCATGCGTGTTTTTATTGTTTATATGCGGCCTTTTAGTTGCAGCTGAAATTGTAAATGAGAAATTGGTCCAGATTACTTTTAGTGTCTTCTTAAAAATTGCAGAGCCATTTCTCTAAACAAAATTATGAGGAAATATCAGCATTTGTAAGATATCTGATGAGACAGGAATAGTAGATGGTAATCTGTAAGAGTAATTTCCAAAAATTTAGTCTTATGGCTCCTTTTTACTGCACACAGTTCTTCACATCTGCCTCTCTTCCCTTGCTGACAATCTATAAAATGAAAGAATTGTATTTACTCCTAGGCTTCTGAAGACCTAAAGATAAAGAGTTCTATGGAAGACTTGATTTCTAGCATTATCTAAGTTAATGGATAATGAAAGGAGCTGTGAAACAGAACAGCCCAGAGCAATGGGTTTAGCTTACTCAAACACAGTGTTTCTTTCTGAGGTGTGTGATAAAAGCTTCATTTCTCCTTTCATAGATGAGGAAAGATCACATTGTCAGCATATCTTGCACGTCAACACAAAGAAAAAAAATCAAATCAGCAGAAAAATAAACAGTGTATTTCCCTGTCTGGGTCACTTGCAGCCTTGTCAAGCTCTCTCTCAGCACTGAAGACAGTTGAAAATCACAGAAAGTTTTTTTATTGCTCTCCTAAATGAATGGCTTCAGGCTGGAACTCGGTCTTTACAGAACTGTGTCTTTCCCTCTGGTGCTTCAGTAGTTGTTGAATCAGTTTGGCTCTATCTCTCTGGTGTAATTGCTAATATGGTTCCCTCCCACAGAGCAAAAAATAATAAGTCTTAATGAACTCATTTCATGGGAGAAGTCATACCTATTTGCTTACAATCCCAGAAGAAGGAATTATGTCCATTCTTTGCAATTATATCTGTTGTCCTGTTGGCTCACTTCTCCAGCAATGATCTCTGGAGAGTAAATAGATGCCCAACCCATTCTTGGAGATGGAATGGATGTCCTGCCCATTTCTAATACTGAGAAATTCCTCATGTTTCAGCAAGGCATAAAGCAAGGCTAAATAGAAAATTAGAATAGGTATTCTCTGTCTTTGCCACATTCTGTCTACAGACATGCACTATGTAAGCCATCTAATTCTATAAATGAAGTGGGGTCAGTACTCACCATGATTTGGGCAAAGTTTTGGCTCTTAAAGCTGGATATATTTAGGCTGCCATATTATGTTCATCACAAAAGATTTGCTTTCACACATACTTGTGGGGATAGTAATACTATAGGCACTTAAAGATATCAAAGGTCTGAGACCCTGAGTCCTTACAGTAATTACTTTGAAGTCTGAAATTAAGAGAGGACAATGTGGGTGAGGAATTTCCTTAGTGGCTGAAAGGGAATTGTATATCCCAAGAAAGCCTTGGAAAACTACCTTTGAAGTACAGTCTGTGAAAGATATCACACTAAAATCTATGTATTGAAAAAACTCCACTCAGAAATTTTTATTGATGGTTTCTGTCTGTTTGCTTGAGAATATAAGCTATTGCCTGGGCTGAGCGTTGTCTTTCTCTACAGGAGATGGCTGTACAAGTAAATGCATGCTCAGAGAAGTATAGTTAGCTGAACAGATGAGAAAGCCAAAAACAGGCAGTAATTTAATTAAAAAGGAGCTCCTGATTGATGATGTGCTGGAGAATGCATGGAATTGAGTCTCAATGACTTCATACCAGTGAATTCAAGGTGAGGGAAGTGGGTTTTGCAAATTGTACTAAAGGGAGAATGAGGTTAGCTCTAGGAAATAGACACAGCAGATAAGAAGTTGTTAAAGAAGGCGGAAGGAACGAGGAGATGGCTATTATTTTTGTGGACAAATGAGCTAAACCAGGCTGGTCCTGGCTCTGGAGTCCCAGTATTAATTCTACTCAGTTACCCCAGTGCTCCCTTGGATGGTAGTGGCCTATGAGAAATGGACTTTTCCCATAAAATCAGCAGGACAAGTATTTGGGAGTTAGCAAAGGCCAGGAAAATTTTCCAAACAGGTATTTTTTCTATGGTCTTTCTGTTTGAGTGAGAGGATTAAATATCATGGCTGTTCCCTCTAAGAGGAACTTCTTCCCAGCAACTGGCCCTGAGCACGCTGGATGAGCTTTAGCTCAGCTGATATTTCCTCCACACAGAGGAACGCAGAAGAGCCTGACAGTTGGTATCAAATCACACAGATTATTCTTTACAAGCTCTAGCCCTTCTCTCAACTCTGTTTCACACAATTGTTAAGGACAGAATGGCTACTTGTGTTTTTCTGTATGCACTTGCTGAGAGAGTTCCAGCTAAAGGCATACAGGCAGTTCTGTATGTGTGGTTCCTGAGGGAAATCTGACTTTCATTTTTTATACTTTGTCTGAAATGATGATGCCACATCCTTGGAATTGTTCCAGGCCAGGATAGATGGGGGTCTTAGCAACCTGCTCTAATGGAAGGTGTCCCTGCCCATGGCAGGAGAGTGATGATCTTTGAGGTCTCTTCTAGCCCAAACTATTCTATGATTCTATAAAATATTTAAGTACTCTGTATTTCTTAATTTTTAAGTGCATATGGCAGACTCTAAGGGCAGTTTGGCCATATTGGTCCTAGGCATAAATGCGTGTTTACTGTTCTTCAGCAGACCTTTATAAATTTATTTTCTCTCCCTTTCACCTGTTTCTCCCCTTTCTTCATGACCTTGCCTATAAAGACTTTGTGAAGCTCTTGGAGCTAACTCTGAAAGGAGCAGAGAATAAAATATCATGGTACATCTTCACTTATGCAGAGGATGGCCTCCTCTGTGCAGCAGAATTTTCTTTTTGCTGTTCAGATGCCTAAAGTACATAAAAAAGATGCTGTAGAAAATCTACCAAGGCTAGAAGAAACCTCACAGAACTACTCAATTTTTATAAAAGAGAAACAGAAACATTATTCTCTCTCAACATTTTTAGTATCATATAGTTTATCTCTCTCTCTTCATGAAAGCTTTCCTAGAGTCCCTTGGAAAAAATGAGTCACTCTCTCACACACATCAACTTTCAGATACTTTTAGAATTTTTTATTTTTTTAACTGAGAACTTAAATAATTTCTCCTTGAAGGATTTTAAGTGCTTGATAATCCCAGGATGTTTCTAAATATTAGAAACATCTAATTTAAAAAAAAAAACCCAAAACAAAACACCTCTCTGCCTTTTACAAGGATTATGAAACACGTCCATTAATGATGCACTGGGTTGAAAAAGTTATCACATAGAAAGAGGGATTTCAATGGAAAAGAGGAAGCCTATGTTTTTTTCTACTTTAATAATTTCTTATAGACAGTCTGGTCATCCTCTGAAGCTGCTGTTTATCGAGGAATAAAATCTCACTTGATACAAGGAACTCTATATGAAAGAATATTGAAAACCCTAAGTACTGAATTAATTACTATAAGAACAAAATTTCTGGAACCTGAAGTTCAAATATCTTCACCCTGAATCTTGTTTAGCTTAAAGATGTCACAGAACATTGCAGCATATTAGATCCTCTTGGATGGCTGTCTTTTTACCTGTGCCGTTAATTCAGTGCCATGGTATCATTAGTGCCATGTGGTTTTGGCTAAATATGGAGGGGTTTGTCCTGTGATGGTTTATACCCAGCTATTTAACTCCAAAAATGCCAGTTCTTGCTTCTTCCTGCTTTAATTCAGCTTTAATTTCTGGTGTATGCTTTGGTTACTTTGGGGTACTGTGTGGGCACTGCCCAGGACAGATCAGACAACTACAAACTGCATATTGTGTCTGTGAAGCAGGACAGCTGAAAGAGTTAGGAAAGTGATGTGAAAGAGCAGATCATAGCTTGAAAGGCCCATGAAGTAATTTAATGCACTGTGGAGACATTTCCAGAGATTGCTGGTGTCAAATATGGAAATCCCTGCATTCTTTTTCTTCTCCTTTCAAGCTAAATCATCCTTCAAGATGTTTGACTTCAACATACTTTTAGCTTGAAACTGTCTATAATTTTTGCATATGCTGAAAGGTTCAAGAGTTACCTTAAAATGTTAAATCTTCTGCTTAGTCTGTACTTAAACTTGCATAATATTCAGAATTCTTCTAAGCCCTTTTTCCCATGAAGAATTTGAAATGTTTTGAGAAAAAGGAAGAAACAGAGGAAGGAAGGAAGGAAGGAAGGAAGGAAGGAAGGAAGGAAGGAAGGAAGGAAGGAAGGAAGGAAGGAAGGAAGGCAAAATATGAGGAAAACAAAAGAGAAAGACGATAAGGCAGAAAAAAAAGAGAACAAGAAAGAGAAAAAGATAGCTCTTAAGCCTTTGTTCATACAAGCTAAATTTAGCCTCCAAGGCACCTTTTGCAGCAAAAAAGCCCTAGATCTTTCTCATGCTCTTAACAGGATAAGTCCTTTGTTAATAATGATCTGCCAACAAGCTTTGTTTGTCCCAGCTGCATTCTATGGATCCAGCCCACATGCGACAGTGCTGGCAAAAATAAATATCTTTTGTCAGAATGGCCAATATGTTTTCATACGCTTCCTAGGGAACAAATTCTGCAATTTATAACCCAGTTTTACATAGCAAAGATAAATAGTTAACTAAGCAGCAAGATGTCTAGACTCAACACTTCAGCCCAGAAAACACTCCCAGAATTGCAGAATTATTTTGACTATTGAATTATGTGGGTCAGAGTTACTCAAGCTTTTGAAAATGTAAAATTATACTGAATATTATTAAAGCACAGGCTAGTAAAGGTTTCATACTGGACTTCAACTGGTTCATCTTTACAGGTGGGCAATAGTATGATAACAGTCTTCCTTTTAAGACACTGAATTACTTATCCAGTACATCAGAGAATACAGATATGCAAATGTATACTAGACTGACATGTTTATGTTTATATTGGATTTTGCAGTGTGTCTCATGTAAAATTTGGAAAAGGTTTGAACTATTTTCTAATTCTTGCTAATGTTTGGAATTAATCTTGAGTTTTTATGAATTAGGTCACTTACTGAAATAAATAAAATTGCTAAATATGTGAGAATAATTTGCAATTAAGTTACCTTCATGACAATTTTCATTAAATCATAATTGGAAAGAATAACCACTTGAGAAGTACCGTAGAGAAATGGCAAATATACTTCACATCTGTAGGTAATTGAACACTCAAATTTAGCCTTCAGTGCATTGATGAAGGGCTTTAAAGTTTCGTAGAGGAAAAGTTTGGTTTAGCAAAGGAGATAGGGGGAAAAAGATGCCGATAAATCTGTATCACACAAACCATCATAACAACCTCAGGGAAGAGGAAAGAAAAGTTGGAAATGACAGATGTGTCTGTAAGCTCTCTTAGAGCAAAGAAAGGGGGCAAAAATACTATGTTCCCTGCAATGAATAGACGAGTAAGGTAGTTCCCTATTTTCTCTGTAAGGACTAAAAATCAGATAGGGACAAAAGAAAAGAAGATGCTGCAAGGGCAATTGATCAGTATTTAGGGGCTGTAAATTAAGGAATTAACTGTGACTTTTGTCTAGGTAATTCTGAGGAAACTATCCAAAGGGATGAAATAGATTTATTTTCCCTATAGGAAACTAGCTAAAATAGAAGTAGCAACAGAATCAGTCAGCAGGAACTTTATTGCTTTGCAACAGCACTGAAAAGTAATATTCCCTGATTTTGCATACCAAGAAATTGAGGTTGACAATATCTACCTATTCAACCACTGCCCTTCCACTTCCCTCTGCCCTCCCCAATAGCTGGATTAGTCCTAAATGCCAAAAGTGTCCAGTTCTCGAAATTTGGCCTGATGGCTTAAAATAGCAGCTAACTTCATTCACACTGCATGCTAATGAGCAGAACTATAATTTTCTACCTTTACAATTATTTAATCATTAGTAGGTTGTCCAATCCTTTTTTGTATTTAGTGTTGTAATGACACGAGTATCTCTTATTTTCTTTCATGAATAATAGGGTATTTCTAAATAGTCTAAATGGTGATGGCAGAAATTCAAACATTAATTCTGTTGAAAATTGTTCAATGACACTGAGTTCCTTGCATGTGATAGATCTATTATTTCAGGCTACAGAACTTCTTGATGGAAAAGCATGTATTTCTGGATATGTGTTTTCACGAATTTTTGAGGTACCTTTATTCAATGACATATTTAGGAGTCACCTTCACTTGTCAACCCATTTTCTGTTGAATTGAGTCAGAGCTTTCATACTCAGTTTTGCTTCTAATGAGTTGACAAAGATCAGCTATAAATTGCAAGCTGCATTCAAGTTAGCTTTTCAAATATTTTTGGGGGCATAAAATTGGCATTTTTTATGTGCTTCTCTTAACATAAATAATGCATCAGTTTATCTTATGCTGAATAATTCAAATCAAATGTTGGCAAACTATGAAAGCCTTTTTATATGGAGATTCAGAAAGAGTCATACCTCCTCTGAGATTTATGCTGAATGTGCTCACTGTGGACCTTTTAACATCTTTTTAAAAGATCTTTGTTGATATTATGCGTGTCTTTTTCATTCTTTTGGGGGAAAATATCACTTTTGTTGTTGCATGACAGATGGCAACCACAAAAGAAACCATATTAGATGTGTTTGAAACACATCATATGAATTCAAATTTTGTACACAGATGTTTCACAACAAGTAGTGTTTTGCAGAGAGATTTAGGAAGCAGAGAGAAGAAAGTATTTGTTAGCACATACGCATGCATAAATTATATATATATATATATATATATATATATATATATATATATAAAATGATGCATTACACTTTCCACGAGAGTAGCAATAGCAGATTATAAAACACTGTAGCTGGGAAACTAAAACTCTTTAGTTCATGTTTTAAAGTGTTTTCTGTACATACAGAAGAACAAGAGGACAGGAAGAATGCATTTAATAGGAAACACTATTGATTTGGAACTTGAATTTGACTTAGTTTTCAAGAGTATGCGTGTGAATCATACCAGTGTGTCTGCAAGTAAAATGAATATTGAAATATAGCTTGTGAAAGGTTTTTCTTTCTTCATTGGAGACCTTTCTAACGAAAAGGAACAAAAATAAATATCTAATAAATAGGGAGTATATCAGACAATTACTTCAAAATTTTTTCCTGGGTCATATTAAACCAGAATCAAGATCTCTTTAACTTCACATTCCAAGGTCCTATAGTATAAGATGATCTATTCTTTTGTAATGGGTATTCTATAGATATATTTCAATGGTCAAAATCAACTGTAGACCAAACTAAGACACTAAAACCACTGAAACTACTTTAAAAAGCCCCAAACCAAACAAAACCAACATTTCTTTTACTTTTTTTCTACTCTTCTTTTCTTCTTTTGGGTTACTTTTTGCAACAATCAGTTCCTCTGGTGTTTCCTGTGGCAAGCTTCAGCTTTTCAGCACAAATAGAGAGGAAAGCAGCACATGGAAGAGAAGGAGCAACCAGGGATTGGGACAAGTAGGAATTGTCTTCAGTAGACATGATCATAGCACATTCATGGATCTAAACTAAAGGAGCTCCAATCTCAAGGTGAATTAGACACCTAAACACAAAAAAGGAAAGAAATATGAAGGAACAGTGGCAGCATGCAGAATGCACTGTAACTTTTTCATTTTTCATATTGGACTATGACAATATTCAAGAATTGCATTTTTTTAAGGTAGAATTTCTAAGGTAGAGGCAGAAAACATGAGTCCTAGCCAGTAACTGTAGTAGAGCTTTTGATGCAATAAAATATGAAATTATATGACATGCTAAGAAAATCTACTCTAAATTGTCTATGACCCAAAAGTTCGGAACAAAACTTTTCACATTTATAATTTTTCCCCCAGAAGAATGAAAAAGACATGCATAATATTAATTCCTTTGGTCTATCTGAAATATCTTTTGATCAGTATCAGTTTTTCTGGCAAGATCATGGAGCAGGTTCTCCTGGAAACTCTGCTAAAGCACATGGAAAATAATAAGGTGATTGGCAATGGTCAGCAGCATGGCTGCACTAAAGGCCAGTTTTACCTCACAAATTTGGTGTGACCTGTGATGGGGTTATAGCTTTGTGGGGAGGGCATCTACCCAGACTTGTGCAAAGCATTTAGCGATGTCCCTGGGCAGGGCTTTGAGCCACTAGATCTGGTGGGTGACATCCCTACACGTGGCAAAGAGGGCTGGAATCAGATGATTTTAAAGGTCATTCCAACCCAAACCATTGTCTGAGTCTATGATGTTTCCATGAAAAAAAAGCTTCTTGAAATTTTATTCTGTTTTATTGGCTTTAAATGCTGTCAGCACAACAATTGTGTGTGATGAGTCTTGAACCATGGAAAATTGATATTGATCACAAGATAGAGAAAATTAAGAGAAAAAGCATTAGAATAAACTCCTTTTGCTCCTAAATAACACCGTTCTGAAAGGTAAAAATGAGTAATGCTCTCTGCCATAAGTGTAATGATATTCCCAGAATTGTTTCACATATCAACAGATAAAAAAAGAACATTTAATTACCAACTGTCTTTTCTCTTTTGAATGAAACAAGAGGCATACTTACACACTTAGGGAAGACAGAGCCAAATGATCTGTTTAGACTTGTTTGGGTTCAGCTAGACCTATTTTGAAGCTGAATTTCTAATTAATGTGAGAGTTGAATATCACACTTGAAGACTCTTTCTCAGTGGGTTTCAATGCTCTGAGGATCATGGGTAAAGAAAAAAAAGACTGATATTTTGATGTTGAAAAGTGTTATAAATTCTTTCAACTGACTTATATCTGCTCAGATCTCCTGAGGTTTTAATAAAATTTAAAACGGAGCTCATTAAATTATCAAGGACATAGACAAGGAGGGTTACACAACCTTACAACATAATTAGAGATATAGAGAGACACTTTTTGAGAAAAAAAAGAATATCTGTGACCTGTGTATACAGAAAGATGGAGATGGTTTCTTATCCCAAGTAGCAAATGATAGGACAGCAGGAAATAGCCTCAAGTTACACAAAGCAGGGTTTAGGTTCACTGTTAGGAAAACTTTCTTCAGTAAAAGGGTTGTCAGGCATGGGTACAGGGTGGTCAGGGAAATGTTTGGGGCACCATCCCTAGGAGTATTCAAAAGAAGAGCAGACACGGTTTAGTCACGAAAAGTGCAGTGCTGTGTTAATGGTCAGACTTGATGGTCTTCAAGGTCTTAATCTTAGTGATTCTATGATTCTAAATTTTTCTTTCGGAGAGGGTATGTTTGTGATGGGTCATATATGCAAGAACTTTAATTTGCAAAACAAAGTAGAATTGAATGCTAAACATCACCAAAGACATAATACACTGGCATGGATCAAGAACATCCATGCTTGTAGGGCAATAAAATCATATCTACCCACAAAGTAGAAACAACCGTTGTCTTTGAAAGCTGGCAAACAATAACTCTACTCTCAAACTTCCTCTCCCTGAGGACATCTTAGTTAATTCATAACTTGTCACAATTAATTCTTCTTGACAGAGGACAACCAGATGTATAGAATTTGCAAAAATTCATCATAATGTCTGGCAAATAAAACCAGTAAACCCAGCAATATTAAACTAAACCAGTTTAACAATATTATATAATTTTCACTTCCTAGGGACTACCATTTATCAGCATTCTTAGATCTCAAAATAGGTGAAAAGGGAGACAAATATTATTATAATAAATATAAAACTGGAGAAAAGAGATGTGGTAGAGTAGAAGCTACATCATAACTGGGAAATAGCGCTGTCATCCTCTGAATTCTGTATGCAAAAAACCACTATGTGGTAAAACCTAACCAACCAACCAACCAAAACCAACTTGTGATAGGCTTCTTAAAGCTGCTAAAGAAATTGTGTGCACCAGACCTTAACTCATTTGACTTAAAAATCTCTTGTGTTTCATGAAACCTCCAAAAGTTAATTAATATGTGAGATCATTAACTCAAAATAATAATAAAAAATAACATCATCATTAACTCAAAATAATAATAAAAAATTGCATCACAGTTTTAATAACACAGCTGATTGATAAATCAGTAGGGTTTATTTTTCCTGTCAGATAAAGAAAATGGGTGTTATTTTTAAAATAACTGCAAGAAGGTGTTACCTGTCATATCAGAGTTTAGCTACATTGTTTGGAAAAATGTCTTTTGTTCAATGAATTAGATCAGAGATTCTACCTCCTACTTCTCAGAAATAGTTCCTTTGCAACAAGTCTGCTCCATTGTATCGCCACCTACATAAATTGTATTTGGAGATTTTAATACACCTTTAGGATGGTAACATTAAAAGGATTTAATAGGCTGCCCAGGGAAGAGGTAGAATCACCATCCCTAGATGTGTTCAAAAAACACATAGATGTGGTGGTTAGGGACATAATTTATTGGTGGGCCCAGCAGTGCTGGGTTAACTGTTGGGCTTGATGATCCTTGAGGTCCCTTCCAATCTTTATAATTCTATGATTCCATAATTTTTAAACAGATTTATGTGCAGTTGCATTTCTATAGCCAAAACTTTGTTGACTAATGTTTGAAGCTAAGTACAATCCAATTCTATTCCTTAGCTCTATGGGATTACCTGAAACTCACAGCTTTGATGAGCATAGCAAAACCAGCAGCCATAGCATGGCAAAACCCTTGGTGAGCTTAGTAAGTAAACTAAAAAAGTTCATTAATTCCTGGTTTGAATGCTAAACTGGTTAGAAAAAAAGCATGGCTTCATGCTTAAATATATAATGAGCATGATTTTTCCCTTAAAACCAGCTAAATACGTAATAAGAGCTATGTGTTAATCTGTAAATTGTCAAATATAAGTAAATAAAGTGAGTTCTATCAGGAGAAAGGAAAGATGTCTGCTGGACTTTGAATAATTTAATAGTGATACATCTTTCAGAAATCATGGCATTAAGGATACCAGGAGTTAGAAAAATCTGTACCTTTTTCTAAAGTACATGGTAAAAAATGGCACAAAATCCCTTATGACATTTCCATGGAAAGTTGTGGACTTGTGGACTATAATCTTTCAAACTTTGACCTGCTTGTTGCTAGTGCTTTACAAAATACAAAGTCCTATTACTTTTTATGAATCACAAAGCAATAATATATAATGACACATATCCTCCTCAATAATGACTTGTGTCTTAAAACATTAGTTTATCAAATGTGGAGTTTGAAGATACTGAAAAAAGTAACTCTAAGTCAAAGTAATTGCTGAGTTCTTACATGTTACTTTACAACTTCTTAATCTTGGGAATTTGTGCAGCGACCTAAACAAAGAGGCACATATAAAAGTCCTTATAAAATATGCTATTCATCCATAAATGGATCCCTCTGAAATTATAGATGCTATCATCTTTTTAAATTACTGTATTTTCCTTTAATCTTGAAGAATGAGTGGGGCACTGGTTGGGTTCATCTGCCTAACAGAACAAATGGGAAGTGGTCCTTGTTTCATGTCTCTTTTGATACTGAGTGCTGTTCTTACTGTTCAGAAAAGAAGTCTTTGATATGCCGTCCACACTTCAGAAACCTGCTGCCTGTTAATGCATCACTCCTAGAAATACTATCAAGCCCTCCAGGCAGGATTGTTCATTCTCCTTGCTGTTTTCACTCTCTAAATTATTTGCAATGTAAATAAGCCAGAACAGATTAATAGATTGTGAGGGACAGAGAAAAAAGAGAGATATCTGGACTTAGTATGTGATTTTGCTTTTGCAGTGAAGATTTTGCAGTCTAGATTACAGAATAACTGGAAAGAAATCCAAAAAACAAAGACAGGGTTCCCTACCTGTATTTACAGATTTGTGAAGCATTTCCTTCACAAATCAGAATTGTGCAGCATATGAAAATTTGCATTGGTTACTCATTTTAGTCATTTTTTAAATGCATAATATTTAAAAAAGAGGTGTGTAATGGTCAAGAGAGTATATATTAGAAGGAGTTGTTTTGTTCTTCTGGACACTCTTCTACTCTGCAGATAGCACCAAAATGAGAAATTGTCAAATTTTTTGAGAAAATATTATGAACATTTCATGTTCATGACATCACAAATAGTGGTACTTCACATAATATGAAATGGAAATGCTCAAAAGTGTTTCAGAAATGATGGTTTGGATGTTCGTTTCTATCTTTTCTTTGGCCAGGTCAGAGTTTTGCCTCAACCATAAGAGAGTGGGAGCTTAGGGTCATGTGAGTGTCTAGGTTGTTATTCTATACCATCTTACCCCATGGCTGAGGGCAGAACTAAGGATTATCACTTCTGAGAAAGAGTGGATACATGGCTTATGTCTGGGAAGGTAAAGGTGGTGAAGGAGAATGGCTTGTGGTTTTCATTTTAGTGGGAGCACTGAATCAGGGAATATCATTCCTAAACTACAACATGTTCTCATTAAGCTCTTCTAAAAAACTCACTATGGAGTAAAGTCTGATTCTAGAGAAATTTGCCATTTATATGTTGGTCTCTTCAATCCCCCTAATTTCTTTTGAACTCCTGTACATATTGGTTTTTTCCCCTTTAGTTATCCTGTATTTCATATGGAAGAGATGTGTGTTTAAAGAGTATGAGACTATGAGTAAGGTCAAAGGACCCAAGAAATGTGAAGTTAAAATTGTTCGAGTGATGATTGTTATGCAGCTACAGAAGAGAAACTTTAGCATTTTTCCATGTGAATAGTGTAGGATCATAGTATCACTCTGATACTGAAGGCATCTTAGGAAGTCTGTAGTCAAGTCCCCTGCTCAAAGAAAGTGTGGGGATTGAGGAACACGGACTCTGCTATGACAGCAAAGCAAAGCCCTTTATTACACCAGTTTGCCAGTACTTTAAGTCTCTACATTCCATACAAAATTTTCCACTTGGACCCCTTTGCCCCTGTTCCACAGCATTGCAATTTTTTCCGTTATCAAGTCCTTCTTACATTCTTGCATTAGCAATATCCTTGTTACATTCTCTCTCTTCAGAGCAGTCACCATAGCCAGACATCATGTCTTCACTTCTGTTCTTGCCTTGAGTTTATCTCTCCCACGGTTTTCACTCTACCAGGGCCAAAATGTCTGCAGTGCTACCCAGCTCAACTTCTGTAGCTGAATGTTCTTCCACAAGAAGGGTCATCTAGACTAAGATGGTCAGATTTTTCTGATTGAGACTTGAAAATATCCAAGGACAGAGATCCCACTAGTACTCTAGGCAACTGTTCCAGTGATTAACTATCCTAATAGTAAAATTTTTTTTCTTTATATCACACTAGTCCTTTAATTCAGGACTGTTTTTTCTCAAACTCTGTGCAGAGGCTGACCTTGCCTTTTCAGTAACCTTCTCTTTGGTACTGGAGGATTGCTGTTAGGTTCCCTTTAACCCTGTCTGCTCCTGATGATTCTGGTAAAAGTTTTCCTTCTCACTATGAATTCCGTATAGTTTCAGACAATTTGTTATCTGAAGCTTTCCATCCCTCAGAAGAAGCAGTAAGGAAGCAGGCATAATAAATATGGAAGCAAATAATTCAGCACCCACTCTATATCTACCATGGGGTACTAATAGCCCTGGCTGGCCCTAATCAGATCCATTTCCAAAGGCTCCCATAAGCCCCATATAATCTCTGCCAGTACCTGACAAAAGTGTCTTGTAGGTATGCCTGCGTCCAGATCCTCACAACCATGTCCATACCTGGCCATGGACTCAGTTGGTCTGGACTCCAACCTGTGGATCGACGTCACGGCCTGACTTTGTATTTGCCTCTTTAGCATCAACCTGGCTTGATATTTGTTTGGACCTGTCAGTACCTCATCTGCCCTAGTAACTTGCTAGGGAATGGGATGAGCCCTGACTGGTGTGATCCATGCCCTGTTAGCCCTTGGGTGCACCTTGACATGGACAAATGATCTTATCTTGCATGACATCTTTCGTCTAGATGGAAGTAAGATCTAGTGCAAAAGGAATAACAAGTGAAAGCAGAATAAGGGAAATAATTACAATTCAGTGAAGCTGAATCTCTTGTTTGATCCATTAGTAAAAACAGATTTTCCTTTTCTTGCAGGTCAGCAGAAATCTACTAGTTTTATCCAACTGAAGAATTTCTGGTAGAGGAGTCTGTGGCAGGACACATCCATACTTTAAGGTGTCCCACAGGACATGTCTTACAGTGACTCAGCATGTGTGCAAATCAAGCTGGTGACAACACCAAATCCAGAATTGGTCTTCAATGTAACAGTTAAAAGCTGCAATAAGAAGTTAGGCATGTGACACTTGGCAGGATGTTGCCTATAGAAACTGGCCTGGACTAACAATATGAGATTTATGGCAAATGAAATTTGTGCAGACTCTTGATTTTAACCATGAAGCTCTAACAAAATTAATCAAAGCTGTTTGGGGGACTATCTCAACAGCACAAAACATGAGGAAATTTTGTATGTCAGAGACACTGACCATACATCAAACAGATTTTCCGTTTTCCTGGCATTAATGAGATACAACATTAATTATGTTACAAGTCTTATAAAGATTAGGAAATAGAACTAAACTGTGGAAAGACAGCCACAAGCATGAGGGAGACCCCTGAGCAGAAAAAATATGGGGACTTAAATTATGTGCTGTTTTGGTGTAAACACTTATGGCTATTTTGTGGGAAAGGAATGCATTAGCTATATTTTTTCAAGGATTCAACTTTCTACTACTTCAGGAGCATGAACAATATATTTGGAGAGTAGTAAAAAGCTCACACAAGACTTTCCTTAAATTGGATGTTATTATTTATACATACAGCAAGAAAGCATAAGTGGCTTTTGAGGCTTTGGTCTGGTAGAAACAGCAGCTATTATCCATTATGCTGACTGGAAACAGGAACAGAAGCAGTTTCTACAACAGCTACCTTTTACTTTCAAATGCAACCAACAGGAATAAAATCAACTTGCTTTAAAGAACATGGAGACTGCTGATTTTAAGCAGCAGAGGAAAATGTCAAAGCAAATTAAATCAAGAAAGTAGCCCTCTTTATTGCCAATGGTTTCAGTTCCCTGAGAATAATGGGGGAGGACAGACATTTTGAGAGAAAGCCACCTCCTTTGCTTTTGTTGATAAGGACAAAATGTTAGCCTCTATTAAAGGAGAAATTCAGTAGAAAAGAATGAAAGTGGAAAAAACCCAAACCAAACCCCAACTTCATTTAACTAGCTTATTTTTAAAATATATAATCTTGAGACATCTTGTTTATGATTCTTTGCTCCACCAAGCTAGTCTAAGGCATTCAAGGACAAAATTGTCTGACATGGGAAAATCTCTCTTTAAAGACCTGGTTACTTGGTTAAAAATAATTTCAATTTTCAAGCTAATTAAAATTTGTGGGTTTAAATTCTCAGAAGATCCATCCAATGTTCAAAGAACACATATCATGATTTTAGTGTGGATAGTCTTATATTTGTGCATAGTGAAGATAGTGAAGGTTTGTGTGAAGAAGTAAATTCATCTATGTTCCCACGACCACAGCCTTGATTATGTTCTGCCAGATCATCTACAAGAACACATCTAATCTATTGTCCTTCTTGTTAACCACTAATGGCCTTTTAAGTAGATTTTTATCTCTTTTTATATGTTTAATGTCATTGCGATCATACAAAAAGAGATGTTACTTAAATCCATCAGAGAAATCTAAATATATTATATTATTGAAACTTCCTTTATCAGTCAATTTTGAAAAGCCCTGTGAAGTTTGCTTGATGACTTAGTCCTAGCATATTGTGCAGACTGACATTTCCTAGACATGATTTCTGTTCCAGTGACTTTTTTTAGAAAACATTTTAAGTTAGTCAGCCTCTAATTGCTCTTATCATCCCACCTGATCTTTTATAAGTAGAAACTTATTTTTCTTTCAATTCACCTCAATAAATTAGCATTACAGCTCCAAACTGTTTTTTAAAATTAGTGTGTTTTAGCTGTGTGTAAAGCCAGTTCTATAAGGTATAACATGAGTCTTTATCATTTAGCATTTTCTTTAGCTTACTGTGGACGATTTTTAAATTATTTATCTTGCATGAAATCCTTGTTTACCCTCCAGCCAAATACATTAAGTGTCAATCACACAATGAGAAGAATGTGTCTGTCTTGTCATTTTCTTATACTTCTCAGCTAGCAATGAATTTAGTCCATTACTAGAAAACATTTTGCTCCTGTTATAGTTAGGAGATGGACATTTTATTCTTAATCATAGGATTCATCAAGGTCTTTTTCAGAGATATGATTCATATTCTGCATAACTCTTCAGCATTGCTTAAATTTACCTCTACAATAGTTTTGATCTACTTCTACCTTTTACCCCTGATTAAATGTGATTTCAGTAATTCCCTCTGAAGGATAGGTAATACTTCAAACAGCATAAAATTTTCTGCAACTGTTTCGTTAAAGCATTTATTAAAGAATTTTTAGTACCTACATTGATATAAATCAGTCTATTAAAAAATAGTAGGATCCTCTTAGGTTGGGACAGTCCGACAAAAATATAACTTTACTTCAATTCTGACCAAAAGATGGTGTAACAAGGACATATTATGTTTATTTTAATATGCTTCTTGGGTGGCATTTACATTTAGATCAAGCAGAAAAATAACATTTCCACTTCTGTTTACTTAAATTTGAAAGTTTATGAATGGCACTCATTTTGCCAAACATAAAGCAGCAGATCTAGAGAGACCAGGCAGCTCTTTCCACTAGGTCATGATTCATAGAATAAAATCAGAATGTTTAAGCTGGAAAAGGTGTTTGAGATCATGAAGTCCAACCATTAACCCAGCACCGGCAAGCTCACCATTCAATCATGTCCCTTAGTGCCACATCTACACGTCTTTTAAACACCTCCAGGAATGGTGACACAACCATATCCCCAGGCAGGTTGCTCCAGTGCTGATCTCATCCTGGTGTTTGCATCTAAATTAGGCAGTCCTAATTTGTTTAACTTATTCTCTATTTATTGTTAAGGAAGACCAAGGTGGCTGAAAACATGGTATTTCATGTGAATCTTGTCCTTTTTGTATTTGCATCTAGTGCTAGCAAACCAAGGAAGAAAAAATAGCCAATTTTAAAATCTAAATATTTAGTGTAGATACTGTAATCTATAGGATGCTTTGATCATGGTAAGGTCCACTTTAAACCTAAATAGAATGAGCATGCATATACATAATTACTTTCATTGTACTCTTCAAAGTCATTATTTAAAAAGTATTGGTAGGCTGATTGTGCAAAGTTGATGATAAGAAAGAAAAATAATTATTTATGCTGAGAGGAGCGAATTTACTGCTGGTGCAAGTAGGCAGAGCTTTATTTGAATCAGTGAACAGGATTGTTCTGAAATAGAAAACCTCTAGAAAGCTCTAATAATTTTTGTCCTGTAGTTCTCAGGGATGGATTAAGCTATAAATTCAATTTAATTTTAATTGCTTTAGGTCTCTAAGGAACCAGTCCATAACAAATGGAGTCCCAGAGGTGAACATACTGAATTGGTCCTAGTATTATGTTTAAATGAAACACACAAAAAACCTGCTAATTAGCAGAGACATAAACTGAAATTATTTAGGATTTTATTTAATCTGAGGCAAATAACATTAATGTAACAATTATCTAATTATACTGTTTTAATGCTGTTGAGATTTTTACACTTATATATGAAGAGAAGTGGAGTGCTGCAAATAAGGAGTAAATTCTTTATTTCCACTACAGCAAATGTGTTATCATATGCTTGACCTATGGCACAGCAATTAAAGATGCAGAGCTCAATTGCCTCGAGAGATTATACAGAATTCATTCATTGAGGTGGAAATGTTTAATTAAGACATGAATCATAATAAGCACATACATTTTTATGGTTCTGTGGAGTCCTGTAGAACCTTAAGAGAATATAACAATTCTAACCAACAAAATAACAACCCACACTTGGAGTGGTTGCCTTGGGAAATCCATCTGCTATTTGGGCCATCTACAATGTTTTCCTATATATGGGATTGGGTGAAGTTTAACAGTGAGCAGAAATTTAGGAATTCTTCATGGAGATCAAGATTTTAATGGAAGTTAAATACCACCATCAGCATCTGATCGCACAATTAGTACCATGATATAAGGATGTGAGGAGACTAAAGAATGCAGAAAGAAGTGGAACTATATTTGATCAATTAATGGAGCACTTCAAATGTCTCCTGCTTAGAGAAAGTGATTGAATGGCTAATTATCAATATTTATAATGTATGGTGCTCCTTTTCCTTCCCATCATTTGGTCCTTCCCACTGACTCCACACCTGGCAGAGGATTGTTACTCATTTACAGTGCACTTGACAAAAAAATAACAAGCCAGAATATTTTTAGTAGTAAACATTGAAAAGGTCAAGGCTGATGATAGAGGAATTTCAGGCAGAAAGAAAGACATACTGACCCAGATCAAGTTTTTGTCACAAAATATAGGAACAAGATATTGTCAAATCTCATACTTCTATCACAGATTTCATGGCTGAAAATGCTCAAGAATTTACAGCTGGAATATACATATTTTGGAAGAAATATGAAAGTGAGGAGGGGGAGAAAAAAAATGGTAATGACAGGATCAGTAGTGAAGACAGAGGTGTACTTCAAATGACACTGAAACTGTATGCCTGTTGAAATGTTGGTGAGGTTATAAAATCTGTTGAAATGAGGGGCGGTGGGACTGGAAGGGAACTCACAGAGCTCGTTTTGAAAGACTGTCAAGAAAAGAAGAAGGAGAAGTGAAAGAGATTTAGCCAAAATGCTACTCGCAACTGTGCTACCAGAAGAGATTGATAGTGCACTGGTAGAGTGTGTTTCAGAAATCAAGGTCTTTGAACAAGGGATGAGTCCTGAGAATGACTGATAAACATAAAGGTGATAGAAACAGAAGAAAGGGCTAATGAGCCTGGCATACAAGTGAATAAATGGTTTTGAGTTAATCTGGCCTGTAGATGAGGAACATAATTAACTGAATTGCTTTCCCTCAACTAAGATTATTTATGCTTCTAAGAAAGTACATAGATATGTAAAGCTCTTTTCAGAGCGTGCTGGGTTTTGCTGGGGCAGAGTTAGTTTACTTTACAGTAGCTGGTAGGGAGCTGCACCTCAAATTTGTGCTGGAAACAGTGTTGGTAACACAGGGATGGTTTTGTTACTGCTGAGCAGCGCTCACACAGAGCCAGGGCCTCTTCTGCTTCTCACTGCACCCCACCTGTGAGGGGGCTGGGGGTGCACAAGGAGTTGGGAAAGGACACAGCCAGACAGCTGACCCCAAATGACCTAAGGGATACATCAGATATGTATCATGCTCAGCATATAGAAGTGGGGGAAAAAAAGGAAGTGGGGGACATTTTTAGTGATGTATTTTTCTTCTCAAGTCACCCTAACATGTGATGTAGCCCCACTTTCCTGGGGATGGCTGAACACCTGCTTGCCCATGGGAAGTAGTGAATTAATTCTTTATCTTTGCTTGCATACACAGCTTTTGCTTTCCCAATTAAACTCTCTTTGCCACAACCCATGAGTTTTCTCACTTTTACTATTTTGATGCTCTCTCCTATCCCACTGGGGTGGGGGAGGCAAGGAGCTGTGTGGGGAGGAGTTGCCAGCTGGAAATTAAACCAGGACACAGAAATTTATAAACTAGAATTTTTTTGACTGACCATCTTATTTTCACAATCATAAACAATATAAAAGTAACAGTAGAGTCACAAAGAAGTATGTTCTGCAAGGAGGTCACCAGAGAAACCATAGGAGATCCCACCAGTTTAAATTAGATGAAAATGTGATCCAGAATATTAAATATTAAATATTAATATTAAAGGTTTTAAAGCAACTGTGAAAAGACAGAAAAAATCAAGTATGTGTTTTGATCCTGATGTTTGCAATGTAAGAGAATCACAGGTGTTAGAGGCCATCAATTTCTTGACCAATTTTTATTTCAGTAGTCTTTAGACTTTGAACTATTGAAGAAAAAACTTTTAGGTCCATTGTCATGAATGTGAATTTATTGCTTCAGTATCTCAGGGGGATGAAAAAGCATAGAAATTTGGAGAGATTGCCGATGGACAGGATGTTAGCTAACAAGGACACAGTGGAAAGCAGACTCCAGAAAAAAAGGTCCACTTTTAGACCCTTTAGAGGAGAAAAATGTCTTGGGAAAAGTTACCATGACTAAGCAGTACTGCAGTCTGAGACAGGAGGTACAGGTTGGAGGAATTAAAAATTTTCTGTTGGCTACCCTCCAGAGGAGCTTCATGACTGTCACAAAGGGTAGAATTGGCTTACTGTCTGCACAATGTGGACTTTTCCTAATTATGATACATATGCTCTTTGCTGCTTTTTCTTTTATATTTTCTGTTCTTCATAGTTAATTTGTCACTGTGTAAAAGATTTTCTTTCCCCTTCCTGTTAAACAACAGAAGCAAAAAGGGCATGCCTGCTACACCTACTTAGTCTCACGAGTGACTGACTTGTTTCAGTAAAATGATTTGTTTTCATCTCTCTTAAGTAATTACTTGACAGTAAAGCTCTTCCTTCATTACTTTAGAAACGTTTCTGGAGTCTTCTGAGCATTGCCTGCATCTCAGGCATATGGCCTTTTCTCTGTAAATGCCCCCAGCTTCATCCATTATTGTTACTTTAGTAGACAACCATTCTTAATCAAGAGAATGTTGTGCGAGGCCATGTGGGTTCATACATTTTCAGTCAATCCCAACAGCTCCACACACAAATATAAATTAAACTATTAAGAATCTAAGGAGATTATAATGACCGCAATTAGCTCCCAATTTATTTAATGAAATGGGTGTTTCCAAAGAAAGGTCATATAAAAGGAACAGATTGCATGCAGTTAAACATACAAACCAAAAAAAAAAAGTACTTTGGTGCTCATGTCCAAAGGGTGGCAAAAGAAAAGTTTTCTTTGATGTGATTCCATGGAGATGTCCCGACAAATAGAGAACAACTTGGTTTCATCTTCCCTGAGCTTCCACTTTGCATGGAAAATGTTAAATTATCTGGTGGTATTGTTGCAAAAACTCCCTTAGAGGTCTGTTTACTACATGGATGCAATCTTGACCAGGTGATATTACTGGCATATTCTAGGTTATTTTAAAGATTTTTTAAATGCATAATCTCATAGTTTTCTTTCTCATTTTTATCACAAGAGTCTCCGTTTTTAAACTAAAAAGATTTCTACATTTTTATAATGTTTTCAATAATTTATTATGCATAGAAGTGATCCTACATTTATAGACCACCCTCCAGCATGAATGAAAATCCACACTTTTTTTGGGCAATTGACTAGCAGAATCTGTTTAAACATTGAATTATCTGATCTCACACAACTGAGTTCATAACATTAGTAGAGATGCTAAGCATAAAATAATGTACTTAGCACAGTCCAGAAGTCAGATAATTAAAACTTTGAGAAATCAGAAGTTTTAAGAGGGCAAGGCATAATGTGGCAATGCCAAAATCCTGTGTGAAGTGGACTGGAATAATCAATGGAAGCCTGATGAGTAGCAGATGAATGAAAGCCAAATGTATTCTCTGATAACAGGATTTGATGGAATTCTAATAAACCCTGTTAAAGTCATGTATAGGAGAAGGCTACCTGGCACAAACCAGCAAAGTTTGTAAGGAAAGGAAATTCAAGAGTGTTTTATAAATGACATTGTAGCAGAAAAAGAACTAATGCTATTTATGGCCACAGATTGCTGTGATTATTTAGAAGGACTACAGACATCATTAATACTTAACACTCAAATGGTGTTTGGACAGAGCCAGTTCAGTACAGAGGTTCTTTAGCTAGTGGGGATAGCATCAAACAGAGTAGGAAAGATTATCCATTGCAAATATACTAGTCTTAATAGTGGGTTGAAAAAAACAGACATATAAAAAATCATTACCTTATAAAAGAATTTGCAACATCCATTTTTAATGTTCAGCCAAGCTGTCACATGAAATCCCAGAGGAGCTGAATGTCAGGACTTCTGTGTGCTGCTTTTTGTGTTCAGTTTGAATTGCTCCATGACTCTTTGCAGCCTTGGGGATAACCAGGGAAATCCCCACTGAGGATTAGTCTGTAAATGAAGCATAAGTTCTGGTCTAGTGTATTCTTCCTGCACTGGTATGTTGTGATACTGGGATCAGTAGCAGTAGTTGGGCTGCTTCTGCTTAAGGGTAGGAGAGAAAAAGGATTCCTAAGGTTTTTGCTGAAGGCTGTAAAGCTCTGGTGGGAATGAACAGGACACAAGGAAGTTAAAGCCAAGGATTTTAATGTTATTCACTAAACTTTGATGCCTGAGTTTTCTTAAGCTCAGTGTCTTGTAAACCAGTTTTCAAACTTAGACCCCAGCTCATCAGAAAATAATTAGCTCGCAACAGCAAGCATAAAATCCAAGCTACAATTTCACAATTTGCCATATTTTGTTTCCTGGTAACTGAGACATGATTTAACTCTTTGTTGGCCTTTCCTTTGCTTCAGCTTTTTTCTTAATTTTTTTTAATTGGCTAGGTTATAGTGATTCTGTTGTTCTGCATCCTCCCCTCGTAAAACAAAAGGAGTACCAATGTTTCTGTGTCATTAGTCCCATTACTATCCATAAACACATGGTTTTTCAATCTAATAGCAACTCATAGTTATTCCCACACATCATATATATCATATATTCCAATTTTCTCATTTCATTTTTCCAATTACTACCATTTCAACAGCATTCTCTAGGATTAAGTCCTTCTCCCCATGATCTCAGTGCAGCACTAAATCTTACACGTTTTACTAAAAATCCCTTGATATTTATCTAAGGAATGTTTCTCATAGAAACCAATGAATGGAATAACTCTAACTTTGATTACTTACTGGATATGTGTGCAAAAGCATATTTTGAATCCACTGTGCAAGGAAAAATAAAAGGAATTATTGTACCAAATTGGAATATTTCTTGTGAAGAGATTGGTCAGCAGTTTCCCTTGGAATTACTGATTCCTATGATAAAAGTATTTTTGCATCAAATCCTGTTCATATTTCCAAAAAAATGTATTAGCCCCACTTGTTATGGCAGTACAGAAGGAAATCATATTAGTTTCCTAGATACCAGGAAAATAAATCCAGTCATTCACTTAGATAGCACAACTACTTTTTTGGCAAAGATAGCTTGTTTATTTTCTTCTCAGTGCTGGGACTTTCTTCCACACAGATAGATGGATTAAAATAGGGTTATTTGATCTATCAAATCATCCCAATTCATCCACAGAAGTGGCTGCTTATTTCTTGGTTTAATATTTGAAAATTCCAATTGAAATGAAGCTTCTAATTATTTTGCAGATCACTGCTAAAATTATTAATTATTACTCTGAATTTGCTGTCTGTCAAATGTGTCCTTAAATAAAAATAGACCTATGTATGTGCAATAATGTATTAATGCTTAGATCTTCCCTGATCTTGTTTAATATACCAGTACAGGTAGCATGTGAGTGCCCTACCTGAAAGATTTCTCTTTAGCTATTCATGTTTTGAGCTGTGGTTATCTGTGGTTCCTTGAGCTGCCTGTTCCCATTTGGGTTTATATATTTCCTAAACTGTGCCAGCACTTTATTCTCTGCTGCAGTATCTCAGTCACAAATACTGTCTGCTAGTGTCTGAAAGGTTGCCTTTTGCTTTAGACAACTTCTCTTGATCCTTGTCTTCTCCTTTTTCTGCCCCACTGTATTTCTTTCTATCAACACTCCTGCACAGCTTAAAACTATTCAAGATATTAAGTTTTATCCCTTAGAAGTTTTGTCCTGATTCTGCTCAATTTCCTCAAAAGATTTTCTTCAGCCCCATTCTGATGACTGCAAGAAGGCTGTGAGTAGCCAGGCTGCCATGGCACTAACCCATCTGCACACTATCCCACCTTTGATTTCCTTCCTCTTACCTACTGCTATAGTCAAACAGCAATGATGAAAAAGACTAAACCTGATGACGTTTAGTAAAAAAATATTTTTTTCCCTCAGCTTCCAAATCCCTAAATTATAATAATATCTCCAGGATTTGAGTGCAAAACACAACCACCTTTGATGAAAAACCTGGGAGAGGTTCACAAAGATAATTAACTGCTATGCTAGCTTTCTACAGTGATTCATGCAAGTATGACAGTTATCAAGCTGAACACTCTTTAAAAAACAAATAAAAACAATACTTAGCTGTTTCTTGGGGGTTTTGAGATTTTAAAGAGAAAATACAATTGAAATATATGTTCTGTTTTTGGCTGTCATTTGAAGTACCATACTACCAGAGGTCTCACAAGTATAATTTGAACATGCACAGTACAAAAGCTATTAAGGATTAGAAGTTCTTTAGCGTCCCTTCCCACCCTAAACATTCTTGAATTCTATAACTACCTTCTGCCTAACGGGATTTCTAGTGTAAATGAAGTGCAAGCAAAAATTATGAGAATTGAGATGTTGGATGGGCTCAGAGCAACATGATCTAGTGAAAGGTGTTCCTGTCCATGGCAGAGTTGAAACTATGTGATTTTTAAGGCCCCTTTCTACCAAGAACACTCTATAATTCAATTATTTGTTTCTGGGAGAAGAAAAAAGGCTCTATTTTTAAGATCTGAGAATGGGAATGTCTTCCTCCACATGGGTCATTACTCATATACAGCTCAGAAGGTCAGACCAAGCAGTTGGACTTCTGGACATAAAAGAACCATCCTTGGGTCAAACTTCTCTCAGTGGTGACAGAATGATATTTGACTAAAGTTTTTCCTTCTTTGAGTTTTTATAAGGGAAAAGAGACAGAGCATGAAAGAGAAGGAGAGAATTCTTCAAACTGTATCATCACCAATATTCATCCATCACATACTTTATTATGCATGGTTTCCTAAAGAACTAGAAGCGCACACAACTGAATGACTGCACATATTTATGTAAGTTGTTAATGTACTCCTGTAATCTAGCTCTTTTTAAAGGTCATCAGGGCAATCATGAGCAAATGAAGGAATGGAAAAGCATTTGAAAAATGTGGGAAACAGTTGTCATGTCATGGAAAGACTTGAAAAAATTATTAAAGGTTAAAATTCAGTAAAAATAGGATTATTTAGAACCCTTAACCTGTTCAATCATATTACAGTGCTCTTAAAAATATTTATTTTATTTAATGGTCTGGAAAACAGGCAAGAGGGCTACATCTTTTTCAGCTTCCTCTCTTCCCTGCAACAGAAGCACTGATACAAGTTTTAGGATATTTTTTTTCTAATTAGTATTTACACCTCTGTCTTTTTCTGGTAAATAACTTGTATAGAATGCTATATTCTACAGCCTCTATATTGCACCAGCACAACACAGTCTTTTTCTGATCAGTGGATTCTGATAGAAACTCTTGTCCCCAAGTGCTTCCCCCAGCAGAACAGACAGATGGCATAATGAAACAAAACAATGTGTAAACACAATGTACCCAGAATTAATGAGGTCTTTAGTCACAAGGTAAATACTAGAGAAAAAGAAAGCAGGATAGGCAAGGGGAGAAAAGCATATGGGTTCTGGGTGACATTTTAACAGACATGAGAAAAAGTGACATAAGAAACTGGTCTATTCTTATTCTAGTATTTGTCTTAGAATAAGGCCTAGGGAGCTAAACATGCCTGAAGCTGAACCTTGTTACTGCTACAGGAAGAAAATATACAAAGATATCCCAAGATATTAAACCCCTTGAAAGGGAATCTGACTACAGAAGAGAGTTTTGATCCATGAGAATGCACAAAACTTACTTACCACCAGAACATAAACAGAGTGAATAAACAGAGGACCCATAATGAAGCAAATTAAATACACAGTAATTAAACCCCAAAATACATATTATTCCACAAGGTATGGAGAGATTAAGGATACTGGATCTATTTATGATGGTGCTATTTGTTGAAAATTTCAGAGGAACAGAGACCATATGTTGAACAAATATGGTGCTACAAACTACCGGGGAAATAGAGGGGTAAAGAAACTTGTTAAGGTCAAAACTGAAAAATTGTAGTAGGTCTGGGATTTATATTTACAAAGCTGTGGCTATGTCTGAGTTAGTCTCTGCTGTCTGTTCTTGTAAATCTCCACAATCAGTGAAGGCATTTTAAATATCTGTTTTAGCAAGATAAGGTTAATTTTATCATGGAATAGCCAATTTTTCTCTCTGGGGACCATAAAGAGGCGATAACTCAGATGGATAAATCTGTACCTGATTAACTAAATCCTATAAGACAACTTTTGAATCTTGGGTTGACATCATGCCAGATTTAAAAGTGTCTGGAGCCAAATTAAAATTATTTGCACAACAGAATTTTTCTGCAAACCCACAAGGAAGAGTCTTGAACTTAAATCCTTTGCAGCCAGCTTGATGCATGTCTATGTACTCTTCTTTTGGTTAGGTAAATGTGGAGGGTGTTGGGTAAGAGGATTCTTGGGTAAGAGGATTCTTCTTACTTCTAGATGTAAGAGCAACAACTTGACTCTTTTGCTCAGAAAAAAAAAAATCCACTGAGCAGGGACATGTGAAAGAAATAGAGGAAAAAGAAATTATACATAATTCTTTAAGTTTTAAGCAGTTTCCCCTGGTGAAAGCTACTAAGAAATCCAAAAGGCAAGTAGGGGACAGATCACACTACTGTTCCTAGAGCTGCAGAAGTTACCTGTGATGTTTCAGCAACATCAAGAGCTTTGGTCATACAATACATGCTTTTAGGGAAGGCATGTTCTCTTTCCCTGTATGTTTTCTCAGCTAAGTGTAAAAGAAATACAATATTCAGAACAATGTTCATAATCAGAACATAGGTAGACTGTTGAATGGACAGCTGCCTTTCAGACTATCACTGGTTCTTACCGTACAGCAAAAGTATTTATTTCTCAGCAGGTCTTAGGTATTAGGAAAAAACTAATCTTAGCCTGCTGTAAGATGACCTTAGTGCAACACAGATCTTCAAACCCCGAAGTTCACTTTTAGATGTGTCTGTTTCTAGAGTTGATTTAAATGAGAGAACAGATTTGTAGAAGAGTGGAATAGATGAGAGGGAACAATATATTAAACTTTTGATTGATGTGTGGCAGGGTGCCTCTTAATTCGCTATGTGTGCACATGTTGGCCAAACTCACTATGATTGCTTTGAGATAAATGAACAAATCTTGCCAATGTATATCAGTATCTATTCGCAACACTTACATCCTTCACAGAGCATGCTGCAAGGCTGACAGGCTGAAATTCATTCATAAGTGTGTATATTGACAGGAATAGAACAGGAGCATAACACAGACAAGAAATAATACCATCTGTTATATCCATCTTGGGAGGTAACAAATTGAAGAAAAACTGGGTGCCTAACAATTCAGTGACAATACAGGTCATAAATATAGAGACTATGGTTGCAGACTTCTCCACTTGAGCTAGAGCCCTACATATCTTTTTTTCTCAGTAGAAAAATATAATTTACTCATATTCACTGTGCCTTACATATCCTCATTAGCTAACTGAAGAAAAATAGCAGGCAAGAACTCAGAGTTAATGAGATGGGTGTCATCCCTGTATTCATATTTTGTTAGGAGCAAGAGCAAGGTTGCTTTCAAAACTCTGAGTGGACAAGGACAGAGCAACCAACCAATTTTTGTGGTTGCTAATGTTATTTTCAAAGAACAAAAATACCCTTGCTCTTAAGAAGAAACTTGTCCTAGACTGCCAGACTGTGACCATAAGCCTAATTATTCCAGTTTCACAGATGTGCACTGATGCTGCTCCACTTCCTTTAGCACAACTAAATGAAGGGTGCAGATATGCAGCTTACAGCAATGCTACTGCTACAGAGCACAGCATGCAGCAAACGTCAGACTCAGCCAGTTTGGAAATGTGGGCCCATTTTAGAAACAAAAAATATCAGCTCAGGAGTGTGTGAGCACAATGCTGAACTGAGTGTTCAGTGCACAATATTCAGCAATTACTTTTCTCATTATGACTGCAATTTTTAAGAGTGTAGAGCAGCCATGAGGTTAGGTCTGTGGAGTTGTGGGTTTGTGATCTGAACAAATTGTGTTAACCACTGCGCTTGTCAAAGCAGCCTGGTACTCCTGATTGATGGAGTCAGTTGCACAGCTACAACCTGCATCTTGTGCTATCATTGTGATTTCAGGGAAAATGGCAAGAGACAGAGAAAATAGAAAGAAATTGCAATTCAGTAAGGGTTTTGAATTCATGGATTTAGTGAGAGCTTGCAAATGAAATGAAATGAAAGGAAATCAAACATGGTAAATTCAACAATGTAGCAACTGCAGTAAAAACTATCATATGAAACCTTTGAAATAACAATTTCTCTTGTTGCATCATTAAAAAAAAAAAGAGAAAGGCACCTGACAGATTTGAAATAGCACCTCCCTCCCCAAGTATTCATAAGTATTCCAGAAATAGATTTATGTTGATATATCTCTTGCTGATTTTAATCAGACTCTTACAGGTTCTTATATCAGCACTACATATATGTATTACTTTCTCCATTAAATCATTTTCCTTGCAACATACAGAAAGAGGTTGTCGTTATCAGTAGTTCAGGAGAAAATAAAACAAACCACCAAAAAAAAACCCAACAAAAACTTTTATCAGAAATCACAAATCTCAAAGCCAAAATTTGCTGTAAAGGTGCAGTCTTTCCAGTATTGGATTTTTAGCACTAGGTGGTATTTTCTGAAGGTATAAATTGCAGTGCCACATGACTCAGGTGGTTGTTTTAAAGTAATCAAGATGTGTTTGGGTTTTTTTTAATCCATTATGAAATTATTGTCTAAGGTTCAGTTTGTTTCCTTTGAATAAGAGACTTGGAAAAAAGAAGGCAGACATAATTTTTTAATGTTTTGACAGTTTAAGACTTATTAAAGCCTTATTAAGAAGCATACTTGACTAATGGTTTTCAGCATTTGAGCACTCAGAGGTCATAAGGCAACCTACTGAATGTGTCATTTAACCTCTGTGTTTAGTCACCTGTGCTTGACTGTGAGCTGCTGGATGTTAGCTGCTGGGTATTCAGCATTAGTGTGCTTCATCAGAATCTCCAGTGAAGCAAATGGGAATTTAATTCTGAAGGTATAAGATCAAAATTGCATGCAGATTTCCACTGTATTTCTCTTGTAGTTACTTTACCACTTTACCATTATATTACTCTGGTAGTGTAGCTTTGCTGAGTTTATATAATTTGAGACTCAGCAGAAAACACTGTGCTTAAATTTTTAAATTCTTCAAACACGAAAGGAAAGTTTGAGTTTCCCAACAGTGATAGCATAATTACAAAAAACGTTTACAAGTAGTAACATTCATGGTTCTATGGGATTGCTACTTCAATTGCAATTAAGCACTGCTCATGAGTAAATGACTAAAAATTATTAGATGAAACAAGATAAATTACTTTTTGTGTTGTATTAGGAAAGAAAAGTGGGTGAAAGTTAAAGTAAGCAAAGTTGAAAACATCTGAGAGGATTTATTTAACAAGGAGATCATTGACAGAATATTAAGCACCCATTGAAACTTTGATGAATTGTATATATAGTTTGAATTTTCTGAATTGAAAAGAAAATATTATAGTCATTATGGCAAAATGAAATAACAAGCAAAAAGTGGAATAAAAATTTAAAAAAATCACTGCAAGGTACTTTATGGACTTTCCTTCTATTCAACTAATTTGATGGTCAGGTAAAACAGAGATTGAAATAGAACAATTCACCTTTGAAGCCAAAATATGGGGAAAAAATTATTATCCCAAATCCACAACATCAGGAATTCCACAAAACTTTTTTCCATATCTTAAATATTTCGTTTCATACTTTGAATCACAATATGCTGCTGAAGAACATACAACACTTGTCAGCTTTGCTGTTGACAGTTGTAAAGCATCCATTAAGCAGTTTGCTCACTTAATACCCCTTCACTCAGGTCTTCCTTTACATCATATTATTAAGCTCTACACTTTCCCCTCCCCCTCCCAAGTTCATGTTTTTCCATCTATTTACATATAACTGTCTATGTATTTTCATCCTGAAATTTATAAATCGACTTACTTGGAGTGTATTTCTGAGATATAAGGGTATTAGAAATGCATCAGGGTCAAGGTACAGGCCATTGTACCCATTGTCTTTCAAAAAATCCATCACTGAACCTCCCAATAGTACAATAATTGCATGATGCTGCTAGACTAAAAAGTGAGCTGAACAGAACAGTAAGCATTTTTCATGTCTTTGGTTGATTAAAGTTTAACTGCTTGGCATGTGTGAAAACCCTGTCATTACCTGTATAGGGCTCTTTGCTTTGTTTTTAAATTAGTAATCATAATATTATGAGCAAAAGGTAACATCTGGCTCTCCTAGCTGCATCTGTGAGTTGCCATATCTCAAATGTGGGAATGTAGGAGAAGGAAGGGGAATTGTAGAAGAAATTCCAAAGTGAAACACTGATATATCCTGAAGAAAAATGTCCTATCTGCTCCATAGCTGGAGTTCACAGTGTAAAATATTATCTTGTCAAAATGCTAGTAAGTGACTGAAAGGAAAGCTTTGAATTTCTGCCTCCTTCCCTCCTGATAGTCCATGTTAAGCATTTGGTTTATATTGCTATCTGTTACCTAAAGGAAGCACTTCAGAGCTGTGAGCGCATGTGAGCGTGTACATTTTAGTAGTTTAGTAATTAAGCTCATGTTATAATGCATGTCAACAATCACAGCAGGCTTCAATGAAGAGCCCTAGTAGAACAGATATTGAAAGAACACCAGCGTGGCTGTCACAGATTAGCAGTACTGGCATTAGCAAGTGGACATTGTGAACTCAGGTAAGAAAACATAATTTATTAGTTAGAGTAATGATAATGCTGCTAGCTCTCCATGGTAGCTAATTAGAGGTGCCAGATAATGTTGATTCATTTAAGGATCTGTTGCTGTTTTCAATTACAGTTCTAGAATATACAGCTGTACTGTATGAAAATGATTAAATGAGAAAACAGGTCTTTAAAATAAATCTGTATAACTCTGAAGCAGAATTTAACAAAAATAGTTTAAACAACAGTAATGTATTTATAAATTAACATAAGTGTTCCCAAGAGACCTGTGAATCGCTAAAATTCACTCTAACTGGAACAAAAACTAGCTGCAAATCCTTGGCACAGAAAAAATAGGCCTGTGCACAAATGATGAAAAATGGGCTCCTCCCTTTAGGCTTGTTCTCAAAATAATGGTTTTAAGTGGCTCAAACTCTTTCAATTGTACAATGGCAGAATGGATAATTTTGGAAGGGACTACTGGAGGTCTTCTTGTCCAGGTCAAGCTGAGGCCCCAAAATCACCTTCCTCAGGATTGTGTCCAGACTCTTTTTGAGTATCTCTAGAGGTGGAGACTCCACAACCTCTCTGGGTGACCTGTTAAATGAAGTATTAATAATTCCCTCTGCAACCTTAAGTAGAAGATTTCACCTTTTAGGCCATCTGAATCTTAGTTCCTATCAGGAACTCCTGATGTCCCTTCATATTATCAACTTATGCTCTACTATATTTACCAAAGATTTACCTCCCAGAAGCCTACCCTATCTGAGCATCTTCTGTAACTTCTGTGAGGAGAAAGATTCTTCTCTTTCATCTTTCCAGCTGGGACTAAGCGCAGCAGCTGAGAGAGACCAGACAGCTCTTTGCTGTGCAGTCACACTCTGATTGCAAAATCCTATTCTTAGCCCTGCTTTTTACAGAGTTTGTGGCAAGGAGAAAAAAAAACCAGAAAAGTTTTAAGATTCCATATGAAAGAAAAAGCAGTAATTCCTTTGACATTTCTGACTTTGCATGAATGCTTTGACTGTATACTTGATAATTTGTGATGTTGAAAATTTTTATATCATAACATCTTTGGTCTCTTGGACTACATACTTTAATAGTTCTACTTGATTTTGGTGTAAAAAAAGAGAGTTTTCAGTGTTTCTAAGAGTGTTTTTGTTTAAATGAAGTTGTATCCAGCCATTCCTCTGTTTATAGTTTACAAAAAACTTATCACAGTGTTACTAGGCTATGGAAAATAGGAACAAGTTTCTAAGAAAAGATAACGTATGAATTAATGAGCAAATGAAATAGATATCCTATACAAGTATGAGCACCAGGGTTCCTTGGCACAAGGGAACACTGTTGTGGTCCAAAGAAACTCTTACTGTCTGCTTAGACAATCATGTACATGTTGAAGTGTTTCAAAGTACTCATTGACTGGATAGCTGCTTCAGAAAAGTCTATTTGGTCAACAATTTGTGTTGCTGTAGATTTGCATAATAAGACAGAAAAGCTACTCAGGAAATACTAGAATGTCTTAGGTTAACCGCCATTATATTATGCCACAAGGGATTTATTTCACTTTAATTTTTCCTGGATTCCTTTCTGAAAGTGTGTGGATGGGTTTATTCAGTGATTTATTCTCATTTTTTCCTAAACCAGTTTATGAAAGAAAGGAGATAAGATTTTAAAGCACCACATAACATGAAATTCCTTCCCTTTTCCATTGTAACTGAAACTGTACTTTTGTCAGGACATGTGTTGAGCTGAGGATACAACTACATACACAAGCCCTGGTTGCATCCCAATACCACAGATACCTCCCCATGAAGAAGACTCAGTCTCTAATGGTCTTGAGTTCACACTGTATTGTTAAAATAATCCTGCTGAAAGTTAATCATTAGTTATGTATAAAGATAGTCTCATTAAATAAGCTAAGAAAGGGAAAATTAGAAATTTGTGAGGCTTGACCAAATGCCTAAATACTGAAAAAATTTATTGGATTCCAATTTGAACAAGAATTAAAATGCTACTTACCCTCTCCAGAGGCTACTAAATTTATCGTAGTGTATTCAACTTTATTTTTTCCTCTGAAAAATCTTAAATGGAGAAGACTCACCTGAAGCATCTCCCACATATGCTATGCCAGAGATGCATTTCTGGCATTTCTTGCCAGCAAAACTTAAGTTCTGAACATACCAGAAGGATCTAGCAGAAATCATCGAGGAACATGCAAATATAACTTATAAAAGCAAAAGTCTTACTAAAGTAGTGGAGAAATTGCACCATTTTCCAAACAATATTGGTCTTTGAAAATTATCAGTCAGCTGTAGCGTCTTCAAAATTTGGACATGCCTATTTGTAAATCCAGAAAGCAAGACTTTTTTGTAACAGTGACTCAGTTTCTCTTTATTTGACCACATGGTTAACAAGACCATGTTAAGGTGTTTAATTTATATGCTTAGATGTATAATTTATGTACGTTTAGATGTATAATTTATATGCTTTCTGGTGACATATCCAGTGGTAGGTGTCTATTTGGGCATATGTTATGTTGGTAATGGAGTCACCAAAAGCAGACACCGTGATTATGGAATCAGCTATGATCATCTATATGAATTAAATAAAAGGTGTTTAAAATTAAGAAATTAGGTGGTGACCTCATTTGGAAATGACCTGGCATGTCTTACAGGACATCGAGGAATTAAGGATGTTAAAGTGAGAAAGAGTTGCAATAAAGGTTAAGTGATGGACAAAGGAGTCGTACGCTGGTGCCAGGTGGAATGGAAAAAAGAAAAAAATCACTTTTTTCATTAATAATATGCAATAGTGTGCAGGACAATACTGTTAACTAGTTCATGCTAGAAAATGAAAGCCTTGAGGTCATGGACTTTAGAGAACAATTCAATGTTGTCTGTGTCTATAGTACACGTAATTTTTTTTTAAATCTTTCATCCCTGTGGTCCTAGATCATTCAGAGTTCTGTGAGTTAAGCCTTTTTTACAAACTGTTGACTCTACTGGAAATCCAAGGATCATCCCAAATTGCTTCAGGCAATTTCAGCCTGAGGTTAAAACAGCCAGTTCTGAGACAGGTGTGGAACAAATAAAACCTCTGTTCTGTAAGGGCATTACCCCAGAGACCAAGCCTCAGTGCTGCTTGGACTTCAGCTTTTCTGAATGTGTGTGCTAGGTTTGGGAATGAGTATTAGATTTACATGCTAAAATGACCCCAAATTCACCTCTTTAGGAAATGATGCAAAGTACCCCATGTGAGTTGCAAAATGAATTCTTTGTACTGCTGAAATAAAACCACAACCCTGATCAAGTCCAGAGGTAGCAAAGATATGTTGAATTTTGTCAAATCACCTAAAGACTGATACCCAGGTATAAAGGTAAAGGAAACCCTCTTGCCTTTTTCCAGTTAGGAGAATAAGGAAGAGAAGAGGGGGAAAGTTACATAGATGGTGAAGGGTCTAGTGGAGAAACCTTGTGAGGAGTGGCTTAGGTTGCTTGGTTTGTTTGGCCTGGAGAAGAGGAGACTGAGGGGAAACCTCATTGTTGTGTACAGCTTAACCTCACAAGGGTAGGCAACAGGGCAGGCACTGAGAGGTTTAGGGTGGATATTAGATATTATTCACTCAGAGGATGGTTGGGCACTGGGTCAGGCACCCCAGGGAAGTGTTCACAGCACCAATCTGACAGAGTTCAAGAAGCATTTGGACAATGCTGTGGGGCACATGTTGGGACTCTTGGGGTGTCCTTTGCAGGACCAGGAGTTGGACTCAATGAACCTTATGGCTCCCTTCCAACTCAGAATATTCTGTTATTCCATGATTCCATGTTTGTTGCACTTTCACATCTCTAGTTTTGCTCCTCTATAAGGCTAACAATGGGAAAGTGGCAGGGAAGACAAATATTCAGGAGACACGAGATTTGAAAAGAAAATACTGCAATGGAAGGAAAGCAGAGCTGACTTTTATTTGATGCAGCTGCTGAGTTATTCAAGGACATGGCCCTCTTGCAGCCCTGTCATCAGATACCTTTGAAAGATCCTCAGTGTGAATGACAGAGTGGGTCAAGAATGACCCAGCTCAATTCCCATTTTATTGTTTTTCATTGTAATCTGATTATCTGGTGCTACCATGCGTCAAAGGGACATTGTTTGACAACTGCATCAAATTCACAGGAGCACAGGAGTGTGTTAGGAAAAATACATGCTTCATTCAGCCCTTTCAACCTGCATTGGGGATTGCATGCACTTTTTTTGGTTTCTAATCTTATTCCCTTACAGTACAAATAGCTAATCTCTTGAATAACTCTAATTAAATGTCACACCATGGAAGGTATGACTTGTCAAGTAAGACGGTGACTGGTACAGCCATGGCCTGGAAGCAGGAGTACAAGGGGCTATGATGACTGAAAAACATCTAGCCTTAATTTTTTATGTTTAACAGCTTGACTACCAATGAATGTGGAATCTACCAGAAGAGTGAGACTATAGATTGTTTATTGATTAAAGACAGTTTAGAATCAAGTGAATTTAGAATCAATTATGTCCTAGCAAGACCATTCAATTCTGGTCATATTTTTATGACTGCACAATAGTTTATGAAATGTTTTTACACATCAGGAGTTCATTTAAAGATTTTTGTAATTATCAGATCCCTATTTTCCTTCAATGCACTACAGAGAACTCACAGAACAGAGAGTTTAAGTTAAGGGTGCTATTTTAACAGAACAGTTGGAAGCTGCTGCAGGCGCAGGCCCAGAAATCCAATACAGAACATAAATTATTCACCTACAACTGCATAATCAGGGTCATGCTGGAAGAGGCACCCAACAAACAGCAAGGCGCTATGAAAGGTGCTGTCAACATTTCTGTTAATAGCCTGACTCTCAATTTCTGCCCCAGCATGTGTGTTGGCTATTGTGCTGCTGGAGATGATGCCTTTCAGATGAGACAGAAAATTAGCTTCTGACTACATGTGGCCACTAATGATCCCATGCCAGCCTCTGTAAGCGCATGAGGTAACCCAGGTGTCCTTCGGTTCAGATAATTGCACTTTGCTGATTTAAATTTCACCTGTGGTTTTAATCAGATATGAAATTCTTAACTTGATGCTCTAAACTGTTATGTGGGTTCACTGCTTATGGATAAGGTACTGCCATTTCAGGGAGACATGAGTCTTTATATTTGGGATAAAAGTTCTTAACAGGAGACCTGTTCCGTTGTTATTGCTATAAGGACACATTCACTGACATTTTGAAGAACAGCATGGGAAGGTGATTGTGCCACTGGCACAAAATGAAGAGGGGAAAATTCCAGTAATATATAATTTACTTATTTTCCAACAAGTTATTAAAATAAATATATCATGAATTAAAAACACTTGAAAAGAGGATGTGTGCAATTGAGGGGAAAAGAGCTTAACCATGCTCCTAAGCCTCCAGATTTTATTCTAACTTATATTTCTAATTTAAATCCTGGGAACCCTGGGCAGACAATGTAGTAAAACCACGGAGAAAAAAAAAGTGAATAAGATAATAAATCAGATATTTGTCTAGGTTCCAATCACATGAAAGAATTCTAAATCCTTCTTAGTCCAGCCCTATAAGTGACCAGAAAGACTGAATCATGAAGATTTTATGAAACTTTGTAGGATTGGTACAGTGGCATTTGCTTAAAATTCATGCTGAGAGATGAGTTTTCTCTCCCCCATACCTGGAAATGTTCCAGGCCAGGTTGAATGTGACTTGGTCTAGAGGAAGATGTCCCAGCCCATGGCACGGGGACTGGAAATAAATGATCTTTAAGGTCCCCTCCAACCTGAAGCATTCTGTGGTTCTTCGATTCTATGAACTATGCTCAAGTGTGCAACTCCTTTACTGTCTCTTATACTGGTGTTTTTAATTTGGAAAATCAGATAAATCTTCCAAAAAAACTCCACAAAACCTGTAAACTACGTGAGATACACAAAGAAATCTAGATGCCAAAGTACTGCCAAGGGAGACCAAAAGACACCAGGAGTAAATTAGACTGAACAATATTTTGTAATGTGACATTTCAGAAAACATGACTGAAAGCTGTGTACACAGAAGTGTCATGCCCTTGAGGTTTCTCTGGGTAGTACTTTGCATCTGAAATACTGTGTATAGACTGTTCCTATCAATAACCAGTGAGGGAATCAAACAACAACAAAAAATCTCAGTCAAGCTGGCAGCTGTTCATGGAAGGCTCTGGAAAGGATTCATGATTAAGTGGCTGAAATGACTGAATAATGAGGAGTAATTAGAAGGCTAATTTACGACTAAACATTTAATTTTGATGATCGAGGTCAATGGGAGTTTAATCATTAACTGTGAAGGAAGATTTATCAGTCCTCAGTAGAAAGTTATTTACCATTATTTTTGTCATCATCTTACCAGAAATTATTCTGACATTTATGAAGTATATGCAAAAAAAAAAAAAACCAAAAACCCACTTTCATATGAGGGTTGTAGTTGGAAGAAAAGAGACAAGAACTTAGTTCAAAAGTGAATTTTCACAATGATATTTCCTAAAAAAAGTGATGCAAATCCAGGTGGTCAAGATGTGAATAAAAACTGTAGCAGTCAGGAAGAAGAACCCAAGGTGAAACCTCCAGTGACTAGATGATCAAACAAGATTGAACTTCCTCCATCATTATTTTATATGACTTTATGGAATCTTTATCAAAGTGGATTGGTCCTTGAAGACAACAGGTGATTTTTTTCTAAACAATACTTTTGTATTCTTACCAAAAAAAAAAAAAAAAAAAAAAATTGTTTTTGCTTATTTCTACTAGAATAAGGCACATCCTGCCTGACTTTAGATTTTTATCATACAGCTGCTCCATTAGAATCAGCAAGCTTGGGTGTCTTTATGATCAGTAAAGAGTAGAAAAATACAGAGCATGATTCATATAATGCTGTATGTTTTTTTCCTTAAAATGAGAAGAATAAAATGCTTGATGTTTTTAGTCTTCTATACTATTCCCAATAACCATATCACATATATATGAGATTAAGTGAATCCCACCCTTATTCAAACACAAAAATATTAGCTGATATGACTAAAGCCGTGGCTTTTTCTTCCTTGAAGAAAAGAGAGAAAACTCTAAAGGAACTAGACAGGAAAATTTCCTGAGCAACCTTAAATGGACTTGCTCTGGACATGAATTTGAAGTAGATGACCACTAAGAATTAAGCCACCTCATATGTTCCGTGAAATAAATCACACTAACTGTACGCAAAAGTCCTGAGAAAAGACTAAGCATGGTGATACATCAGTACTTTCATAATTTGCCAAGAAATATGCAGAGGACATATTTGAATATTTGTTTTATCATTATTTCCTCTAGTTTCATCAAAGTAAAATATGAGAGGGAACTGTTAATCTGTTTTAGGCACACGTTGTCTATTTCCTCTGAGAGATAAAGTTCAGTCTTCTTTGTTTTCATGCAAAATTTCATGCTCTCTTTATCACCTATTGAATTTATTTTCTCATTTAAAAATGCTTAAAATTCTTATTCTTCACATATTCTAAGCTGAGAACCATTTAGGAGACATTTTTAAACCACATCCTTGGTTTGGTAAACAGCTAAGCCTTTTATTAAGTTGATTTGTTGACAAAATTAGAAAAGGATAATTAGTCAGGTGGAGAAAAATAGGCTACAAATTTCACCAAGAGCAAAATATGCATTTCAAAGAAATAAATCCAAGCCCTATTTGAAACATTGTTTAACAACTGTACCATAACAGACCCTGAACTCTCTCTAGTGGTTCTTAGAGTTTGTCTATTTAAATGGACAATAAATCATACATTAATGAAAAGCAGGCATTTAGCTCTGGGAAAGAAAGTAAACAAATTAAATGAATGTTCTCTGTTTTATAAAGAAGGGAAATCACCTGGGCAACATTTTGATGTTATTAATTTTGTCTTCACAATTACTTATTTCACCTTATTTCTAGCACATATTTTACCACTTAAATTTGGGTTTACACAATAGAAACTGTCTTCAAACTCTCTTAAAGCAGTACATAATGCTTTCATACAGAGATCAGTGCCTCATTGCACTAAGTATTGTCGACAACAAAAAGACCATCATAATCTCCAAGATTAAAAGCTAGGAAATTTCCTTCCTAGTATCCATAAGAACTTTCTGAGTTAATGTTTTCGCATGACAAAAGGCTACAAGACTATTATAGACAAAGTAGCTACAGTCTCATGAGTTTTATAACGTATGCATTTGGCAAATAAACCTCACATCTGTGGCTGTTGATTATTACTTTCATTATTATGGAGAAAAGTAGGTCTTTCCTTTGGCTAAACACTTATGCTTATTTTATTTTTCAAGATGTGTGTAAGCTAATGGTATGCTAATCAGGGTAATGATTTCAAAAAGACACTTTAGTAATCCTTTTAATTAAAAAAAAAGGCTCATATTAATTAAGAGGAAGCACATTATTATTTATCATCAGAGTTAGAAGACATACTTACTGCAGTCCCTCCTCTAATTCAAATTATTAAGAAATCTGTGATATAATAAGCCCAACATCAAAGTTGTGATGATGAATGCTAGTCTTTTTTTAAAGTGAACCAAACCATTTTTCTTTTCAACTGAATGGAATATAACAGTCATGAGGAAATGTAAATGTGTCTTGAAATCTGATTTAAATCAATGATAATATCCAAAAGATAATACAGCTCTAAGAATGTATGTCATGGGGCTTTGGTTTTTTCTTGAGAAAAAAAAAAATATTATTATTATTAAGAATCTTTTGAAGCCACTCTTTTGAATATATCAGAGACAGAACTGCTCGAAAGACCTTGAAGTCACAAGTGAATTGATGAAATCAATGGGAATCTTCCCATTACCTTGGATAATGGCGATTTACATTTCAAAGTGACCTGCTGTTTACTTCTACCCATGGATGACAAAGCCAAAATTTTGGTCTTCTCTCATACTCAAACTGGAAGCAGGTAGTGTCTCCAGGGAGATATGTATTTGCCAATCTGTCTCCTTGGCTATTTAAAAGTCTGTTTTGGGCATGTCCTGTCTAATGCTCACAACAGAGATGTTTGGTTTGTGTTTTCTGGGCCTTAACACAGCAGCTGTTTATTCAGCTTTTGTACTTAGAGGTTGCAAGCCACCTGGCATCATGTTGCAACTTCCAGATTGAGCCCTGGTAAACCAAAAGCAGAGGCTTTCTCATATCCTTCCTCCAGTGACCTAGAGACTGGTAATTCACCTGACATGCTGTAGAAACAGCTCTCAGTTCCACCTGAGGTATTTGTGTTTGTACCTGCTATCAGCCAGGTAAATGCTTTAATCGATATCCTGATATTTGAATTGCTCATTCCTCCCAAATTAAAACATTTCCTGAGATTAGCAATAAATATTTGCATCCATAAAGAGAGAAAATGTGGCAGCGTACCTAATTCCATAGCCTTTCAATTAGAGCATATAGGAAAGGAGAGATAGAGGTTAGCTCAGGTTCAATAAATACTTTATATAACACTAAAAATATCCAGTTATTTCCTGTATCACTCTGTTTTTTCATTCTTTCATGGAATATTTACTTCCAACACAAAACAAAAGAATAGTTAGAAGGTGGCCAGGCCAGGAAGAATTTTAAAATTATCCAGCTAATAGACATGTATTAGATATACGGCCTAGGTGACCTAGTGACTACCAGTTTAAGAGATATGGCTACCTTCCTATCTTCCAGATATGATCCGTAAGGAAGGACTGGTTTATGTTCCTATCTCCAAGGGAAACCTGATTCTTGTGAATCCAGAGATGACAAAAAGCATAGAAGACATTGTTATCCCCCATTCTGAATTGGTTTTCAATTGGCTAATCCTTTCTCCATTTGATTCATACTTATTCATCTTGCCAGTGGCCTCCAGAAGGCAGAAGATATTAATTTCTGGACGCTTGGCATTGGTTTAATTCTTTGCTGAGTTTTGACATACATTACACTAGTCAAATTGAAGATATGCCTGCATTCTGCCTTGGAGACCTTAGTCCAATATATAATCATGATAAAGGTGCTCTTTGCATGTCTATGAGCAAAAATCTGTAGAATTAAAGCTTTCTGTAGTTTTGGAAATGAGAGCTACAAGAGGACATGTCAATATTTTGAGTGTAACATAAATTAGTAATTTTATCTGTATCTTAAAATATTGTCATGAAATAAGATATGAAGGTCAAAAATCATTCTAAGAATAATTACTGCAGATAGGATGAAATGACAGAGCAGTGTCTGTTATGTTCAGAACTTTTTCTGCACAAAGGGAAATCTACATGCTCTCTACATAATTGATGAGACATGAAAATCTTTATGTTCTGGCTTCCCTAAAAGTATTTTCCTGTTTCCGTCCCATAAAAATCAAATAAATACTAACCTAACCTAGAGCTTAGAGTTCATATGTTTATTGAGTCCCTTATAATGCATTTCACTGAAATTCATTGCATTGAATTGTTATGATGCTGTACAGATGGCTGTTAAGGAACATGGCAATGAAATTGCATGGCTACATGCTTCATGTCATCCCAGAGTAGGCAACAGACTCCTCTGCCAAGACTGTGATTTGCTCTTTTGATATACTTATGCATTGTCTTTTCTTATGCAGCCAGACCCCTTAAATTTAGAGGCTACAAAAAGGGTGGCAAAGTAAAATGAAATGAAATGAAATAAAATAAAAACCAAAAAACCCACGAAGACCAAACCAAAACAACAAAAAACCAGTAGTGCAAACAGGAAAGAAGCTCAGAGGAGAAAGACTTATAACGAGGGGAACATTTACATTTTTGGCCATGGATGACCACCACTAAATCTACACTATTAGATACATCTGTGGAGGGGATCTGCTGATACTGAGGATTTAGAATATTTAGTTTCAATAGCAAAACAGACAACAGTTCTCAAACCACAACAAAAAATGTTAATGTACATGGCATTAAGACCCTTTAGGAGCATCCTCAATAAAAGGATGAAGGATGAAATGAAGGTTTAACCTTCAGTGCTGTGAGTGTTTTGCTTATTTAAGTGAACTCCTACGGATAGAACTATTTATGTGATCATAAGGGAAAAAAAAGAGTGATTGGTAGCATCAGAGCTTATAAATGAGCTGAGTGGGCCACTTGGCAGGGTTGACTGCAGCACAGTACTTCCTTGCTGAGTTCCTCTCGGGTTTCTACATTGCTTGCTTTCACTGTAAGAAATGACCAGCACCTATGGAGATAAATTGTCAGATTCCCAAATAACCTTATCTCTGTTTGAATTGAGTCTTGATATATTTATATTAGTTATAGTTATTTATAGTTATAGTTATAGTTAATTTTCAGCCTTTTATTAATTAATTTTTCAATCAAAATCCATACCTTGTTTTGCCTTTGACAAAGAACCATTTGTTTGATTGTTGGTATTGTTGGTTGTTGGGGGGTTGCTACTTTTTTTTCTGGAAGGGAATTTATTATTTATGAACTTGGTCAGTTCTGTTTTCTTCTCTATGATGAAAGAAACATGACAGCATCTTCTGAACAAAAACATGCAGTTTTGTTGCTGCTGCTGTTGCAGTGTGGAGCTATTGGTAGTCTTTGTACAGTCAGAAGTTGCTCATGCAGGAGAATGGTAAGATTAAAATACAGTGGGAACATGTGAAAAATACTGCTATTTTTGCAATGTTTTTATTGCTGAAATAATTGAAAAGTTTTTGGTTTTAAACATGTAACAGAAATCCTCAATTTTAATAGTTTCATAGTATCCATCAAAATTCATTTAGTAAGTGTTCATATTTAAGAGATATAAATATCCTATATTATTAGATACTTGCTTGTTCCAGACTATTTTGAGTACTGTAAGAGTCATAATGAAGTGTAATTTCATGAACCTCAAAATACTGAAGAGATGGGAATTAAAAGATTCATTTTAGGCTCATAAATTTTTCCGTCAGCTCAAAATCTTGTCCATACAGAACAAATTAATTGAAATCCATTGGGGAGTATATAATCTACTTATGTCTTCTGGAGTAGATGTAAATTCTTCAGGTACTTTCACACATTTCAAAAGAGTTGTGTCAAATTTTCAACAAAGAACTAGTGTTTCAGAAGTTAAATTTTAAATATCTGTGTACTGGAAGTCTATTACTTCTCAGTAGGTTGTTGTCTGAAGAGAAGTAGCACTAACCCTGACAGCACTATGAATTTTATCCCAAATCTCATTGTATCTGGTGAAATATAATATGCATAAAGTCATGGGTGGTCATTTTTCCTTCTTTATACAATTATTTTTCAATATGCAGTATGCTGGTGGCCAGTGAAATGGAACTAGAATTGTCTTTTAATTAAACTCTTTTAGACTCTTTAGAGTCTAACTCTTTAGACTCTTTTAGACTCTTTAGACTCTTAATTAGACTCTTGTCTTTTAATTGTGTTTAATTAAACATAAAATCTATGCTATATTGAAATAATAGTAGTCAGACAAGATAATTCAGCATGAAAAGGTAAAATTTTGTATTATTATGTCTCTATAAATCCCTTTGTTTCAACCACATTCAAGGACAGAAGCAGTGAAGACCATGTAGGCTTCATAGTTTGAGGTCGGGGTCCTGTGGCTCTCTTGGAAACATATTCTGTTCAAAGTATCTGTTTTAACATTCTTACACTGTTTTGAAAGTCTTACATTTACACAATATAATCCAACAATAAAACTTAGCTATATTAAGAAAAAAACATGTAACAGCCTTTCAACTATGGCAAGATGTTTGGGAAATGTGAAGACTTTTCACATGATGACCTAGTTCTTCTGCAGTGAGTCAAGAGGATAAACCATCCAACCTCTTCCTGACTGAGATGATGGTAACACCACAAGCTCTGAAAGAAAAATAAAATATGTTGGTCAGAATAATCTGTGACATACACAGTTAATTGATACTTCTTCTATTTATACTTTGCACTAGAACCTCCTCTGGGTTGGATCCACTTTTTTCTCTGCACTAAAAGCTTTTCAGTGTCTACTGTTGCTATTGAGCAGCAGTAATTCTCCTTAACAGATAAAAAAATCTGTATTAATGAACAAAATCATAGTTAATATTACAGACAAAGGGACATAGTGGGTGGATAGTTTACAATTCATTTACTTTCACAGATTGACTAAAGTCTTTTGACTAAACAATTAATATTAAAATATCAAGAGAGAAAGAAGAAGAAGAGGGGGAGAAAACACATTAAAGTCTCATAAAAAAAACAAATATAACAATTACCATATTAATTATCCATTTGATCACCGCAATTCTCAACTGGCTGATTTGCTTTGAGTGAAGTAGAGATAGATGAATTCTCAAATTGCACTTTATTTGCTTTGCTTCTCATAAGTGTTGTCATTTGATCATTAGTAATGAAATGAATGTGTGTATATGTACAATATATAGTTTTATCAATTCAGAAAAAACACCAGGTTCCCCAAATTGAAGCTGCGCAACTCTTGATATTTCTTGTGCAACCAACTCATACTCAAGTAAGTGTGTCCATCACCTTAGTTAGTTACCAAATATCTGCTTACTTGTTATTAAATCTAATCATACCACATTAGCCACTGTCTAAGTGTAAAGTAGTTAATTTTGGTCCAGTCTGTGGTGAAAAAGGTTTATGGACAGTCATGGTGCATGTCATCTGGAAAGATTTCACAGGCACAGTGAAAGGATATATTGAGGATTTGATAACTCTTTTTAACTTGGATATCTGAGTGCTCTTCTCGTGTCCCACTGGGTGTTCACGTTATGATACAATAACTTCTTCCCTATCTTTTGCCCCATGGCTTGGTTTATAGGTACATCTGCCCTGTAGATGATTTGGGGTGATCAGACAAGCCTGGTTCGCAAAATCCCTGCTTCATTCATCCAGGGCTTTAAAGACATATAGTGAATGAAGGCAAGAAGAATAGAAGGAGACATTGCTATCTAAAGAGCCATTTCTGTTCCTACATGAAACAAATTTTACATGGATTACTGATAAAATTTTTAAATTAAGTAAAGTTTGTGATTTCAAGAAGAGCTTTACTTTTCCAGGCAGCAATTCTGTAAGTACATGTTGATGGTGTACCCACAGCTGCGTCTTCTTTTGCTTGGAATAGTTTTCTGAACAAAAGTCATACTGCAAACAGGCTACACTTGATGAAAAAAAGAAATATATCTTTTGGTAAACCAAGAAGATTGCTATGTTTGGTCATTTTTTATTAAATTCTCCAAAATCTGAGCTTATCTGTAAAAAGCACTTCACTGACCATGCAGTAAAAATAACCAGTTTGCAGTATAAAACTTTCTAGGGCCTTGAAAAGAGAAAACACAGAGGCAGCCAACTTTATCAAAACAATACACATTACTGAGTGGAGCATAGCAGAGGAAGTGTGAAGCAGATCTTCTCTTATGTTGATAAAAAAATGAAGTCTTGCATAGGCCCTTTGTTCTTATGTTTCACATGGAAACTAGCCAAATTCCTAAGGGCTAAGGAAGCCAGAGCTGAGAGAGTGTAAGCTTTTTCTTATTTCAGAAGAGGGTGACACTATGACAGACACTATTATCTTTATATTATCTGATGACTAATTGCTAAAGATTAAGATAATATCGTGCAGTGTTTGTGATGGGAGAGCTGATTTCAGGATTATGAGTAGCAGAAGTTGACTTTCTGATTTCACTCCGTGCTAACTGTCCTGATCTCAGCTAGAAGAAAGTGAAAAGAAATGATTGGCATTATGCACTCAGGCAAAAGATTTCAAGACTTGCCATGCAAGGGTGCCTCACTGCTAAGTACCCTCAGCACTCTGCTCTGGAGTGTTGGGCATAGCCAAATATGAATGCTGCAGTTCTGTTTGGATAACCACAGCTCCAATAATGAATCTTATACGCATGTGAGAAGCAAATAAACCAACATCCTGTGTCTCCAGCATGAAAATAAACATCCTCAAATCTTCCTACATCTATTCAGCTGGAAAAGCCCAATTTGACTTGCAATACACAAATCACAGAGATACCATCTAATATGGCATGAACCTAAGATACTGAATTGCAAACGAGCACAGTTTGCCAATGATTAAATTATCATTCAAGTGAACTTTGCAAAGTAAAGAGGCATGAACAGATTGTCTTTGGAAAATTCCATTTGGATGGGCAAGTTAAATTAGCCTTTTTGGGTTTGTACAGGCTCTAGTTTTTGTGAGTTGTGCTGTTGTGTTATCGTTTGTATCTGTACAGTTTCATTTTATTTGATTAATTTTTTCAGTAGTCCATGAAAAAATTGAAATAATTCCAGCAAATGTTTCCAAACAATAAGGAACTGTCCCACAAAATAAGAACAGATTATTGTTCTGAAATCTAAATTGCAGGGCACAGCTAGTATAAGAAAAGACGGATTATTTCTATAAAATACACTATTAGTTTCTAAGATTGAAAATATTTTACATGATAGTATTGACTCCCTAAGGTAAAAAAAGTGCTGAAAATATATAATTTGCAATGATATGAAAAGAGTTTACTTATGTGTATAAATGGAAAGCAATATACCTAATTGGTCATTTCTCCAGATCAATACACAGTGTCAACATGCAGTTTTAAATATTTTTCAAGAAATTAGGATGGCATCAAGCATAAAATCAGTATGTTAGTGCTTAATACAGTTCTGGGGAAAATTTCAGTGTTCAAGAGAGTCACTCTTTTCCTAAACTCTCCCAACCTATTTTTACATATGGTTAACCCTGGACAGCAGGTGCCCACCAAACAACTCTATCACTCTGTCTTCTCAGCCAGGGGAGGGAAAATTAGATGGAAAGAACTTGCAGGTTAAGATGAGACAGTTTACTAATGCAAAAGTGAAAGCTTACATACATACATAAGAAAAGAGAAGAAAAAATATGTCTGGCTACTTTCTAGGAAGCAGGGCTTTAGCATGTCTAGTGGTTGTTCTTGAAGACAAATATTGTAAATAAAGAATGCCTCTCCTTCCTCCTCTTTTTCATATCTTTTATACCTGAGCTGATGCCCTATAGTATGTAATATCCCTTGGGTCAGTTTGGTCAGCTGGCCTGGTTGTGTTCCCTCCCAGGATGTTGACCATCTCCAGCCTACAGATTTGGAGGGGAATGTTGAGAGACAGCCCTGATGCTGTTCCAGCTCTGCTCAGCAGTAGCCAAAGCCTTGATATGTTATCAACACCTTTCCAGCTACCAGTGCAGAGCACAGCACTGTGAGGGCTGCTATGGGGAAAATTAACTCCACCTCAGCTATTTCGAATATGTTAGGATAAAGTCTTAGGCTTTAAGAATGATCATGGTTTACATCTTTAACATCACCACAAATCTAAGCATGAAGGGATAAAATGATAAATTAAAAAGATTTAATCTCAAAAATTGGTTAGTTTATTTTTAACAGCTGCATAGCATAGAACAGCACATATTTCAGCTAGAGATAATCAAAGCAACTTTTTAAAAGATTTTTGACAACCTTTAATTCAAAAACAGCTCTTGGAACAAGCTTGAAAGGTGAGACTTTAAACAAAATGGCAGTCTCTTTAATGGGTGAAGGAATGAAAAAAAGTTGAAGAAGACTTTAAGCGATAATCCCATTTGCCAGTGAAGTCTAATTATATTTTCTTTTAAAAGTTGCTTCTTTCTTGAAGTCACTCCTTGTTATACCTGAACAGAGCTGCATTCACACCTCCCCCGTATGTTCAGAAACTCAAAATGTGTTTAAATATTTATGTTTTCTAAAGTAGGAAAGGTAGAGAGTCTGTATTGCCCAATTGATGCTAAGAGCTACAAGTATATTCTGAAAACATTTCTTTAGCAGAAATTTTAGTGTGGCAAGGGGGATAAATGTGGCACATGTTTAACAGCTTTTTAGAGGCTTATCTGCTCTGTAATGTGTAAACAAAACCAAGGTGCACATGTTTTTAAAATATCCAAATTAACTGCATGTTGCTTGGTCATTAAGTACTGCATCTAGGTAGACCTGAATCATACCATTATACATTACTGCAACTGGGATATCAGCTTTTGGACATGACAGCTGGCTCATTTATCTGTGAAGACTCATTGAGGAACATGAAGCAGAAGAAAGGAATATTCATCAAAGAATTCATGAAAGATGGCACTCTTCCTGAATCCTTTCAGACCTTGTTCATACCTCTACACTTAACTGTATTTTCAATCCACATGCAGAATATTTTTCTGACCAGTCTAAATGACAAAGTCCCCAAGGTTATGAAATTCTCAATCTAATAATAAATATTTTCTCTTCTTTACTGTAAATCTAAAAGGTACCATGAATAATCATACCAAATTTTCTTGTATACTAGACTGTAAAAAGTGGATAAGTAGATAAAGTGATCCCTTTTAATTCTTCTCTATGTCACTTTCAATGCTTCAATTTAAAAGAATTGCAAATTCTTTTCAAATTTAGTCAACTGAGGAAAGTTTAAATTTCTTCACTGAAATGCTTTTGTTCCTTTTAATCAAAGAGAGCTATTTCCTATAAAGACAGAGAGGAGAAAATAAGTCTTTAGATAATTAAGTTGTGCATGCATCATTATTGTTCTCCTGAAACCATTGAATTTAATTTCATAAGTTCTAGTTCAGTTAAATAAAACAAAACAGAGCATGAAAAACATAAAGCATACTACTGTCTTGGAAACCTACAATATTTAGTCAGCGTAAGATATTTTTTCTATCACACTTTTCAAATCTAAGACTTTTTTTTACCATAAATGGTCTTTTCTTGTTTTGAATTAGGCTTTTGTTCTGGTAAGCATTGATGGGTATACAGCATGTCTTTGTTAATAAACAATTTTTGAGTAAACTGTTTCCAAGACTTCCAAAACTCAAACTGAATTTTTTTGGGAGATAAAATAGGGATTTTTTCTGAGTGGGAACTAGCCTAAACCTAAACCGAGATTTCTAACACTGGTAGGTTAAGGATTGCTCAAATGTCCAAAACATTTCTCAATAACCTTTCCGGTGTCCTTTCCAAAATATAATAAAGAAAAAAATTAGATTATTTTTTCTGAAACACCTGGCTGAGGAACTGTGTTGACTATTGTCCATCTTTTGAAATAATCTGTGTAATAATAAGAGCTGGTCCGGCAACCTGGCATTACATAGCTACAAATTCAAATAATCTTTCATTTGTTTCAAGAATTTCCTTTCCTCAACTTTCTTGTGCAAAATTGAGCCAAACATTTTACCTGAGATTTACAAGTAGACCTATGCACTGAAGTTGTATTCTAAAAAGACACTTGCGTCCCTAGCTGCCTAAATTCTCTTTGTTATTAATGAAGGAAACGAGGTGTCTGAGGACAGGATCTATAGAAGCTAACTTGCTGCTTTGGGCAAGTCTACTTTTTGCCTTATAGCAAATACGTAATACAAATACGGCATTTTGGACTCTCTCCCTTCTTTGGCATTCTTCTTTCAACTAGGTGTGCCTCCCATCGGCATCTGAGTGCTTAACTCCCTCCTTCCAAAATATAGAACAGTGAGTTCTGCAAATAACTACATCTTGTCCCTTTACTCTTAGATTATGTACACAAATGACACAAGGTGTAGCCCAAATACTGTGTTTATTGATCACTCATTTTGAAAAAAATAATTTATAATACCATATGCTATGCATAAATCTGTAATTTCACATTTTATTGTCAAATGGGACTTTTGGTGCAAAATTTTATGCAGCTTTAGAGGAAACTCTCTTCTGAAATTTAATCCTTTCGTTCTGGGAGGCAGAAATACTGTGGGGTTGAATGGGGTTGGAATGCCCATTCCTAACACCATTGTAAACCTGTAGTATTATCCTGGACAAAGAGCTTGCTTTGATTTTCTCTCTTTTCTGTTCAATTGCATAAGAATGCAATTGAATTTTAGTAGTAAGATGTGCCTAAATCTGATATATCAGTTCCAAAATATTGGTTTAGTTAATCCTTTCTCTTAGAAACAGATATGGATAAGATTATTTGCTGTGAGGTGTTGGAGCGCATGCAGAATTCATAGTCCCATTTGTAATTCTGTGGCCTAACCGCTGGACAGAAAGAGACATATCCTGAGGTGCTTGCTTGAGAAAGAGAAAAAGAGTACCAGATGATGACTCAAACCTTGATTCTGTACTCATTCAATAAAGCTTAGAATGTTCACTTTGTTTCTTCTTCCTCAAGGTTTTCTCTTGGGCAAGCAATTAAATCATATGCCTTTACATTTAGATTGGTTTTCTCACAGGATAATCTTGCCCTGAGTGAAAATTTATTGAGCACCAATATCACTGCCTGCCCAGTTACTCATAAATTCAATAGTCCATGCCTGTCAATGTCTTCCTAAGCTGCTTTTCACACTAGAAAAATGCACACTCTTGCAGAGGAGTCCCTCCTGCCAGTATCTCTCTGTGGTGTATTTTGTTGTCAGAGCTGGGTTAAAAATTTGACTCAATAGATTTAGAGGTCTTTCACAACTGTAATGATTCTGTGATTTCCCTCTACCCCTCCTTCTTTCTCAGGTGCAACTTCACTCCTGGTTTTTCCTGCCCTCAAGTGGTACAGGGGCTGGGCAATGGGGGCTGTGGTCAGCTCATCACATGTCATCTCTGATGGTCCTTCTTCCTCAGGACTCTTCACAATCTTTCCCTCCAGCATGGGGTCCATTCCATGGCAGACAGACCTCAAAGAACCTCTCCACTTTTATGAGTTTGTATAAATATAATCTCATTTGCTTCATCTGTCAAATCTCCCAGCTAATTCTTTCCATAAAGCTAGGTAACTTCTTTTAAAGATAACTACTCTTATTAAAAACCTCATTATCAGGTTATATCAAGCTAGGCATATACACTTTTAAACATTGTCCTTGATTGAAAACTACATGAATTACATTCACAAGAGAAAATGGGTGCTTATATGATTCGTCTGACCTTTTGTGGAAAGTTAATGTGAGATCCTTTTAGCTTAAATCATTAATCTTATTTCCAATGACTGACACCTCTATGCACTCCTATGCATATTCAGAGTCATTCTGACAGACAAGTGTTTCCCTAGCAATCCAAATAGATAACTATGTACTATAGCTGTGGCATAGATGTTAATTGGAGAGTGCTTGTATGACACATTCATTTTTAATGCATCATCATCATCATCATCCAGAAATATTATCTTTCTTGTCCTGGTATTTCTACTATTTAATCAAGCTTTTATTCAAAAAGAGGAAATATTCACATGTGCAGTATGCATAATCATGCTGACTATAGATTAGTTTCTGTGTCATATATTTAATTCTCTGAGGACATCCAGTATATATACTGTATATACTAATCCTATCAAGAACTTTGAAGAAAACATTAGTTTGAAATTTTTAACAAATTAAAATGAAGGGACAAGATTTTAAATTGATCAACAAATGGCATTCTTTTCCAGCTTTGTTTCTGTGAATATCACATCCTGATATGTAAATCTCAGCTTCAGGGCTGGATATCCCAGGAGCAGTCCTAGTCATAAAAGGCCTTGACAATTAAATATTCCTGTGATTTGAGGTGCAGGCATTCAATGGATGAGTATAAATTTCCAGCTTAACCCACAGGATCTCATCTCATACATGTAAGACAAATATGGTTATTGGGACAATTCTTATTGTTCCATTGCAAGAGAAAATGTAAGTGAGTAGTGAAAACAGTGCCTTTAAATTTGCCTAGAAAGTAGAAAAGCTGACAAAATCTCTTCCCCTCCTTTTCATAAGATGTGTTGTTTCCTTTCCCCATTTGCTGATGAGATGGGGCATGGGCCAAATTATTTATTGTCTGTAAAATGCTGTTGTTAACTATGATTTTTAACATTATCATCTCTCATTGATTGAAGAATCTAGTATTTTCAACATTTTGTGCTTAAACTCTCTTTTTTTTTTGGAGTGCATCGAGTTGGAATCTGGAAAAGGGAAAAAAGAGGTGAATAATTTATTAAGGCAATCATTCCTCATTAGATTTTAATCATTATTATTGAAGAAGAGATCAATAAATCTGCTCTTTTACCCAGGATTTTGTTGCTTTCCTTAGGGTACCTGTCCTTCATTCAAAAAGTGTTGTGTCATGTGCTCTATGAGTTAAAATGGAGATATAATAAGAAATCACTTTATTGCAATCTACCTATGAAATAATGCTGAAAGGGATCAATAGAACAATGAATAAAAAGTAAAGATCCATAAATATGATTGATGTCAGCTCACTCCTGTATTTTCTTCTGCTGTATAACCTAGGTGAGGAGAAGTGTTAAGTGTGAAGGTGAATATTATACCCAACCTTTCTACTTCTTTTTTTCACTCTCCTCCTGTCTCCACTAAACTTTTATAGATTTAAAATTGAAGTCAAATTTCAAGCCATTTTCAAGCTTTACTGATTATAGAAGGAGATTTTAGGGTGAAAATCCTGACTAATTACACTTAGGGATTCTTTTTCCAGTATCCTGTTTCATCTCCCATCTTGCAAGACTAATGCAAAAAGAACCCCACTTAGTTGTTACATATAAATAAAAAATCGAGTGCTGATGGCAGGATATGTTTATTCCTGTAACCATTAATACAAAGATCAATGACCATTTCTCTTCCTATACCACAGGTTTTCCTTTTGAGATAGGTGGTGATAGTGGCTGTGCTTTTTTACTAGCTGCTGTGTGTTTGGTTCATTCAGTTCTTCCAAACTTTCTCTGTTTATTATCTATCTTTCTAGGCAATGCTCATCAGTGAGTTGTTTTCTTTCCCTGTGGGAAAACTTTACATTTCTATCATAATGCAAGATATCAATAATTTTTAGCTTTTTGGAATTTTAATGCTTCTGGGGCAATAAATTTACAATAGTATGGAACTTGTTGAAGAGCACAGTCATATTTCTTTGACCTATTTTGCACAAGTCTTCCTTCCTTCTTTTCCTGCACTATTTTGTTATAGAATTATAAGCCATGTTTTTTACTTACTATTGCAGAAATTAGAAAATTCCCACCAGCCAATTATAAGGTTGAAAGGTCGCAGGTGTGAATATAAAATATTTTAGGGTGCTTATCTGGAGTCTCAACTTTCCTTCCAAGTGATGATTCTTTTAATTTTTTCTACCCATTAAGGGTGGAACCCTATCATTGCTCTTGTGTGCTGAGGTTTCAACCAAATTACTGAATGTCCTGTTAAGAGCCACTGAGAGGCAGCTGAGGTGTATAACAGCAGTAAGATGAATAGGCTTGTTGATGCATTGCTGTCATAGCTCTTCAATAATTACTCATATGTTTGGAAAGGTTTAGAATGTGCCTGTCATTCCCATGCTAATTACAGGCTGTTGCAAAGCTCATTTTTCTTTACTGGGATCATGCCATATTTATGGGGTTTGATGAGTTGTTTGTTCTGGGTTGATGCACTGCAGTTTTGTTGGAAGTTTCATATTTGAATTGCAAATAGATTAGTGGGTTATATTCTATTAAACTTAGAATTCATTTCAGGTAACTCAATAGACAAAATCTTGAGTCAAATAAAGTGAGCTCAATAGGCAGAAGTATAACACTTTGTTTGAAAATATTGGTCTTTGATTGAAAGAAACAATTTTTTCAGACTTTTACTACATTACAATTTTAGTTGAATTAAGTAAAAATTTCTTTATTTTCCCATCTTCACCCCTCCTTTTTCACAAAGCTGTGAGATCCTCATAGACGCCAGAATCAGAGTTCAGGTTTTACACTGGCAGTTAATTTCCTAACTGTCATGCTTTGAAGGCACAAATGGGTGTAAGGTGATGCAGATTTTTGAGAGTACTGCAAGTTCTAGAGATCCAAATATACAATATTTTGCTTGTTACATGCGTGTCAGTGTCTGTGCTGGTGCATGTTGCAGTAGGCTTTGCATGGGGGAGTCCATTGGTGATAACGACAGAGCTCCAGATTGAAGCTGGTGTCCTGCAGTGAGACCCACACACAAAGAGGAAAGTACTTCTGAGGGCCAAACCCAGGCACCTTCCTATGAAGAGAGAGCTGTATGCCCCAGTACCTCCTCACCTGCGTTGCCATGTGCAATCTCCTGCACTGGATTGGAGAAATATGAAGCCCAGACTTGTGTAAGATTCCCCTGGATTTTAAGTCACTGGAATGTCTCAACCCTTATGATGTTAAGAGTTAGTTTCCCTTGGCTTGTTTAAATAAATAAAACTTAAATGAAAGGGAAATAAAATAAATTGTCCAGGTTCGGAATTGTCTTGAAAATAAAGGTTTTAAGATCTGAAACTTAGGATCTTCTTATTCAGTGTCTGGGCAGAACAATACCTGAAAATAACTTGGTAGAAGGTGCTGTTCTTAGGGAACTTCCAGCAGTGACTAAACAGCAGTGCAAGAAGTTTTATCAGTGATTAAGTTCTTACAATATTGCCAGTCTGAGGATGACAGATTTCAAAGATGAGAATTTGTATAAACATCTTTTTACTGTTAATTCAAAACCTGAACCTGAGATGTAAGCCTTGCTGTTAACTACAGTGGTGTGCAATCACCTACTACAGGGATGTGAGGAGAGGTGTTTGTTTACTTCTTTATCTGGTAAAGATTATATTCAAGTGTTTGGTATTTTTATGTATCCTTTACACAGCTGAGCAACAGAAGGGCCGTAAAGATAATGAGAAACCAGGTATTCTAAGATGAAAAAAAATAAAGGAAATGGCTGTGAAGATTACCCTTTTACTTTTCATGTTATTTCTTTGAGACTGATAAGGAGAAAAAGAAGAGGAGCAGCACAAGAAATGTGAAGTCAGAGCACAGTGCAATGTAGTAACTGAAGAGATGATAAATATTAACTCTCTTCCAAGGATTTTTCCTAGAACAATCCATAGAGTGCTGAATATACGGATTTTAATTCTCTTCCCCCACCCTGTAAATTACCTACAACTAGAAATAAACTGGTTTTGTTTCTCTGTTTAATCTCCCCAAGACACATTCTCTACCTCATTGTTTCAACACTGGTTAGTAAATATGTTTAGTAGGATGACAGATCTTTAGGTTGCCTGACATGATTCTCTTCACTATTAATGATCATTAGTGACTTAATATTTTTAGAAAAAAAATTAGTCTGACTCTTTACAGGAACATAAGCGCAGAAGAATGAATGCTAAATTTTCTCTTTTTCCATTTCTCTCTGCTTCTTCTCTTAAGTGCTTTTAGTGTGAGTATTTTCATTGTGGCAGGATAAAGGAAACCAGTTGCACCCAAGGAATGTTTTAAAAAAAAGTCTAAATGGAAAACTGAATTAAAAACATTTTCAGAGATACCTTGTAAATCGTTATGGCTAATTCCCTGGAAATTTACCCAAATATCATGTCTAAGCACTTGGGGCACTGACTAATCTGCACTAAAATAGCAGCAAATGGAAAAAGGAAAGTATAGGATGTAATATATCATGAACTGTTTTGAGGTCTCATTTGAATGAAGAAGGGTTAAGGCCTGAGTGGAGGTGTTGTCCCATCTGACTGTTTCTAGCCAGACAACAAGCCTCAGAAAAATCTCACAGTTAGGAATACATCATTAGATGTTTGAAGATAAGTTAAAAATTAAATGGAAGAGGATAAGAAGAATTGTGAAGTGAAACTGTGAACTAGTGCCCTGGTTCTGGGCAGGACAGGGTTAACTTTTGCAGTAGCCGGGAGGGGGCATGGCTAACGTGAGGTGGTTGTTCTACATCACCTCTCATGGGGTAAGGAGTCACTTCCAAGGAGAAGGGGTTCCTTTTGTTCAAGTGAGTGTGACATTGTTCTATGCATTTGGAGCACACAGAGACAAATAGGAAAGGTGTCTGTCCAGAATTAGCAGTTCCTAAGGCTGTCATTCAAAGAGTATTCACTATGACTTTATCCATTTTTGTCTCTACACCCCCATCAGTTGCTAAATTCAAAAATTTTACTGTGGCAAAATGGTGTGCATCATACCCTGGACTGCAAGGTCAAGACAAATTGCATGGCCTTTTGCTTGTAAATAAAAACCCCATGCTACTTACTAGGCTACACAGCCTTTGACTCCAGCAGCTTAAAATTGCAAAAGAATCTGGTGGGAGTGTAAACCAGACCAGACCCATAGCTCTTTCCTTCACTGACATGGCTGTGACAACAAATTTAGTCTCTCATCAAACGTCACATTGAAAGACACATTGGGTGTCAGAGAACAGCAGGTTGTGATACTGCAGGAGAAGCACAACCAAGTCCAGCTATGCTTCACTACAGAGCAACTCCAGATCTGGGATGAAAAAATCCAGCAGCCATTAAAGAAGAGAATGGATGACTCTCCTGGGAATATGACTCCACAGTGCTGTCAGCTTCATGATCTGCGATGTATAATGCATTTATTTTTAATTACTTGTAGCTGAAGCTGCTCCAAGGAGTATGGTACAAGGTTAACACAGAAAGTCTCATTTTTCAAAATAGCTTGTGTACTGTATTAAGGCCATCATGATAGTCTCAATCTTAACATTTCTATAATGTGTCAAGAATTAATGTTAAATGCAGAAACAACTCATGCTCCAAGAGTATCCATTATTCTTTTTTTCTGAAGGTAATATTTTCCTTAGGCATGCCACAGATAAATTTGAACATTCATGGAATCACTTTTTTTCTTTTTTAAAGTTCCTTGGATAATTACAGTAATGAGGCAATAAAAAACAATGAAAAAAGAGAAATATTAACACATACAGTATTTATATTATAAATATAAAATATTTTGAAACTTTGGGCAACAAAAATCTTTCAGCCTTCTTTCTGTAGTACCATATGTTTCAGTTTTACAAAATAGAGTGGAAGGTACTTAAGTGTATCCTTTAATGTAGCCTGGCTGGACATATGATATATTAACTACTATCAGATCAAGTATAAAGCTAACAAAGCAATTGTGAGACTGACATGCAACTGCTGTCTTCACATTTCCTGACTCAAGACTACTTCACAGGTAGTTCAGTTGAGGTCACAAAGTTTTTGCTGCTTTAATGGTCCAAGTTGTTAAGTCAAAGAGGAAAATGGAATGGCAAGGGCAGGTACCAATCTCAGAGATTCATAAATGCAAGGTGTTCACTTCATATTTTAGTTTAGCCTGGCACTTGAGCTAAACTATTATTAACTCAGAGATTTGATATTAGAGCAACTGAACAAAACAAGAGCACTAGAAGCAATATTGCAATCAGAGCATTAGAGTAATTGAAGAATATTAAAGTTTTATTAATTCAGAGCCTTTACCAAATAATGTCAGTTCTCTGAGCATCAGCCCTTTGATCATCTGCTCTTTTCCATGAGAAGTACTGAATGCAGTAGGTCTGGTACAGAGAATGAAAGCTGTTGTCATAAAGCTGCCATCTCTTTGTGTACATATTTACATCCATCTATTTTGCTTACAGAAAAATGGTGTGATGTCAGAATAACAGACTATCAGTTGGGCCCAAGCCAATAGAATTAAACAAACACATGGATTCCGGTAGCAATAATTTTAAAAACGCTGTCCCTTTGATCTGTAGCAGATAGAAAATTATAGACAATACTTTTAATGAATTTGATTAGCTTAAGTAAATATCCTAAAACAAAGTCCTCCCATGACACCAAGTTCCCACAGATCTCTTGAAAGCAATGTAGGTGCTCAGCAGGTGTCCAGTTAAGTGTGTTTATTCTTGACTAAAGCTAACAGAGCTAGAACCTCATTCAGACTCTGAAAGAGAAGATGATGCTAACTCTGTGGAGAGTAATTTCAGAAGAGAAACATGTCACATTGCCTGCTGAAGTGGCTTACCTCTTCTTCTAAGGTTAATGTAAACTGTACACTGCTTGTTCAGGAGTCAGAATTTCCCACCATGCCTTATTTTGTGTTGCAGTGTTGCATCATTGGAAGGGAAAAAGAAAGACCAACCAAAATCTGATTTAGCACGTTATGACTTTCAAAAAGGGAAATTTCTGAAATTTCTGTGTCTGAACAGAAGGTGTTTGCCAAAAGGCTCAAGGCAGGCAAGAAAACCAACAGCCTTTTTACAAACAACAAAGATAAATGTATTTAGCATCCTGGAAGACATCAAAACTGCAGCTGTGGGAAAACCAGATTTTTAAGACTGTCACAGCACTGACTGCTCTGCGCACACCAAATATTGGTGATAGAGTCAAAAGTGCTCAACCTCTGTGGTTTTAATAAATCAATATCAAAGTGATGTATTGATGTATTAGCAACATGCAATTAAGTGACAATCAGTGGACTGTACATCCAGAATCAGTATCAGCATCCAGAAGCAGTATCAGCAATACAACAGATGAATCATTTTATCAGACATTTAAAAAGTGTTAATAAGCATGTACAAATTCCAAAACATAATTCTGTAACTAATCCCCATAGTTTTAAATCACACAATCACAGTTCTTTGAAAGCTACCCCAACAAATGCTCAAGTTGCAAGCACATGCTGGAATAGCAGCTCCTACCTTCTCATCCCTTCTATAGGTGCCATGGGTTCTCCATCTTCACACGCACTTGTGCTGTTCCAGCAATCTGCTGAGATACCTTCTAATAAGTCCCCTCAGGTCCCGCTTACTGACCACACTTTTCCAACCCATCAGCAAGGATACAGGTTCTTGCATCTGCTAGGGAGACACTCCCAACAGTCTTTGTGTGGAGGTTGTAATACCAATTAAACTTCTGGAAGTGTCGGACTTGATTGCCACTCTGTTCATACTCCAGTGTATCTCTCCACAGTCATTCATTTTTAGACTTGTTTTAGATGTCAAGGAGACTTATTTCTTGCTCAGAAAGACTTTTGGTAATCTGGTTTGATATGATTAGTGGTTGATTTATGAGAATTTTTTTCTTTTTAATTTCCTCTCAGTGTTATTGGTTTTGGAGAAAAGACTTTGTCTGGCACTTTCAGATATTACATTCATATATGCTGTGTACACTCACAGTGTTAACCTATCATCTGTTGTTCAGGCATTTTATCAAGAGAAGGCTTTTCAGACTACTCTACAGACAGGAAATAAAGAGACATGTTTGCACTGGACAGTTTTTGAATGTTTTCCGCTAACTTTTCGCAACCTGAAATCTAGGGCAGATTATCTGTAATGTGGAAGAAGAGATCCTCCACCAAAATGTATCCCAGATTATAGGGTTCAAATGGGATTTTGCATGATTCCAAGATCAAGTCCTGCTTTGATCAGGCAGTGTAGAAGCTGTATCTTGAGGCCCTGACTCTCAGTATCATCCATTCTGGGCCTTCCCTGTCTTCCACTTTCTTCTTGTAGAAAAGATTTTTCTCCTTGCAAATGCAAATAAAGCCTTCTTGAATGCATGTAGAAAATCAGAAGTCTTGGGTTTGGGTGGGTCCAACAAAGTGGCCACCATTGCTCTTAGTGACCTGTTATCAGTAAATCAGCATTTCTGATTTTTATGCTTACCTGTGACAGTACAGTGTGGAACAACTTTTGATTTTTCAGCCCCATTTGACAATCATGAAGCAGCATCCTCTCCACAGATGTACTATTTTTTAGTCTAAAGCTTTTCAGACTAATTATTACAACAGTTTTACAGCTCTTCAGTAACAAACATCTTCAATTTCTTACTTAATGTTTCAAGTCTTCATATCAGTTTCTTTTAAAATAATTGATAAATTATTAAATGCTGTCTTTTTCTCCCCTGTGTTTTTGTTTTTTTTCCAGCATGCCATAACTTCAAAATGAAAGTACATGTGTTTTCTAGTCATGATACTCAGAAAGTTGAGCTTTACACTTTAAAGGCTAAACCCTGTTTCAGATTACCTGTCTCAAACATAAACATTTTCTTTTAGTTTTGTAACTGGTCATCACCTCAGTAAAAATCCATTCATATTTCATTTCTCTCACAAAAGCTCCTGTTCCAAAGTCTCTGAGCACATAGAAAAGACTTCAGTATTTTATCAGGTGATGTGAGCTAAAACATTTTTTCCTCATATAACAGATTTATGGCCTATAAAAGCCAGAAGTACCATTAAGTTGATCTAGTTTTGAATTCCTCAGTGAAAGAGACTGTAGTACTTCATCCAGTACTCCTTTCATGAAGTTTAACAATTTGATCAGATTATAGCTCCAAAAAACTATATTTAGGACCTGTTCTTTTTGGTTCTTCTGGGGTTTTTCTTTAACTTTTCCCTATTGAACAGCTGTAGATTTTAGCTGTCCCATGAGTAAGGGGGTTTTAGGATATTATTTAGAGTACCTTGAATATTCTGGGGACTTTCAGCTCTGTTATGGGGAATTTTACATCCCTAATTTAGAGAGTTTGAATGTTCTTTCCAGAACACAGAGTATCTGTTCCAGAAACAGGCACTTGAATAAAAAATTGCATTTACTGACTGTATTGCTAGATTTAACATTTTGCCTTCTGGAACTTCAAATTGAGATCTGAAAATCAGCAGTTACAGTATTTTCTTCTTATTAGAGGAGTCAGATGTAACCCCATTAGAAATTATTCAGCAGGGAAATAGATGCCCTAAAACCTCCCACCCTTGCAACCTGGTACTGTGTGCAGAAAATTGATATCCTGTTTAAAGAAATGTTTGCAACACTTATAAAAAATGGGTCAATGTATTTCCAAGAGGTAGGACTTGTTTTGAAATTTGAAGTCCACCTTCACCTCTATTAAACATTTGCACAAAATAAATTTGATGTGAGTTTTCTGGTTTTTTATTTAGAGTCATCTCAACCCTTTGAGTTGTGGTGGTTTTTAATCTAATTATTGCCATTTGACAGAGGAGGACAGAGTCTCTCTGACACATATAACTGCTATTTACAGCTCTGGTTTTGTTAGCAGAATTTTTGGGTATGAATTGACCACACATTGCCCTTCAACTATTTTTACTCTGCTCTAAATAGAATTGATACATGTATTGTATTTTTAATAAAATTATATCTCTGTGCCTTTTCTGTTACAAGGTATTTCATTGATTGATTATTGTAGTTTTATTTTGTATACATAAGAGATGAAATGAAGATGAAAATATTTTTTTTATTATTCCTTTGGTATGTTGTTAATTTAAGGTACAAATATTGCTCTATGAAAGACAAGAGCCTCTTAAGGCATTCTGAGATTATATGACTCGTGTAAGATGCCAATACATAGAGGTCTTTCCTTCTGACAAATGTTAAGAACTAAGCTGCTACCCTACCTTACCTTCTCTAGCAAAGCTCCAAGCAGAGAGCATAGAGAAAAAGGAAGGTGTTACATTTCCAAAGTCATGGGTGGAAATCAACCAGCATACAGATTTTATTCACCGGCAGGTTAGCTATTTCATGGAGGTATGTACAGCCAGATATGCTTCCCTTAGGACATAGGTCTGGTAATGTAATTGGAACTTGTTAATAACTTTCCATAGCTGAGATTTCTGATTTGTCTTGAACTCATTAATGGATCTAATCTTTGGGTGCCATTCCAGACACCATTAAAACAAAACAAAATTCTCTTTATGTAAATAATTCATGTGAATTGGAAGTTATCTAATTTACATTTTGCTTTTTCTACTTCCTTCTCTTCTTGAAGTTAGGGATCATACTTATCCTTTTCCTGTTTTCCAGTAGTTATCCCATATTTTCTAAATTCTCAGAAGTGCTGAGATATTATCAGCTAAGATTGTTAAATACAGCAGGGTAACTGTTCTGAAATAATATTTAAGCATACCAAAACCTGGCCCTTTCATATTCTCCTTCTTTTCCAAATATCCACCCATTGTACATACCTGAAAGGTGGGATAAACTGTTCTACATCAAGCCACAAGCTGTGTTCCTTTTCTTCTCTCATATACTGGATATGCAGCCTTTATTTAAGTCCAAATGTTCTGACTAAAATTGGTTACAACTGCATGTACATTTCTGTCAGTGTTTAAAGATGTTGCACCCCGAGGTGTGTCTCCAAAAATAGAGTCAAATTCTGTTTCAATGTGAAAATCAGGAAATCATATAGCAGATGGCCAAAAAAAGGTAGTGAACAACAGGTAGTGGCTGATGAACAACAATCATTTCCATGCACATTCTGTATGATTATAGCTCTGTTTTGGGCTTGAGATTTCTTTTTATCACATCTCAGAAGTAACATAAAATGTATTGAAAACTAAATATTTTTTTTTAGTAATGCAAATGGAGATTAATTATTTTAATACCTTACATGATTTCCTTTTGGAAATTAGTAGGTGTAACTTCTCTTGGCTCAAAGCTCATCATGTTAATGAAGCTGAGACCTGGATAAACTGTTCTAATACTGCCTCTTTTTGCCCTGCTGCTAGGTTTAAAATGCTGTTTCTTCAGCTAATCTCTAGGTATGGTATTGCCATCAATATGGGGTAATTGGAATGCATCTGGCTGGAGAAATTCCCAGGAAGTCAAGAAGATGATGAACACTGCAGTAAGAAAGTACATAACTGGATAAAAAAAAAAGTCTCTAATAATAGCTGTATATTTGTAATATAACAGTAACAAGAACTTCCCTTTCCTGCATCCCATTAGAGATGTGGATTTGAGGAACAAGTAATGGAAGGAGATAGTGGCTGGAGTAAAAATAATGAGACAAAACCCAGGAGATGGCTTTAAACTGAAAGAGAATAGGATTAGATACAATATTAGGGATAAATTCTTTACTGTGAGGGTGGTGAGGCACTAAAACTTGTTGTCCAGAGATATCATGGTTGCTCCATCCCTGGACTTGTTCAAGGCTGGTCTGGATGGGGCTTTGAACAACCTGCCTAGTGGAAGGTGTCCCCACCCATAGCAGAGGCATAGGAACTAAATAGCTTTTAAGGTCCTTCCAGCCCCAACCATTATTTCTTTATATGAAGATAGGAGGATAAACACTTATAATTCCACAAGATGACTTCAGGATCCATCCCATGTGGATTTTTTTCTGGCAGTGGCAATTTGTCAGAGATGTGGATCACAATGTACAGAAGCTGAGCAGGAACACATACAGCAAATATACAATTAGTCTTCTCAGAGCAGCTACTAACTCCTCACATGTTCACCTTATTGGCTGGCCAACTTTTTTTTTTTGCCTGGAGTCACAGTTTGGAGTTTGGGCTGAACCCTTTCCCCTTGCCTTGCTCAGGAAATCCTAGGTATGATCAAACTCTGGAGTGACAGGAGCTTATATGGACTGATTCACATTCCTCTTCCCAGAGAGACAGTAAGTCCAGACCATCAGCACAGGACCATGTTGAATACAAGGCACAACTGCTTGATAATCAGAAGCAAATGGACCAGGATGTGATCACTCTAAGAGCTGAATGAGCAAGGAGAACTGGCTGCATTCCAGGACTGAAATGGGTGGGTGACAGTCAGGCTTTGGTATGTTCAGAATTAGACTGGGTTATGCGCAATCACAGGCAGAAAACTATTAAAGTTCACCAGGAGTTCAGTAACAGCTGGATTTTATTAACACATTAACACAATAGTGATTGACAGCAGGAAAAATCTGTAGATGCGACCCATTTGAATGTGAAAGCTTATACACCATTGTGCAACTCATGCAACTGGAGCAACCACAAAACCGTGGCTGAAATGCAAACCAGTAAATTTATTTCATTACCTCGCTAACCAGAGGATCCCAGAGCAACACCTGGGCAGAGACACAGGAGTGGGAACGCAGGAACCATCAGGCTCAGCCCACCCCAAGGGGTGGCAGGGCTGTTCTTTGCACCCACTTATTGAGGGCCCACGCACATGGAGCTTGCCACCATGCTGTGATCTCTGTGCTTTTTATGATCTCTGGGCTCTGATCTTCTCTCTCCCAAAGCAGGGAGCTCTGGCATGCCCCTGAGAGTGCCTCCAAGTCCCTCAGACACCTACGTTATCTCTAAACAGAAATTCTACTTCTCAAAACAGACAGAGGACAGACAGCAGTGGGCATAACACACGGGATTTTCCACACTGTTATTTTCCAGGTATCCATCTGCAAGGTCACTTGAGCGAATCTACCTCCTTGCCATTTTTTTTTGCTTTTAACCCTTTCCTCCCAACACCCACATTGTATTTTAACAAGGCACTCTGCAAAGGCTATAATTTTTCAGAAGACCAAAGCTTCTCTCTTGCAGCCAGCAGTAGCCCCTCAGCTGCTGCAAACCATCCAAATTCCACTAACTTTAAAGAAAATTGTATTAATTTGCACTAGCTGAATAATTTTTCCAGATGTTACAAAGCAGCCCCTACTGCTTCTTATTTTTCTTCAAATGACTATACTTTAAAGTGTCTCTGTAACCAGTAGGTGACAGCATAGTGTCACCAGAAAAATGGAAATTATTAAAGCTAACATGGTGAAAACATAGGAGCTCTTTGGATAGTGTTTTGGGGAGGGTTTTTTTGGTGTCTTTTTTTGTTATGTTTTGTTTCAGTTTGAAGTTTAATAATGTAGTCAGACCTGACTACCATTGCTTTTTCATGGTTTTTCTCTTTGCTAAGCAATTATTTTTATTTAATTTATCAATTATTTAATTAATTTTTAAATTTTTTAATTCTTAGGAATAATTAACCCATGGGCTTTTGTTGGCAAAATTTCTCAGGCGGTATTTTCCTGCCAAGAATGAAAGACCTGATCATATCTTTTCATAAAGAGAAACCAAATGATACTGGAATATATGTCAATATATCTGTAATATCTATTACAAGGGATTTTATATTGTATAAAATTCTTGCTTAATGTACCAGGACATGACCTCAAATATTCTCACTAATAAGAACAAAAAGTCAGCTTTTGGAGAGTTTCTTGGCAACTTATTTTTTCCCAAAGCAGATGTTTGCCTTCGTTTTGTTTGGGGCATTTCTGAGACAGAATAAAAGGCTATTTAACAAAGTCCATTAAGAAAGATTTAAACTACATAAGATGAAAAAAAAAGCAAAAAAAAAAAGCAGGAAAAATTATAAACACTGAACAATAACAGGTATTCAGCAAAAAAAAGACAAATTTCATTCCCTGGTGCAAATTCCCCCTTTGCCTCATTTTGTTGGATTTTTTTTTCCTTTATGCTATCTGGTGTAATAATCCCTCTGAATATCTATTTAACATCTGCTATGCTATGTGATTTGCTCTGACAAGTGAGTTTTTTCAGTCTTGGTGCAGACAGTACCTAGGGACTTGGAGATTCTGAGGCTGCCTGACTATGTTATGAACCAAGAAAACTTAAGCAGTATCATGGTTAATTAAATTGCATTTAAAAGCATTTCACACTTGAATTATGTATGCAATGGCATAGCAATATACAGTGCTAATAGAATTTCTCCATCTAAGGACTAAATTGTATGGCTTTAAGTTTGCTTGTTTTTGGTGAGTGTTTTTTAGGGGATTTTTGATATTTTGGTGATTTTTTCATGACTTTGCTATAGTGCGTATGAGGGAGAAGGGGAGTTGTTAGGCACTTTCTATAGACATATTTTCACCAAATTTTTGTCTGGGGCATCCTCTGCTCAGTGCCAAGTAGCTCTGATGACTGCAATGAAGAATTGTCCAGCCAGAGACCATCACTCTGCTCCTTTGAGTAGCTGTGGAACAAATCTTGATTTCCTGACAAAATTCTTTTGTTTGTATGTTGCATTACACCACCTGCTAGCGTCACTGTATTATTAGTCACACTAGAGTTCCTCTGTAGAGTAAGTTGTGATGGAAAGGAATCCCTATGAAAAAACAAAACAAAATAAAAAAAAAATCACAGTACCCCCACCCCTCTCTGCTGTGGTGCAATTATTTTAGAGAAAATGCCCCCGTGCAAAAGCAATGTGTGTTTTAATATGTGGGTGAAAACTGGACTGTTCTGCTGTAATGAGGATGAAGACCTTGAAAGTCACACTCCTTACCTCTTGGCAGGTTTCTCTGCATACTGAATAACTGCAATCTGGAAAATCTAGGATGGATATAATGTTTCTATTGCACCTATGTGCATCAAAATCTGTTTTAAATTGAAAAGAGTGTTCCAGATCAGCAGAGGGATCTTTTTCTGGAATCTCCCCTTTCATACTGGGCTGTGTTTTCTGTGTAGAACAGAAAGGAATGAGTGTGTGACCTCCATGCAACTGGATGCATGCAGAGTCTCAGAGGTAAGAGACAGTGATATCTGCTTCCTTCCAGTCTTCAGGAACCTTCTCCATTTGTCATGACCTTTCAGAGACAGTCAAAAGTAGATTTGCAATGGTACTGGCCAGCGCCATCAGCACTGGTGTATACATCCTACCAGGTTCCATAGGCTTAAGCAAGTCCTATTGATCTAATTCATCCTTAACCTGATCCTTCTCCAAAAATAATAATTCCAATCTTTCCCCCCAGAAGACTGGTTTTACCACTACAGACAAGGACAAAGAAGGCATGGTCTTGTAGAACACCTCATCAACTCCTTGATCATCAGCGTTAAGAAGTTTTCATCAATATACATGAGAAACCTTTCATATTTTTTTGTTTTTGTTTTGTTTTTGTTTTTGTTTTGTTTTTTACCATGTGTTGTCCCTTTCAGGACATACTGGGCTGGTTAGACTTTCTAGTTGAGTTTGAACTGCAGCCTGCTTTCTCATCTACATGCGTACCTGAGAACTAAGGCAGCCATGCCCTCTTCCAGAATATGTAATTTGTAGTCATAAGAAATTGTCTCAGTATTGCTTCCTGAAGGGGTTAGCAAAGCAACATACTATATTCCACAGCCTCTTTCCAAACTTCCCTCAATGAATGTATTAAAAAAGTAAAAGGCACCTTTTTCATATATGAAGAAGATAAATATTTCCCCATCTTCTGAAGGTACAAATTAAAAATAGACAGTATAATAGAACCTCTTGTGTCTGCACCAATATATTTCAATGAGCAGTTTCAAACTCGTTAACTTCTGATGGTAGATGTGCTACCAAAAATTGAATATCTGACACATTGGTGATTAATAGTTCCATAATTTCATCCTACAGATAAGGCAAGTCTAGGTGAATTCATGGCGATGAAAATACTTGCTTATGAAGTTGTACACGTATAAAAAAACTTTTGCTAAGACATATCTGAACTAAAGCTCTGTGGGGGGAGAGGCCTGACAACATCCTTGAAGCAGAAAGGATACCTCATTTCATTCCATGTAAATAATTTTGTGGACATACATAAATATATAACTGAGTGGAAATAAATTTTGTGGAAACCTGTAAATAAGGTTGCATAAAAGTATCAGACTGTATTAGCACTGTGGATTTCTGTTTAAAAAAAACACCACAAATAAACAAACAAAAATCCCATGCAATTTTTAATCCATGTCTGCCTTTCTATTTGCCTTTCCTTCTTTCCCCGGCAATTTCTGAGCTCTTTGATAATTTTCAAAAAAAATTAACAGAAAGTTAGTGCTCATTAGGATATTTATTTTCACCAGTTTCAAGAAAGCCATCAATCAAACAGGAGCTTGTCTCATGGTCCTATTGAGTAAAATGTTGTGTGAAATCAACCATATACACATATACACATATTTGACAATGTCCATATAGCAAATCCACATTAATGCAGTTGTGTATTTGAGTGGGACCCGCATGAGAACAGAAGCCAAAATATGCGCTGGACTCTAAGATAAACCTGGAGATATTGAAGTTCATATGTTCTTGAGAAAATTTTGGAAGTTTGAGATATCTTAGAAGAAATATAGGAATATAGGAGACAAGTCATGGGGAAGACAAGCTTCATTAGTTTTAGCAGTCATCGGAGCATCTCTGTGCTAACAGAAGCAACTTGAATATTGATTTTGCTTGCAAGTGGTGTCATTTAGGTGTCTTGTTAACAGAACAAAGGCAAGTTCCTGTTGCCACACTAGACCACAACATGAAGACGTCAGGTCTCATTAAAGATGTAGGCAAAATTACCAGAATATTCAAATTATTCAATATGTATACTGCTTCTTTTAAAAGCCTGCAAAGCTTTCTCCCAGAAGTCTATATTAGCGATATTAGTGAAAAAAAATAAAAAAAGCGCAAAAAACTTATTACTATTTCACAGTACAATTGTTAAGGGAATGCAAATCTAAGAGCTTCTAAGACCTGAGGGATTTCTCCACTTTAGTTTTTGTGCTATTGTGCTGCTGCATCTGTTTGCAAATTTGGACACAACAAAGCTGAGAGTATACATTAGAGACGCCAAGATATGCAATACACACATGCCCAGCCTCACAGACTAACACAGACAGAGAGCAGTGCCTTTATTTTCTCCTAGATTAACACATATTACAGCTGCACAGACGTGGACAAAACGGAGAGCTAACCCTTTTTCTCCTCTCTGGCTGAACAGATTTCTTATATGAGCACATCCTCAGTCTCCTGATCTACAGACATAAGGGCCCACAAGTCTCTTGAAGGTAGACCGCACCATAAGTCATTTCTGAATCCATGCCCAAATTCTCTGTCCTTTTTCTAGCCCTCAGCTCTGGTCTTGCGAGTTTCCTAAGACTGCTCTCCACATGTCCCACTTGACCTCACTGGCAAGTCATCCCTCATACCCACACAGGGAACAAAGAGAAAGGTCACAAGGAAAATACAACAATTCAGGTGGTAGTCAGGGATGAGGCTTGGCCTGATCTGCAACTTGTTTATATAGAGTTTACACATTTTAATGCCCTTTTCCTTCGTTTTTTTCTGGCCTGCTCCTTCTCAACTCTCTGATCCAGTCCTTTACCTGCATTTGGCTCTTCCCCTAAACGTTTCAGAAGTTCTGCACAGTCACTAAGTCCCAAAACATCCTATAACAAATTTTACACTATGCTACCCGCCTTCTCAAACATGCAATAATAGTTTGAGTTTATATCCTAATAAAGCTTGCTTTTCTCCCTAGAAGACCCACAGCAGACAAGCTATACTTGAGTGGTTCCTTTACTGGCCCATCCATCCGTGACCTGAGAGCTCTTGTCCTTCATACCATCTTTGATGTCCCAATGTCATTATAGTTCATATATTTCAGTGTTTAATCTTTTAAATTCGTTTTGTCTCTTGACTTTGGCCTTGTTTTAAGTAGGATTGCTGTCAGCCTCATGGACTGGATGTTTTCTGTGCTCCTTTCCTTTATTTTCCATCTTTAAATGTGTGTGTGTGTCTTCTTTATAGAAAAATTCTTCATGTATCTCTTCTGCCTTTAGAGAATATTAGAATAATGATTCTCCATTGCAGTTATTTTAAATACACTGGCTGGCTTGCAAAGTGTTAAGAGGTATTGAACCTTGTACCCAGAGGGACAATTACACAGAAAGAATAATCATAGAGTAACTCAGGATGTAAGGAACCTCTGGAAGACACTCTGTTAAAACTCCTTTTTGAAGCAGTGATGTTTTCAGTGTTAAATAATGTTTCTCAGGAATTAATCTAGTCAAATACTGAAAACAACCAACAATGTAGCTTCCAGAACCCCCATGGGAACTGTGCCATACTTCATCCAGTCTCCTTATAAACCAAATCAGATTTCAATAGAGAAATTTTAGCTTTGTTGCTTTTGGGTTTTTTTCCCCTTTGTTTTAGAAATATTTCCAGAAGAAAGAGAAAACATAGGCTTTTCACTAAAATATCAACTTCAGTATTTGAAATAAAGTTTTGTATTGTGTCCTGTAAAGAAAAAGAAACTTTGCAACACAATTCCAGCAAGGGTTTTTAATTTGTTGTCACTTAAAGCAAAGTCTTTAATCTCTAATCTACATGCAGACCTATAGAGTCAAAATTTTATTTTTAAAGTCAGACTTTTCTGTGAGGAAAGACAAGCCTTTGGTTCATCTTCTGAAAAAGATGATATTTGCTTGGGATTTTGGATTGGACTCAGTTTTGTGCTTTCAAAATTGCTGTGTGACCTTACATATTTGTATAAATTAATCTGTAAACCTATTTATAATTCAAATGAAAGTCTGGTATGCTTTTCAGAAACCTCTAAATACATGTCCAAACTTTTGAAATTGCATCTTTGCCTATCTACAGAATTCAGATATGCTATAACTCCTCTCTCTCTCTCTCTCTCTCTCTCTCTCTATATATATATATATATATATATCTCAGAGATTTCTATATTTTCTCTTTAAACTTGCTTTTTACTCAGATGGGACAAATAAGTCCTTTTAAGGATCAATCCCTCTGAACAATTTTAGAATGTCACATAAAGTACCCCATAAAATCCATAAGAAGTCTAGCTTGAGCAGAGTAGTTACAGAGATCTACATTTCCTCTGCTAAATTTCTAGGGCTTTTTTGGTTCCATCTTCCTAAGCAACTTAGTAGTAGTCTTCAGAAAATTAAATAACTACACATTTCAAAAACAATAATGCTATTTTTTTATCTCCCTGGGGTTTTGAGAGTCTAGACAGTTACAGAGTATTATCCTACAGAGTCAATTTGTTTCAGTCAATTTGGTTTTCCTGTATCTTTACAAAAATGTTGATAAAATCTCTCATATTTTCAAGGTTATATGCAATGCACACAATTACTAATCAAAAGTTGCATTTCTATATGTAGTAGATAAATTAAAGTTACATCTGGTAGATATTCTTGCCCTTAAGTGAAATATTCTTCTGTTAACGTAGCAATCTACAAAAAAAAAAGTAATTTTAGGATAAAATAAAAGATATGTAGAGTGGCTTCTGTTATAATTTTGTTAAGCATCATGGCCCACTGAGTGGACAACTGAACCAGGCCTTACACATGGAGCTGTTTCCATCGTTCTACTTAGTGAACTAGAAATAACCTTGGCCAAATCACTTTGCCTTTTTTATGTGGCTTCTCACATCTTCAGCAGTCATAACTGTACTTTGCTCTTTTGCAAAGTGACTAGAGATTGCCAATTAAAAATCTACTGTCCAAGGTATGCAATCTATTATTACCCATTTCAGGACAGGCTTTACTTAATATTTAAATTTGATTATCTTGCCTCTTGCTATATAGTCACTGGAACTATTCTTCCTTAGTTACATTTCTGCTGAAGTACTTTACTAAACTGAGACTTAAATTCTACTTAATGGGAAAAGCTGACATTTAATAACACATAGGGGTGTACTTTCTTATTGATTCTGCAGATATTAATAATAAAGATGCTGTAATTAGAATGAAGGATGTATACTCTTGTGCTTTAGAAAATTATTCCAATTTAATTCTTGCATACCATCGGATAGTGTCTAAATATCCATCAAACTCTGACTTACATAAAGGCCACAGAGAAATTCAGTAATAGATCAGTCATTCTTGGTTTTCATTTTTGTGTCTAATCCTGAATGTTTTTCACTGTATTCAGATTATTTTGCATATTTTCATTGCAAACATCATGAAAAATATAACTTTTTTTTTTGTGAAACCTTCATAATAATTGCCAAGTGTCCTTAAGAAAGCAGTAATATATTTTAATATTTTGGTTTTACACTGATTTACCTTAAGTCTCCTTTAAAAGCTCAGATTATTTTTTCATGTGGCCTGTCATAAGCTGTAATGCTCCCAAAATTACAGCCTCTTACAGCAATAATTAGAAAGTATGTGGCTCTCCATTAATTAATTTTGGGCTCTAAGGAGATGGAGGTAATGCCATACTTTATGCCATGTTTGTAATAAAGTTTCAGATTAAACATGGGATAACTCGGTAACTTGAGCACGAGTTTTACACCTTTCCTTAGCAGACAAGCTCACCTGCATGCTGATAGGTACCATGGCTAGGAAACATCTTCCCCTTATTAAACTTTATATTACAACTGTGCTTAGTGAAAAACTATTTTTTATTCACATTATGGTCCTCCTAGAATATGCAAATGTATTCTCACATTCCCAAGGCAAATATAAAGCAGAGACACAAGCAAAGCATTTCCATCATCATTATGTCCCCATCCTGAACAGATGCGGATTAGTGACGCCTTATTGCCAAGATCACAATCTGTAGTAAAATAAATTGCTGTTGCTCTGAAACTCATCATGTCTTTTAATTTGTTATTTTCCTCAGTTTTTCCACAAACTGAGGAAGAAAAAAGCAAGATACTGAAGTCTGCAGCTGATATTGAATACTTTGGGATGCTGTTCCAAAGTCTTTATAGTTCCTAACATCCAAAAGTTATGACTTGGGTCAACAAACTTTTTAATATAAAACTACATAGAAGTTTATAATGAGACCCAAGATTATAAAGGTTTTTTGATTATCAACTTTCAAAACACTTTTACCAGGAGACAATAAGTCCCATAATCATTAGATTAGCAAAATAAGTTTTGGAATCTTTTAATCCTGTAGGATAAAACACCAGTTTAGGTAAACATCCCTTGGAGAATTTCTAAAAATTATTAAGGTTTTCTCAAAATGGAAAGATGAACAGGATGATCTCTTGAGATAATTTTTGTATTTACTTGGCTGTATTCTCATTTTATGGATAGCAGTTGTCAGTTTGGAGGTAAAATTGTTGGTTTGAGGTCATCAACAGGCAAAGAGCAGAGATGGTAATACCACATAAATCTACTGCTACTCCATCTTCTTTTCTTCATGGAAGTTTATTCAAACTGAATGACTCTGAATATGGATTTAAAGACAGAAGAAGAATTAAATCTGTAGAATGTAGCTAAATTATATGAAAGGAACTTGAAATCCACCTCCATCAGTTTCCTTTACTGTCTCAGTTCTTAGGACACAATGACAGTGAAATCTTGCCAAAAAATGGACCAATTTGAGAAAAACAAGAGCAATAGCATTATTAAGTAATTAATATTTTAATTACTTAATTTATTAATCAATTTATAACTAATATATTAATACTTCATGAAAATTAAGTAATAGGTTGTGTCTGAGATTCACCATGATCTTTTATTCTGCTTTCATGATTTGTCTGACTAACAAGTACTCGAATATCAGTAAACAAAATCTTTACCCTAGATGAGGGAAATTCCCAGAAGAAGGTCTCTGTTAGCTGTAGATGGTTTTCTATTAACACGCGGGGTATCTTTCTACCCTCATTAGCTCTTCCAGTCAATTTCATGTTTGCATAATGAAAGTTTGTGCTAGCTTTGATTCTGATATTAGTTTTTAATGAGTGGTTCTTAGACCTATAGTAAAATTAGGGCAGTCACCAGGGCTTAACAAAGCTGCACTAATGTGCCTTGAGTTTTAGTTTGCTAAGTATTGTGTAGCACTACAGATAATATAAATAATACAATCTGTAAGCCCCATTGCAATATATCAATTAATATTGAAAGTTTATTGAAATATGTATATGTATAAACTGGCATAATCTCAATACAGAAGATTGAACAGTGAATCTGGAAGGAAAATGGGGAAATTGTTGAGACTTTGTCTTTCAAATATATAGTTTAGGACAAAATATGAGGACAGTGGTATTTTTTTCTACTCCAGAGATACTAACATGATTGTACCAACACTAACTACTTTAATCCATATACTGAGGATGATGTTAGGCCTGTTTCCTTCCTTAAGATGTGAAAAATGTACTCTTGCAAATTAAAAGAAAGACTAGGAAATTTAACCATTAGAATTTGCTACAAAGACAACAAAAAATTAAGCCTAATAAATCTAGGTATCAATTTGGATACAATAGAGCTGTTCTGTTTGTACTTTTACCAGAATATATGTTGAAATAATTATTCTAATTTCTCTCCTGCTATTCTTGATCTTCTTCAAAAATGGCAAGGGATGAGTTACATGTTCTACTTGATTGATGGTTTATGTTCTTGCAAGATATAAGGACCTTCAGTGTTCTTCTAGAATTTGAATGAACTAAACTGAATTAACTTGTAAATGGAAGCAGAATTTCTTGAAATCTAGGTAACTAAAAAACCTGCAGATGTTTAATTTAAAATTACAGAACACTCATTTCACAGGCTGTGTCACAAATATGGTCCCAGGATGCATGACTTTTCAGGGACATCTGTGAGTAATGCAAATGAGGATATCAACTGACAGCCCTGAAAATTATTCACAGAGCAGCAGGGTGGTAGCAGGAGTTTCTGCAAAGATGCTTGCAGCAAGTCTGCTGTACAGCTCTGTTGAACATCTACCTCCAACTCTGGCCAATGCTCTTTTTTTTTTAATAAATTGGATTAAAATCTGGATAGAAATCTGAGTACACTACCCAGTCATCAGGAAACCACAAAACTTTATAGATTCCTGCTTGTCTGCAGTTCAAATAAGGAGACATTTCAAACACAGAGGCTGCAATTCAGATAATCTCTTGCGTTTCTAGGTGGTAAGACCTGCCTGTAGCTGACATCTCTAGTAATACAGTCTAAAGAGACACCTGTCAAAATGCATTTATTAGAAAATCTAGTTGGACGATTGCTTCCTTTGTACTCAAAAAGTCAAAACTATAAAGATTTTCTTTTGAATGGCTACAAAACCTCAATTCAGAAATTTTAAAAAATGCAGTTATTCTTAACAGTTATTCTTAACTATTAAGGGAAAAATAATAAGCATCTTTCAATGTTCTCTTATAATTTATCTTATTGTGCACTGTTACATATCAGGAGTTTGTGCTTGTTCCATGTCACATGTTTGAAGATGTAGGCCAAAAATCTTAAAAGTTCAATGACAAGGTCTTTTGAAGTCATGACATATAAACCCACAGGCTGTCACTTCTTAAGCATCCTACATGCATATCTTCATCTGAAGTTTGATTTTTGTCAGTGTTGCAGGCTTGTTTCCTTTCTAGAAGGAGCTCAGTTTGGGTGCAAACTCTTTTCTTTTGCATTGATAGGTAATCTTGTTCCATAAATGAACGAAAATCACTGATTTTTTGATAGCCCAAACCCACACCTTTATAGTTTTTGTGTCCAAGAACCCTTCAAACATTTACATGACAGGGTAGAAGGTCGTGTCCTACAACAGAGAAGATAAGGCATACATGATTGTCTAAGTTTTCTTAGTGGGCTCTCAGTGCAGTGTTCATGAAGTAAGGCTGTCACAGAGAGTGAAGGATCCAGAATGAAGTGAATACAATGGCTGTTTGGTGTTCAGGAAGAAAGACTTTCAAAAACAGAAGGCAGCATGCGGGAGATGTGCTCTTATGGTGTGTTTGGTGCTGGCCTCAGCTGCTCAGCTCAGGACCTGCATCCTTCTGGACCTATCATAGCAACTGGAGTTGTTCAAATACAAGTTCAGGGCTGGGAGCTGGGGAGCACTTCTGGACTTCACAGAGCACACCAAGACCTTTTGTATCCCTACTTTTCTTCTCTGCATCCCAATGAAGTTTTCTGCTTTAGCAGAATAAAATTTTGCTAAGATTCCTTTTGTGATGTCAGCCCTATTATAAAACAAAATATTCTGTGATGTTTTATTACCCACATTGATATAAACGGGTGCTGCTTGGCAAGAATATAATGCACCTGGATACACTGAGATGTTCTACTAGCACTAAGCTTGTTGAGATCTTCAAACATCCCCCAGCCAACTGCTTTTTGTCACTTGGTATATTTCTACCCATAATTTCAGCATTTAATTTCATAACTACTTTTCAAAATGAAGGAAAGGAAGGGGGAAAGCTGGATATTGGTATTCCTGAAACTAATCTGTGCAATTCTACTGCCATTATTTTCAGATATGGAAATTGAATGCAGTATATCACTTCTATGTTTTGTTTTCATTTTATTTCTAATGTTCTTTATCTTTTTTTCTTTCAGTTTCTTGCAGAAACAATGCTGCAATTGCTGGATTTTATTAGATAGAAATCAACAGTCAATGATTTCACACTAATAGCATGAAGTTAATGAGAATCACAATATCCATTCTTTCCCATTTACACAAGAGCATTTCCAAAGAAAACCTAAACTGAGAAATATGATAGATGAAATGAGGGAGTGATGGAGAACATGAATTTTCTTCAGAAATTATTGCATCAAACAATTTTAAGAACTTATTTTTTCCAGACCAAACAAATCTTCAGGGATTTTTTGTTAAACAAGCTAAGTAAAAACCATTTATCTCTTTCTGGTGCTGTTGCTGGAGATATGTCCGACTGAGATATGTACTGAACTGCTTTTATATTAGCAAGTTGTCAGTGCACATAAATGTTTCTACTTTGTTGTCCTGCAACTTTGAAACACCATCTTTTCCCACTTCAGTCTATAAACCACCAATATTTTAACCCCTAGCAAGTGCTAAAAAAGTAATTTTCTTTTCTTTATTCCTCTGTCATGAGCATAAGTGTGATGGGTGAATATAAGATAGGGATTGTTATATTGATGTGAACTTTTACACCTTTTGTGTAAGTCTCTTACAGGATATGTTATTTTGGAGATGCCATTAAAATCTGTCCTCTTATAGTGCCAGAGGGCTGAGCTCTGTTTTCAGCATGATACATTTTTATGAAGCTGTAATACAGTCTGGATAGCATTTCCAGCTACACAGGTATCTACACCCCAATGATGAAAGATTTATTCACCTTTTAAGATGAAATATGGTCTGGTTCTACCCACATCAGTATATTAAGCAGAGCTGAGAACAGTGCCTGGCATGGGAATGTGACTGCACAGACTGCAGAACTTCTCAGGCAGTTTCTTGCAGGCTTTTTGCTTTCGCCAGCTCTACCTTAAACAGCTCCAGAGTTCAGTTTGGAAGCAGGATTCTTCCAGTGGCTTCTGCAGGCTCTGTGGACAAAAGTAAACTGGAAAAATTTCCCAAATGCCATTAGTTTGGAAACTCAAGTTTGCTTGTGTTTTTGTTTGGTTGCTGTTTAATTAGTTTTTTTTGTTTATTTATTTTGTATTGTTTTGTTTCATTTAGAGACAAGAAATTTTAACAATTCCAAAGCATTCTAGGGGTGCTGGATGTTATTCATCTTACCTAAACATAATGCAGATGTCTACATATCAGGCAGGCTCCCAGGAATCTCTTCTTTTGAGGAGAGAAATAGACTTTTTAAGACATGCTTCTGCTCATTGTCATGTGTCTGTCTTCAAAAGATGAGTGAAACATGCTCTAAAAGTGCCTGAATCACTGCCCTGGTAATGAAGGAAGGCTTCAAGATCTATGTCATTCATACAAAAGCTGAGATGGACCCCACTTGGCAGTGTTTATAGATGTTTTGGCCAGATTAAATATTGGCTCCAGGTCTGCAGAGATTTGTTTACAAGGCAGTATATCCCATGTCTTGTTCCCCTCTTAAATTATATTCTCTTGAGCAAATATCAAAGTGATGAAACATCTCTGTTTTAATACAAATGTACATCAATGAGTGCACTCTAGAAAGACAGTGGAAAAAAATCCACAGAAATGTTATGCCTGAGTATAGCACTCAAACAAACACCTATCAAACATGTCAATTAAGGTTCAAAATATCCAAAACATGTTAATTAAGGTCCCTAAATATTTATAAACCATTAGGAAAGGGACAGCAAGAAAAAAAAGAAAATTTCTCTACCCTTCTTTTGGAGGAAAAGATTTTAAAAAAAGATAAAAAAGGAGATTATATAACTCCTCATGTAATTAAGTAAGAAAATAGTAATATTTCTCTAGAAAATGTTTTACTTGAGATGATAATTTATAGGTATAATATTACAATTTACTTTATTTAAATATGCTCATCTATGATTAATACAACAATTTTGTTTGGTATTAATTTTCCTTAAATATTTGCTAATAGTGCTGTTTAAGCGAGTATCTGACTCCTGTTCCACTGCTATACAAACTCTTGGTGTCAGTTTGTCATCTGAGCTGAGAAACCTTTGTGTGTTTAAAAATCATAAGTCAGATATGCAAAAAACATAAATTCTGAAATTTAAATAAACAGCCTAAAATAAAGAGTTAGGATTCTTTTTGCAACTCTGCCTGAGGATCCATTTGTGTGTATGTGCGACCAAAACTTAAAGGAGAATAGTTTTCATGGTCAGTATGAACTTACCAAAGCCCAAGGCTATCTTCAAATACAAAGAAAATAATACATCACTCTTCTGGCCCTTTTTAGGAGCTGTTTTTCCTACTTCAGACAGGATCTGCTGAGGGCCGAACTCATTGCTCCTACAGCTATTGAGGAGTGGAAATGAAGTGGGAGGTGCTGAGCTCTCTCCTTGGTGTCCAGTGATAGGATGTGGAGGAATGTTTTAAAGCTGAACCACAGGAGGTTTGGACTGGACATGAGGAAGCAGTTCTTTGCTGAGATGGTGGCCAAACGCTGAAACAAGCATTCTTAGAAAGGCGTTCAGTGATCCAGGCCTGTAAGTGTTTAAGAGGCATTGACACAATGACTTTAATAATATGCTTTTACTTGGCCAGCCCTGAACTGGTCAGGCAGCTTGACTTGATGATCTTTGTAGGTCCCTTTCAACTGAAATGTTCTGTTCTATTCTATTCTATTCTATTCTATTCTATTCTATTCTATTCTATTCTATTCTATTCTATTCTATTCTATTCCATTCCATTCCATTCCATTCCATTCCATTCCATTCCATTTACACAAAGCCCCTCATGCATCCATCAGTGCTCCTCTGCTCCACAACTTTGGCACTGCTGACATTACCCTTGCCTATAGCATTCCTTTCTCCTGCAGTCTGTCACCCATCTCTGCATCCATTAAGAAACTAATAATGCTGAATTGTTGCAAGATTTGAATTGTTTGTGTTAAATAATGTCTGGCACATACACAAAACGAGATAAACAGCAACTGGGAATAAATTAGCTGTTATTTAAATGAGGTAAATATGGGGATAAATCTCTGAATGTGTAACTTGAGATCATTCTAACATTATGGAAGATGAGCAAAAGCTTGTGTTATATACATTTTTCATGACACAAGTTTTCCGTTTAAACATCTTAATACATTTTTAATGTACAAGGAAGAAAAATGGAGTGTGGACAAAGCAAAGTAATGTTTTTTTACATAATACAGATTATATTTTTGATGAAGAAGAAATACCAAAGGACACTTCAAAAAAAGTGTGACCCTTGATTTTTTGAACATGTGCACACAGAAATGCAATTATTTAAGTGATATAAGTATGAAAAAGTGTTTTTCAGACACTATTTTATTTCTTTATATGGCAAAGTGATACAGAAAAGGAAAGGAATAAAAAGACCTCTGCAAAAGAAAATGAAGAATACTCCAGATAAATAGGTGCATGTATAAAAATATGTAATTAACATAATACTTACAAAATACCAGTTTCATGTCAGATTAATTGTAGGCCCTTGAAGCATCTTTAGAAGACAATGAAAGCAGTGAAAGGGTACGCTTTGACCATGCTTTCCTTCACAGTTAGGGGTTGATTGCCCTACAGCTTTCAGCAGAGCTGCGACACATCAAAAGCATTCTAAATTCCAGTGATGACAGAGCATAAGCTGTTGCTCCGGGCTGGCTGCAACCTGGGAGAAGCATGGCACGTCTTTATGTGTTTTAGTGCTGCATACTGTACAGCAAGTGATGTAAGCCATAGTTCAATACAGCTAGGAGCAAACACCTGTTCCATTTAAGAACCTAAATTGCTCACCCAAAGCATAGCTGGTTGGGCTTGATGATCTAAGAAATCTTTTCCAACCTTAACGATTCTGTGGACCTATAATTACAGGATTAAGTACAAGTCATATCTTGACCTTTGCATGCTTGTATTGGCTTAAATCATGACTGTTCCTCCATATTGCCAAACATCAGTGTAAGGAAACATAGTCATTATTTTAGTGTTTCTAGCTTTTCCATCAGTGTATGAAGTTGACATAGTATTATAAGAAAAATTGAGAAGAGGTATACTATGCTTGAAAAAACCCTGCTCTTTCTATTCTTTGTCCTGTAAGAAATAGAAGCATTTATGTGAAAATGGCCCAATAATTTTTAGTGAGTAGAGTTTTTTGCTCTCTCAGGATTCTTTAAAGCCAAAGAGCTTTCATATTCCTCTCTTTCTTTTCTCTGGTGGCAATTCTTAGCTTTTCCCCATGTTCCTCTGCTGCAACTGCTGCACTATTTCACACTGACTTGTATTAATTTAGGACTAGAAGTTCTGACACACATAATGAGTTCTTCATATGTCTTTCTTTTTCTTTTTTTTTTTTAATATTAAATTTTCCCATTTTTCACTAAAGGTCTGCACATTCAGTCTGGACATATAACAGCCAAACCTGAGTTATCTCTCAATCTATGATGTTCTGCGGGTTTTTTTTTTTATATATGTATATATATATATATATATTTTAATTCTTAGAAAAGAACAGACACCTTTGTACCAACAAACACAGCAGTGCTGTGTTCTTCATATGTGAAGTAAGGTATATCCTACTTCTTTCTCCCTAGTTAATTGCCATCATTGAAATTTTATGGGAAAAAATGCGGTTCAGTTTTTCTGGATAATACCAAGATATGTGTTGGTGTCACTATGAGATGATAAGATGCTAAAGGACTTTTTTTCTTTTTCTAAAGATGCCTGTGTGGGCTGCTATATTTGCAATTGTCTTTGGAGGTATTTGTGTGTGTTTGTTCCTCCTTGTGCTATCTTTTTAAGATTTACTTGCATAGTCAAATCAATCAACTTGCTGCAGTAATTTCATAATTTGATGTTTAAAATATATCATTATATGTCTGACTTTGTATTACAAGGCATATGGTGTCCAGTGAAGTTGGGGCAGCCTGGTCCCTGGAAGCGTTCAAGGCCAGGTTGGATGGGGCTTTGAGCAGCCTGGTCTGGTGGAAGGTGTCCCATGGCTGGGGGAGCAAGAACTAGATGATTTTTAGGGTCCTTTCCAACCAAGCATCCTATGACTCTGTGATTCTGTGACTGAAATTTTTATGATCCATAGAACTGTTTTTACATAATAATAGAAGAGAAAATCATAACCACTGACAGTTCATGGCTGAATAAGAGTTTTTGATTTAGGTACAAAGGTTAGGCTTAAATGTGAGCATTTAATGCAACTAGTGCAATTTTACTTTTCTTCTTGTCTTTACGTGACACAATGTATAGCAAGTGAAGACAAACAACTTTTTCTCAGTGATACTTTGCCTCTGGTCTCATCACACACTGATGCACTTCCACACCCAGGCAATCCCTCCTCCTGGTTCTCTACAAGCCTTGGTTGTTCCTTGTGTAGCAGCCCCCTAAGCCCATCTGTACAGTGTGTCCAGGTCCAGCCAGCAGCAGTGCTGGGAATGTCCTGGTGCACACACAAAGAGACACACACACACACATGCTTGGACCTTATACAGCCCCAGCAGCCCAACTGCACAAGCCAAAATCAGCACTTCACTGGCACCACGTCTGGTCCAGCAGAACAATATATTCATTGGTAGACACACACTAATGGACAGTTCCATTGGGTAGCACTGGATAGCTCCAATGGACAACGGATGGCCCCTAGACCTGCAGAGACCAGCTCTGCGGCCACCAGTTGCAAGGCTTGGCCAGACAAGCAGGTGAACCTGCAGACATCTTATTCATGTCTGCTTCCTTCATTCTCCCCTTCTCTGTTTTAAATCATGCCCAGAATGAGATCTAAAGTGAATACACATTCCCAAAGGACTTCTGAAAGCATGTGTCTTTCAAATATTGGCCCTTTTACCTTACAAACTGAAGTGCGGCTGGTACAATAATCCAATTTAAAATAACTGGATTTGCATTAGATTTTCTCTGGTTTAGAACAAGGCAAATATTTCCATTTTATAGTAGTTCAAACACCCAAGGAGATGTGGAAAATTGTTTGTACTTCTTGCAGATAGACATCAGAAAAAAATCTGATGCAGTGGAATTTAAAAATATATTTTGGCCATATATTTTCCAAATACTTTTGTAAGGCTGTTGTCCATAATTACACAGAGTGTAGTAAGCATGGTTTTACCATAGCTGTTTGTTAATTTTGGTGTAATTTCTTTTCAAGACCACATAGTAAGTAAGTAAGGTATTTTATAGTCTGAAATCATTAGTGTTATGTGGAAAAACCTGAATTGTCTTTTTTCACTATAATTTTTTCTTATTTTAAAGTAACTAAATCAGGAACATACTTTAACAAAATTATGATCATCTTAACTATAAAAAGTTTAAATAATACATCCCATTTATTAAATTTAATACTTTCAGAATGATTTATATTTCTGCCATTAAAAGGCTGTGCAAGACAACACAGAGTTAAACTGAATTCCTTTATGAGGAGTCGCTAAATCTGTGATATACACATCATTAAAATAAAGTATGGGAGGAAATACGTGACTCCATCAGAAATTGAGGTCAATTAGTTACTCATTATGAAAAAGCAGTGAAATTGATTTGTAACTGTATCTCTTCAGGCTGCTGCCATTCTGAAGAGTTAATAATAAAGTCTGAATTCTGACAAGGAGAGTCATTAAAGCACTTCATAGGCAAGAGTTATTCATGACTTTAAAACTTATTATCTTGAATTTATTCCCTTCTGCTAAAAAGATTTGTCATGTCCAAGAGATTAATGATTCTGAATACGGAAGAGATGGCTGACATAAGTTGTAGTTCTCTGTGTTTTCAAGTGATTTACATGCAATCTGGGTGCTTTGTACAGTTTTTAAAAAATTACTGCTCTACAATCTTACACCTTTATTTATTAATTTCCCTTCAAGAGTGTGGCACCACAGGGCCTGAAAATCTCTTGCTTACATTTAATAAGGATCGTGGAATGTACTCAATTTCATTCAGTTTTATTTCACTTGCATTTATATTTTAAAATATTCAATTTGTTTAATTTATTATCAAGTTAAATACATCAGCAAAACTCTATTTTCATCTCTCTGTCTATGTCTGCCTAGGAAAGCATTCACTAGATAAGATTTAGAAAGCATTCACTAGTAAGATTTTAGTGATGTTTTTATCCTTGAATTGTAAAAGTTTTAAGTCCGTCGGATGTGTGTTTATGATTCCTCTCTAATCATCTGTCCAGAATGAAACTTTTAATTAACCAAAAACTAAATTCCCATTTAAGTAGAAATTAGCCAAAACACTGTAAACTTTGTGAAACACGCGAATAACATACTTGCATGGAATTAGAAAATTACTGGTCAAAAGTGCACAGAGAATTTCCTGTTTAGCACTACCGCACTGCATAATGCTGCAATGCTTGATTTTTCCTACTAAAAAATTATTCCATACTGGAATTTTGGCTTCTCATTTTTATAAGGTGATTCATCCATATAGGATGTTTACATCATCTTAATACTCCTAACTAATGAACCAAACTTGTTCAGAAAAGGTGAGTGGCTTTAGCCTTCACAGTTCGCATTTAATTTCTGCTCTGAACTCAGAGATGGATTACACACTTCTAGTAAAACTATGTATGTAAATAGAGTAGGGAGGTTAAAAGAAAAGTTTCCTCCCTTAAAATTCGCCCAAATACACTTTGTGTGCATAAGGAGGTTGAGTTCCCCACAGCACTCCATGGTGCTGGTCTCCAACGAGTGCTTTGGGGTTGCACTCAAGAATTGCTTTGCTGTACAAATGTGTAATGAACCCGAAAAAAACATGATCTGCAATTTCCAAACTGCTGTAAGGTTGGGAAGAGTAGGGAGAATCATTGTTTTTCAGATAAAAACATCTGTTTTGTCATCATAGAAAGGACATAGACCTGCTGGAATGAGGACACAATGAAGATGTTCAGAGGACTGGAACAATTCTTCCCATCAGGACAGACTGAAAGAACTGGGATTGTTTGATGTGGACAAAAGAAGGCTCCAGGGAGATCTTAGAGTGCCTTCCAGTACCTAAAGGGGCTGCAAGAGAGCTGGAAGGGACTTCCAGGAAGGGCATGTTGTTGTAAGACAAATGGCAATGGCTTTAAACTGAAAGAGAGTAGGTTTAGATTGGATATTAGAAAGTAATTCTTTACACTGAGGATGGAGAGGCACTGGCACAGGTTGGCCAGAGAAGCTGTGCCTGCTGCATTCCTGGAAGTGTTCAAGGCCAGACTGGACAACCTGATGTAATGGAATATGTCCCTGATCATGACAGGGGAATTGGAACTAAAGGGTCTTTAATGTCAATTCCATGAATTGGTGACTTTCACAAATCTCATGCTTGAGAGCACCAATTGAAGTATAAACCATATCAAACATTAGAATCAAAGGCCAAAACAAACAGTCAGGTGAAGGCAAGAGTTCAGTAGACTCAAGGCCTGAGTGACACCTCTCTCTGCAGGAAGGAAATAGGTTTGATTTCTAGAAGCAAGACTTGGTGAGTGCCAAGGTAGGAGATTTTAGGACATGTTAAATCACACATTTCATCATAGATAATAATCTCTGAAAATGCAAACTACTATAGTAATGGACTCTATTTCTTCATAATTATCTGTGAGGGTTTGTGCACGAAGGTTTGCATTTCTACATGCACATCTGAGGGCTGACTTGTCCAAACGTGATGTTTAGAGTCTTTTGTGTGTTTAGAGTCTTTTGTGTGGTCTGCCAAGGATGTGGGCAGATCTCTTTACAGGCCACTACCTTGGGGCCAGGAAATTTTTTATGCTTGACCACTTGCATTAGAGGGCTGTAAATATTACATATCCTTTTGTGAAAGCTGTCACAGAAAATAAACAAGGTTTTGGGAGAAATGGTTCCCTTGTGCTGGATATCCATAATGAATACAGACAAATTATGAAAGCTTGTTCCAGTTTAGAGCTGAATCCTGGTTATAACCCTCTATTCTCTAAGAAGAGTTCTTGGCATCAAGAATCAGCTTTTTTCTCTCTTTTCATAGGCAGTTAGTTCTGTTTGAATAAAAACTTACACTATATGATCTAGACCACAGTAATACGATTTTCTTTCATCTTTCAGACATGATGGATTTAGGAAGTGTGTGACTTTTCTCTTTTGTGTATGTGATTTCTGATTATTTCTGCATCTTGGTCTTAACGTGAAGCAATCTCTGAGAAAGTATAGTAAATCTGTCCATGTCACACAAGATTGCTGTTCCATTAATCTTCTGCAGCAACTTTTCCTCTGATCACCCAAACAAAACAACCCTTCATGACTCTGAAAATGCACTATACAGGGTTATATATATGAGAGGCAAGTGGCATACTTGAGTAGCCCACAGGATTTTTAGTTTCAGTAACTGAGAGTAGTTTTTCTGCACTCCAACTTGGACAGTCCTAGCATGGAAGATTTTTCAATTTTTCATATCCAGAGGGCCTTTTTTCTTTGAACAAGAAAAACCTTATTCTTAAAATATTAGTCCCTGTACTAACCTGAACCTTACTTATTAAAAAAATAAGATGATAGTCAAAAGAAGTAGCTTTCCCATGCTACCAGTAAATCTGTCGGGACCAGATTTCCAAACTCTCAGAACAGCTCAGATACAACGTGAGAAAGAAAGTTAAAGCAGAATAAGAGGAATATATAAAAAGTACACTGTCTGTTCCATACAAACAGCTTGTGAAGGTATTGCCACCTGACTCTTAGGAAGACTTTGTGTGAATTTTTTATAGATATAAATAAACTATTTTAAATTGCATATAGATGCAATAATACAATAATTTAGTGGTTGCACTGTAAGCATCCCCCCCATCCTTTTTTTGTGCAGCCTTACTTCTGTCATTTTCTTGTGCTAATTATTCTAGTAGAAAAGTTACTGTTAAGTTTGCAATAAACTGAAATTGTTGACAAGAACTTGGCTAGAAATCTGCAAACCTTTGCTTGCAGTGACTGTCTATGGGAAAATGATGTGCACAAGAGAAATAATTTTAAAAATTATATGAGTTTTATTTATTTAGGATTTGAAAACAGAACATTTTTGAGATCAGATCTGTGCAGGGAGAGAACAGAAGGCCTATTCATCATATATTGACCTGTAACTATTATGTGGATGCATTTAAAGGGGAAAAAAATCCAACAGAAGCCAATTATTTGCTTCTTGGTTTAATTCTGTTGTAAATATGGTGTTTAACATGGAAGTTTCTCTGTTAATTTGTACCATTTTATTAACAGCTATCAAATCTAACTGCTTACCTTCTGGTATTGTTTCAGTTGACTAATTCCCTTTTAATTAGTAGGACTTTTATTGTCATCTTCCTTAACATTTTAGTTAATCAGTTTCCAAACGCCTGGGAAAGTAGCATGAAGGAGAAAGAAAAGTAGAAATGTACCGACACAATTAATTTTGTTTAGCTTCAGTATCCTCTAAAAGTATGAAATGGAGAAAGTGTCCTTCAGTAGCCCATTCACCTTTAGTAAAGCACTATCATATCTATATTCTGATATGGTGCTGATTCTAATCAGTGGATTCTATTATAGGCCTTTAAGCAAAAAAAGAAAGTGCTGATGAAGGCCATAAAAATAAATGAGGCTTATTGCTTCTTGACATCTTTAGCACTTTCTGAGGTTTCCTGAGTGAGCAGGGGTAGCAGACAATAGCTGGAAGATTGTGTGTAAGATAATGAGAAAAATAAATGCATCCTCGGAAGCAGCCAGCAGTAACTACGGCTAACATTCATTACACAGCGTCTGGGCTGCTCCCAGTATGGTGTTATTAATTTATGGAATGAGCTAAGAGGTGTGAAAGAAAGCTGATGTTTGCTCCTAACCTTCCTGGCCAGCATTTTGAATATTAACAGAGAGGTCAAATGCATTATCTCCTTGAAATTGTCTCTCTCCCTTTTGTTTTCCTTTGGTAAGAAGTGAAGCAAAACCTAGCACTTAGAAGAAAGGGATGTGGGAAGCAGCTGCTGCCCTCACTTTGGTCGAAGAAAAAAAAACATAGGACTGAAGGGAATATAGGTGATGGACATAAGGATGTGTTTTAGAGATCATATGGGGACACAATATTCTTCAAATTCAAAAGGCAGTCTCAGTTCTCTTTCCAGAACTGTTCTGGGAGTGAGAGTTTAATAGCAGAATATTCGAGAAAGTGAGTATAGTATTTAAATGTTCAGACAGCAAATTCCAATTTTTGTGTTCACAGACTCTCAGGAATAATCTGCACCATATCTACTTCAGCCTGTGGGTAGGTCAGTATTTAGTTGTTCTTGGGATGTAGATCAGATTTACAATTTAGTGGGATTTTCACTTATACTTTCATATGTGTGCATGTATTCATGGCAGCTTCTGCCTGCTGTGGAGTTCATGTAGTTTAATTATTTATATAAGTTAAATAACCAGAAATAGACTCAGACTGTGATTAGTGACATAGCAAAAGAGCATAATCTTAATCACAATTTGGAGTATTTTGGAAGAAATCATGTGATTGGTAACTAAATTTACACTGACTATGCATGTAGGTCATTTGGTATAAAAACAGCATGATCAGTGTTGTTGATTTAATAGACAATTTAGTGAACAGGAATTCTACACCAAAGACATTTTAACTCCTCGCTGTACAGATCTCACAAAGATACACCCATACACTCAGTCCAAAATATACTAAATAACTCTGCTGGCTACCCTGGGAATCACTTTAAAGTTAAGCATACATAATTCCAAACCTAAATATTTTGTTTTGAATAGCTTTACATTCTGATCAGAGAAATTTTACAATCAGAATAAAAGGAAAAAGAATTTGATGGTTTATTTTCTGTGTCTTACTCACTTTGCTGTACTTGAACATAAGAAACTAAGGCACAGATGTGGCAAGATGAAGTGCTTCCTTTCCTATTACATTTGTACCTCTTGATCTTGAAGACCCAACAGGGAATGATAACAGTATGTACTATAAACTGGGACAAAATGTTAACATGTCAACCCTACAAAGGAATGGCTGGGAAAGTGTAAGAGAAATACAGTTCCTTTGCTCACTCATCTAACAGTGATTCTGTTCAACTGACATTAATCTATTTTCTGAAGCAGAGAAGGTGCCAAAGGAAGGTATTTTGTCTTTGTTCAAATATTTTGTGACTGTATTTTGGCAGGTTTGTTTTGCTGAGCTGTGGAAGTGTGGATATGTTCTGAATCTGGAATACAGAATGATTAGGAAGCAGTTAATGCTAAGACCAATCAGAATATTTGAGAAAGAAACCCAGTCTTTCCTTGAAGTTTTCTTTCAGTAGTTTTTTTAAATGCTTTTTTTTGTTGTTGCTGTTTTTTGGTTGTTTTTGTTGTTGTTGTTGTTGTTGTTGTTGTTTGTTTGTTTGGGGTTGGTTTTTTTGGTTTTGTTGTTGTTTTTTGTTTGTTTTTTTTTTGTTAAAATGTACTCAGGTACCAATTCATGCTAATTTGCAAATAAAGTTTACAGAAGTCACAAAAAGCCTTCTTCTCAATGGTTTTGCATAAGAAACCTTAACTATATCTTTAGAATCTTTCCAAGTTCTTTCTTTACTTTTCTTTCACACTTTCGCAAGGTTTAGACTGGAAGCCTAAACCAGCAGTTTCTGCTTCTGGTATATTGAATATCTACATATTGAGTTCCAACACTTGATGCCTCTATACTATTCAAGGACTCTTCACCACAAAGATCTCAAAGTATTGAGTTTTTTCTTTAACTGCAGATTTTCTCTAGTATAATTAGCTGAGATAATACAAGCCTGTGAGCCACCAATTTAATCATTTTGAAGGAGAAGTGACTGACATTGCATAGAAAAAAAAAGAGATTATGCAATTTGAGCAATTTGAAGAGGTAGATTATATCAGGCTAGATATCACACTAGATGGCGCTTTTACTGAAAATTAATTAATAAGCAGAATAAATGTGCTGCTAAATACAGAAAATAATTTGGCTTGGAAGTACATTTAACAAATTTAAGATCAAGACAATATTGCTCAGTGGAGAAACTATAAGTGTGGGGAGTTGATAGCAAGCTCAACTGAAAGGGAAACATTAGCCTAGAAGGAAGATACTAATGAAATTTCTCAAAAATCAATTTTGGGAACAGTCATGTTTAATAGTTTTATTTATGATCTTGGCATAGAAGCAAAATTGGGAAGCATGATTTGGAGGACAGAAGAGTATTGCCTCATCACAGTGAAGGAGCTAAATGACCTTGGCATCAGAGGTAATAGGAACATGATGAAATTCATAAAGTGCAAGGGGATAGTATAAAACAAACTTGGAAGACTAGTTTCAAACCTGTCCACTATCATCCAGGAATACATTAGTTAGAAAAAGCTGGAAGAAAAAGGCCTTGGTCACAGGAGCTCATCAATGAAAGACTATTAATTTTCACTGTTCCAGCTGTGAAAAAGTCAAACATCTTCTTAAGATGTACAAGTAACTTTTAACACAGATTTCACAAGAATCATTGTGCATAAATCCAAGGAATTTTCATCTCAAGAAGGGAGTAAAATTCTGATGATATGCATTCAAGAAAGATGTCTTAAACTATACAAAGATTTCTTTTTCATTATTACAATGTCCAAATATTTGAACAGTGTCTGTGAAAGCCAGCAGAATCTTAATCCTTGAGATATTCAAAGCCTGACTAGACTGAGTTCTAAGCAACCTTATCTCATTGACCTTGACCAGGATTTTCATTAAGTGGCATCTGAATTTTTTGGTTTTTTTTTTATTCTAACTATGGTTTCGTAAAAAACCATACTTATAAAAAATATTTTTATAACCTAGCGGCACTAAAAGTGTCACAAGACACAACACCCTTGCAGATAAAGCCTGATGAGTTTATGAAAGGTATTGTATGATTTCTGGCTCTATAAGCAGGAGACTTGCTTGAGTGTAATTCCATCAGTTCCTGCTCTAAAACTTCCTTAATGGCTGAGGAATTTATAATGTCAAAGATAAAAACAGCTCTTAGCAAGAAACCTTCTCTGTAACAAAAAATCTTTAGTATTTTGGACATTTTTGATAGAATTTGATAGGATCCTCCCTGATCACAGATGAGGCTGTTATTCTGACCCAAAGCATTTATACTAGATGTACTCATCAGTGAAAAAGTCACTGTTGTGTGGTTTTTGTTTTGTTTTGTTTTCATTAAAATAAACAGAAATATTCAAACCCTAATTCCATTCCATCCTCAACAATCAATACTGGATGCTTCTATTCCTCTCAACCTCTGTTTAACGCAAGGTCTTAAAAGTGTAAAATAAATATTTTGGGGGCTGGAACTAGATGATTTTTCAAGTCCCTTTCAACCCAGAACATTCTGTGGTTCTATGAAATCTAACCAACTGCAGTGTGATCTGGTAGAGTCTGAACTTTGTGTGCGTCGCTGGGAGATGACACTCTTAAGAGAATTTGTATTTTCATAAAGGCAGAGTGAGAAGTAAGAGGTGAGAATGGGTAGTTGCAGTCTTTACAAACCCATATAGAATTTCACAGATTTTTGAAAGAATTTCCATGAAGAAGCCAAGTTACAGCATCTGTTGCCAAAGACCGATCTTTCAATATAAGTTTGCTGATTGGAAATAAGATCAGTATCTATCCAAAGTAAATATTTTCCCATGTTGATAAGAAATTATGCTAAATTGCAAAAGTTAAAGTTTTTAACTTTAACGTCCTATCACTGTGCACTGCATGCTTTACAAAGTACCTCTATGAATATATTGAATACATTTATTCTCAAACTCCACCACTTTTTTTTCCCTAGTTCCTATTCATTTATGTAAATTAAGCTGATGTTTCTGATCCTGGAGTATATTAGTTAACTCTGGAACAGTCATCTGCACTTTCAGGTGTTTTACAGAGATTTAAAACTCCTGCATATGTCATCAGTAAAGACTTTCTGTTGATGGGCTGTTGACACAAAATGTTCCATGTTGGATTGAATCCCAGCTATTTAGAAGATCTTCTAAAATTGTCTTGGTACAGCTTTAAGAAAATCTATTCTATCAAAGTTACACTTGCCAAGTGAAAGTGAGAATTATTACAAAGTTTGAATACACAATGTGATCTGTTTTGTGGCAATTCCCTAAAACATCCTAGAGTTTGGGTTCTTTTTAAATTTTTAAATATAGATGTCATATGATATTAATTGAAAGCCACAGAGAAACTGAGGTAAAGAATAACAAAATAACTTCCAGCTATCTAACAGATTGTTGCAACAAAACCTCTCCTCCATGAGAGATGCTTTTCATAAAGATCACGTGAATTAAGGTTTTTTTTTAGAAATCTTTAGTTCTTTATTGGTAAAATCACGAATAAAGCATGACTTTATTCACTGTATTTATAAAAGTTAAGTAAATTTGTATTTCCATGATTTATGTCTCTTCAGACAAAGTAATTATACTGATTATTATCAATCCCTAGAGGTATTTATTTGTTTGCCAATTCACTGTTACCAATATACCATTACAAAATAAGAACATAGTTTCAGAAATGTCCTTTAACTAGTTCTCTTGGGACTCTTGCTTGTAAGTCAGCTGACTGCATTGAAAATCTTCATGCTCCTTTCTCAGAATTGAGAAAGTTTCCTTTTTATCCTTTAAATAGAGAACCCTTTTTTTCCTATTTTGTTACAGATAAAAAGCAAAAATATCTGTAGAATGTGTCTGTCTTCTGTATTGCTCGTGGCAGATTTTTCAACAGCATCTTCTCTTGTACCTCATCTTCCTTTTAGACAAAGGTGCCATCTTTTGACACACACTGGTAGAGAGAAGAATGCATTAATTTAAAGAAAAAAAACTTAAGAAAGAATAAATGCAAATAAGACAGGATGAAAAAGATTATAACAATAAGCTCTTTTTTCTTTGAAGTACCTAAAATCTGTGGTCATCAAAGACTTGGAAGTGTGATCAGTGTCATGAGAACAAAGTAAGATATTAAAATGATTTTGGTAACTTTGTACAGTCTTTGTATTAAGTTTTCCATTAATATTTTCATATTATTACAGTCCAGAAAGAGCCATTAGATTATCTCGCCTCTTTTGATGTTGTAAAGTATACATTTCACTGAGAAGAGTATTATTTTTACTGATGGTCCTTTTTTTAATCTAAATAAGAAAGCAGTTTCCGTGCATGAATTTACTGTGCTAAGTAACAAGTAAAAATTGTAGCTCAGACTAATTTGCCCTAGTACCCATTATTAGTGCTCTCTGGCACAGAAATGCCTACAAGCCAGTCCAAGACAATGCCAAGATATTATTCATGGGTACACCAGCAACGATATCCAAAAGTAAGCTGGAAAAAATCCCCAAAACCCACAAAACTCCCCACCTTCTCTAAATCTGTTTTCATTCATCCTCCAATGCCCTCCTTTGTGCTTTTAAACATCCCAAGGTCATTCTGGCATACCTCATAGCATCATGAGATCCTACGACAATTCAGATTGGAATTATCTTTAGGTCATGTAATTCAGCCTCCTCAGAACATGCAATACATGGCCACAGATACATATTACAGAAATCTCAACCTTATTGGCTCCAGAGCAACCCTCAGATTATTTCAAACAGTTTCTACAATCCTACAAAAAGAGCTCAGAGGAGATCCAGGCCAACCGCCATGTGCTGTGGATGAGGCTAGTCTATGAAGCAGTTCTTACGGCTAAAAGGGTTCCTGCCCTAAATAGTTTAACATTGTAAAATACCCTATACTTTTATATATATGAATTGATAGGATAAGGTAGCTCTCTTGGGATTTTTTGTCATTGATTTTGAAAAAAAAATATTAGGTTTCTAAATCAGAAGCTCAAACTTCCATATTAGCATTTTATAACTTTTAGATGCAGCTTTTCTATTCACACTTATAAGTGCTTCCTTCGCCATCATTATCAGATTTCCTGTCTCTTCCTAGATATAATGTACGTCTCACTTGCAATATCTATCTTGGCATTTTGGACACATAGTGCAAATTAATCCAGGAGAAATACCCAGAGAGACCATGCCAATATATAGGCAGGTCAGATAGGAGCTAACTGTATTTCTATTTTTCTAAAATACAACTGTAATTTATTTGGAAAGCCAATTCTTTTATAGAAATTGCTCACTGGCTGAAAAATTCAGCTGGGTCTTAATCTTGTCCTCAGAGAACAATCTGAGCAGCCAACCTGTGAGATGGAGAACACTTCATAAAATCATACCCAGGGGCTGTAGATGGAAAACAAATATGGCTGTGTCCATAACTTCAGTCGCATGAGGGTATAGGGAATGGATCAAACAGATGTGGATGCAAAAAATCTCCACATGCACAGCTGGCACTTCTCACCACCTACAATGGTTTGATCTGTAGGAAAGTCTCTGCACCCACTTCCATGTGCAGGCTGTGACAAAAATCACTATTTATGTATCTGCATGTTCTCAGTAAGATTCTTTTTCTGCTTTAAATACATAAGTCAGTAAATGTAGATGTATGGGTTTCAGGATCTGTCCTATTGAACGGATGACCTGATGGTTCATAGGAGTGATCTCCAGGTGCAAAAGAACCGACATGGTACGAGGGGGTTTGCAGTAATAATCAAAACAAATGCAGTTTTATTGAATGACCAGAGCCAAATGCGATAGAGGGATCAAGGGAGAGAAAAAAGATAGAGAAACAGAGAGAAGAGAGAGAGGGGGGGGATATAGCTACCAACGTAGAGACGAAGTCCAGTCGAGGATCTGCCTGTTACGCTGGGGAGATCTCAGACGCACAGTTCATCTGGACACCAATTATACTCTTTTTCTTTGGGGGAAGGGAGCACAAATTTTGCAACCAAAACAGAGGTCTTCAGGGGGAAAGAATAGAAAGGGGGGTACACAGAGTCCAAGCTAGGCAGCAGGCAAGAACCATTGTTTTCATGGTCCAGCGGTCACACCTGCAGGCAAACATCTCGCTTTGGTCAGCTTGCCTCCCCCCACACACCTCCCCCTGGCTGGGGTTTCAGTCCCAGTCCTTGGAAGGAGGAGAGGGGCCTTCTCCCATTGGGGTTTCATGTCTCAGTCCTTGATGGAGAGGCTTCTTATGTCTCAGTCTATCTGTCATGGTGGTTGTAAAGCAGGTGAGGGTCTTCTGTGGGAGACCACCTGAAACTCAGGAGAAGTCCAGCCTGGCTGAGAGGTGGGACAGTGTCCAAAGCTATTGTTGCAAAAAAAAAAAAAACGGGCACGGTGCCCCCTTCTTAGCATACAGCAAACAACACCTGTGAGCAACGCTCTCAGGTCTCAGGGCCTTTGGCATGTGACTTTCTCCTTCAGAGCCAGAGATTTTCAGACGGGGGGGTCTTCTCTTCAGTGGTCCCCCAATGACAATCGTGAGGCAGATGAGGGAAAATTCAGACAGACTCTCACAATGGGATATAATAGGCAGTCCCCCCTAAAATTGTATAAAGTGTCATATATTTGAAACCAGTAAATTTCTAGATTGACTGAATATTCTTTGGGACTTTCTTTAGCAAAATCTCCCTAAGTACATAATATAAATGCAATAAAATTCTAAAAAAAGAATATATGTCTGTATACTTGTATATATATCCTATCATATTATATTTATACACAATATTGTGTTTCTGCCTATATTAGTGAATGCATATAGTAAATGTTTTGAAGTTGTTTTTTTTTCAGATAGTTGGAATTCAAAGGAAGTATAGCATTGGTGGCATAATAATAATGCCTATTTTCCTAGAGGTATTTTATATTATGCTTTTTTATAGTGTAGGTTAAGCATATATCTAGACATCAGATTGAAGCCCACAGCTCTGAGCTCTGAATGGATTGCTTTAGCAGGGAGCAGCCCAAAGCCATAAAAAGTATCAAGAGCTAGCCCTAAGGAGCAAACAATGAGCAGCCACCCCAGTGTGGTGTGTATGTGCCATGGACTCTGGCCTTTGCATCATATTTAATACCCAAGACTTAGCATCACACTGGTATAGCTGTGCTGACACTGGTTTTGAAGCTGGGCTACACTTTGCAATCTGTACTTTGAAACTCCTAAATCACAAACGTTTAGGGAGGACTACTTTATGCCTGGAGTAACAGCCTAGAGAAGAGAGCGAGGTCATGTGTTTTATCCTAGGGGTAACATCAAATGATACTGCAACTCAAAGGTAGAGATCACCTCGACATCAGCATTCTGTTGTCAGCAACTGGAGAAGAATTATTGCATGGAACTGCAACCCTCCCTTCCATACAGCCATCCATATTAGACAGCCCAGGGGAGATGGAGACAGACTATTTCTTGCCTGTTTCCATGAAAAAATGAGGATTCAATGGTTTGCCTTTTGCTGCAGTTGAAGCCATAATCAAAGAACCAATACCATGCAAAAGAGTTGAGGAAATGGTCATTAAGCCAGCATGACTGACATGTTTTTTATTTCTGACATGCATGAAATAAAAGTTATTTTGTGTGATTTTCTTCCAAGAGACTAGGAAAGCAGTATTATTTTTCAGGGAGCTGGTGTTGTGTGTATGAGAAAGCAGCAAGGTTGTAACTGTTTTCAGAAGGTCTAATTAGTTCCAATATAACCTCATTTTCGGTAGTTATAGAAAAAAATAATTCCTTGTCCCTTATCTAATTGTCCCTTTGTACACCTCTGCACTGATTTTGCACAGTCATAATCACAAGAGGGTGTGTGCCAAGACATTTTCTGAATGGGTCTTTTATTCATTGAATTCATTGCCTGGCTCTTATCAGCATCTGATAGAAGGCTGATGAAAAAAAAAAAGCCATTCTTTTCCCTTGTTAATTATTTAACATTTATGGCGTTTAATTTGTATATCTTCCGTGAATAATATCCTGTGGATGCCTGTTGTCCTTATTAGTGATGTACATTTCCCTTACAGGAAAACTTTGATGTGTTTTATATGATCTATAAAGCATACAATGCTGGCAAGTAAATAGACTCCCCAGGCAAAGATTTGTTAATGAGTCCCAATTAGCTAAAAATTGGCAAAACCCAACAAATAATATTGAACATGGAAAAATTATATGGATCAAGCTTTCATGGATTAGAGGTTCTTATTCACTGTAGATCCTGCATATGGTCACTTATGCTTTGCAATACTTTTATTAAGTCTGCACTTTGGAGTAATTATGGATGTAATAAAATTTCTGTTAAAACTCATTAAAATGTTGCTCATGAACCAAATGACTAAGAAAATTGGTTAATGCAGAATACGACTGATTCATATTAAATTAGACAATTCAGTTCAATATAAAATTAACCAAAAGAAATTGATAAAAATAAAGTTCCAACTTTTCTTCTGATGTTTCAAAAAGACCATCTTCTCATTCAGTTTTAACCAACTATGAACTGTCCACTTAAACAATTCAGTCCTGGGTTACAGTAGTAACAGTAGTAACTCACTATTCTACTCTTTTGCAAATCTGGAGGCTTGCTAATGTCATCTGAAAAGGTGAAATCTGAAAAATTCATCAGCGGCTAAAGAATGAAAATACCCCATGTATTTGAAAACAGAAAGAATTAAAGTCAATCACAAACTCTTCTGTGACTCTGCTTTTGATTTCACAGCAAGGCTGGCTGAGAGAGATTGTTGCACTTCACCTCAGATTTTTTATGAATTTATGTAAAAGAAACACTATCAAGCAAGCAAAACATAAATGCCTACATGACTGAAGGCAGATTGATGTATCTGCACATTAAGCATATTGAAGACACGCACGTGTAATTTTAGGTGCTCATGGAGAGAAAGTTGCTAAAAAAATCCCTAATGTATTTAGATCTTTGCAAAGAATAACACCTCTATGAGGAATAAAATCTCTTCATTTGGACGGTCAGCCACTATCTGGGTCATGATCATTCTTTCAATGGTATCTCCAGCAGCATTGGACTCCCCTAAATAGTGCTCTGCTGGGTTCCTGCATCCAACTGGCCTGAAGTCCTGGGTGTTCATTTCATCACAAACTGTTTCCATTGCTGTTAATTATTTTAAATTACCTACTACCAGCTCCTAATGATCTTAACTATGTCCAAAAGCCTATTCTGCATGATGATGTCTGCATGTTTAGAAGTTCCTATTGAATATTTGCAAGAATCCTGCCAATGTACAGGATGGTTAGCTCTGGAGTAGGAGCACCCTCTGGGATGGCAGTTTCTTCACCTGGTATATGGTCGGAACCCAGGACATCCCTCTGACTGTCCTGGATGCCTCAAGCCCCTGGCAGGGAGCTCCGAGACCCTGGCATAAAGCCAAAGGCACCTGTGACTTTGATTTTGACTCATGGAGCAAATTACCTGCTTTGTATGAAGAATTACAAGTCAGGAGAGTTTAGGTAGAATAATAGTTAGCTGTTACAGGGTGAAAAGGTAGAATTTTAAGGTTTTTAGAATGGAGTTTTGGGGTCCCAAGATGGAGGAATTTGGGCATGTCTTATCCTTCTTCTTTCTCCCTCCTAGCCTCCATGTTCTGTGTGATGCTGGCACTTTTGGATTGGTTTAAAGTAGAGACATAAAGTAGAGACATGTCTAACATAGGTGATAGGTAAATGGAAAATAATTGTAAATAAAGTACTGATAGGTAAATGGAAAATAATTGTAAATAAAGTACATGTAGGTTTTAGTATAAAATGTTGACACCAGCCTAAGGGTGGGCAGTGTGCCTCGGACTGACCCGCTGAATGGAACTCAGCAGGCTAGAGAAAGAATGTAATGGATAACAAAAAATAAACATCCTTGAAAACCACAGCTGAAGAATCCTGACTCTTCTTCAACTGCTGGGCTGGGAAAAGAGATTTTCTAACGCATCTTGGGGTCATCTTGACTGGCAGAGATTCTGAGAGTATATGAGTCAATGAAACGGAGAGAAACTGGTTGGTACGCAGACATGAGCTGCCAAGGGGATTTGTTATTACTGCCTGTGATAACTGAGGGCTCCTGTAACAGTTACTCAGTTCCTTAGTGAAGACAGTGGCTCAAGGTTCAGTCCACCACCCTGTCTCAAGCTGGTCCAGTGTTTAAATTACTTGCTGTGACATCAGTGAGATAATTAACTGTTTTTATGTACAGGCACAGCCCTCATAGACAGCTACTTAACAATTACAACTGTAGCACAAACTTGTATCTCATTCTTACATCCCACTTATAACTTAGGTTCTACATCTCTTTTATCACCAAGAGAGATGGCCAGGAGTACTTTAAATGAAAAAGTTTCACTGAAAAATGACAACTTTCCCGAAGTGTTTGCAAACACTAGAAATGTATGGATTTTTTTCTTCTGCTTTGTTCTTATTGCATTTGTCTTAAATGCTGGTCTAGGACTAGTGAAATTCTATCAGAAAGAGAGACAGTGGCTTCAGGAGAACCTGGAATGGATCCATAATGAATTATTGTAAGGCTTGTAGTCACACTTAATTTTGGCCACAATAATAAGATAAGCAAATTCTGGAACTGATCCAGGCTAAGCGCACAGTCAGTAATAGGCCATTAAGATTTGTTTTATTTGTGCTTTAGATAAAGGGACAGGACCTTCAAACTAAATCAGAAGGCTTTATCTTCAGGGAAACTCCAGTTAGGTGGACATATGCAGATGCTTAAATATAGAGTCAATATTTAAGGAACTGGCATCTGTTCCTAACTCATTGCACAATTGTTGTTCTACTCACAGGGATATTAGCCAGAACTCACTTTTTCACCTTTAAAGTAAAGCTGGTTCCATTTCTTTGCTGTCTGGTACACTAGAGGTAAATGCACGATAAGCTGACAGGGCTTAGAGTCTGCAGGTGCAAATGGACATGCTGAACATTGCACAGAACTTCAGCAGACTCTTCTCAGTGAAGGGGCATTTCGCTGCCAGACCTTTCTGAACACTCCAATTTACTTGGCACTTGGCAAAAGCCATGTCCATGGATTTTCTATATAAATTAGAAATTTTAGTGAGAATATAAAAATTAGAGTTGCAAAATTAGGCTATGACACAAACTGCAATGTAGAGCCTTCATTTTTTGGTGTCTTCACTGTTTTTGTTTTCATTGGGTTGTCCACAGAGCTTTCTAAAATAGTCCATGTTCTTCAGCTCTGTAGAAGTAGAAATAACACATGAAGATTTGAAAAGGTCATTAAAAAAATGGATATCAATCTGTGTTTGGGTAGGTTTTTGTTTAATTTTATTCTGACATGCATGACCTGAAGACACTTTCAAAGTAAACTCTGCAACAATAAAAGAGCTTATGTCAGTATGGGGATTCACTGATTTTGTTTGAATCCTGGCATCCAGACCATTTTCCTATTCTTTTTCTTGATACTTTAGGTCTCTATTGTGAATATGGAGTTTGTGTCATTCACCCTTTAGAATTATTTTCTGCTACATTAAAAGCAAAACTTGTTTTCATACTTCATTTTTCCGAACAATTTCTCCCACGAGCATTAACTCTGGTAGAACAGTACTAAGGCAGAGAAAATACTCTGGATAATTCATGCATGGACTGAGACAGACCTAGCACATCGTGCTGCATGCACAATCCTCATGTTATGAAGCAAAATGAAGGCTTGTGTGAGGCTACTAAACATAGGTTTCTTTCATGGAGCCTTTCATGGAGCTGATATTCTTTGTGTTGCATGATTCAAGTTGAATGAGAAATGCAGAGTTGATGTAACCTGTTAGTCAATGCAAGTGACATAAGAAGCTTGGATGTGTGGTTCCTCTGGAACATTTGTCTGTCCAGGCTCTCTGCATGTGCATGGACAAATTGTCCTTTCTCTGAATCCAAGCAAGTCTCTGGCAGGCATCCAGGGGACCCTGGAACATAGTACAGTAGTCATCCCTCTCACAGATCACACCACTCACTCAGACACCCATCTCTCCTGGTTGCATGCACAGACAGGTTCATGCAGTCTGAGAGATCAAGGGCGACTGAATGTGGCAGCTCTATCTATTCTTTCTACACTGGGAGCTATAACCTCCTCCTTTAGTCGGCAGGGAGAGATTGGCATTTATAGTGTCCAATTCCTCCAACATATCTTGGAGGCCAAACACAGAAAACAGCCAGCTCTCTTGACCTAGATGACCAGCAGACATGAGACAGCTTCATCTCAGAAGCCTTTAGGTGCTTAAATGGACCTCACGTCATGAAAGTCTCTTACTTGCTGTGGCTGAAGTCAATGTAAAACTATAACCTATCAAAATAAAAGATCAATGTTTACATTGTAGAAGCACAGAATTCTGATTTCTACCTAAGTATCTAAGCCAGACAGGTCCCTCAAAGTTTAAAAAACGCTTAAACTATATTTGCAAGCATTTTTTTTCACTCTTTTGAAGAGCCTCTGCACATAGTGCAGCTCAATGACAGCTCAAGCAGTGGTGCACTGTGTTATAAACAGCCCTGCCCTACATACAGCAACTCACTTCCATTTGGGAAGGAACAAAACTTTATATTCTCTACATTAAAGACTATGTTGATTTGCAGCCCTCTTTGATCAGATGATCAAAACCCACTTTAACGCTGCTCACAGAACAACCTCACTCCTCTCACATGTATCATTCATAGCTGGCAGAGATACTCAGCATCCCTGTTCTTCCTAGACTGTGATGCAGCCTTTGGCATCAAGGATCATAGTTTGCTGTCTGAAATAAATAATACTGAGAAAAACAAAACCAGGTTTTCTCAGGACTAATTGTGACAACTTGGCCTAAGCACAAAGATCATGGTTTTTCATGGTGCCTGAATTAAGGCTTAAGTTCAGATTTCAGGTGCTGGTCCCAGAGTAGTATGGACTACTAACTATATAATGTTTTTATTATATTTCTATAGTACTGGAAGATAATAATACACATACTAGAGTAAAATTATAAAGAATAATTGTATGGAATTATAATGAGAAAATAAACAGGACATTCAATGAGTATAATAAAAGGACATTAAATGAGTATAATGAAGCAATAACAAATGTAGTATTTATTGTAAAAGGATTACCAGAGATATTCCAAAATTTTAGATATCTATTTTAAATAGTTTTAAAATTTTAAAACAATTTTTACCTCATCATTCTAGGGTGCTTTATTTAAATGCTGTCTTAAAATCACAAAACATGTTAAAATGTAGGTATTATAGGCACGTAATCATTATAAAGAATGAAAATTAAAAAAAGTCCCAGAACAACAACAAACCAAAACCAACAAACCTCCCCCCGCCCCCCAGAAAACTCCAAAACAACTGAATAAACAAACCCTTCTGAAAAAAAAACCAGTATTTCCACTGAGACTTGATCTCACCGATGAATTGCAACAAATGTACAAAATTGTACAAAATACTCTGTGAGTGAATAAATAAGTAAATAAACAGTTATGGGCTGAAGGTGTGACATAGGAAGTCTGTTCCCATCTGGCCACATTGGTTGTTTAATTGAAGTCGCCAGTGCAGGTGCAGAATGTCAGGGAATGGCTGCAAGGACCTATTTGTACATATTTTCTTTGCTTTGTCAATATCTCTGCTTTTGTGGTGTCACAAAGGTTGTTCTCTGTCACTGATCATATATGCAGGGCATCCCCATGATCATGGCCAAAAGTTCTTGAGGTATTTTAGCTGACTTGTCACATAAGTGGCCTGGAGGCACACAAATGGCTCCTTGCACCCAGAGTGATGATCTCCCCTGCTCCCAGCTGTGACTGTTCTTTGTGTGCCACATCTTGTTACTGAAAAAGTGGATCTTAATGGAAATGTTTGGATTGCAAACCTTCTGCTGGAGTGCACACACACAGAGCAGTCTGGGTAGAAATGTTTTGCGAAGTACAGATGGAAAATAAGCATTTTAATTAATGCTAACTTTTGTGTACTTGGAGGACCCCCATGATGTAGATGTGATTCTATCCCATTTGGTCATGTAGAAGCTAATTCTGATGAATTCAGTAATTTTGCCAAAGAGAATTCATAGCTGCCTCTTTTCACCCTGGTACTTTCTTGTAATTACTGTTGTTTGACAGCTGTTGTTCTCATGCAAATTTGACGATGTGGTGCACGTGTCTGTGAGGTGATAATAGCTGTGCAGATCATGCTTAAACAATACAAATAAGAGCAGATGATACCATCATATTTCTGAGCTGCAATGTGATTTAAAGGGTTTGCCTACTGAATTTTGATTTCTGCATTGTAAACTACCTCCTTACTATAGTATATCACTGCTTCTAAGCTATAGGTAGAACACAATTAAGGTTGCTGTTTTTCAAATCAAGTTATTATTTCAAGAGATAATGGAATAATATCACTAGAAGTGATTTGCAGTAAATAAGAGCATTAATTTTTCAACAGCTCAGTTCTGTGTTCCATAGAATCACCCTGTTTCAATACTTGAAAACTCTTTCCTAATGTACAGTCTAAACCTCCCCTGGTACAACTGCAGGCCATTTCTTCTCCTTCCCTTGCTTGTTACCTGAAAGAAGCTGACCCCCACCTGGCTACAGCCTCCTTTCACCTAGCTTAGAGAGTGATAAGGTCCTGCTTGAGCCTATTTTTTCTCCAGGATAAACACCCCCAGCTCCCTCAGCTGCTCCTCACATGACTCATGCTTCAGATCCTTCTCCAGTCTGAGCAGGTGAGTCCGTGCTCAGACACACACACACACACACACACACAGGCACACACACACACACACACACACACACACACACACACATACAGGCACACACACACACACACACACACACACAGACACACACAGACACAGACACACAGACACAGACACAGACACACACACAGAGTTTGCTTTCTTTTGTGTAGCACTTCTCTAAAGTGTAGACTAGAGAGTGTCTTGGATCTGCACTTCATAAGCAGCCAGGAGCCCCTTCCCCAGTCAGCTACTGAATGACCTGTCTATGTTAGCAAAGTCCTGGCTTCCCTCATCGCCCTGTGAGTCTTGCTTCTCTTGCTGAGATGAACTGGTATTTTCAGCTAGGCAAACCAGCATAGCTGGCACAGAATTAACAATTCTTACTATTTCTGAGCTTTTGACTACACTTTGTGGGGTAATTACTTTTAGAAATGCCAGTTCAGCACAGCCAGCAACAAGCAGAAAAAGAGATGCAGATTTTCCCAGCAGGGACAGCTGGGGCTGCTGATTAAGGATGGATGAATCTGTTTGGGAAAACAAATCTGCCTAAGCCACAATTCTGCAAAACTTCTGCATTAATTCCTGTGTTTGTCAAAATGTTTGTCTCCCTTCCAGGCAGAGGCCCGGGATTTTTTTTGCTTGTTTGTTTTGCATTGTGCCTTTGTTGTTGCCACCATACAGTTTTCTTCCAAGAACTATAGTCTGCTGACTGAAAAATGTTAAATTAGTTGTCTGGTCACATTCATGCAGATTCTCTAATAGTGCTGTTCTCTGATAGCATCTTTGGCAATCCCATACAGCATCTCATGAGCAGCAGTAAATGTCATGGCACAGAGACTAATGGTATGCAGTGAACAAGCAGGGAGATTTAGAAACTGCCAACAGCCTACATTGTTTTCTGTTGCATATCTTTATCAAGGATCCCATTAGTGTCTTTTATCTTAGAAAAAATACTGTTGTATATTGGGATTCTCAAAACAGAAGGCTGCTTAGAGCACCATGAGGAAAAAAAAGCCACAACCAACTAGTCCCCCAAATGCAGTAGGTGTCAGTGAAAACTGTCTTGGTACAGCTCACAGAGGTAGTTTCTTCTTGGGTCACACAAAAACATCCAGCATCTATTCCTGAAAATCTGAGGGTACCTTGCTCACCATCATGTTCAATATTTGGAAATTGATGTGCCATCCATCATGCAGAATCCTCAGCAGTGTGGGGGAGATATGCTAATGTATGTATTGATTTCTGGTAATACTCCCCACCAGCCTCACAACTTATCAATCACTTTTGTATCACAGCAGATCTAAAAGGTGGTTACAGAACAGAAGGAAAACAGTGAGTCCAAGCCAAGCAAGACAAAATACTATTTCATTACCTGAATGGAAGAAATATCTCACATTGCTATATTTGTAGTGTTAACATTAAACAAGGACAGCAAAATGTTTCTAATAGTATTGCCTCTGATTTAAGGGTGCTTCATAGCCAATTATCATGATAAAATATTTTTAGGCAATAAACTTCTCTGTCATCTGGGTTTTCCCATCAGCTTTGGCATATAAGGATTGCTCAGAGCCCATATAACCTTTTTTGGGGGAGGGGTTGTGTTTTTTGGTTTTTTTTTTTTTTTGAGGGATAATGTAATATAGACAGATTGTATGCACTAATGAAAGGGATTCTAGAGGTCCCACTAGAAGCTAGTGCCTTCAGAAATTATATTTAGCAGATGCAAAGAAATGACACCTCCTTAATGAGCAGGATTATGCTGAATCAGAGCCCTGAGTGAAGGAAGCACTTGAAATGTCCACCTTAATGTAAAGTCAGAATTCTTTGGTTGGGAAGAATGGTGACCAGCTCCTGACACAGCATTTTTTATAACCACATGTTAAATGGAAGTTAAAAGGAAAGGACCTGGATTAATTCAGTCAAAACCAGAGTCAGAGCCTAGCCCATCACACTAAGTTTGTCAGGATGTACAAGTGACACTCCCCTCTGCGCCTCCAGGTTATCAGTGACTCACTTGAGCACTTTTCTCCCCAACCCTTTTTATGCTTCCCATTTCCCAATGAATTTCCTACATGGCAAATATCATTGCCCATCTGCCTCCATGCTGATAGAGGCAAAGCCAGTTCTGATTTCTGTAATAACTAAATGTTGTGGCAGAACTCCTGCCTGTATGAATTCATATATATAGTTGTGGTTGAGAGCAGCACAAAAACTTGGGCTCTTCTTGCAGATTGGAGCCAAAATGAATCTGACTCAACTAGATATGACAAAGAGACAGAATTAGTAAAATTTTATTTCCAATACAAAAAGAAAAAAAAAAACCAAAACCCCCATGTTCTAAAACCCAAAGCAAACCAAAACAAAACCTGAACAAAAAACTGAAAATGCTGCAGAAAATGAAGTCAGGCCTGCAGGACCTAGATGGAGAGAAGAACGAGAACATGTCACCAGGGGGCAAGGTGGTATCAGATAAGAGGATGGATGTTCCCCTGGGATACAGTGAAATATGGGGACAAGAACATGCCACCATAGGAAGAGAGACTTAAAAATAACAAGGCAGCCTGGTGAAGCACAGCAGAATGACAAATTAGGTTTTACTGTCCTTAGTCATCAAATTGACCTTCTGGCTCATCTAAAAAAAGTGAGTGGAGTTGAAGAGGAGCATGTAGCTGCTGTGACTTGATAAGCAATGCCAACTATAAAAGTCAGACCCAGGCTTTTCCTGAATGAAGGAGATGTGATTGAACCATATCCATAATAAAGGTGCAGAAGGGGAGTGGGGATGGCAGGGAAATAAATATAATATACTGACTGTCTGGGTTTCAAACAAACCTCTGGAATTGTTGTATCTATAGCTTAAATCAAAAATGCTTCAAGTGTCTCACAAAACAGCTCTGGAGGCTCTGTCCATAAATTTTTACTTGATTCAAATCTCTGTCTCTCAAATACACATTGAAAAGTTACCCCTTAAATCACTGTCTGTCTAAGAGTGACAAAAGAAGGGGAGAAACTGCATTTCTGTAACTTCTAATATAAGTTTGGTTAATTGGAGCCAATATTAAGCTCCTGAATTGGTGAAATAACACTGTTTTAAAACAGTAATATATAAGCTTTTATTTTTGAACCCTATACTTAACCAGTTTTGAATAGAGAATGAAGGTAAGTAGAGCGGATGAAAGATGAATCTGGGATAACAGACAGCTGAGAGTTAGGTTTTAAACAGCATTTAAAAGCTTCCATACAGGAACTGTTATTTTTAATCCATCCAGAATGTGAACACATTGGCCTAAGCTGCTTAGTACACGCAGATGGATTCTTGGCCCTACAGCAAAATAACCAAAATGACCTGGTGTCTCCACACAGAGCAGATTGGCTGGATCTACAGCACAGAGCATCTTTCTTTTCTGGGGCCCAGGGGACCTTAAGACAAAATAGTTAATTGGTGCCTGAAGTTGTTTATGAAACACTGTGAGGATTATGTTGCAGCCTGCCAGAAGTTGCTGTTGCATATTTGCGTGGTAGAGTTGTGTCCATCTGTGTGTCCATGTGCTGTGGATGTAAAGAGCAGCTCCATTTTTCCCTGTCTTCTCCCAGACCCCCCCCAGCCCTGCTCTCAGCTGTGCCACATGGGAGCTGCCTCTGGGGCTCATCTCAGTGCTTTCACTGAGCTGATTTAATTTGCTGGGTGTGCAGAATACACATACTTGTTTCGGAGTGTTTCAGTTTCAGTGAAAACATTTTCAGTTCAGTGAAAAAAATCCCCACAATGGGGAACTAGCTGGGCACTAGCTCTGGCATAATCAAACTAGCATCATCTGATAGAAGCAGGATAAACCATTCTCTGACATGGGTAGACATTGCACAAATAATAATAATCTTTAAAAGTTGAAGTCCGGGTAAAGAAAATCTGCAGCAAAGATCCCTGAGAGCATTTTAAGCTTCTTCTTTCCCAGTGAAAGTCATGGATTTAGACAGATGTGCATAGTAAAGCTAAATGCAAAATAGTTGAACACTGTTGGAAATAGCATCTAAAACAAGAATGAGATGTTCTGTAATAAAATCAATAATTTGGTCTAAATTGAATAACTAATTGCCATTTCTGAAATGAACTTTATTCTTTTGTTTACTACACTGTAAACCAAGAATAATTCCACTGTATTTTACTGCCCTAGTCATACAACTGAATCAGAATTTGAGCTTCTGTTTTATTGCTGGATATGAAGAGCAATGAGTTGAAACAGCAGTGTGAATCTTTCTGAATGAACAGAATTGTTTCATTTGGGAGACCATTCTGAAGCCAATAAAATTGTAGTTGGAACTAATTTTGTCCGTATGCTACATGGGACAAAATTGCTGTTACTGGTGTGCATGTATTTACAGCCTTTGGCACAATGGGATTAAAATGTTTTCTGGGATTGAGGTCATGTTCATTTCCTAATCTAAATAGAATCCATCAGAGAATCATAGAATGACCGGTTGGAAGGGGACATGAAGGATTATCTGGTCCAACCTTCCCTAGCAAAAGCAAAACCACAAGTCTAGACAAGATGGCCCAGCACTGTGTTCAACTAAATCTTCAAAGAGTCCAACATTTGGGAATACACCTCTTACCTAGGCAGATTATTCCAAAGGCTGAATTTTCTCACTGTGAAAAATGTTCCTCTAGTGTAAGCCAGAATCTCCCCAGGAGTAACTTGTACCCCTCATCTTTTTGATGGCACTCCTTGTAAAAGGAAGTCCTTGTAGCCAGCCTTTAAATACTGGATCATGGTCACAAAGCCTCCCTTAAGTCGTATTTTCTCTAGTCTGAACAAAGCAGTTCTCTCAGACTTTCCTCACATGGCAAACTTTTCAGTCCTTGGATAATCATTTTGGCTCTTCTCTGGACCTTCTCCAGCCTGTTCACACTTTTTTTTATCGAGGGGACAAAAATAAATTTCCAGGTGTTGTGTGGAAAGCACTGAGCAGAGTGGCGCAGTGATTTCTTTATCTCTGCTGCTGAAGCACTCTTTGATGCAGGGTCCTGTTGACTTTCTTTGCTGTAGCAGCACCCTATTCACTTACATGGAGCTCGTGCTCATCAGAAGCACCTGGTCCCTTTCTACAGAGTTTCTCCCCAGCCAGTTATATATCCCAGCCTTGCTGCATTCCTGGATTATGTTTCGTCAGGTGCAAGACTTCATACTTGTTGGACTTCATAAGCCTCTCATTAGTCCACTCTTCCGGCCTATCTTGCAGGGTAACTATCCCTTCTCAAGTTCTCCCTTCCTCACAGATATAATTATATCTGTAATTATAGATGTGGCATTGGGGCTGTATTCTTTAATTGGACATAACTGAAACAGTGATTTATCATAATTTGAAAACTGTTAAAAGATATCATGAGTCAGGATAAGACAGTAGCATTATTTCAGTCACATTGTTTGGGATGAAAGTTCTGCCTTTGCAATTACCTCTCCTTGATAGCCAGCAGAGAGCTGAGGGAAGGTTGCACAAACTGGGCAAATATAAATTCTACTTGCTCCTATTACTCTCCCAGACATTAAACTTTTACAGGAATTATGTGAACCAGAAATGGTTTTTATGTATTTAAGTAACACCCAATTGATTTCATTCCTATGTGCTTGTCTGTTCATCCTTTGAATCCATGCAGACTTTTCTTGCAGATATATCTTATGACAAGGAGTTCCACATCTTCCCTCTGTGTTATGTGGAAAACCACTTTATTTTGTTTGCTTTTCACTTCTCTTTCACCTGATGTCACCTATTTCATATACTGGAAGAGAAAATAAATCATCAATCCTATTGATCTTCTTCATATAAGAGTTTTTTATGCGCCTACAAATTATAACCTCCACAATTGTCGATTCCCCCTTGCTGAAGAGTTTAGTTAGCACTTCACTTTATGGAAGCATGCCTATAACTGTCCCAGGAAAAGTCCATATGCAGAAATTCATTTCTGACTGGATAAATTGATCTTGTGTTTTTTGCATTTTAACCTAAAACATAGGGAAAAATGTGCAAGATTTTTGTGATTTTTAAAATATTCCAAGTCAGTCCTAGGAAGAGACCATCATTTGTCTCCATCCTTCTCACCTGGGAAGAATGTAATTTTTTGTTCTTTGAATAGAGTAAGCAGATGTGTCATTGTGCTGAGCACTTTCTCAAGTGCTTGTCAGCTCTCTAATTCATGCACCACTCACTCCTGGCTCTAGTAATCACACAAAGTAACATTTCATGATTGTGAAATTAAAAAATTGATAAGACACTGAGAAATAATATCTGGACACATTTGTGTTGGGTTTCATTGTACTAAGCTACCCCAAGCAAATGCTCCCAGCAATGCGGTATCTGCTTACTGCAAAATAAGTGACTCAACTGGAGTTTATTTTTTTAATTTTCTTTATGTTTGGGAACCCAAACTAAAAACCTGAGTGAACCCAGCCTCAGCATTGTACAAAGACTGTAACTGAGATGGTGTGCATTAAAAAAAAATATTATCATGATATACACTTTTTCTTTCTTCATACTGCTTATGAAGAGGAACTCCAATGTGAATTTTTCCATACAGACAACATTCTCTCTCTGCTGGATTCAGTGTTAGTAAGCCATGAAAATCAGGATTAAGTTAAATTTGCATCACAGGTGGTGTAGAGTATTGAAAAAGGGATTTGAATTGCAGTTGGCTGTCAAAGTGGCACATTGGCTATACAAACATAAGTGAACCCAACATCAGTCAGTGTGGGGCTGTTTGCCAATGGTGCTGGAGTGGTGATGGCCTTCAAAAAGTCTTATGCTCTTAGTACTTATAGTACCAAAAGTCACATTTACATTAAAGTTTGGCAAAAGTAAGCACTTAAATTTTTTTAATGAAAAAGTTATTTATTTGCTGTTGTCTATGCAGCATCCTGATGTTAAAATCTTTAATGATATCATCACATAACATTTTTCACTGAGTGCTTCTATTTGATATATTCATTGCAACAGGAAGCATAGATTTATATTTTTTCAATTTCAATTATAATTTACAAAGACTACAACAGCATTCCTAAAACAATGTCAAAGACCGTTTCTTTTAAGTGTAAAATTATATATGAAGCAGATTACGTCAAAGTATTTCACCTGAAGACTAAAAAGTATTGTCATGAGGCAGGTTTTTTTACATTTAAAAAGGGATTTAATTCGTCAATGTGTCTCCTTTCTTCAGTCCACCACTGCACTGTAAGAAGACTAAAGTAATTTTTAGCATTTTATACTTAATTTCTTGTAAATGATGTTATTTTTTTATCACTTCCTAGTGCTTTTTTCATTATTCAGGAATAAATAGGTAGGAGGAAAGGCAGCTGAAGTGGAAGTGGAAATGAAAAGATGGGTTCTCTTTCATGTGCTTTATCTACACAAACTGTGATTAAGTAAAGTAACCTATCTCGTAACAAAAATCCACTATGAGCATTGTACTTATCTTTAGGTGCTGGTAGTTTATAAGCAATCTTAAGACAAGGTATAATATGCTACAAAGACTGTAATGAATAGAGGTAGCATTTAAGAATGCTATTTCCAAACTGGAGTCACGAAATGGGCAACTGCTGGTGATGGCAGGGTTTCTGAAATGAAACACAAGATACAGGAACTTGGCTCAAAAAATTTGCTCCAATATACAAGTCTATAACCTGTGTAAGAAATGTGTATTTACTCTTTGGATGAAGCTAAGCACAAATTGTAAGTGCTGAGTCTAGTGCAAGGATCACTGCATGAAGTTTCACTGTAGTCCCTGACAACTTTATGAACAGGAAAATCCAGTGGTGTGGAAAGGCATGCACTAACCGTAAAATGTAATGGATATGGAAAATAAGAGGCTTTTACTTGCAGCTATGGTTTGGGAAAAGAGAAACCAGAAGCAGCTGTCTAACGTTTCAGTCTAATTAGGACATATGAAAAATAATTCCTATTTCAACAACAAGAGTTGTTTAAGCCAATGAGATAAGGCTTTCCTTGAGGAGGGGAAAGAAGAAAGGAAAATTTCCTGAATCCATAGAGAAGCTGGACCAGTTGAGAATACTGTCAAACAGAAACTTGCTAGTTGTTCAATAATTTTTCAACTTTTATTGTGCAATTTTAACATTTTCCTTAATAGGGTAAACCAAATTCACAGTCTTTCTTTAATCTTGTTTGATTTGTAGAGAAATCCAGCTCAGTAAAGCACACCATTCCTTTGGACATATTGACTCCCTTAATAGCAAGAAACAACATAATCAGAGGAGGTGTTCAAACCTTTCACACTTTGTGTGGTATAAACCATAAACTCATCTTTACAAATACTATCTTGAATTAATGAACATTTATATTAATCTCCTTTTGACCATGTCAAGGAGCAACTGATAAGCCTCACTAGCTTGTACCTATTGCCTGCTTCTTGCTTTTGGGGTGTGTCTGCATTCTTACTTCTCTAAAACTAAAGTTGCATCTTCCTTTTCGTTTGTTTTATATGATTTGATCTTCTTGACCCCTTGCATTAATTTCAGAGGATTCTTTTCATTATTTGAGCCTGTTGGGGTTTCCATTTTGACAGTAATTTCTAAAAGAAACAATAAATAATTTTGTGGTACTGAAATTAACAGTACATTATCTCCAGTACAATAATGACAGCTTGCAAATTAATGATAAAATAGATTATCACCCTTTCACACTCATTTTTGAGATATTTTGCAACATTACTTCTTTGTACAATATAAAGTCTGGGATGTGTTAAACAGCAGCAGAATTTATTGCTGTTTTCTACAGACAGGATATTTTATTGAGGCTCACAAGCCTTCTATACCTTGTCAAACATGTGAGAACACTTGATAAACTATTTTAAAAAGTGTTGAAGATGCAATCAGCCATTTTAGTAGAACCAAAAATGCTGATTCTGGCCATATTTGTTAAACACAAATGTTAATGACTTTCCTATAGAATTTTTGCAAGTTTTCTCTTGTAGGCTAGTTTGTGCACCTTTTACAAGACATATTCTCCCATGTTTTGTTTTACTCAATTATTTTAGTGTAAGAATCTTAATAGTAGTTGTACTTCACTGTCTTATGCTGGTGTTCAGAGGTTTCCATCAGAGATGGACTTTACGATACAATAAATGCTGTGTGCAATTTACTACAGGTTGTAAAAAGCTTATTTGCTCAGGAGCTCATGATGCAGAGGTGAACAAATGTCATGGGGCTCTTGTAGCCTCTTACGCCACCAGAATTTAATTAACTATGGTTGTCTGGAAAGCAGTGTCCTTCCTCCAACACAAAGTAAACAATAACAAATTATTCTCATGCCCTTGTCTCTTTTCATCAGGAAATGGAATCTTTATTATCAAGGTAATGTTCATTCTTGGTTTCTTGAATTGTTTTGTGAATCCTGCAATTCAGTTTTTGTAGAATTACACACTAGTCATCAGCAAATGGTCAACACTTGCTGAACAAAGTCATAATATCATTAGGATCTAAGTAAAAATTTGAAATTCTTCTATGATTTTTCTCTCTGGCTATAATCTCAAAATGAAATTCCAGGATTACATCTGGGTATTCTTTTACCTTTAGATAGGAGACAGGAGGAAGACTATAGGATCCCATCACTGAGTTATCATGGAATTATAGAATTATTTGAGTTGAGAGAGACTTTAAAGACCACCTAGTTCCAACCCCCACTTCTGTGGGCAGGGACACCTTCCAGCAGATCAGGTTGCTCCAAGCTCTATCCAGCCTGACACTGAATAGTGGCAACAAACTTAAGAGATGAAAAATCCAGTCGTATTGGACATGTTGTAATTTCTTCTATCCTCAAAGAAGCCATAGACAATTACTTTTCACTAAAAATTGTGAAGCTATGACCATAGTTGGATGATTCATCAGCAACATTTCCAAGGCATACATTTTTCTGAACAATATCAGAAATAAATTTCAGTATTGTATTCACGCAATTCTTGCTCACAGTAAAATACCAAAATATTTACCAGATACCACTAACCGGTGCATTGTGGATCTCATATGAGCTGAACAGGCTCACAAGATTTGAGCTTCACAAGATTTGGAAACTGCTTGTTCTGCTGCAAAAATTTTTCTACTACTTCAACGATTAAAACCCTTATATGGATTGTGTGAAGCATATTTATTACTGTTGTTAATTGAAATGCATGAATCAAAGGAGGAAAGGTGCTATCTGTGAGGTGAATCTGATTTCTCTGGGTCTTCTCTGTTCTCATAAAGTGAGATTTATGTTTCAAGGGAAATTGTTGTATAAATTCAGACACTTTTCTCTAGTATTTATAATTTGCTCATGCTAACATTGTACTGCGATTATTTTCAAGAAATTATGGTCTGCTTTACTTTGTGGCTCAATTGTTTTTATTAATTCACACAAGTGCTCTTGATAAGTTCCAGGAAGTCTGATATATTTTAGGATCCCTTGTGTCTCCTCTGATGATTAAATCTGTGACCCAAAAGGAGATCTGCTAATGAGCGTAAATGTGGGAACCCTATCTGTGATGTCAGGCAGGAAGCAGTAAGCACTTTCAAAGAATCTGCATACCAGGGGCTGAAATGATGATCATTTCCAGTCTGGATCAGTGTCTGGTGTGGTCAAGTTGCAGTGACACACAAACCAGCTTCTTGTATATTCAGGTGCCTGCCTGTGTGTGTCACCAGCATCCATGAGTGAACTCATCCTCTGGAGAACCCTTGGAGACCACAGCAGTTTATTGTGGAGCTCCTGAGTTACTGAGGCACAAAGCAAGACAAAATTTAGAAGCCTTTCCTGAGAGCAGAGCACATTAGACTGAGGTCCCTGACAGAGCACTGAGGAACAGGCTTTTTCCTTTACCTGAGTTGAGGATAAAATACCACTGGGGTGCATATGTTGAATGGCAGCTATTTTCTGAAGGAGCTGGTGGGAGTTCACCATGGTGGAATGTTCTTTTGTAGGAATGTTACTTTGTTCTCAGTAAATTGTTCCCACTTTGGACCTCACATACAGGAAAATCAAATAAGCAGGTAAAGCTCAGATATGGTTGTCTTTCAAATTTTAGTTTTTGATATGAAGATAGAACAGAATTTTTTAACTGTTGGAACCCCTGAGAATTTGCTTCAGTCATGCACTTTTCAAGACTGTATTTTCTGGTTTAGATTCTCCCACTTCATAATTGCAGCACTGCATTTACATAAGTATGTAAAAATAAAATGTTACTTTCATGTTCCCTTGAGTAACTTAAAACCTACATTTTTGAAGTAACTGACTACTATAGTTATGTAATGCACATTCTGTAAACAGGAAGCTGTAGGCATATAGCTTTAAAATACAGAGTAGTCATTGAGTTAGACTTTGTGTCTTTTCCACTCTTGAATACTTCTGGTAAAGAATGTTAAAGAAAGTAAACAGATGAATGGTTTTTTTGTTTAAATTAATTAGTTTGTTTGCTTTATTCTTTTAGGTTTTTAATTCTGAAACTTATACACAATGTTTTGTAAATATGTCTCAATTATTTTTTTACAATCTGCAGTGTTGTGATGACAAAAGTATGTTCATTTTTTACAGAAAAAGGTTCCTAGTTTTTGAGATTACAAGGACCTAAAATGAAATCTAAGTTTAATGAAACTTTGATTGACAGAAACAAAAACTATGAAGATTTTAAATCTAGCTTTTAATTTCAATAGGTTAATGAATAACTATTACCTTATTGCCTTCTTAGAAATTCAACAAAAACTTGAAGCATGAAAGTATTGATAGGAAGTAAACCCAATTGACAATTCTTAGCATGTCCAGATTAGAAGCTCAGTCTATCTTTTACTTTGAAAGATTTTAGTCTGTCGAGAAGTGGACTCCAGAAATATATATCAACTTTCCCACAAAATCAGTAAATATATTACTGCCAAATGAACTTTCAGACTTTTTCCAGAGACCTAATGATGTCAGCAGCTTCTCACCCTGTTGTCACACTCATCATTGTATTTAATATTCTCTATTTCAAGAAATAATATTTCAACAATATAAATTTTCCAATATTGTATTCATAACTTGGATTCATGAGTCTGGGATTGAGAAGGTGAGGACACACTGTTCTCTAAACCAGACATATTTGTTTATAGATAAGGAATACTGCAGAATGCAGATCAGTGAGGCCCACCACTGCTCTGGACTGTGCTCTTTACAGCATCAGACAAAGACATGGATGAAGATGGATGACACATTTTCAGTCTATAAAGCAGAACAGGTCTAAATTCAGCATCAAACTGTGGCATGCTGGTGAGATAGAAGCTGAGACAGTGAAACAGCTGCAGAGAGTGAGATTTTTAACTGGGTTCTGCTAGGGGGTCTGCTCTACTTGACTAACCTGTCCTCTACACATCGGCTACTGTCATCTTTTCATCCCATATATGTGACTACTTGTAAGAATTGGTCAGCTAAATGCAGCAATAATCCTTGGATGAAGACAGCCTTGTTGTCTGGAGTGCTCCTCTAGAACAGGGCTGGAGGCTGTATAATTTTCTCCTTGTTAAAGTGGTTGCAACTAATTGGTCTAGTTATAATTTATAAACCTTCAATGCAGCCTGAAAGATACTAGCTACAATATAAGACATCTTTGCTGAGATATACTGATGCCTTTGTTAGGTTTCATGCTGCAACCCCCTCCACACAGTCAGGTACTGCTGTAACCAGGGGGCCACAGAGCTTTCTGTCACTCTAGACAAGAATATAAACAATTGGACACAAGATGGCTTGCTTAATACAGCTGGCTATCTCACACCCTTAAGGAAAAGCATAGGGAAATCTTAGGCATGTAAAAGGTTAGAGTTAATTATGAAATCTTTCTCTGCTTTGCACATCCAGGAAGAACATTGATAATTTCTCACTATCATTTCCAGATCCACTGTCATTTCCAGATGTCATTTTGTTCCTAGATATAAGGTGAGCAGGCAGGAGCTGGGACTAGCCAGATAGCATCAGAACTGCTCAACTTCCTGCACAGCTACACAGGCTAATCAGGCAGAAGTGACCAAAGCAGCAAGATGTTGTCACCACTTCTTATTGTTTCAATAAGCATTGTAGCTGTTGAAGTTGTTGTTGGATTTATTGGAAATGGATTTATTACAACTGTTAATACAATTAATTGGATCAAAAGCAAAAAAACATCTTCTTCTGATATGATCCTGATCTTTCTGAGCACATCAAGATTTATCTCACAAGTGATGGTTCTAATGCACATCCACAGTCTCTACTTTGCTGACGTGTTTAAGTTGGCTTCAGTGTACAAGGACTTGGGTGCTGTGTGGATGTTTGTAAACCATAGCAGCTTGTGGTTCAGTACCTGGCTGTCTTGGTTTTGGAAAGACAGGAGTCTGCTAAGGAAGGCAGGAGCCTCCCCTGAAATTGAGAATGTAAACCCTCCCCACCCCTCCGAATTGCTACAATTTTAAATTAAGGGGCTCTCAGGCAAAGATATGGGAGCAGGCAATAACAGTTCTTTAACAGGGAAGAAATAAAAAGGATAAAATAAACAATACAATCTACTGGAACAACACTGACAGAGTCAGAACCCAACCTGACACCCTGTTGGTCAGGGTGTTGGTGGCAGTCCGATTGAAAATGTGGCTGCAGTCCTCTGAAGTATCAGGTGTGGTTCTGTTGGAGCAAGGGGAATCTGTAGAGAAGGATGTAGTCTTCCTCTGAAGATCCAGGAGGAAAAGGTAGCTGCTGTTCTTCTGGGGAATCTCGTGGAGAACAAAACTGAACTGCAATTTCAGAATCTCAGAGTATATGGGGTAGCAGTGCTTGGCTCCTCCCTCTGGGCGGAGCATCTCACAATGGGATGTTACAGTTCTTATCAGTCATGCACCGATATTCAATAGTCTGTTATCAGCGGAGGTCCCCTCCCGAGGGAGGTGTGAATGTGGTCATCCAAAGAGAGAGATAAGGCAAACTGCTCACTTGACAAGGTAATCAGCCATACAGATGGTAATGGAAAACATCTTGCATGCAATCTTCAACACTGGCTCTATGTACTGTAGTGTGTAAAAGTAATCAATACCACCCACTGGCTGCTGCTGCAAATCAAGTGCAGAATAGCTGGGATGGTCCCATGGCTTCTTCTTGGATGGCTGGTGATCTCCTCTATGACTTCTCTTCCTTTACTATGGATTACACCCAGCACTTACCTATGCAGCTCAACAGGGAACTGCAGAGAAAATAGCACAGCTCATGTCATGGACTGGGATAGTTCATCTCTCTACTTGCTGGTTCTTTACTTTGTAGGTTGCTTTTTTCCCTCTAGTCCTCTCTGTGATGACCTCAGCTCTGTTAATTACTTCTCTGTGGACACACAGAAAGACAATGCAATGTTATGCAGATACTTTCATGGATGCTATGATAGATGTTCACCTAAATGCTATTAAATCCATTATTTCTTTCTTAATCCTGTATCTTTCCAGTTTTGTGGCTCAAATTTGTTGATACTTTCAACCTCTCAAAGTAAAGATGTGGTGAAAATTGCAGTATCCTTAGTTGTAGCTGGGGCATATCCTTCCATGCACTCAATTATCCTAATCATAGTCAATTCAAAACTAAAATTGGCATTTAGGAACCTTTTGCCTGCATTTTAAGTGTCATTTGGAAGATAAGCCTCCAAGCCCCAGGCTTGAGAGAAACACTCTCCAGTAAGATCTATGAAATCAATTGTTTTACTGTCTAAAACAATATGATTTATCAATCATATTGCTTTACTGTCTTTCTTCTTAAAAAAGAAATATCTTCCAGAGATTTCTGTGACTAGTCGTCCTTAACATTTCAGTGCATTTGAAATAAAGTGCATTTTTGCCTTACTTGTGCACCACTCCAGCTTCTTCCTTCCTGCTTAATACAGAGTGAGAATAAAAATGTACTGAATGGAAACAATGTACTTAAATAAGAAATCAGTTTTGGGTTGCTTTGTGATTTCAGATTATTAGTTTAAGACTGAAAGTTTTATGACCTGTTTGATTGAAGAAAATGGGGACTAAGACAAGAATGTACAGAGCTCACAAGTATCAGCTCTCAGGTAAAGGATTCTTTTTACCTGAGAAGGTTGAAATTTGACTAAAAACATGTTGTACAAGACATAGCTGGTGCTACATGGGAAAAGATTGTGCTTTTAGACTGGAAAAGCTAACTGGATTATAACCTGAGGGAAAATTAAAATTTGGAAGGACAGTCATTTAATATAATCAGATTGCATTCTGAATGAGGTTTATTTGTGTTAGGATTCCAGTATGTCTGTAACAATGTTAAATACCTATTTATAAATTGATACTTTTGTTTGAAATATATGTTATACTTATTTGTTTGGTTTTCTTGAAAGTGGATTACCAAGATGGTGATTACAATGTAAGGTGATGTAGGTACATAGAACTACCTGTAGAAAATCTCACTCTTGTTAAGTTGACCATTCTGATCATAGATTTGCCTTAATTGTCATGATTTGCTATTGCTTTGAGCAATATTGCTACGAGTTGTTTCCAAGGTTGTTTTCTTTTAAAATTTTATTACTATGAAGTTTCACATGAGGTTGGTGAAATATATTTAGCAAGTCCAGTTGTGTTTTATCAAATAATGTGTTTGATAAATCTGTTCTAAAGTTCTCAGCTTATAAATTACTGTGGTGAGAGTTTCAGTCCCACCTATAAAATTAATGAGCAGAGTGATTAATTTATTCTTGGAGTGTTCTCAGTTTTTGAAACATCAGAGTAATAAGTTTATAAAATTCTTTGAAAAAAAAAATACTGCTTAACATTATTAGATAAAGAGTGAATATAATGGTTTTAATTGGTACCTTAAAAGTTTTTTGAAAATGAACTGTGTGTTAATAGGAGACATAAGAGGATGTCTGTGTGATATGAAATGATATGATTATTAGCACGTGTAAATCATGGGTTCAGACTGCAGAGCGTGAGGGAGAGTCATTAATCTCACAAACACAGCATTTGGAGGCACAGTACATTGTACTGTAAAACTAAAGCTTCTATAATGTCCACTGCGGTGGACTGCTGTGGTGCTGAATCAAGAGAGACACAGAAGTCCCTCGAGGGAAGCAGGTGGGAACCATAATGCTCATGTCCCAGCAGCACTCCGCTCTGCCCTGCTTTACAGCTGCAAGTCCTGCCAACATGGACCAAGGCTAGAGCAGTTACACAGCGATAGCTCTTCCAGCTGGCAACATTGTGGAAAGAAAGTGTTCTGCAAGAAATGAGTTTGTTTGAGACTGTTTTATTGCGGGGTGATTGGTAGGGGTATTTGGCTTTCTGAAGCTGATAATTTCCCCGGTGAGCTCATTTCTCTTCAGGTATTTCCAAACCCATCTCTAAAGACAGTCTGAAGTAAAGGGATCAGAGCCAAAGATGATAATAACAGCCCTTGCTCAGCTTCTTCACCTTCAAGAGAGGGAGATCTGAGGCAGGTGCAATCATTAATAATATCCTCCAGTGCTTCCAGGGGAAGAGGAGGACAAAGCTCAAGGACTTGATGTCTTTATGTTGTATTGATGAAAGTTTTGTTACACGCAGCATAGAGTGAGATAGATGGGTACATAAATTAGAATTTTAAATGACTGGATTGGTAAATAAATTATTAGTTTTGTCCTTTTCCATTCCATCCTCCCCTCAAGCTTCAATTTATTTTCATGACTTCTTCCACAGCATATACAGATTTCTATTTGTTTTCTGATCTTACTCTGCTCTTTGGATTTCATCTTATCCCACCCTAAAATAATCTTCTGCATTCTCTTCGGATCCAGCCTGCTCTTTCAGGTACATTTTAAAAAAGCTTTCTCATTATTATTTTACAAAAAAACATCACTCACAAAATTACAATAGGCTTGTTTCTATATCTAGAAAGTTTATTTCAGAAAGCAGATCAATAAACCTGATGAATATTTTGTCAATTATTATTTGTGCCCCAAAAAATCATAAGAATAACGTCATTGAGATTTCATTGTCTAAGAAGTGTTTATATGATGATTGAAAATAAGACTGAGCTCACCAGTACATTTCTCCTGGAACTTTTCAAGTTACATGAAATGGGGATAACATGAATAGGAGAATACTGGCTGCAGTTTCTATAAGGCCAGAAATTGTAGCAGCTCCAGGATCATTGTGAGTATTAAGAAAAATATTGATTAGTGCAGTTTTTCATACCCACTGCATGAAAAATCAAACCTATTTTATTTTTTTAGTGAGATTTTTCTTGCTTTTTCTGGGTCAGAGACTCTACCCGACCAAATCAGAAACAGGGTGGTGGATATGAACTCTGCTATCCCTAAAATATTGCTTCTCCTCTGCTAGCCCTGCAGTCATCCTTTCCTCTCTGCTAGGAACACAGGCCAGCACTGCCAGCTCCATGGATCCCAGAACAGATGTTCTTATAAATGCTACTAAAACTCCAATCTTCACTTTTGCTGGTTTTCTAGTGGTAATCAGGAAGCTTTTCACCTTCTTTGCATCCAACAGCACAACGATGCTAATTTATTCTGAATAATTTTGGGTAATTTGAAAAGTAAAGTAAGTGTCAATGGAAATGCCACACTCTACCTATCTTTTCTTGAAATATGACTTCCTACTTTTGTGCAAGGTCTGGAGAAAAGTTTTCCTTCCTCTAAGAGTTTATAATAGGATTATAACCTGGGATTACTTTTATCCCTATTTATTTATTGTCTTCCTATCATAATACTCAACCTTCATTTCATTAATATCACAAGGACAGTTTCTCCAATGTTATAGAACACTTCTGAAGGCTAATCCCCCTTCCCCTCAATATTTCTTATCTTGTTTGTTCCTCGTTTGAGGACATCTGGGTGGGAGGTCATTGGAGCTTAGTTAGGTGTATAAATAATGTTTTTATATAAAACTTCATAGAGACATGGGTTTTAAGGTTTATTTTTAAAACCCTTTATAAATTCATGTGAAAATGGCTTTGAATACTTATAAATATTAAAAATATAAATAAGGCTCATGTTAATATCACTTCTAAGATTTATTATTTTCAAAGTTCAATTTCTCCCTCCCAATACCTATGTTTTTGCAATGAACCAAACTTTACATTGGCCAAAGTTGTCATAAAGGATATCAATTGCATCAGAGAAGAGCATAGGCCCTCTTGAAACCAGAGTTCCTGGTGCTCATAGGCTTTTCAGTGGTCAGGGGGTATTTCATTCTGAAAGCTTTTCTTGTCTCCACATTGAAAGGAGATATATCCTTCTCAAGTATTCAGCCTATCTGTGTGTGAAAGAGCAAGGATATTTTATCATCGGAAATCAGAGTAGTAGTATGGGTAGTGGCTACAGTGGGATTTAATTTGGCTTTTGAGAGGAGAGAAAAGAGAGCAGAAGTCTCATAAATCCATGAGATTTACTTTGGCTGGTCTCTTTTCCCAGTACAGCTAAACAAACTGGTAAACAAACTGGGGCAGCAATGCACCCTTCAGAAGCTGCTATTGCTGAACTGGGATCCATGCACTGAATGCTCCACTACAAAAAGTTCTTTTGCTGCCACAGGAAAAGCAGAGGCAAAGTGCTAAACAAGAATAATGGCTTGGTGTCATCATGTCTTAATTGACTCTTGGGGGAAAGGGGTGAAATTAAACCCTCTCTGGCCTTTAGGCACTCAGATGTGATACTGTGATGAGATTAAGATGGATGATATAATTCCTAAATTTTAAAAATGATTGGTAGGTAATTATATTATATTTTTTATCTTCTTCCACCCCTTTCCCCACTGTAATATTTGAATTTCATTTTTTCTCATTTTGTATCTTTTCTTTTTCCCCTCTCCTTTGAATACTTCTTTTTCTTTTCCTTTTTAGAAAAAAATTAATTATACATTTATCACTCATATTTCTTACCTCTTCCCCTAAAAATCTCCACTTTTTTTGCTGCTATTGCTGCTGCTATTGAAAATATATACCAATGAAATCAAGACAGGTTCATTCACATATTTACTTTATTATAATAAACACACATTTCAATGCACCTTATTGGTTTTGGCAGACTTATACTTCTTCTTTTGTGATAACATTGCAAATAAAATTTCTTCTTTTCCTTGTGAAGGCATTTAAAAAACATAAAAAGAAATCCCAACTAACAAATCCAAAACTGCTGAGACCCTGAGATACATGAATCTTCCCTTTCAAATCCCACTTTAGTCAGTTCTGCTTTGTAGTCCTTTCTCTGCCATTTGCTTTCTCTCACTCCAGTGTGGATTCCTTTTTCTTTTCCAGACTGTTATTTTCTTTCTCATTTTTCCCTGTCTCCTTTAAGGTCATTCTTAAAGTCTTTACTTTTCTCTTCCTCTGTTTAGTTTTAGTCGTCACCCTTCAATCCCTCAAACACTTGTTCCTTTCTATGTTTACACTGTTTGTTTCCCTTCCAGAGTAGAGATGACCATCCAAATATTTTCATTGCCTAGGATTGAGATAAGAAGGAAAAAGAAATAGAATGTAGTTGCACGTATGCAAACAGCAAAGTGGAAAACACTCAGTTCAAATACTGCATGTGTAAATTCTAGGTTCATGACTAAAATTATATTAAATGCATCCTGAGAAACTTGCTCACTCTCTTAAAGAAGAAAACAGAAGTCTGCCTGTTGGAATTAATTCTCACCAACAGAACAGAAGGAAATCAGCCTTTTTTTCCTGAGGAACTTCTCAATCTCTTCCAATAAAGACGTATAACAGGAACTATGAATAGGTATTCATTGAGCTCATTTGATAAATCGTAAGAAACACATCATGGGCTTTTTACAGGTGTTCAGCCAACAGAGGTTCAGACCCCTAACATAGCATGTGGGTATAATTTGAGTTTCAATGGTCACAGATATAATGTTTCTCTTGCTTGAGGTACCCATAACTTTCTTTAGGAATCTGAAGCACAGTTATTGCACATGTAGAGAAATATATCTCCCCTGTTGAATAAGTATCTATCTCTCAGCTAAATTCAGCACAAAAGGGGAAAAGACATAATATAAAAACTTTGTCATTCTTAAGTCATGTTTAGACTACAGCAGCAGCCAGTTTCCTTTTTCATTGCTTTTTTACAACTGGGCGAACTTGTGCATTTTTCTCATGCCATGGATCTACTCAGGCAGGAAAAAGGAGAAAATTACTCAAAAATATCCCCTGGAAAAGGTTATTCTGAGATATAAAATCTCTTGCTTTCAATTCCCTGATGCTGTGAAAAGCTAAAATCTTAGATCCCCTGTCTTTTGGCTCTTACAAAGCCAGTCTGCTATTATTTCAAAAGTCAGCTCCAAAGCACATTCTGTCAAAAGAGAGTTTGGCTTTTGGAAAGTAAATGACAACTCAAACTTTGCATTAAGTTTGAAACTGGTTGAACACATATATAAAAGCTCTTGATATAGTAGGCATTGGACCAAGAGACTGGGAAGAAGGAGATGGTTCATTAACTATCTGTGATGAGTCAACCCAAACTTCTCTTTCCTAGTCCCTTGGCCTGCTGCATCTCATCAACATGGAGATGACTTGATTTGCTTCACAAGGTCAGTGGGAAAGGTTAAAATCTCAGGCCGGCCTTGCGGAAGCTTCCATAAATCCCTTGCTTTTCTTGCTGACTGTAGAAACAGCCCATATACATTACCAAGTTAAGGAATGAGATGCTTAACAGTCTGAGTAACATTCTCTTTGAACCTCTTCACCTATATGAACATCTCGAGCTCCAAACTGCTGTTCTGACCAAAACTGGGAACTTCTGGATGATTCTTAAATCACCGCTCAGAGCACTGATGGTCCTTTCTGTTATTTCTTCTCGCTGTACTTTGGCTTATTTTAGCTTTTCCTTTTGTACTTCAGTAATGAATCCTCTGACAGACATCAGGGTGATAGATGCTGAGGATTTTCTGCTCTCCATATCATTCCACTGGACACCACTGGGATGTACTTACCTGTCATCATTCCATTTGAATGTAATCAGTAAATTATCTCTGTCCTCAAACTTATCAGAAGGAGGAGATAGAAATCCTGGCAGCTCCAGGACACCTAGGCGTGTAACTATCATCCAGTTTCTGTCTTTTCCCCTTTTCCTTCTATGTTTCCAGTGTTTTTTATTTGTTATTCCACTGGTGCAGTTAAATCACCAAGATTGCCTGCACTGTCTTTGGGGATCACTGTTTCTTGTTTAAATTCACTACACTCAGTTTATAACACATTTAAAACAAAACATTGATTCGATGTTGCATATCCTCCTCTAAGTCATTATAACGTGTAAAATTCCTTCCTTATTTTAAGGGGTAAGTTCTAAGAAAAACTTGATACAAATTAATTCAAACACAAAAGTAGGAAAATCCCTGGAACTGATCAAGTTCTTATATACCCGTACTTTGAGGAGAAGGGCAGTGACGCAAAGTACAAAAATTTTAAAATTTGTGAATATGCAGTATGTTTTCCGCACTTATTTTGGAGGCAGAGATAAATACAATTCTATATTTTAGTTTCAGGGTGAACTCCTTTGTATCCTTTCATCTTTCAGCTGAGCAGGCTGTTGAGTTTTCAAGAGTCAAATTGTTAAATCTCATATTGAAATACTAAGAATCAAACATTTCACTCAAGACACTTTTTCCTACAGGAGCTTTGTGAAGGGTTTTTTTTTTTTATATAGCCTATTACTTAAAAGTTGACAGCAAAAGCAGTACAGTTATCTATAAACCAGCTGTCATGATATCTTCAGAAAATCACTTTTTGCATTGAATTGATGTTGTGATCATATACTTTGCTGTCATGTGGCTTGATAAGTGATTGCTTGCTGTGAAGAGCCCACAAACTTCTAGTACTTGAGCTTCTTACAATATATATTTACATGCAGTTGCAAGCGTTGTACTTTCATGGAGCTGATTGAACAATCTTCAAACAAATACATTATTCAACAAACATTTCTATGGAATAACTTCTTTCCAGACTGAATTTAAAAGAAATTAATCTGGCTCTCATCCTTACAAAGTTTAGTAGGTTCTATGAAAAAGCACTGTAAGTAGAGCAAGAGGGACTCATAGCTAAGGTGCATCTCAGTTTAGTTCTATCATTGATGGGATTTCCAATGATACATCAATCACCTCTATGCTTCATTGTCCGGGCAGGAATAGAAAGGTTTTTATTTGCCACTGTAAATTTGTTTGAAATAATACATAGGATTTGCTGTATAAATGCAGAATATTTTATTTCCTATTTTTATTTTGTTTGCCTACATTTCATACAACCTGATTTATTTCAGGCTGCGTGCTTCAGGCCATGCCTGAAGTGATTTTGCTATATAAACAATTGATTTTCTTGCCTTTCAACAGAGTCTCCAAAGACCCTTGAGAATCTTATTTTGAGTATTTTCTACATAAATCAAACAGCTTAAAAAAGAAAGCCTGAATAAACGTTATACTGTCTATATAAACCCTATACTGTATAGTAGCTATATATATCAGGCTGAATGTGCTGTATATTTTTATTTGTCAAATTTTTGATAGAAACTTGCACAAGAAAATTGAAATTTTAAAACAAAAATGTGAAAAGCCTGTGATGTTTCCCTTCTATCATCTCTTTTCCATATGAGAAATTTTGGATGTCCAAAGACAGGACAACTGAGAAAAGAAAGAAGTAAACAGATGGAATGATGGTACCTAAGACTGGTAGTGGTACTTCCCTGTTCCCCATGGTTCTCTGATGACTTCTGTTGGGCTCTGACGATGTCGTCCAGCTTTTTGTGGAATTATACTGGGGTGAAAGCACCAGGGAGAGGAAAGGTTCAAAAATGCAGTTGGCTGTCTAAACTTCAGGAAAATTTCACTAGAATATTTCTGTAGGAGACTGAAAGAGTGAAGTAACTCAGGCTAAGAATGTTATCAAAGAGAAAGTCAAAAAGTCCTGCACAGGGAAAAGTTCTCTGGTATGAAAAGGCTCCTTAAATTGAGCTTATTGAGAAGCTCAATAAGGTGCAGTGCCTGAGAGGTGAAGAAAAACAAAATTAGACTAGGAACAAGGTCCTCATTTCATGTGAAGTGTAACTTACCCCCTGGAGCAAAGTGCATTAAATTGTGATAGATTAACTACTATCAGAGCTCTTTTAAGCTAAGGTATAATTCAACATGAGGTTTTACTTTTGATAAAAATTGTTCTTTAGTGAAATTCTGCTCCAAGTGTTGTGCAGAGGAACAGAGCAATTTGTCTTCATAGCCTCACACACTGATGGAAACTCCACTCACCATTCCAGCTCCTAGTCTCTGAGAAACAAGTTCTTATTCTCCAGAGTGAAATTAGCATGCAGAGTCAGTAATGCACACAGGAAATTTCTTTCCTGGTGAGAAACATCCATTCCTTTTATACTCTGCTATAACTTTTTTGTTGTTTTTCAGTCAGCGGAGGTATGGGCAGTTTTCCCCTAATGGCGTTTCACTGGGTAAGAAAATGACTGTGATGTCAACAGATTTGTGGAGATTAAAGTACACAACAATCTTATTTCTTTCCATCTGAATTTCTTTTTACTTTTTGGGGTCAAAATTCTCTAGTAATTCTGGAAAAAATCCAGCAGGATTTTGTCAGTTACTGCTCAAAATTGTCATTATTACTGAAAGAGAAGTTGAGACTTTATTCAAGATATAGATTTTTTGTCAGCAAACAGAGGGTAAAATTTTCCATGACCCGGCAAAAGATGTTGGTATTTAGAAGAGTCCAGAAGAGAAGTACTGTATTAGGGATACATAATATCTGATGAGGCTTATTCCTGTAAGGTAAATGAGAATCCTCCAAATTGTTGATATCGTGGAATTACTCTTAATTATAACTTATAAAGTCATCTGCAAGCAAAGTCTGTTAACAAACTTAAGTATGAATACAAAAAGCAAGAGACAATTTTGGAGAACAGAAGGTTCATGAAAACAAGAGCAGCCTAAAGCCACAGTGGAAAAATAGGGATGCTAATTGAAAGACACTCTTGTGAAAAAAACAAACTCAAATTAAATAAACCAGACAGAAAGGTACTTGAATAGCAGCTGCCCATGGAAGTCCTGAACTCTTATCTATAGGTTAAAAAAAAAAGATAAAACTCCCAAAAATCTTTCAAACAAAAATCTAATCTCTATAATCTCTACAAGAAATTTAGTGGGTTTGCTTTTGGTTTTTCCCCCCTCATTAAATTCAATTATCATTCATTCAAATACAGGAGGAAAAAGAAAGATATGATATGAAAAATCTCTGACCAAGCCCAGCTTTATTAATAACTTAGATTTCCTATTGCCTACACCTGCTTTGATTTTAAATAACAGCTTTGTTTTCCTTGTTGGACAGATAAGCCAGGTCACTGAGGTTCAGAGTCTTTAGCCACCACCAAAAACTCACATTATTTTCAAGGGGCTGATTCACTTAACAGACTAGAACTTGCAACTTCTTATACTCAAATTCAATCCATTAAATTATGGTTGCTCTTCCTGTACATCAGATTCACAAGGCAAAACTACTGCTTAGCTTCAGAAACTACTTGAATCAGTGTACTATGTCCTAATACTTTATTTTCCAGGCCTTCCAAGGACAAAAACCAAAGAAGTATCTCTCTTGTTAAGGGTTTATTATAAAGCCCATTCCTGATCTGTATTTTTCCTGCTTTCAGTTCAGTGTAAACAGAGCAAGACACATGTATAACAGACAGTTTATATCTTCAAAACTTCAAGGTCTCTCAGCAGCATCATGAGCAAACTGTCATAGTTCATTTTGAGATCTGGGGATCAAGGCATCATATGTATTTGTGTATTATCTCCCAAGTTAATTCTTTAATTCCCAAACGTTGAGAGACAAATTTAAATAATACCTGTGTAGAGAAACCCTGCCCTCCACAGTTTAAACATGTGCTTTTAGTATCATTCACATGATTTAAGGTTTGCAGCTCTCCTTACAATGGAGATTGGTGTCAGGGGTTTAGTGGTTGTGCCTACCATTTGAAAAGGTGGCCAATACATCTCCAAGAGGAAAAATGGGTCAGGATGGAATCTTGGTGTGCCTTCTCATGTTTCCATGGGCTGTGTACAATTCTCTTTGATGGTTTTCTCTTTTTTCTGGTAACCTCTGGTTACTGGATGGTAAATTACAGTCCAATTATATACTGTCAGGAGAAAATCTTAAAAATCTTTCTCCTGGTTTATTTTTCTGTCTTTAAAAATGGGAACTATAGTATTACTATAATTTGTATGGAGTTCTCAGTATAGAGTCAGATTCTGCCAAGATAGAAAACACCTACTCTCAGGTTAATATTTTCTAGATATGCTCAGGCCTATCAAACCCATGCAGTGTTGCTGCTCCTGCTTGATTTGTTTGGAAAATGAAGCTGAAGCACAGTGTGCTGGGATTACGTCCTCTGCACCCACAGCTGTACAGCAGCACTGGGCACAAGCCTTTAAAGGTGAAGGAACAGAAAAACAGGTAGTGGTGGGTAAAGTAGGGAAATATACAGTTCTCCATGAATCAAAACCCGCTCACGAAAGTATCAGATTCTTTATTTTTCATGATGCATACCTGATAGTTTTTTTAATGTTATTATTATTTTATTACTGTATTTGTTATGTGGCTTTCACCTAGATTTGACCATTTGACCATTACTGTTCCTTTTCCATTTTTCATTTTTTGTACAATGCGAAAAAACTTCATAAGAAGGGTATTTATTACCCATCATATTCAACACAGGAAAACAATTTGACACAAATCCTGACATTGGGAAAGTGTTATTTTTGCCATGAACTTTAGAGATTAAGATGTTCCTCTTCATTGTATGACTGTTACCAACACAGCCATAGTTTCATTTTTAAAACCATTATTTTTTTACTTGGGAGCATATCATACATGTTCAGTTTGTATCACTAATATTCTTTGCAAACAGCTCTATGCATACTGCTGAGGCTGTGACAAATCACAGCAGCCAACAGTCTATCAATAACCTTTAGCCAAACTCTATGCCATAATGGCTGATAGCACTCTGAATCAGAAATTGAACATAAAGACAAATCCTTGAAGGATGACTCGTGATAAAGTTATTCAGTAAATACTGTAATAGATTAAGATTTTGGTAACTAATTAATAAAACAAGCAAGGAAGTAATATTGTCAGCACCTAAAGAGGTCTACCTCCTTGAGAAAGTTTCTCATATGTAAGTGAAAAACTTTCATAACTACAAAGAGTTTCGTTCAGAGTTAAGGAGGATGAAGAAATATGCTGGTATAGTTATGAGTTAATAATTAAATAAATAAATAGCATAGCATCTGTAAAATAAAAGTGTATCTACTCAGAGGCAAGTAAGAAAGCTGAATGTATTTTTGAGGTTGCTTGTGCATCATGCAAATGACGGAGATTTTACTGTTCCCGGAATGGGCAAATTTTCAAGTCCGCTCTATCTCTAGGATTCACTACTTTCATGTTCAGAGTACACTGGATTTTGTTTCTCAAGAGGAAGATATTTGGGGTACCTGAGTACCATGGTCAATTATTTCCTGTCCTTGTCATAGATTTTTGTCTGCTCATACAGAAAATAGGAACATAAACATATATTTTCCTACATAATTTCATACTGCTACCTTCTTTTTTTGGCTTTCAAGTCAGACAAGCATGTTCTGCTGAACAACATTTAATAGGTGGGGTTATCTATTTTTAACTGTAGAGCAGAGCTTTTCATACTGACTGCACTGAAAAAGGAAGAGAAAGGTCACAGATGTCAGTTTGTGGTGAAAAGATGCAGAAGCTTATTGTAAGAGATGTCTAGCATGCATTACTTTTCTTATCCTGTTTTATTTTTCTAATTCAATATGAAATCTACTTACATTATAATTCTCTGAAATTGCGTTATCCAACTGAGCCACTATCATGGCAACAATAACAAAATAGAAAAGACTTTGAAGTCTATTATAAGTCTGCCTTGACCCAATTAAAAGCCATGCAGCTCAGTCCTGAGGATAGTCCAAAAAATCACACAACTCATTGTTCATCATAGGTCATGTCAAGGTCTTGAACTAATATTTTGCTGCAGAGCACTACTAAACAACAATGAAAAAAATTGCTTTGGAGGTTCAGTACCTAATGCTGTAATTAAAAATGATATTTCTTTTTTTCACCCACTCTATGGGTCAAAAGAAGCACTCTACTCTTTTTTACTCCTTAGAAAACAACATCAACTAAAAGCCTTTCCGTAACATTATATATTCATCTGATCTATAAAACATTATTAGATGGAATTTCTATTTTCTGTTTGTTTTAAAAGTGACATATTTCACACTTATACATGTTAGATGTAATCACCATGTTTTAAACTCTAAAAGCATGTGATCTATTGAATGAATTCATTGAATCCAATGTGATCATAACAAGGCAAACCTTTAAACTCTGAGAGTAACAAAATTCCACTGGCTGCAATTTCCTTCTTGTTAATTGTTGTAGCTGTTGGGGGGCATTTAGTTTACTTGTTTTTCATAGTGAGTAGAAGTTACTGTGCCTCATTTGTCCAGGAGCAGCAATTCCACCTGTCAGTGAAGAGTCAGGATGTTTCATAGTCATGTGTTGTAGCCATAATCTTTTTAATCTTATCATTGTGACCAAAAAGAAAGCTTACCTCAAAGCAACTGATAACAGCCTTTCCTAGTTATTTGCATATATCCTTCAGAACAAGGTATTCACAATAAGAGACAAGCCCTGATGAAGTGTGGCATAACCAGGAAAGGAATTGAGACAGTGACAGTGAAAGCAAAAGGAAGATATTGGCATAGTTTTAAATCTAATAGTAGAAAAGTTTAGCAATCTTAGAGGACCTGTATGTGGAGATTCCACATAGTCTGTCCTACAGTAGAGGAGCACTGCAGATTTACAGCCTTCATGCTGTTGCTAAGTATGTCTAATGTTTCAACATGTAACATCCTCTTATCCTCTTATCTTGTTCCCCTTCCTCCTTCCTCCTCCTCCCTTTCCTGAGAGCATGAAAAAAATATAGAGAAATTAAAATATCTTTATAACTTCACCAAAATTTGGTGTTTTGTGCTTTAATCCTGTTGGTTCTCTTATAAATGGAAAAGAAACTGACTTCAGAGCACAGAGGTTGGTGGGGCCATCATTTTGGGATCTCTCAGGAGACACTCACAGGCAGTCTTTTTCCCTCTCATCTCAATGTGTAGGAGACATCTACAATTTATTCACAGGATGGACAGGGAGGAAGTGCTTCTCTCTACCCTTTTAGTTTTAAGAGGTTATAATTTAGAAAAAGAGGTCTGATGAGAAATTAATTAGTCAGGGTCTTATTCCTCACCAGTTCAGTCTGGACCATGCACCATATAAGCTAAATGAGTACCATTTTATACCTTGATAGATTTATTTTTACTTCTAATACTGTGATTGGAAGTCTGATCTAAAATCACAGTTTTCCAATGTTTAGACTATCTGATTTTCCACCTATACTTTTTTATATTTGTTCTTACATCAGTTTCTAACCTCACATAACTCATCTAACTCTCGGTGGTTTATCCCATTGGTATAACTACAAAGAAGAAATATAGCTCCATTTTGCCTCTTGTTTGCCAAACAAAAGCAATCTCTTCTAGCAATATTCCAGAGGCTTACCAATCCTGGCCTAACCTATTTCTCTCTTTTTAGATTTTTCAGTGAAAAGTATTTTTGGATAAAATAAAATACTAATAGAACAAATTGCAAGTTTGGAGTCTGCTTAAATCCATAAAAGAAGACAATGAAAAATTTCCATTGTTGTCCATGGCCTTGGGGTTAGCCCTTTGTTTTCTATGTGGTAGTCACAGGCTTTCAGTTCAAAGTGAGAGAATGGCAATCTTCAATTGCTCTCCTAACGCCTCCTCTTGAACACCAATACATCCCATATGGACATATCCCATGTCTATACTTATCTATGCTTGCCTGGGTTGGATGGCAGACCTCATCTAAACTTAGAGCCTAGCTAGACTGGGTTATTCAGTAGACTTCACAAGAAGGCTCAGATACAATAATTCTTCATATTTGATGCATGGATTTGTGGTGAATTCTCAGAGCGGTTGTGATGACGTATTCCTTTTGAGATGAGCTAACTCCTTATAAAGCTGTCTGTAAATGCTCCTTCTGTGTTTGAAGCGCAAACCTGACAGGTTCTGACAGGCTGTCAGCCTCTTGTGTACAACTCCACTGGAGCCTGCTTTACTTCCGTATATTGTCACCAGTTCATTCATTATTTCTGAAATGTTAACACTGACTTCTAGCTGACTGACTTGAGGAGGCAATAATCAAGCTAAACAAACTGAGGGTGATGGCATAGCCCACCTGTTACTATACAACATTTATATAACAAAGTTTGAAAGTTTTATTGTGTAGTTTTTCCATTAGATCATCCAGACTGTCATGAGTGTCTCAGTATATCAGTAATACAAAATATTGAATATTGGTGTTAGAAAATAATACCAGCACAAATGAGATAATTTACATAGAGGTTTTAAAACATTGTCATTATGTTATTCACCATAACATGTGAGACCTGATCTACTTGTAAATTCTTTGAACAAAATCAAAACACTGTTATTCTAGATGAATTAAGAGTCATAACTATAATATCTCAAAAAAACCCCAAACCAACCAAAGTAACAAAACCAAACCCAAGAAAACAAACCTTCCAGTTTTAGCTATGTACACTTTTATGTCACTTTTATTTTACACTTTTATCCCTCTTCTGACTTTGTTAATACAACATGTTGCAATGCCTCCTTTTTTCTTAAAAACGTAATCCATAGCATTTTTTATAATCAATTACAAAACTTTTGCAAAAGGAGTGTCAGATTAAGTCCGGTAAAAATAATGGTGTTTTTCATATGTTGAAAAACCAGGTGATTATGGATCTGTAAGACATTGAGGTCTCTGGGGTTGGACAAAACCTGTTCAAAAGGCTTGGGATTGTAGATTTAAACATAAGTGAATACAACCCACTGGAGTTCCAAACATGCCTAAGACTGTTCTTGTGTCTGCAGTTGTGGATTGATCTGTGAAGATCTTTAGTAGGACTGCTTACTTGCTACAACCCACTTCCAGAAATTGCTTAAAAAATGACTCGAGAAAGGCTAAAGTGTGGAATTCATTCAGAAAATGCTGTAAAGCTGTAACAATACAGAATATAGGTATTAAGTCATGTTCACTTATTACTGTTGAGAGATAATTAGGTCTTGTGTACTCTTTTACTTGCGTGCAAATGCCTTTTATCTTTCCCTCTTGTCCTCTGTCATTTGCTGCACTGATTTAGCAATGCAAAAGCGATTCAAAGCACTTGGGCATTTATTAATGCTGGGTAAATAAAAATTTAAGCCCTTTTTTAAATGTACCGTTCAACCTTGTTCACTGTCATTATGCTTGCTTTCAAATGAAAATGTTTTTATTGGCAAGAAGATCTGCAGAAAACTCAAGCTCAGTAAATAACAATGGGAACAAGTCTTCCCAAGAGAATTAACTCTGTGAGTTCTGCCCTGACCGTACTAGAAATTTAATGTAAATATCTGCATAATACATTTTGCTGAGGGACTGTGAACTTTTTTTTCAAGAGGAACATGAGGTTGTGACAGTCACACTTCCTGAGGAATGCTTTGACTCTCCATGTTCTGGTGTGTCTCTTCCATATGCATCTATAAGCCTGTTGAAAGGTATTACCTCTCACTGCAAACCTCACCCTGCAGGCATAATGTGGTTTGAGTTCTGACCTTGAGAAAGACTTGTTGCTTCTCTGTTTCCTCAGGAGTAGTTATCAAAATACATATTAAGAATAACAATAGTGGCCATCAGATACTATGGTAATGTTGAAGTATTCGCACTCATACAGAAGAGTAAATTGTACAAACAAGAAACTCTGAAGAAGTCCTAAGAGACAATAAATAAATAAACTACCAAACAAATAATTGAGTGCATTGACCATCTGAAAAAGTTTAGAAGGATTTTGTCTCTATGACATGGGCAGCATGACATAATTCTACCTTGAATAGAAAGTCCAACAGCTTACCAAAGACTAGGCCATAAAAATGCCTGAATTACCCACAGGCTTATAAAAATTGGTTGCCAGAAGTAATGCAGGATTGTCAAAATTCCTTTCATGTGATTGATGGTACCCCTTACGGCAAATACAAGAAACCAGCTTCAAAATAAACTGCTATGGTTTAAATTAACGGAACCTTGTTATTCCCATACTTCAGCACCTCTGAATATCACCAGCACTAGGTCAGTGAAGAGCAGTTTGGTAAGAAAAGATGACCTGAAGATATTTCCCAGGAAAATTTGCCCTGTAAAAAAATCTATATAAATTAGAGTCAGTATAAATTATCATAATCAGTTATTAATTTATATTGAAAAACAACTTAAGAGGTGAAATTTATCTGGCATCATTATCTTATCCATTGAATTATATCTAGTAGAGAAGAAAGAACATGAACTGAAACCATTTGAGTGAAACATTTACAGATACTTAATGTAATTAAGCACAATTGTGAATTCTTCTGAACAGTTAACTATTATTTGAGGTGTTGGGAGAGAATGACATAGTAAAGAAGTGGAGTCAAATCACCTAAAAGATATATTTATGTTTTAGTAAAGTGGACAAAAGGCAGTGTTTTCAGGGAACAATTCAACTTTCACTCTATTCAATTAAGTGATATTTAAAATATCTCTGCATCTATAAGAGTAGAGGAAATTAATCTTGCAACAATTCTAAATATCTACCTTCCCTTGCCCATGAATTCTGCCAAGTTACCTGAGTTAAAGGTCAGATCAGATGTGGAAAATCTTGTTGACAAGCACAAGTCTAAGTGATACAATGCTCTGCAAGGTCCCAAACACATAAAATCCTCAGGATTTGAGGCTGGCTTTGGTTTACTTTTTTAATAAAGATGAAGTGAATTTTGAAGATAAAGAGAGGTAGCATGATATATAATCTATCATTTATTTTAAGATTTTATATAAACTCTCTGTAAGAGATTTACTTTCTTTCCCCCCTTCTTTTTCTTCCTTCTGTAAATTCTGCAGACCAGTAGGAGAATTTTATTTTGACAGCTTATCTAGTCTCAGCAAATACAGTTTAATTTACTAATTCATTTGCATAGTTTCACTTTCGCCTACCAAATTTAAAGCCTGTAAATTTATAAGTGAAAAAAACTGGGAGAAAAGAAAAAAAATAATTCAGAGGAACAAAGGAAGAAGTTGATGCAATAAAATTTGGAGGCTGGTCTAAACTTTAACAAATCTGTAGATTACTGAAAATTATGAGGAATTTAAGATATTATTTTGATGTCAGTTTCATATTTTCCAAGGGAATACATTTTGTAACATGCAATAATAAAAATGTCAGCTATCAGAAAAAAAATGTGCAGAAAAGAAAATCTCAAATAGCTAGATCCACAGTGAGTCGGAGTTAACCTTTTAGGAAAGCATATCATTAACTTCTTTGGTCAAAGGCTATTAATCATGCTGAATTATTTTTGGAAAAGCCTGTTGTCTGCATACATGTAATCCTCAAGCTGGTATTTAAGAACAGTAATTTATTCAAGAGGCAACCCAACATAATGTAAATATTTGGCTTCCATGTTGCCTTTGCATTCAAATATTATTATTAAATACAAAATTAATTGCTATCCTTTGAGAGGATATATATCAATATTGTTACTCCTTTCTCATAAAGCAGCTATTTTCCTACTTACATAATTTACTAAGGAAATAATATAGAAGTCATCCTATATATTTGTATAGAAACAATAATATTGATCTATTAGATTTTCAGAACAGAAATTATTTTTATCTGGTAACATTCATTAATGCTGCATTTCCAGGTTCTTATGAGCCAATGGTTCTCATTCAAGACAATGGAAACCACTGTGCTGGTTTTGTATAGTTAGACTCCTACCCAACAGGACTGGCTATTCCAAGAGCTCCATAATTTGATTTTTTATCAATATTATTGCTCAAGAAACTGTGTCATTATAATTTCATTTAAAATACCACCACAGACCTAAATTTTCATACAAAAAATGCAGGAGGATATAAAGAGTTTCTTATCTTTAGGATAATAAATCCTTACTTGAAATTTCAACACAGAGGATTAATCTTAAGAATTTAGAAAAGCAAGGAAATGTTGCTGTATGTGCCCAAGAATGTTTTGTTTTCTATCCAAAATTTCAGGAGAACATTCATGAATATTTGCTTTACTTCTATTATGTCTTTGTGTGTATTTTTCAGATGTATTTAGCACTTCCTTTAATGGGAAGAAACAAGACCAAGAAAGGTTGCTTACCTCCTGTACTCTCAATGCTCTTTTGTCCAGTATTAATGCCCAAACCAAAAATTACAAATTTCATCACAGATTTTATTTTTTCTTCAGTAATGTTATGATGCATAAAGTTCAAAGGATTGATAATCCTTTGGAATAGCACTGGGATTAGGAATAGTCAGGATGAAGAATATCATCTACAGAATTTGCATCACCACAATGCTTACGAACACAAAATGTTAATTTGCAAACCCTATATGTCTCTGCTTGCAAACCCTGTACTTAGGATATGTGTTCAAACAAGAAGGGAAGAATATATGCTGTAATGATTTCTTTCCTATTAGGCAAATTTTAGGTTTGTTTTGTGTTTAGGTTTGTTTAAGATTTTTAACATTAATCAGAAGATTAGAGAGGTAGCTTTGGCTTTTTCAAGTTCTGAACGAAACATTTAAATGTAAAATCTCTCTACATAGAAATTATTTAGGGGGGTTTAACCTTTCAGGCGTGGTATCAGACATCATTACATCTACATAGTACTACAAACAGTTATATAGGTCTGGTTTTTAAGAGTTAGCAAAATGTGACAAAGTCAGTTTTCCATGTCATGCTTCTCAGTTAATTAATACTGCACTGCTCAATTGTCTTCTGAGCACTTGGGTTTATAATGATGCTGAATCAGATTTCTCCTTTGTTATGAACTCCCTAACATGCTTTCCAGTGGCAACTCAAACTAGAGATCTAAAGGAAAAAAGAGAGGGTCACTGAGTCCTTCACAGTCTCAGAGACATCCCCTATGTGCCAAGAGCTTAGTGTTGAAGTAGGGGGCTCTGTGTAGGCCCATCTTTGTTACCTCTGAGGAGTTAGGTTTTCAAATACTTATCTATGTTCACTGATAGCTAGCAGGAGATAATAAATCGGCTTAATTCTCTGCACACAGGTCATTAAATAGTGGGTGAAGATGAACAATTTTACCTATGAATCCTACTATTCATGAGCAGAGCTGGGTTGTCTGGCCCAGCCTTCAAACTTTTAATGCGTGTCCAAGAAAGAAAGACATTGCTTTTCCATTATCAGGTTCCCTCAGCAACAGATGTCTAGTGAATACTTTGATGGATTCCCTGAAAGGAGTTATTACAATCCAAAGTACAGAAGGATAAATGCCTTGACACATCTCTATTTCTATAAGATTTTTAAACTCAGTTCCCCAGTGAAGCAAAGGGAACATGCTCTCCTTTCTAACATTGTCAACCTTCACTATCACAAGCACCCAAAATTAATAATTGTTTAGCTACTGAACAATTATGGCAGATGATTAATTGATCACAAGGAGCTAGTTCTCATGGTGCTATTAATCAGTATGTCATCAAGCAGAAAGGGAAGGTAAGCAATCTGTATCTGTTACAAATCATGTAAGGGACGCATTATTCAGTCAGCATGAAAAGGTCATTGTGGAGCAGAAAGCAGGATGAGGAGACTTAGCCAGATTGATGAGGCAATGCTATTTTGTGTATTTATTATCAAGAAAAAACCCAAAACAACTGATCTGTCTATACAAACACAGTAAACAACTAGTTTACTGAAACAAAATGCTAAGACAAGAGCAGGTTGCCGAGCTGTCAACAAGGCTTTAGTCTTCTTTTGCTCAAAGATTACCAAATGTGGGGTAAGGAAAGAGACATTTCCCTCTCACATCTCTGTGTGCACTTGATAGAATAATGTTTTGCATCTGTGGCCTCTGCACATGACAAGCCTCTCTCACCTCCTCTCCTGATGATTATCATGCAACTCATTGGACACTACTCATTACCATCTACTGCAGGGAGAAGTCTGTTTGGTAAAGGAGTGCAGGATGAAGACTAGGCTGAGAAAGAAAAAGGGGATTTATAAATAAAGAGTGACTTTTTTTCAAAGGCAAATAGTGGAAGGCAAAGGGGAATGTTTTAAACTGAAAGAGGGTAGGTTTAGATTGCATGTTAGAAAGAAATTCTTCATTGTAAGGGTGGTGGGGCTCTGGAACAGATTGTCCACAGAAGCTGTGGATGCCCCATCTCTGGAAGTGTTCAAGAACAGGTTGGATGGAATTGATGAGCAACCTGATCTACTGGATGACATCCCTGCCCATGGCAGGAGGGTTGGAATGAGATGATCTTTAATGTCTCTTCCCAGCCAAAGTGCTCCGGGATTCAATACTTTTTGGAAAGCAGTTACATGTCTTCCACGACATGCTGGAGTTGCATGCCGATGGGAGAAAACATGAATGGTGTTAACTGTAGGACAGCTTCCTTTCCTCCCAGGTATGACTGTGCACAGCAGCTTCAGGCAGATGTGATCTTTTTCTGCCTGCATTTCAAGCTAACCAGAAGATACTGTGCTAATTGCATGGCAATTAACAATAACCCTGAACCAGGAGGTGATAAAGAATCTTTAAGAATCATTAGAGCAGGGGTGAAGAAGGCTTTGTAAATCTGCCAGGTGCTTAACAGCTGTGATATTTTGTACCTGGTGTGGTCTGCAAGGACAAGCAGAGCACATATCATGCTCTGGTGTGTGTTTTCTACAGTGCTCTGGATAGCCAGCCTTGGTGGTGGGTGTGGGCACAGTTGATGTTTGCGCTGGATGGAAATAACCATCAGAAAGGTTCTCCCAGGGGTCTACACAAAAAAAAAAAAAAAATTCGGATGGGCATGAATACCATTGTCTCCATGGCAAAATTTATTTGTTTTCAGGCTTCTCTCACCAGGAATTAGTGGTTTAAGGCAGAGGAATACATACTTAGTTTAACCAGTGTTTACACAACAGCCAGTTTCTCCCTGCAGATAAATTCAGTTCAGCCACAAAAATACAGTATAGATATCTTATTAGAAAACTGTGTTTGGACTAATTTATTTTGCAAAGAAAATGAATTAACTTGAGCATCATGCTATTGCAGGCATTGTTTCTAGATGTGGCTGCCACTCAGCTGACTTGGGACAGCAGCAGAAACAGTCTGTCCTTGATGGATTTGCAAAGCTCCCTTAACTATCCCATAAACTATTTTCTGCTTTGTTTTATGCTTCAAAGTGACATTTTAAGAAAGTATGGGCAATACATGGTAGTTATAGGTGTAGAAAAACCTGGGTAAAAGTTTCCAGGTGTGATGTTCTCCACAGGTTACAAGGCTTTTTTTTTCTGGATTTCTGGAGCTGGTGTGAAAGAGGACAAAGAAGCATGAAAGTACAGAACTTGTTGTTGTGCCTTCTTCAGACAGTTTAGCCAAGCAAATAATTCAAATATATGAGACACTTTTCCCTCTCCACTCTTCACCTATCTTAAACATTAGAAAAAATATTATCTTTACTAATTACCTCGTCTTGAGTTTCAGATAAGTAGACCACGCTTCTGGTAATTATTTACTTAGTCCATTTATTTACCTATTCAAAAATATGAAAAATATTTCAATTGTCTTAATAAACAGAACTTTAGATTTTTTTTTCTGGCTGAAAATGCCAGTTTCACAGGCATTTTTTAAATGGAAAATCACTGGTATATAGAAATTGCATTTTTCATTGATGTAAAATTTCCAAGCAACTCAGTTATTTGCTTATTCATTTCTCTCAGACAATTTGTTTACTAAGCATTTTACAAATATTTAGATAGACATCTATAAAAATGATTCTATAACAATTTTAATCATGCTTTCAGTATGAAAAAATTGTACTTATCTGCCACTCTCCAATCAAATAACCTCACATAAAGACTTCTACTCTTGTTCTTAGACATCATTGTTTATTTTGACCTTCTCTTATCCTTCTAGTCACAGAGGTGTCATACTGCTTGAAGAAATTTCAGGTGAAGAAAATGCAGCCACTTGCCTCATGGAGTTCATACATCTTCCTCCAAACAGGAATATTCAGAAAGTAAATTAGAAAGACACTGGAATAAAAATACTAATGAGAATTGTGAAAATACAAAATATGATCAAATTTGCAAAACACTGATAGGAGAAAAAAGCCTTGAATTCTAAGGAAAATCCACTGATTAAAATTGTAAAGTCAGGAGATGAAGCTTGTAAGCTTTTGGCACAGTGATGGAATGATATGAGATACATTGAAATCCAAAGGACAAAAAAGCAGCAAGCACAAAGGAGGGATGGGGGACACTGAGCAAATGACCTGAGATTTGACAAGCAGGAATTCTACAGTTTCTGTCCTACAAGTTTAGGTATGATTCCTGTCAAAGCTGGAGGAGAATTCATTTGCACATATGGACAAATATGAAGGGGCAACTGAATTTGCACATAAACAAAAGTCCAACATTGAGCTGACCTGAAAGCTGAGTAAATTATTCCAATTGGAACATGTTTTCATGCTGTGTCCTAACCTAAAGCAGCACAGCATCACCTGAAAGTAAGATGATATAAATCACAGTAAGCAATGATGGCAAATTTTATTATTTATTTCTCAAATATCAGTTGTCTATAGGTATTACTGATGGGAAATAAATATGGTACTACTTTCTCCAGTTAGGTATTTTTAAATTACTAGAATGTGTAATTTCTTTCTTTCTTATCAGAAACCCATGTGTACACGGCATCTGCTTTATGTTTCTGTGATGAAATGAACAGGACTTAATTCACCACTTGGCTACTCCAATCCAATATCACTGTAATTCCTCTGATATCTCTGTAATGAAATCAGAAGAGCAGAGGATAACAGACTTGTTGGATTTGCTTAGGAAGAAAAAAAATTGTGTATTTTTGAGCTCTTTTACTCAAACTTTTGTTGATATTCCAATCCCTTATATTTCATAGACACAACCTTTCCAGGTAAATAAAATAGATCCATAATGAAACATGATAACCACTTATTTAATTGTTTATAATAAATATAAAGTGCTTTAAAGGTTCTTCATTAATAAATAAGACCGTGTTATGAGCAGGTAAAGTAACTGAGATCTGCTAAGTATGCTGGTAGGATTTGGCTGCTAAGCTCTTTTCCAAGTCCATATGCTTTTCAGAAACAGGTGTAGAGAAAGCCATGCAAATGACATAAAAATTTGTATGTTGCTCAATGATAGGCATTTTTTTGTGCTACTGTAATTTGCAATTTGGAATAAAATGTTAATGTCTAAAAAAAACAACCCCAAAATCTGACTTTGATTCTTTTCAAAACAAATCCTTAACAGGAAAAAACTTGATAGCTATGGAAATGTTTGGAAAACAGGATCCTATTTGCTGCTCATTTTCTAAAGGGCAACAAGACTCGTGTCCTTCCTTTCTTGCTAGGGGCAAACTCATATGAAAGCAGAAAAATTGCCATTTATAATCCCTCCAATATCGTAATCTTTTAAAACATCACCAGCTGAGGTGTCAGAAACCCAGGCTGATGTGGCTTCAGGTAAGGAATTAACAGCAGTAATAAATGAACTTTTAAAAAGCTAAGATGCTGTTTTCCTACAGCTTAATTTGCTTCTTTCTAATCCAGAGCATTACTTCTCCAAAATGGTGATGGTTTTCCCTTTTTAAAATTTTTTTTTTCCTAAGCACCTGAGGGAGGCATTTAAATTTAATCACATTAAGGTTCAGCATTCATCCTGGTGATAGTAAAACAGGTGTGGACTAGGAGGAAGGCAGGATTTGCTGATTTGTGAGGTCCTATCACTCATCATCTGCTAGCCAAATTGCCAGCTAATCACCTGTGGAAGAAAAAAGTCTTGTTTTGACAAGGAGAGCATTTCATCACCTGTGGAAATTTCCTTTTCAAATCCATAGCCTGGAGCCCTCAAGGCACTGAAAAGGGAAATCCTCATCTGTATTTCTAGGCTCTTCTGTTCAAAATTCAGATGATCAAGAGGATACTCTAGCTGAAAAATTCCCTGTATTTTATTAGTTAGCCTTGCCTTCTGCCCTGAGGGTGGCATTTCTCAGCACACACGAAAGAAAATATCTGCTCTGTAGGGGAAAGTAAAAGAACTTTACCTGTTGTTTTGGACAAATTGAGGCACTCTGCTCGTCCATCATCCAGCCTGGCCAGGCACAAGGCCATTCTGGTCCAGCAGCCGGGCAGTAGCAATGCTAATGAGCCCTGCTGAGACAGCAAGGTCATTATGCATGTTTGAAAGGTCTCAGGCTTGGATCTGGTTCATACATCTCTGGCAAGGAGAGTAGATGGACTTGGGAAACAGCTGCCTGTACCCAGCTATAGGAAAATGTCCAGAGACCTGCAGATTTTAACAAGTCACTTTAAAGATTTGGACAATTTTTTGTTGTAAAATGAAACAGGAACTTTAAAACAAGGAACATGACAAGAACAATAAAGCCACAAACAAACAAAACAAAGATGTCTGAAACATATCACAGGCACTTCCTAATGGGAAAACTTTAGTAATTTCTACTCTGGCATCTTCCCCTAAAACGTCTGTAATTAGCCACTACACAAAAGAAAATTCTTCACTAGGTGGTGTACATATTACTGTGTCCCCTTCTCTCTTGGTTTTAAACTCTTTCATCCTCACAGACACTAGAATATGTGAAGAGCAAGACAAATGACAGCGAAATTCACATTTTATTAGCAGACAGCAATAGCAAGTCTTCCCTCATCAGTTTGCTGTGCTGTGTGCTTTTCTCCCCTCCTGCATCTGTGTGGGCTCTGAGGAAGTGGTCCAGGTCACTGGTAGCTCTAGTGCTTACACTGAATGAGATGTACAAGAAAACTGGCACATCCTCAGAACCACAAAGAAAAACATGAGCAGATTCAAGAGCGTTGTTGTGATGAAGTGCACCAGCTTTGCACTTCAGGCAAGTAAAAGACTGAAACCACAAAATACGGGGAGAAGGAAAGGGGTTATTTCCCCAGAGTTGGCTATATACCAACCAAACTGCCTATGTGAATAAGGACAATATGTAAAATTCCTCAGCTAGTCTTTCATAAGCCAGCTGCTCCAGCCCCAGCTTGACAGATTGCTACAGAGATCAGCTCAGTATAAACATATTCTTTCTGAAAATGGGTATTTCTTTCAAGAATTAAAAGTCTGGCAAGGTGGCATTGCAGACTTTGAGGAATCGATAAAATCTTGTCTATTGTTGAAGAAATGAATAGTACAACCAGATAAAGAAGACCTTGCTCAAAATGACAGCTCTGTGCAGCTTCCAGAGAATGATTTCCAACATTCACATGGATCACTGTGTGGGCCTCTTCACTGCCCGGCTCAATAGGTTACTTAGCAGAAACAAACTTCTCTTACATCTCACACATCCAACCCCTACCTAAAATGGGTTGGTCTGTAGAAAACAGCTATGTGCAAAATGCACATTCATGAATTTCCAGACAATCTGTTGTGACTCCAAAGAGTGGCAGGTGGGAATCACATATGGAGAAGATCTCTGCTCAGAGCAAGTCACTTGAGCTGCTTTTCAATTCTGTACACCCTAGATGACCTTTGGAAGATTTGCTCAGTTATTCAAGATGCTCTCAAAATAAGCCAAGTTTGCTTAAATAACTTTTTTTATGTCCCTGTTTATCTGTTTATGATGAAAGACATCTGAAAATACTAAAGAAAGAAAATGGCCTAATGCATTAGTATAGAGGAGTTTTGCAGTTGAAGGTGACGTAAGTAACGAGACCGATCTAATTTATTGGCCATGACCAGCAGATTACTATGTGTTTAGCAAAGAATTTTTCTGAGAAACATGAATGCAGTGTATGTAAATATATTTATTTGATTGTTTCAAATATTTCTACTTTCAGGTTAATTATTTAATTTACATTGTAAGCAGTCTTCTGCATGAAAGCCTGTAATGTGAAAAAATTAAACTCATTTACTTCCTTGGGAAAATATCAACAAGAAAAGGTTAACAATGAAAAGACAATGTTATCTGTAACTAATCTCAGTTTCTTTACAAACTAATTCTCCACTTCTCTCTTAAATAAATACAGAATTACAAAAGGTGAGATTTTTTGTTATATTTTTTATCTGTGGTTATTTTTTATTTTAATATATATTTATTACTCATAAAATTCTCATAAATTTGTTACTATATATTTCAGATTACTGGGTTGGTACAGCAAGCAATACATTTAATTCCTGAATTTCCATTTTACTCAGATGTAAATTTTTATTTAACATGGATCGTGGTTAACCTGATGGATTTTGTGCCAGAAGAAGCTGTGTTTCAGCAGTGGGCAAATTCTGTAAAGGGCACAGTATCCTGTGGCTAACATACTCATCTGTGACTCAAGAAATCTCTTGATTGATCTACTTCTCTATCTCAAATATCTCATTTTTAGTGTAAAAATAAAAATGTTTTCCAGACTCACTAGGAACTTTTTCAGGAAGTTGCTGGACGAAAGTGTACATAAATATTGTAGCTATAGGCAATCACAGAGATAAAACCTTGTATTTCAAAACATGTAACCTGCAGTAAAACTGTATTGCAACAAGTATGTTTTAGCACCATCTAGCTATCTTGTCAGGTAAAATCATAGCTGTAAAACACTCGTGAAATTCAATCCAGTGCTAGCAATAAAACTCACCATGGAATTCTTTTATTTGTTTTTTAATTTTTTAATTCTTTTGCTTTTCAATATTTAATATTTTTTGCTAAATTAGTGCAGAGTTGAGACTGAAATACCTGTAAATATTCATGCACTTACAAATGACCGATGTTAAACTGTGTTAGTCCTCAAATTGATGTCTGTGTCTTGGCTTAAGATGAAGGATACTGGAGTGTTAACGGCTTGCCTCATAGCTGTAAGGATTTAGCAGATATGAGTGAAATACAATAGTTTTTGCCATAAAGCACTGCTGCAGCTCAAGCCATGACATTGTTTCAGCAAGCAAAATCAGTGTATGCTCTTTGAATTTGTTTACTGCCCTTTGGTATGACTTTACTCTGATCGAGCTCCCCTGAGAAGCATGGAGGGGAGGAATAGGATGAGTGGGGACTGGTATTCCTACTAAGTTTAACCTCTGTAAACTTTGTAATTTGAATAAAATTGTTAATAAGCCAGTGCAGCATCTAAGATCAGTGCTTGTGAGCTTTGCTTCTTTGTTAAGATCAAAGAGTACTCTTAGAGAAATCACCAGATGAACAGCAACTGTCTACATTGAAAATTATGGTGATAGGCAACTGGATAAGAGATGTTCCCTGCTCTGGAGCATAAAAGTCATCCAGATCTCCTTACTGCTGCCAGTAGGGAGATGACTAGTAAGTCACCTGTGATGGTCTTTGTGTGCAGTGTAGGGGTTGTGAACGAAAAGGGAATTTAAGGGGAAAATATATCTGGTTGACTGGTTTTCTATTATGTGACAATGAAAATTATAAACAAAAATAATAAAGCTAAGAAGAGTCAGCAGGTGCAAAAAGATGCTGGCACAAATACTGCCAGCTCTATATTTCCTTCTGAGAAGTTTCTGTGTTGATTTGGGAGTTGTGATGTTAATTGTTCTGGGGCCCGATCAAATATTCACTATGTGCATCAAGAATTTCCAGAGACTCAAGTGGTCTGGGTTATTTTTCTGCGATTTATTCATTTGTATCCTAAGCATTTATTGTAATTTAATAATTGAAATTGCATGGTTAGTTTTGGGACCTGGCTACAAAGTAGCTTGGTGGAATCTCTTCAGGCATTGGAAATATAATTGATTTTGTGAAGAGTTGAAAAATAAGTGACTGAGTTCAAATACATTCCATTTGAAATTTGTTAACACTGGTTAAATGTCCAATATATTTTAGAATTGCATTTCTTCCAAATAATTATTCCTAGAAATATAGAATGATTTGGATTAGAAGATTATTTTGTTTAAACCCCTTGCCGTTGGCAGGGACACCTTCAAGTAGACCAGGTTGCTCAGAGCCCCATGCAGCCTGGCCTTGAACACTTCCAGGGGTGGGGCAGAAACAGCTTCCTTGGGCTACCTGTGCCTCATCACCTTCACAGTAAAGAATTTCTACCTTGTATCTGGTCTAAACCTACTCTCTAAGTTCACAGCCGATCTCACTTTTCCTGTCACTACACACCCTTGTAAAAGTCCCTTTCCAACCCTATTTTAACCCCCTTAGGTACTGGAAGGTACTTTAAGGTCTCCCTGGAGACTTCTCCAGGCTAAACAACCCCAACTCTCTCAGTTTGTCTCCATTGCAGAGGTGTCCCAGCCCTCTGAGCACCTTTATGCCCTGCTCTGAACTTGCTCCAACAGATCCATGTCCTTCTTGTGTTGGGACCCCATCACTGGATGCAGCAGTTCCTGGTGAGGTGTCACAAGAGGGGGGTGGAGGAGGAGAATCACCTCCACTAATTTGATTCATAATGCTTCTATGAAATAGCAGCTATGAACCAGTCCTTATTTATTACACTATTAGCAGTATGTGGGGGCAAAGCAGCTGCTGACGAGATACAACTGAGGCTTCAGTACTCAAAGAGGACTTTAGACAAAATCTGAAGGCTCTGAGGCTTCCTGGTGTATTGCTCAGCACAGAAGCAGTTTATACACTTCTGAGGTCCATCTGTGCAGGTAAATCATCAGGCAAAACCCATCAAGAATATATAAATGAAAGAGTAGCCATCACTTTTCTTCATGAATAAAAACAGGAGGCTCAGCTATAACAATAAAATTGTCTTGGACCAAAGCCCAGTGCTCTTACTTTCTACTGGCATTTCTCTATGTACATACATTCAAGAGAAATGTTTTTCTTGCTATGCCTTTGGTAGTATTCCTTTATTTATTTGTTTATCTGGATGTTATTTTAGTAGCCCTTTCTTCTCATTCCTCATGTAATCCATCCAATATCAGCCACCATGCAAAGTTTCCATTCTCAGAGCCGGTGAGTAGGGACAATTCCTGTTATGTCTGTTACTGTTCCCTTCTGCCTGGAGTTGGTAGATCTTTTTTTATTACTATTATTAGTTCTGGTATTTTATCCTGTGTGGAAATACTGCTGGAATTTTTGTGTTGTGCATTAATTACACTGTATCTGATATTTTCACAATTTTTTACATAGGTGATGCCTTCAAACTATGAGTGATGAAGCACAATAAAACAGGAAGTAAATCCGCATTACACCATCCGAGATGTTCCACAGTGTAGAGTGCCCTCAATTTTAGTGTTGGTATAGTGCACTCAGAAAAGCTTTGTTTAGGAAAAAGCAGAAACAAAATACAGAGGACTAATTTTATTTGCGGAAATAAATAATTACATTTACGTCTCCCTATTAACATACTGTTAGACAAAATAGGACTGGTTTTAGCATACTGGAGAGAGCTAAAATAAGTGTAAATGGATTTATGCTTACCACATGCTTTGCTTTAGGTCTTTCAAAGCCGTATGATAAAGGATATTTTTATTAAGAATGGAAAAAAGACAGATTATGTAACTTGAAGGGAGTTGCTCCTTCTTCCCCTTTACCTATCCACCTAAATGTAATCTAAGGGAACCTTCCTACCAGTTCTTGATCTTACCATTGTTAGACAATCTCAGTTTTGGACCTTTGATATTCATATCTGCACAACTTCAGTACCAGGAACCAAGAGTTTTTTCTGAAGATGAAAACACCAGTAGCTGCAAAAACTGGGATATCTCCTATTGGCATGTAGTTCCTCTAGATTCCCTCTGAAATCAGCAGAAAGAATAGATAGGCTGAATCCTCCTTTGAATGTGGATGATCTTCTACTCTGACTGTAGTTTGGTACAGCTACAGGGTTGCCTTAAGTACTTCAGACACTTCCTTGACTTTAGCTGGGATTTGGGTATTATACTCCAAATCCAAACACCGCCTATGGGAATAAAAGTGTTTCTGTTACTCCACACTAGTTCTGAAGACAAAAATGTTAATAATTTTAACTGTGCTTTGGGCATCTTTTAAGGTGGTACAATTCTGTTTTGTCCTTAAAAACAAATTTAACATCAATTGAATGGTATTGCCTAGAGAAACTTGGGCTAAATTAACTTCATGGGGGAACAGAAAAGAGCTGAGCTTTGTGTAGGTTTCAGAACTGACAGAAACAACACAGTTGTTCTTTAGACAAAATAATTTCTGTTCTTTGTGGAATTTATTTGCCTTTTGGGGCTTTCATTTATGCTAGCTCCAACACCAATGTATACCTGTTCCTCTTGGGAATTAGCGTGTCTGAAAGAAAACTCAATTTTATCCTTCTCTTTTCTCAGTGGATTGAGATATTTAAACATGAAAGCTGTTGAAGATCTTAGTGGGAAAATATAGAATAATTGGGTCACCTAAAAGCTGATTTCATGTTACAGGTATGTAATACAGAGCTCCAGTTCTGAAGCTGAATTTCTTTCCTGTGTATGTGCAGTGTATTTGAATAATTTCCTTGGTGTAGTTACTGTTATTGAGAAGAGATTTCTCTGCTGTCAGGATAACTACAGGATTATAGAAACTCAAAATGTAGTGCATGTAGTGTCAAATACTTCAGCCACTAAAATGTTATGCCTGAAGCATTACAAGGCTCATTCATTTCAAATTTGGTGATTCACATTGTTGCACTGCAGTTAACAGAATTTTGCCCCATCGCATTGACACTTTCTGTTACAGCAGCAGATTTCTGAGGGCAGAACTTGCATTCTAAATTATTTTGATTTATTGAAGGTTAGTGAATGATGAAAGAGGGAGGTGTGCTTAAAGAAGCACCTGTTAAGCATATCAGGGAGCTACAGGAGTTATCTTCTTTGGGAAATGAACCAAAGAATGACCACTATTTGTGCGGAAATGCTATTTATATATCGGAACTATTCTCTCAACACTTTAGGAAAGCCAGATAAATCCCATATCTTAATATGAGACAGTGCTCTTCTTCTGCAAATGGGGAAAAGTGCAAGCCTATATTTGACAGATTAACAAGCTTGTATTAACTTTGAAGTTCATGGCTCTTATATGGGGAAGAGATAAATCTTTTAAGATAACATTTGTATTTATCATTCTCTTGTCATTAATCTGGTGCACACAAAAGCACTAAAGTAAATACTGGTTAACAGCAGGGAAAATAATATTTCATATGAGAGATCTCAAATGACCCAAACAGCACTATTTGAGCTTGTGTGTCTGACTGAGTTCATTCATGTGGCAGCAATACTTTATTTCAGTACTATGCACTTTATTAGATTTCATTTGTTCTGCATTCCGATAGTGTATAGAGGCCGAAGCTGTGTATATGGAACTGTGTGACTTTTACATTGCTCAGAAATACTGCTTGAAAAGACTGCACATTAGCGAAATTTGTGCTTTGCAGGTCAATGCATTCACCTTTATTTTTGGGGTGAATTCTCCCACTTAATGAGTACAAACAAGTCCCTACACACCCAGTCATGCACTGTCTCCTGTGGGAGAGATCCCATGTTAGAGCAGGGGAGGGATTTCTCTCTCTGAGCAAAGGGAGAAATAACATGATGAACTCACCATAACCCCCATGATATATGTACTTGCTGCATCAGGAGGTTGAGCTGGAAATAAGGGAGGGGTAAGTGGAAATTGGTTTTAAGATTTGTTTTATTTCCCATCATCCTTATCTGATTTTGTTAGTAATAAATTCAATAAATATCTCTAATTCTAGCCTGTTTTTACCATATTGATGTTTATGAGTGATCCCTCCTGGTCCTTATCTCAACCCATGAACCCCTCTTTATATTTTCTCTCCCCTATCAAGCTGCAGAGTGATAGAGAGGCTTTGGTGTGTGTCTGGCATTCAGCTAGGGTGAAGCCACTATAGATGAGAGTCTAATTAGCGCAAATAATGTGTCAAGGGAGAGCTGTTGCACTCGTGTGTGGCAAAGAAAGCTTTAACAAATTGCTGCCCTCGCTTAAATAAGTGTTTCCTCTCTCATGCTCACCTATACCTCTTTTACAACATTACATTGCAAGAACACAGAAGACAGGGAAAGGTCATTATACTGAGCTATAATTAGCTGTAATTAGGTATATGTTTAGTAAATACTTATATTTCAAAATTTAATGTATTTGTATGTCTAGTAAATACATATAAGATACAGGTTTAATTTTGATGGGATAATCTTGCTCAAAAAAGGGCCTTCCAACCAAGACAGAAGATAGAAAAGATGCAAGTCTGCAAAGATATTAAGAAAAATGTCCCATAAGAATATTAAGTAATTGATTCATTTTGGGAGTTAGTTCCACTAATTTTGTCTGCATCAAACACTGTTTCTGTGCTGCGACAGGCAAACTCTAAGGGATGTAATGGACTGACAAAGTCCTGAGCCTAGCAGGTGAGTTATCCAAACCAGAAAATTAATCAACTCCTCAGACTAGAATCTTCTTAAAAATCTTCATGCCATGAACAGAAATGGAAGTGTCAAGATGGTTTTTGAACATCTGAAAAGAGCTTTTAATTGGGGTCAAGGAGGATATAAATACACTAATATGTATATTTTTACTTTTCATTGTAAACTCTTTCCCAAGAAAAATAGCCCTCCAAGCAACATTTCCAAACTATGTGTATCTCCTACATAAAATTACTTTCAGCACAAAGTGTACTTTATGCAAATAGCATTTCAAACACTTGTGGCCATTAATCAAATTGAGCTGTCCATATAAAGGAGTTGCATGCCAAGTAAATACAGGACTGCTACCCCAGCAGTTGCCAGTTGCTGATGTCTGCTGATGCATAGCACTAACTGCGCTGGCTTACAGCTATCCAGGCTTTCATGGCTTTTCACAGTGACCCCGTGCTCAGATGTCCCTGGCTGCCTGCTTCCTTTCAGGGTTGTAAAGTCAGATTCACCTCCAAGCTGCTCCATGGGTAGGAGATGTCCTGAGTCTTTCAGGAAAAGAGCAGGCATCATCATAACAGCATTAAAGGAAACAAAAATTGCTTCCTTTGAGCAACAAATTATACCAGCATTAAGCAACATTTACTGCGATGAAAATTATTGAAGCAGCAAGGTATCAGACAAGCTGTGTACATCTGGTCTGTTCATCTGCTTCTTTGGAGAGTGCTTCATTGACACAGCACAGTGGTTTTTGTCCTGTTTTGCTAGAAGGAAAGGAAAGGATGCTGTTTTCTCTCATTAGGATCAATTTTAGCCTCTTGAAGGAAAAAACTCATGAAGTGTAAACACATCCTTGTTTTTCTGTAAGCACAGGCTAAGCATCTTCATGTTGTAATTGCAGCAGATGTAAGTAAGATTAGATTGAGAAAATCTAGGTACTGCAAGAATAAATCTTTAATCATTTAATAGTTGAGAGCATGTTGGGAGGCTTCATGCTGCTAAAAGATGCCATCTTGTAAATGAGATGTAAATTGGAGGTCCTGACTGTTTGTGATCATTAAAGATTGTATGAAGAATAGTGGTGATTAACTCTAATGTCCTGCCAAATTCTGGTGTGAATATTTTTTTTTCCAAGTGGAGAAATTCCCCTTAGAACTGCAGTGAGACTATTCATCACCCCCATGCTAATATTTAGCAGTGTTAATTGCTAGCTTTCACTCCTTAAATCAATGTAAGCTACTTTCTGTCAAGTCACACAAAGCTTTCTTTCTACATTGAACTGGTTACACAGGCAGTTTGATGATTCTTTGGCTGAAGTGGCTTAATACCTTACAGTTTTCCCAGACAAGCTGCAGTGCTGGAGAACACAAATATTCCATAGTTTCTACCACTGTTGAAGGTAGTTGGCAAGATCTGGATTTGGACTAGGGCAGATGGGGTAGTACCCGAATGAACCCATGCTTGCAGTCTTGCTGCAGAAGCAGGAATCCAAGTCTGACGTGCTGATGAAGCATGTCACCAAGCACTGAGGCTTGGTAACATCCAGTGTGATGTGCAAAATGACTATGTGGTTATGCCTTAGGGAAACATTCAGGGACAATAATTGACTGAGAAACACAAGAGGGAGAAATAAAAAAATCAACATCAACATCTTCTAGTATATTTCACAGAATCATAGGAGCATTAAGATTGGAAAAGACCTTTAACATCATCAAGTCCAAATGTCAACATAGAACCACCACTTTTGGTAGATTAAGTATCAGATTGCAGAAAGCTTTTTTTGTTTCACATCTTAGATTAGGGAAAAAAATAATTACCAGTGTAGCAATACATGACTGGCCTTTTTTTTCCCCTTTTTTTGAAAATATTTCTGAAGGAAATGAAAGAGTTCTATGTATTTCCCATTGAGGTTTCTTTTGCTTTTCATGTCTTAATAATTTTCCTTTGTCCAAGATTGGTTAATGGCTCAAACTGAAATGTCATCCTGTTACTGCCAATTTCACTTTTTCAGACAAGAGCTTGACTGTCTCTGACTATCTCTGAATTTTCTGTTACCTCCAGACTACTTCCAGACCCTTACATGGGTCTGAAGATAGTCCCTTACTTAAATACTTACATAAAGATCTGATACTTTTGAGTTTTAAGTTTCAGATGTAATCCACATTCAACTTAATCTAATTAAACCACATGGAGTGAAATAACTAGGGGTAGACAAAACCACAAATGTCCACCATGGGCTGAGGTTTTGCTGACATCCTGTATAAAATTGGAAATAAAAAGAGATGATGTGCAACAATTGCACAAGACTCTAAAGATTTGTATATTCAGGATCAGGTATGGTCTTTGGCGAAGATATCACCCAGCTTTCATTTACACAGGCTGTTTATTTTAATCCACTTTCTACAATTTCTATATTCTTTTTTACAAACATAATTGACCTGACATTATACTTCTAGGAAAAACCAATATCACCCTTTTCCTTATAACCGAATATTTTTGCTGTTGAAAAGTTACATCTTTTAGCTATTGAGACTTTTCAGAGTTTTGTCAGCAAGACTAAATACTTGCCTCCACTGTCAGAGATATTTACACCAACACTATGAAATGCCTGGTTCACTTCCTACCTTACTAACACAAACTCCTGAAATTTCACTCTTGGAGTGTCTGTTTTCCAATCCCCAAGCCACTTTTTGTGGCTCTCGTTTGACTTCTTCATAACACTGATGTATTCATGATGCTGGTCCTCAATTCAGTGTTCTTGTAATGGTACTAAAATAGCTTTATAGTGGCAAAATTTAAATTCCTAAATTTTCCATTATGATCCTCTTTTCATACATCTAAGGACCAAACTTCGCCCACTCTTGTTTTGTACTGAAGTTTAGTTATTGAAAAGATAAGGAGTGAGTTCTACCACTCATAACAGGCTTTCAAACTGAAGTACCCTGTTTCTTCATCTTGTTCAGTGAAATGTATGGAGAATTTCTCCTCCAACTTCCCTAGAACCATGTTTGTTTTCTTCATTGTGCAACCCTAGAGTGCAGAGAAAAGTACTACAAATACCAGTGAACAACTCCTGAACAGATACTTCAGTCTCAGCTTTGTAGGAGGTGGCATTTGAAGAAGTAAACCTTGCAGACTTAACGAGAGAAGAGTCCAACATTAACCAATCGGATCAAGGGGGGGGACAGGTAGAAGGCAGTCACAGGTGCACTCACAGCACTGACTTCACTGTTGGGTCATTTACTGAACAAACATAAATTTGTAAAAAAGTTATTGCTGTTATTGAAAAATAAGAACTCAGATCAGAAGTGTGTTGTCAAGGACTGACTAAGATTGTCTGACATGATCAGCTCACAAAACACTGTTCTCCTTTAGTATCATGTAGTGTATCTCCATTCCATGCAGCATTCAGTAGTTCATTGTTCTGCTTCTGTCAAGAGTTTGTGAGCTGGAACTTGGGCAATCAACAAGTACTGAAGGTTTCTGTTTGGCATTTTGTTTTGGTTTGTTTTCTCGGAGCAAAATACCATTTTTACTTGTGTCATGTTATCTTACGATGCTACGCAAAGGCGGAAAGGAATTGTTTATTAACAATAACAATTTATTAATGAGTGTTATGGTTCCTCCCTTGTGTGAGGGAGAGCTGCCTTTAACTTGGAAATATGTTGTTGAACAAAAGGGATTTGTGACTAACTGCAGTGAAAATTGCGATTTAACATCCCTGTTTTAGGCTGAAAATACTCTCTTTTGATTTAATATGTAAATCAGGCTTTCCATCTGCTGATTTACATATATGGAGTACTGACCAGGGTGGGTTGGTGTAGCTGATATTTATAGAGAAAAGGTGGGGGAGTGCAAATAAGATGCAGACCACAAAAAGCAGCCTTTGTCAGGTTTTATTTTCTGTGGTTTGTTTTCAGTCAGCAGTTTTACAAATCCCTTTGTGGACACTGTGGTTTTGCATGGGCATCTATAAGAGCATTCAAAGAAATTTCTTACCTCGTGTAATATCCATTCCTGCAAAATGAAGCTTTCAGTGTATGGGCTGTTAGTTTTGACTGATAATGTCCTTCACGCTACAATTCAATAAATGGACCTTGAATATCTTTGGATGAAAGACAAAAGGAAAAAGAAAAACCTTTGTCTTTTTGGATGTTATTTCTGTAATGCAGCACCTTTTGAATTCAATTTTTAATATCTGGCTGTTTGTGTAAATGCTTTCTGAAAATGTTTGATGTCTAGCATGACCTTGTTTATTGAGTCCCACGTTTTTTGTTTGAGCATTTACACCATTCCTCCCTCTGTACCAGACCTGCTTTTCCCTTGCCTTTGGGGGCAGATGTGCTGCAATGAAACATTGCTACACCAGGTACTTAACTGAAGGGTTGATTGTTACAAGACTGGATAAGTAGAAAGTGTATTGTATTACAGTTGTCTTTAACTAAAAGCAAGCAGTGTGTGCTCTCTCCTAGATAAGACAACCTGATGAAAAAAAAATCAGCAGGTACTAATTATGAAACAGGTAAACAAGGCATTGCTAGAGCTGCCAAGAAAATAGTGGAAATTCTTAGGGAATTGGCAGTAGGAAGTGGAAAAGAGGAATACAAAGTAGTATTTCTTTACTAAGTTATCTTCAGGAGCCAATTTGCTAAATGGAACTGAGAAGGACCAATCTGATTTTTTTTTACGCCTCAATATGTGTTATAGATGTGTTGAAAAATGACTCTAGGGTCCGTGCAAATGCTGGGAGCTCTGTTCCCGGGGAGGCTTTGCCTGGCAACTGATCATTGGCGGAGCAGATCCCTGGATGCCCGGGAATAAAAAGCCGGGAAAACTGGGCCCTGGGAAGAGTCTTAGCACCTAAAAGCAGTGAACTGCACCACAACGGGGGTCATTTTTCTTTGGTTTTCTTGGAGCGAGCGGGGCTCGCCGGGAGGGTAAGCTTGGCTGCCCTCGCCTTTTTCTCCCCGCGGTCCTGGTTCTTCCCGGGCCGCCCTCCCTGGCCGCGCCTGTCTGCCGTGCTTTGCCACCTCCCCGAGGCACCCCGACCCCACGGCGTTCCCCTCACGGAGCAGCCGCCTCCCCCCTGCCTGCCCCGCAACCGAGAGCCTCAGGTGCCCGGGAGCAGCCTGTTCTTCGGGCTCGCAGCCACGGCAGCCTGTTCTTCGCCCATGGAAGGGACACGCCGCCGGCGGCTGCTCGGAAATCGCGCCCGGCCCGTCCCGGAGCCGCGCAGTTGCACCGCGGCTTCCAGCGCTCCGGCTGCCGAGCTGAGGCCGACAGGGCGCCCAGGGTGGTGTGGTGACGCTGTCCTGGCGCTCAGGTTCTCTCTCGGTCTCTCTTTTCCCCTCTCTGCTCCTTCTTCTATTCCCCTTCACTAGGAACTCTTATCTTTCTTTATCAACAAACACTTCTCCGATAGACTATTGCCGCGTTTGCCCTTTATGTTTGTCTGAGAAATCTACCAAAAAGAATCCTCCCCGACTCCCCTTTTGCAGTGGGATGGGGCAGGTACTTTATCATTTTTCTACCTTTCATATAGACACAAATGCTTAAATTTTTTGTCAGGAATTTAAAACTCAAGTTAAAGGCAGGAATTATGATCTAGGTAAATAGCAAGTCAGATTTAGAGCAGGAAAGATCAACATATTGGCAAGCAAAAAAGCAATTGTAGCAATCCAGAGCCTTTCCCTGATGAGCCAATGATAAACAGGTTGGGTAGAGGGTAGCAATTAGGGATTCGAAGCCTTACTATTTGCCGTTACAAGAGACAGTCCTCAGAGGTTTTTCACTGACCATTTGTGACCATGAGACAGAAACCAGTCTCAGAGAACTCATGGATAACATCAGATTATTGATTGATACATGGGAGAGCAGGGTAAATCTTCTGAGGGATCTTAGCAAGTTTCAGGAATGGGCTGAGAGAAACTTTGTGAAGTTCAGCAAAAGTGGATGTGAAGTTCTGAAACTGGGACGAAGTTAACCTAATACAACAGTACAAACTGGGGAACAACTTGAAAAAAAGCAGGTCCATTAAAATTTCCTGGGAATTCTGGTGGGCAACAAATTGAATACAAATTATGTTGGGCCCTTGCTGTTGAAAGATAACTCCATACAAAAGTATAGCTGCCTGGTGGCAGGAAATTCTCTTTTTTTACTGTGTTTGATACTTGTGAGGCTGCATCTGGAGTGCTGTCCTTGTGCCAGGGGGAACCAGCTTTGTTCAGTCTGAAAAACAAATAGTAAAGGAAAAGTTTTATCCCTGTCTTCAAATACCTAGTGAAAGGTCGGAGAGAAAACAGACAGACTGAGGGAGACACAGTGGAAGGATAAGAAACAATGCACACAAATCCTAGCGAGGGGAAAAAAAAGGAAGGATTGCCTGCAGAGGTTGTTCATGTCCAGCTGTGGAAATGAAATAATTCAGTAGTAAGGCAGAAAAGGCCAGGAGCAACTCCATCTAAAGTTGAAATTAGCTCAACTTGGAGCCAAGGTTGGAATAATTGACATCACAGTCTCCTGCAAGTCTAAGTGAATCTCTTATTCTACCTAATTCAGATACTTTGTTCATGGAACATTCCTAAAGTCATAAATTAAAGGCTCCGTGGTTGCTTTTGCAACCAGTATTAAACTCATGCATAGAAATACTGCTATAAGCTAAAAAATAAGCACTTATGTCTTATCAATAATAAAAAAGCCGGTCCTGTCCTGACATCTTAGAAACTTTGGAATTGTATTTGAGCAAGTGAATATGAGAAGAGATAGTTTTCTAATAGGGATAACTGAAAGAGAAAAGCTATGAAATATGTTTTGAGTGGGAAAAGTATTCTCTAAATTTCTTTTCTCTGATATGGCTTGTATAATTCTGTTTTCTGAAAACCTCAAAAGGAGATAGGGCAGGTTTAAATCAGCAGTCTCTGGACATATATATCTACTAGGATGTAAGGACAGGGATCTTGGACCAATAAATAGAATCATAGAATGGTTTGGGTTAGAAAGGACCTTAAAGATCATCTGGTTCCTATCTCCCTGCAATGGGAAGAGACACTTTCCACTAGACCAGGTTGTTCAAAATCCCATCCAGCCCAGCCTCCAAAGATGAGGCTGCCGCAAGTTCACAATATCTCTGGACAAAACGTAGTTGTCAATAGTTATTGTTTTAGAATAGTCCAAAAGGTGAACAGAATCATAGGAATTATCATAATCAAATCAGGTATGGGCAGCAAACAATGGGAGAGGAAGGTAAAGAGCAACACTTAGAGAGAAAGATAGAAGGTAAGCAAGAAGGAAGAATGCAATATTTGGCAAGATAAAAAAGGAGACTCTCTAATCTAAAGGGGTGTTGCATAAAAAATTGTTTTCATTGCTGCATGCTACAGCAGTTATTGAGATTTTAGCTGGGAAAAAAATTATAGGAGTTGCACTTTTGATGTGGGTGGTATAACTTTATTCCGAGGGCCTGGAATGGAGGTTGCAGAAGTAAAGTTGCTGCTTTATTGGGTTTTCTTTTGGTTTTCTTGTTTGTTTTTAAAAAAGAAACAACTTACCTGACAACAAAACATCCAAAAATCCAAACCCACAAAACCGTGCAACTACCATTTTTCCCCAGTAACTCAGATGTGCAATTGGTCTTAGTGCATGAAGCTTGTCTGCATTTGTCTTTATTATGACTGTGTAATGCAGCACAGATGGCTCAAAACATTTGGGGTCTGGACTTGCCTGCAGTTATCTTTGGTGGTTATCTTCTCATGAATTTGTTAAGATCTCCTTTTTTCTTTTTTTTTTTTTTTTTAAGCAACCCCCCATGCTGATATATAGAGAAGTACTGTCCTTTGATACTGACTTGATGCTGACCAGCTCAGTCAAATGACTGCCACCATGCTGTGGTGCCTCCTGTTCCTTCCATGTGCTTGTCCCTAAATTCAAAATTGATATATTTAGCAAATCCCAGCTCCCCTTGGTTGCCTTCAAAGTTGTAAATTATATGTGTTCTCACTACGTATCCATCACTGTGCTTCTTTGTTTTTTTCTCTGCCAGTTATACCAAGCTTTCCTCTTTCTTTCATGTCCTTCTAAGAGGATGTCCTCAACCTATTCTCATATTAGGATGGGCTTCATAAATTTATTTACATCAGACTCTATGGATAATTAGTCACCATGGCATCTGTTAAAACTCCTAATCTTTCCTCATTCCAGTTAAAAGACCAGGCCATGCCACACTGAGATTTTTCCTGAAGACTTTTTATTTCATATAGTTACATGAGAGATCTTTGAAAACTGTCACTGACTTTGTTTCTCTTCATACCCATCAGTGGCTCAGCAGCACGACAGTAGGTTTTCTCCACACCAGCTGTTTAGGGACTTACAGCAGTGGGTAAGCCAGACTGCTCACATATGTTTTGCAGTTGATTCTTTCCTATTTAACCTCCCAGCTAGAAAATTAGTAAACACAGCTTCATCCTTTAAGTTGCCAAGCACTTTTTCATTTTGGATCAACAGCTGCAAAGTCTTTCAGGGTTGTAGCATAGCTTTTTCCTTGGTATCTCTGTTACGTATATGCAACTATTTGTAGCACTTAAATTATCAATATATTCTCAAAAATAGGTGCGTCTGATTTATTCCAATGACAAAAGTAAGGTCTGAGGAAAAGTATTTTAGAAATTTTTAGCAGGTTTTGTTCATATTGGCGAGTTTGATTGCAATTGAAAGAAAATACATGGATTTTTCTTTCAAGGATATTTTTAAAAGATGAAGCTTTTAAAATTAGTTCCTAAATTGATAATTGTTATTGATGATTCACACTGTATTAATACTGTATTATTTCAGTCAAGCTACAGTGTTATTACATTTGAACTATAGGTGGATATGATTTTATTACCTTGTTTATGAAATTTTGGGGTTTTTTTCTGATTTTCCAGTGTGAAATTTTTAAGACCTACTTGATTATTAAAAAGAATAAATATAATTAAAATAAAAAACTTTAACTTATTGTTTCCTGCCCAAATTAATAATCTCAAAGAATTTATCTGGCAAGGAAAAAATAGTTTACTTAAAAATAGTTAAAGCAAACCACTATTTTTTAATTGAAACTGGTTATTATTAGCAAAAAAAAAAATCAAAAAAGCTCATTATTTTGACCATGATACATGAGTTCTGTAATGAGCTAAAGGGGTAGATATGAAATTATATTAATATTTTAGACATTAATGAAAAGCAGACATAGCTTAGATAACATGACATTGCAAATTCATCTTGAGCTGGGCTGTCTGTAATCTGGGAAAAACATGCAAAGTGTATGATAAAGTGAATTGTTTTCGGGTTAGGTTTGTGGATTGGTGATTCTTCGCTTAAAAATAAACATAGATCACTGGCTGATCTCTATCAACATGCAAATAGCATATTTTAAGCGGTTCTTAAGCAATCAACTTTTTTAATCTCTTAAATTTCACAGAACAGCAAGGGAAAGCTAACAGACCATTTAACATATCTCAGTAATTGACATGAGAATAATAAATAAACGTATAGGAAAATAGGTTATATCTATAAGGAAAAAAATATATAGGAGGGCATGTTGGAAGTCATACATCAAAGTGTGCTTAGAGTGATAAAGGATTATGAACTAAATCTCTAACTGAAAACTGGGTACTCCTTATACCTTTAATTTTTTTTTATTTTAATTAATATCTACTGACTATTGTAAGAGAGAAAATAATTAGCTAGGTGATTTTTTTGAATTTGCTTATCTAGTCCAAGCACAACAACTCACATTCTTCACATTCTTTGGATTTCAAATATATATGTTGCACAAAAATTTAGCAGAGCAGTGCTGTGAAATTATTGATGGGGTAATCAAAGAGATTGCTGTCTAAATGCACTGTTAGTATGAAAGTGGCCTGTGGGAGATGACAGATTATGCAATTGGCATCATCACAGAAACAAAAAGGAAAAAAATCTATCTGTTGTTGAAAGCATTATGACCTCATGGTATTCCTAAATTTATTATGTGATTTAATAAACCTACTAATTAAAGGTGCAACTTGAAAAATAATACAAACATTTAGTTGTCACATTTGAATTGTTTCTTTACATTTCATGTCTATTATTAACTGTAATATTGCAATTTAAAACTGGTTTTTATTTCATAGAATAAGAGTTCTAGAATGGTTTGGGTTGGAATGAACATTAAAGATCATTTGGTTCCAAACCCCCAGCCATGGATGGGAACAACTTCCACTAGTCTGGGTTGCTCAAAGCCCCATCCAACCTGTTTTTGAATGCTTCCAGGGATGGAACATCCAATCTGTAAATTGTAAAACAATTCTCTGACATATTCTATAATTTTGTTGGTATTTTCAGTGCCTCTTCCTCAAATTAGTAGTAGAGGTACCGGACTGGGAAAAGGAAATAATTACTACTTTTTTTTTTTTCCTGTGGATGAGCAATTAGGAGAAGATCCTGAAAAGTTTATAGGTGTCCAGATGGTTCACAGGGCCACAGACACACAAGTATTTGGAAAAATATAGAACTAAATGATATGCCCACAAACCTGATGAATGCAAGACTGCTCAATAAACTGTAGTAGCAAGAGGAACTTATTTAGTTCAATATTTAGATGTGTCCTGACCTTTACTCAAGTTGGCTCATGTTCCTGTGATACGTACATCTGCAGGAGAAATGACTGATTGCTGATGCTGAACTGGTGGAAATTTATTATTGCTTCTCTTTCTAGATACAGACCTCCCTAGACTGATTGGATATTAAACTAGTTTTCTTCTTGACAGCAATCTGGCAGCACAAGATGTAGAGAATTTCAGCTGGGTTTTTTAAAGTGATTATTCCTGTTTTATTTGCAAACAGAATCAGATTAATGCCTTATATTCTTAATGGAAATCATGGATTTGAGTGATCATGTGCAATCTTCCCTGATAAAAATTTCTGCTTGATAGCTGGAGCTGTGTTTTATTTATTGTTTATCTGGCTGGCCTTGAGGTATCTGGTGAAGAAAACCAGCATACATCAAACATCTAAGGCAGTTTATTAAATTTACAGTCTTGATCTACCACCACTTTGGAAAATTAAGCAGTATTTTAGTGCAACTGCTACTAACTAGTAATCAGAGACCCCTTTTTAATTAGCTGTGAAAGTATGCCTTTTCGTAGCATATTAATCTTGAAACAAAGGTCATTTAAACTGTAATTTCTTGAACAGTATAAATCAGGAGCATACATTTTAAAAGGAAAAACAAGCTAAAGATATAATCAAAAGAAACATCCAGAAGTTACTGTTGGTTTCTTATCCATTAATTAAGGGAGGGTTTCCATCGAATTATAACATGAATCAGTTTTTCTAGATGGTTCATTAAAGGCTGGATTTTATTACATATTACATGCTTTATGCTTTTCACACAAACTTATTATATTGCTCTGAGAAGGTGATCTTTTAAAGCACATTAGACTAATGTTCCTGAAACTCCATCTAATGTAAGTTTTATTGAATTGCTGTAACTAAAAAGGTCACCTAATAATTTGTTCAGATAATGGATTTAGTGGAAGGAAAACAAAATGGATGGGTTACTGTAGTAACTCTGACCTTGAGATACATTTATAGTTACTGAGATTTATGAATTTAGCTACAAATGAAGAAACTAAGGAGCATTTGTTATAGTAGTGCCATTTTTTAACAGTGGGTGTAATGCAAAGCAAATTAAAATTATATTTGTTCCACTCTTGTGAGGTATATTACATACAGTAATAGCTAATACCCTGGAGCAGCTCAGCAACATGGTTTTCTTAAGGTCACTATAGAAACATGCCAAAAATTCACATCTCATAAAGTAGCTTCTTGTTCAAACAACTGGTCCTGACTTCCCCTCACTTGCTTTTCCCTCCCTCCCTCTTTTCTATCTCTGTAAAAGGAGGGCAATAGTACCTCTTCATCAAGAAATAGTACATCTTCAACAATCATAGCTGAAATTGTAGAGTACTCAGAATGCTACAGCAATGACACAGGAGAATACTAAAACAAACAGAAAAAAAAAGTTACTTGCTCTGCTTCAGTGGGAAGTGGACAAGTTGCTTAATTCTCTCATTGTCCATCCTTCCCAATATAAATATCATAAATCAGTGTTGTCTCATGTATCTGGATAATAGCTCTCTAGCAAGTACCACCTGTGGCAGAAAATGAAACAGGGCATGGCTGTTCTCAAAAGTATCCATTGGGCTCTGTTCATGAATACTGTGAATAATCAATCAATCAATCAATCAATTATTAAAATATAGGCTTCCTGTTTCACATAAGTAGATTACCTTATTTTAAAAAGATCTTTTTTTTTTCCTAAACCTGAATGGCATGATAGAGAGTACAGAGGAATAGGAGAGACATTCCACTGGTTCTGTAGTAATGCTTCAAGAATCCCATCAGAATTTTCCTCTGTGGCTTTTCTATACAATCTTCTAATATCATCAGCTTCTGTTTCCCCAAGAATGCAACTATAAAGGAATACTTTTGAACAACCCTGCGTAAAAAATAATTTCCAAAAACTAGTCATAACTTACAGTCTTAAAAAGGAAAATATTAGCATTTCCAAAGTACCATAGTAACCAAGAGTTACACTTTTCACACTAAAGTTTTGTTTGATTGGTAATGCAATGTACTCAAGAGGTGTGAAAGGAAACAACAGATAGAAGAAGATGCTGCAGGTAGAATTGAAATTTAGTTATAAATATTTACAAGTGGCTGCCATAGGGATCTAAAAAATACTATTGAAATAATTACTTAATTCTCTGTGTCTGAGTGAGTTTGAGTCAAAAATAGGTGCCCTCCTGGTAGAATTACTTAGTTAAATACAATTAATGGGTCTACTGTACGCTTACTGGGTGAAATTGTGACATTTAGATGTAATGGTTTAATGGTCTCTTTCCATCTTAAATTTTATGAATCCTTTAGAACAGTCCTTTATTGTTTGAATATTGAAAACCAAAATGGGAAAGAGGTACATTATGCCTGTGTAAGGTAGGCATTGTTTTCTGGGAGAGAACAGCTAATCAGCGATGTTGAATGTATTTCACAGCTTACTTTTTAAATACACAAAACTGGATTTAATCTTAAAATAGGAAATGTTTCTTTTTTTCTCTTTTTTTTCCCCATAAGAATTAATAGCTAAAGATCTAGATGTAGTGGGAAAGCTTATCAATTACAGCAGCTAGAAATAAATGAACAGTTTAGTGTAGTTATGGAGCCACCAAAAGACTCTTTTAGCTAATTTTTTCAAAATGCAGCACTAAAGATTGACAAAAGCTGCCTGGCTTTCCTCTGGGGTTTTATAACTTCGAACAGCTGTTTGGCAGATGGATACTTGCAATATAAATTCATGATACACCTGTGCTTTTCCTGATGAAAGCGCTTGCTGTCTTGGCTTCTTGGATCTTGTAAAGTGGGAACCACGGCATGAACCTCACTGCAGGGTCGGGCTTGAGAGAATCTTAAGGGTAAGACAATCCTTTAACACATTAATTTTGTTTCTACTTCAGACCTGTGCAGCCTTATGGTTCTTTTTGAACATCCACACTAGGAAATGGAATGCAGAACAAGGTTTTCTCCTGGCTGTGCTGGGACAGATGTGATGTTCCTTTGGCAGTAAGCTTGATCAGTGTTGCAATGTTGCACATCAATGCCTGTCCCCAGCTCACATCCTTGTCCTAGGGTGATGTTATGATGCTTGTATCCCCATTCATATGTTCTGTTTCTGCAGGATATTATGTTCTGTGCCTTTAAGACTGGTTTTGAAGAGTGGAAGTTTTGTTTGGGTTTTTCTTATCAGGGACACAGAGATGTATTTAGGGCTGCTTTGGCTTTCTTGCTTTCACTTTCTGCTTTGGTTGCTCTCTCTCGCTTCTGCTTGCTTTTGCTTCTGCTCTTTAGCTAGTTTAGCTAAGCAGTCCAAATTTCTTCCTGGACTGTTTATCCTCTTCTTTTTTTCTGACCATCTCGAACCTGCTCCAGACTGGGACCTGGGAACACCAAGAGTCTGCACCGTGCGGCTTGCAGCAGCTGCCCAGCACTGGAGGGACTGAGAACAGAGCGACCACCCCCCGAGAGGGACTTTCTGAATTTGTCATCTGTTTCAGAGTGGTGTCACCTGGTATTGTTCATTTTGTGTGCTGGGGGGTACTGTGCCTGTTAAATAAACAGGTTCTTTCCACTTCTCTCCAAGGAATTCTTCCCGAACCGGTTGGGGGGAGGGGCCCCCTTTGGAGATTTCTCTCCCAAATTTGCCCTAAACCAGGACAATCCTGGAAACAGCTGAGCCAAGGAAGCAGAGCAAAACACATGGGCTAATTTAAGAAAAATTAGCCCATGGCTGTTTCTGGGTGCCTGTGGTGTCTGAGACAGCTTTGAAAGCAAACTCATGTCTTACTATGCTTCACTGGATCTGCAGTCCAAATATGCCTCAGGTCTCTAGTTGCTCTCCTGCTTTTAGAAAAATGCCAAGTATTCAGGGTGAGATTTTTTTCTCTTATCTTCTGTCTTTAAACTGACAGACAGACTTGCACAGACATTTCAGCAAAAGCCCCAAGTTACCATAATGACAATGAAGAGGAGGATGATTAGATCATCAACAATAAAAAAAAAATCTTCTTACAGACAGGAAAGGATGGGTATGTGTATTGCATGGTTAGGGGAAAATATCAAAAGGGAACAATTATTTTCTTTTTCTTCCATAAAATAAGTAGGCTCCAAGATACACAAGGCCTTACAAGGTCAGGCAAACTTGGGATCTTCAAGGCTGTGGAGTGAGTTAGTGAGTTACCCACTCCTGGATACAAGGACATTGTATACCCAGCACTGACAAGCCTGTGTGAAGAGCATAAAATATCAATTAGACATGTATCCCAAAGCATCAGGAAAAAAAAAAAAAAACAAAACAAGCAAAAAACCAAAAAAAACCACTGAAGTCATCAAGCAGCAAATACATCTGCTAAAGTTTTATACAGTCATAAGAAGCAAGCTCTGGAAATAGCTAGGTTGGAGAATTAATCAGAAAAATACCTCACTACATGCACCAGGCCTTACTGCTGAGCAAACGTTTTCATTTTAAGCTATTTGTATCTTTTACTTGCATGCTTGCAAAAGAGGGAGGAAGGAGGTGTAAAAAACATTTCCATTGGCAAGCTAACATCTGCATCAAGGCACAAAACCAGAATTACTGCATGAAAGGACTAAAATTCAAATGAAACAACCAGTAAAAGGATAAAAAAATCTATGTCAAGCTGTATTTTAAGTATTTTTAAATGTTTTTGATAATGACAGATAACTTTTGCTGAAGAGTTTATCACAGAAACTGTTAAAGTGTCTTATGTGGGATAATAGTTGGTTACTGTATTAAGGGCTTCGAAATAACCAACAGTGTTTCTGAGGAAAACAAAACCAGCACTTTTCTTTTTTTCCTCTTTATTTTTTCTTTTCTTTTCTTTCCAGATAAAAAATAAGTAAATGTAAGACAGTAGGAAGCTTTCAGCAGTCCACATCTATTTACATCTGCTGCCTTGCAGGCGGTGCAGCTGCTCTTCCAGGTTGGGAAATGTGGTAGAGGGATTCCAAATAAAAGTGGGAACAGATTTGTGTAAGCACAAGGTGAGAACAATCTAAATAAGGATTAGATAGCTAAGCTCTGAAGTGCCTGTTTCTTGCCAGTGCCAGTGATGGAGGCTCAAGTGATTATCCCAAATGCAAGTGTCCTCTCTAAGGGTATCAAAAGCAAAGTGAGATAAACCCCACTGTATGCATCATAGCCCAGGCTGGAAGTGGCTTTAACATCTGCTCCATGTCAGCTGGGGGCTGCTGCCACTGCCTTCATCAGCTGCCCTGGTTATGGGGACAATGCCATCCAGTTCAGCGGAGAGGGGGAAGGGAATGCCTACCTGGAGATCCATGTCTACAAATATTTGCATGTCAATACATAAGCAAAGCTATGGGAGATTTGGTCAGATATGATGTCATGATTTCAGATGATCTGAATTTCTGTGTTTTCAGACTCTTGTTTTGTGCCTCGATGAGGTGCTGTTCCTTGAGCAGGTCTCAGCGTGTTACTTTGCTTTTTTCTTCCACTCTGTTGTTTATTTATGTAAGCTATTCCTTATGAGCTCATAGGAGCTAAACAGAAGTAATTTCTTGCATCAAATCAGATATTTTATCATACATCTTGTGGACAGCTGATTCTCATTTTGTATTTCCTCATTCTTGCTGTAGTCCTAAGAAATCCTAAGTTTCAAATATTTTATTATTGTGTTAGTAAATGCAAATAATATATTTTATGTAATTTCCTTCTACTAAACATTTCTGTCTAAGAAATTTCTGAGCTGATGTTTTGATTTGAAAAACATGTCAAGCTGTTGACTAAAAGAATCACAGCAAAACTTGCAATATGCTGCTAAAGACTGAAAAAAACCACTGTCTATGCCACATCATAGACTCGGCATAATATCTTGGTTTGGTCAGATGCATCCCCACCCTACATAACTATTACTTATAAATGGAGGTTTAATGGAAACATTCAAGGCCAGGCTGGATGGGTCTTTGAGCAAGGTGTCCCTGCCCATGGCAGGGGGATTGGAATTAGATGACTTTAAGGTCCCTTCCAGCCCAAAACCGTTTTATGATTGCATCAATCTGTGAATGCCAAAGTTCCTCAAATGCCACTTCGGTTATTGCCAGCATATGGATTGCAGGCACCTAAAAACTTGGGCTTTTTGATACTTAGGTGTAGTTTTGTCAAAACAAGTATATCTTACCTGCATGGGTGTGACAGAATATTGGAAGACTGTTCCTGTAGTTATTCTGGCCTCTCCTGAGGATTGCTGGGTGGTGGCTGCCAATCCAGTGCCCTGTGAAGCAGCTTGGTGTCATGGGACTGAGGTCATGCATGAGAAGTCTGATTTATCTGCAGGTTTTTGTTCTGTATCTTTGCAAAGCAATTAATAATTTTAGCAAAATTCAGGGCTAGACGCCATTTCCCCCCTCTGAAATTTGAGGTTTTTGTTAAATAATTTATCATTATTCCAAATTATCTAGTAATGGGCTGACAATTACTTATGTATGTTCGAAGTAATATGCAGAAGTCCTCCTTTTACTCATTATGTATTGCTACTTTTGCATTTTAGTGTTACATATATGTGCTTCTATAGCATTGAAAGCCTACCATAGGCTTACATCAGAATCATTAATCGTCTGATTAGTACTAATTACTTATTCTGTTCAACAGAGATGGTTATTCAGTCTTAATCCAAATAACTATTGTAGTGGAATATCCATGTCCCTTGCTGACAAATGGACCAAGGCTTCCTCACTTTTCCTGCACGGTTTTATGACCACATCTATTGCACTATCCTTATGAAAATGCCTACAATTTATTTTCATCTAGACACTTAATGCTCCCTTGCAAACACATGGTAGAACATGGAAGAAAAGTGAGATCTGTGTATTTTGAGGTAGCATCAATCATGTCATATTAGCCATATAAATGTTAGGGGTCTTGTCTAAGCCAGTCATGAGGCCAGCTAAGTGGGACAGGATTGCTCAGACAGTCCTTCATTTATCTTAATTGTCTATTTTAAGACTGAGTGAATCTGGAATTGATTGTCTCTCTCCATCACTTATAGAAAGAAATTAGAAGCCTAATTTAGACTAAGAGCCTAAGTTTTCTGTGACTAAATGTAGATAAAATGAATCCCAGCCCTGTGGTCCTCTATTGTGAATGGATACTCTCTAGATTACATAGTTCAAAAAGTGAATGATTACTTAGAGCTCTCCCGCCATCACCAAAATTACTTAGAATTTCAGAATAATCAAATGAACAGATCTTTTATTCTTACACCCACATACAAGACTGGAGGATTGATGTGAGAACATCAATAATTGGTTTATGCAGAAAAGAAAAAAAAAACGTGCAAGAATAACTGCAATTCTTTACCCTTGTTTGTCTGTGAACTGGCTGAGGCTCAGGGAGCATAATTCAGGATTTTCATGGTATTTATGCACAAGGACACTGATCCAAGGTTGTATCAGCAAGCTGAAATTCAGTATATCTTGTTACCCCCCTGATTTCTTAATAAAAATGTTTTTTATGTATGGGTAATTAAGTTATGTATGGGTAATTAAGTAATGTATGGGTAATTAACCTATGCTGTGGTGCTGGTGTTACAACAATACATTTTTTAGTACCAGGGCATGACTGACACATCATTTGAAGTTGTTGCTTTATTTTCACCTTTTCAACAGACCCTTGCATGTGGATGCCTCTAAAGTATCCTTTGTAATTTGTTATACTAAGTGTGGTCACTCCTGCCAGCTGGCTTTTTCCTCATCATTGCAATGATTGAAGTGCAACTTTCTCTATTCTCACCTTCTTCATAATACATTTTTAATGTGGCTACTGTTTTATTTAAGCAATTTGTGTGTCATCATTATGTAAATTAAATTTTCTTTAGCTTTAACATAGACTGTTTTAGTAATTGTTAATTTAAGGGAAGAACATGTTTTCCATCATTCCTGGTGAAACATCAGTATTTATTCTTGCAGAAGGGCATAAAGGAGGTGACAATTTTTTTTTTGATATCTCAATAAAGCTTTTATGTATGAATAGACAGGATGCAAATCACAACTATCATTAAATGTGAGAATAAAGGATGCAATACAGAAGTGAAAGAAAAGGTGAGGTGAAGATTCACATCTTCTTTTCTCTGAGTTACATTTAATTATAAAAAAAATCAAGAGGTGCTTCAGAAAACTGTCTTTGCATGGGCTTACTAGACACTCACCTAAATAGGTTCGTTACAATCTGACAGTGGAAGCTAATTTGCCACTCAAAAGAATTTCTACTTTTTTTTGGCCCCAGTAACGTACATAGTAGTTCAAAAGAGTCGGAGACAGAAAACAGTTTGGACATTTAACCACTTGGGTAACAGCACTGACAGCACTGTTCCATTAAACCTTATATGGCTTTTCTTTTTGCCCTACTTTTGAATACCCCATGCTTTTTTGGGTAATATTTCACAACATAAACCAGCTGGCATGGAATCATTAGAGTTCAATAAGACCCCCAAGATCCAGTGCAACCTTCAGCTGAATACCACCATGTTCTCAAAAACATATCACAAAGTACCACATCCACTCCTTTTTTGAACACTTCCAGGGATGGTGACTCCACCACTTCTTGAACAGCCCATTCCAAAACTTTTCTTTTGGAATAGGCTCTTTTCAGTGAAGAAATTTTCCCTTATATCCAGCCTGAACCTATCCTAGTGCAACTTGGGACCATTTCCCCTTGTCCTAGTTGCTTGGGAGAAGAGGCTGATCCCCATCTTGAAGCAAACACCTCTCAGGAGGTTGTAGAGGCAATAAATTAATCAAAACCATTTATTTTTCTTAATTTCTGTGTAGGCTGGATTTTTTGCCTTTCATGTCTCCATTCACATCTGTTCTGTTGTATTTGATGGTTTTTCTCTCTGTTTGACGCTATTCCTATCCCATTATTTTCAATCTGTGGCTAGCCATGCTGAAAACAAGTAGCAGTTTTCATTGTAAATAGCTGAGTAGTGAAGGCAAATATTGAGAGAATTGCTTGGTGAGAATTACAGAAAAAAACAGACTAATAATGACACACATCCATAACCATCTCTTGAGCAGATGTATCTTCAGAGCAGGTTTTGAAATCAAAACATAATGGATAGCAGGAATAAACAAAACAGAAACATATCAAACTCCTCAGACTGATGTCCTTAAATTTGTTGTCTCTGATCCTGATAAGAATAAGCCATCACTAGTAATAATTAAATAAAATTTAGCTCTAACGTTGATACAGAGCTGGGAAAACCCCAAATTATTTATATGGATTTATTTTGTTTATTTGGCTGGTTTTATGATGTAATCAGCTTGTTTGAAGCGCAGGATCTGTAAAAAGCTTGAAAACAGACAGTTTAAGTAGATATTTATTTGACATTCTTATCCTACAGAGACTCCTACTAGAAATACAATCTAATTCATTAAAGTTCTGAACCACAGAAGCATAAAATGATGTTGGAATAAAATCCCATAATACTTACTAGTGTTTGTAAATGAGTAATGCTGTGAGGAATGCTTCCTGTCATTATCTGCTTGTGAAGGAGGCTGAGTGGGATTTCTTCAGATAAAGTATTAAGCCTCTCTACACAGACTACAGGTCTGATGCAGTGAGTGGTATTAAAGGAAAACAGAGCTGAGATTACATTCTGTGGAGTGCCATTTTTTACTGTTGTCTCTATTTAAAGTATCATAATGGCTTTAGTGACCGTTTCTTAAACCCCTGTATGTAGAACATTTCATCTTCTCGTATAAAACCCTTTATACACTAAAATAATGGGTTTGAAGAAGCTTATTTGTCCATTGTGTTCACAAGTAATTGGCATTTTAGTCCGATAACATTTAGCATCTTCACTGCTCTCATTAAATTTGTTTCAGTTAATTTAAATATTTCAGTGCAGCTTAAAGCCATGTCGAATTTAGCTGTAATTCCTCATCTGACACATCAATTTTGGTGAAGCTGATCAGTTTTTTGAAAGACCATCTGAAAAAACAGGGAAACAGCTAGATTCTATCTTCAATTTTAACACTACTAATGCACTAAAGCCCATCAAATTAATGGAATCTTATTTTAAAAAAGAATGCATTTTAATAATTACATAAAAAGACATCCAGTATCTTTGCATATACCCTAGAGGCTAGGAATGTCTTACTTAGTTACTATAAATATTTATTTTTATTGGTCAGAATTTAATTGTAACCAAATATGCCATATTTCAGAAAATAGGTAAACATCTTGATTTCATGCTTTCTTATGACTGAATATATTATAATATTTTTAGTGTATCCTGGTTCCTCATTTATGGCAAAATTCTATCTACAATAAAATATTTTTGTTCTAAAGAACCTACAGTTTAGGTGTTGTTTATTGTTCTCAAAACCAGGACTTGTGTCTTCAACTGTTACAGCCACTCTTTTATAAACTTTTGTATCAGTTCACTGGTTTTCATTTCACAAGAACAAGACCAAAAAAGTTTTGACCATATTTAATATCTTCTTGTTCAATTTGCCTGATAAATAAAAGCTAAAGAGTAGAAATTTGTTCAAGACATCTGACTTGCTGTGTTGTGTTATTTTAGGAAATTTGCCAATTGTCATGACGATATCTTGTAGAAACGTAAAAAAAAATTGTGTAGTTTTCCAATAGTTTAAGAAATTACAGCCTGTATATCATAAAGGCATCTACAGAAAATGTAAGACTACAAAATCATGAATTTCTGCACTCATACTTGCTCTGAGATGATCTTCTGGTGTAAATCTGTGCCATCACAGAGAACTTAAGAAGCTGCACTGATGTGCTGGAGGTGACTCCAGTGACCTGAAGCATCTGATTCACTGACACCCTCTTCTGACTCCTACATTGCTGTATAAAGCAACTGAGACAAATCTTTTTGCTTTCTCTTTTCCCCAGGCCCCAGCTGCTGTTAAGACTGGCATGAAAATATTACTGACAGATTGGTAAGTCCTTTTGTTTTAAGTTATGATAGTTTATATTTTCAACTTGTTTTGTTTGAATGCTTTTCTTGGATTGTTAAGACCATCATGACACGCAGTTTAATTCAAACAGTTATTTGAGTCATTGTAATACAGGCAGAACTTTCAATTAGAGTTTCAAAAACAAATCTTTGCCATTGCAAATGGGTGTTCATATTGAAGGAAAGTGATTTAGCTTTTACCATTTTCTTTTGCAACATAACTTGGTTTTAAGTCAACTGAACAAGTCTCTGAATACGTTGGAGATTAGGCAACAACTTTTCTCAGTGGTGCAGTTCATCTGTCATTCCTAAAACTCCTACTCTCTGGTGGCAGAAGTATATGTGATTTCAATGGTATGATACACACACAGAATATCAAATCTGATGTGTTTTAGATAAGATGTCAAGGTATCAGGGTGTTTTTCAGGAGGAGGTTCTCTTGCATCCCAGTCGAAGGAAAGCTTCTATCAACTTCTGTGGTGGCTGGGTCATTCTACTTTAAAGTTGACACAAAAAAGTTCCTCAGTGTTAATGTAGTTATTTGTTATACTCAAACTATTTGTATTATCTCCAATAAAAATTTTTCAAGTGGAGTTAGCCCTGACAGATTTAGCCATTTCTCTCCATACAGTTTAACATTGTATGTTGATGTAATGAAAAATAGACCATCAAAATGATATTTTATTATATGACAGAAGCAATCTTTAAAACATTTAGCTAATCATATTTCTAATAATAAATGAGAGTCCACAAATATTTGAACCCAATTATTTCTGCAGGTCAATATAAAATACAGTATGTTACCATTCCCTAGTACAAAACTAGTTATATTAAGCTGCTCTTGTACCTAAAACTTGAGGTATCCGTCATTTCAAGGCATTAATTAAAAAAAAAATTAAACATGCTTTGTAAGAAGAATCCACCAAATCAGCTTGCCTATGAATTCTTGATAAAATGTTTGCATTTTAAAGCATTATGTGATTTTACTGTGAAAAATGTACTCTCTAGTAAATAGATTTTATAGAGGCAAAACACAAAACAGATGCAACATGTTTTACAAAATACTTGGATCTAGTTCTATGAAATTGCCACAATTGGGGGATATTTTTATTTGAAATGCTATTGTTTTATTGACCATTTTAGAGCTCTTTTAGTAGTGAAATGATTGGTGAAGCAAGTCAACCAAATCAATGGAATAAAATTATATACATGTTAAAAAATACACTAAGATGAAGAGGAAAGTAAAACAGATGTCTCTACTAATGCATGCAGAAATGCTATCAGAAAGATGCTCATTTTGTCATTTTTTCCATTAAGTTTTGCATCTCTACAGAAGAAGATTGCAATCTTAAACTCATCTTGAGGAAAGATTATGTTTATATGAAAATACTAAGTGTTAACAAGAATGAGTCCTCCCCATGTACTTTTATGTGTTGTTGTTCTGGTTTTCTGAAGCAATCATTATGATTGAGCTGTACCACAGAGTTGAATAGAATTTTTTGTCTTACACTGTGTACAGACTTAGAGCTGGCAAGCATTTTCCCTTGTGGCAGTCCCAGGTGAGCAGAATCCTATTTTCTATGCTGAGGAGGCAGCTGTAGGAAATGTCACAGTTCATTTTGGGGAAATCACACCACTGACCAGAAATCAAATCAAGCAGCGAATAAATATAGTGTTATTGGCTTGTTCTCTGCCTCTCCAGACTACGCTGTGTTCACCTTCACTTTATAGGCAGGTACTGGGTCCCAGTGCACCTGTGGTACCTATGCATGAGGAAGCTGGAAAACAACTTTTGAAATACTTTAGAAAGGAACAGAGAATATTGCCAGAATAAGAAGGCTCCTTTGAAAAATGATGTTTATGTAAGAACATCACACCTTACTCTTGTTGAACAGCTTTTAGGACCTGGTTAAGAAGGTGTCGAAACTAGATGCCACAGATCATCTCCCCTAACACTGTTTTCATGCAGCATAGTTTAGAGGAATCTGTGGCAGAGCGTTATTCTGGTTCTACAACCTCTCCTTGCCAAATCAGATTTTATGATCCATCTGTGTAACTAAACTAGAAAGGACCTAGATTGCGTCATATATTTTGTCATGCATTGTGTGCTCCCAACAAACATCCACCATGATCTGAAGGGTATCATAAACCACAGGCTACTCTAACCTGGAAGCATGGTTGAAATTATTCTGTTTTACCACAGAAAATAATTGAGCTTCACGGAGAAGCGTGCTGTGAAGTTTGGCCTCAGTAGTGACAAGCAGCCATTGGTTATTGTTTAGGTGATGGAGATGTACCCATAGGTATGGATTTAGAGAAAGGGTCAGAGCCTGATTCTAGTCCTTGCTGTTTCAAACATTTCTGTTATAGCTCTGCTCAAATAGTTTTAATGGTATAATTTTGAAAAAAAATATTGTAGAGCTCTGCAATAATTTTGGTGTAACTAGGTAACCATTTCAGATTTTATCTCATTAATTTTTGTAGAGTTGCTGTATGCTACTGCTCTTGTCAGTTCTTGAAGCAGAAAATGGCTATTTCATATGATAAGTTAAGACTGAATTAATTTTAACTAACACAGAAATCCTAAGTGAAGAGTAAGCTCTTTTCTTAGCTAGTTTTACCTACTTAGCTTAGCCTTGCAAAAAAATATCTCCAGAGGACAATTCATTCTACCTCTGACATGAAAGACACTGGAATTGTCTTTCACTCCTCACTGGCATTCAGATAAATAGAATGATTCTGAATACTTCAACTAGAACTGCTCCAAAACCTGACATGGTGATTTGCTGTATTTAAGCACGTCAGTATATTCATAAATACTTCCTGTTTCTCATTTTCTATTTGAACATTATTAGCTTTGTTCACCTTTTTTTAAGGCATTTGTAAGTTCATGTTGGAACAGAAACTTGTGTATTGTCTCAAAATGGATTGATTTCAAGAATTATATTTATTTCCTCCTTTGTGTAAAGGATCAGTGACTGTGTTTTCTTCAGATGACTTGACAACTGATAAGCACTTTTTGATATCATACTGTAGTAATTCACCATATGCAATGTGAAAAAAGAAAAATAAAATTTTCGAAACATCACTGATAGAATTTCAATATACAGTATTAGAAAATATTTGCACATCAAGAAAACACTAAAATTTGCAACTGTTTCTACTGGGAGACTTGGGATTTTATAGCCTTCTGTGATATTTTTCAGAAACAGAGGGGACTACTGTTGTGATCATGATAAGTCCTAGTTTTCCTCCATTAACCTTGGACCATCCAGGTCCAGTGTTCCATCTGTTTTTAAATTATTTTGTCCACTAAAGTATATTCTACATCTCTATCTCTCATTAATATTTGCCGATCTTTTGCTCAGTTTTTGTCCCTTCGGTGAAAGCCTTGAGCAGTTTAATTGCTAACAATTCAAAATAATACCATTTTAGTGTAGATAATTCCCAAATGAGTAAACAGGAACTCAGGCACCCAATTAAAAAAATTCAGATGGGCAGAAACTTCTGGAGATCATCTGTTCCAAATCTGTACTTAGCTCAGACTATCTTCAAGGACAAGTTTGATTGCTCAGTATTTTGTTTAGGTGAGTTTTGCTTATCTTCAGGGGTGGAGATAAGGCAACCTGGGCAACCTTTTCCAGCGTTTCATCATTCTAATTATGCTCTGTTTTTTCCTCATAGTTAATTGAAATTTCTGTGCTTCACCTTGTTGATATTGCCTATTCCTCTTCCACTGTACATATTTAGGTAGAATCCGATTCCACTTTCTTTATAAACACAATGAATACCACTCCCTATCTATAACCTAGATATCAAAATAGTTATCAAAAGCAGCTTTGAAATGCTTTTTCCAGGTAAAGTGCTATCTCTAAAATAAGATATACATGCAGAGATTTTATTTATAAGTGGAATGAGGTGATTTCCTGATACATCTGCAAGCACCTGTGAACAGGAGTTATAGGTGATGAAACTGGATGAGGGATGATAATCATACATTATTTTAACCTGCTAAAAAAAGCAACATTGAAAAATTTTCAAGTCAATATTACAACATACAACTTTCTGATTCTCAAGAAGACTTTATAAAGTTGTCAGGCCTACAGAGTGCATTCAGGAAGAAAAAAATAATAAATCAGTAAGCAACTCAGAAGAGACAGGTTCAGCGCTGTGTGTGCATTTGTAAATCTATGTTAGTGGCAGATATAGGTTTTATATCCTGCTGCTTCTTTGTTATATCAACAAACACTAGTGGAAAAAGAGTAGTTAGGAGTGTCTGACCTAAAAAGTGTGGCTGATGAATGCTGAGTCTCGTCCATGAAGCAAGCAAGTCTATTGATCAATATATTTGAAATATTGTTTACAGTGCAAAGTGGAATAATATATTTTGTAAAAGAGAAAATACCAGCTTTATCTGGTGCACTTATTGCACTAATTTCAAAGAAGCAAGGATAATTCATGTGCAGATGCAAGCTGCATTTGGATAATATTATGGTCTATGAAAACTTCATAGTCATTTTTGGGGCAGAGCTCTTTGAGGTAGTGTCTCTGTCCCAGCTTTCTAGGGCTGAAGTCATCATAAGGGCTCGAGATAGGTCCTTTGCACCTTATTTTGACAAGGTAGCTGAGTATGATATTTGAGGTAAATACTCCTCAAATCTAAATCATGATTTCCCTGCTTCTCTTTAGATAACTTGAAAGATCAGGGATTTTGAAAGACAGCTCTGGTCTTTCTAAATATTGTGACGTCAGAAAAGTTCTCTGGGTGAATGTCAGTTTGGGTGATTGATATTTGTCCAGAATCCATTGTCATTTAAAAAAAAGTGAAGTTCAGAGTGTGTTTTAAAAATGCCTTCCTTTTCCATAAAAAACCTAAAATGTAAATATAAATAATGTTTATGAGTTTAGGATCTAGTCCAGAGACATTCTATGAAACAGTAAGTAAACTCTCCTGTTTGCTATATATATGTTTAATTTGAAATGGGAATTTAGCATGCTGAGAAGATAAATCAGAGAATATTAAAATTCAAGCTGCTGTTCTGTATTCAATACTCTACATGCACACTGAGGTCCAGAAAAACTACACAGTATTTGTGTAATCTCTTCTGAAATCGATCAATATATGTGAATTGCCAAGATAAGACAACCTGTTGTGAGAAAGTGCAAAATTATTTCCCTCGTGCTTGGAAATCCTGGTTAGCCCTTGGGGTGATTTTTTTGTGGTGAGTTGTTTTTGTATGGAAATTTATCTTTTTCTTTTTTCCCCCCTCTCAGCAGATTCCTTAGGAAAACTAAATTGGGAGTAGAGAATATTGTATTATACAAATCCTATTTGAATGTAGGGTCTTAGTATCTCATTAAGTAATAAGTTCTCCAGAGGAGACAACCAGTGGGAACTCAAAGACAAAATTACTTGCCTGAGATTAATAGGATAGAGACCAGAAGATGCTCAAAACTCCTGAGTCCTAGTCCCAGCTGCTGCTGCCTTTCATGCTGTTTCGCTTTCAGCTGCACAACACTTATGCCTCTAATACACTGGGGAAAGATTTGTAAAACAGGAAACAGAATTAGGAGCAACCACAAACTGAAAAGTAAACAATTTTATTATGGATGGCTTTTGGATATCCAACAGGAGGTAGGCTTCCGCACAATAAGGTTTTAAATAAAATTTGAATCATCTGCAAGTCACTGTTATTCATACACTCTTAATGAGTATAATTTATGATAAGGCACAATGACACAGCATGAGGGATGTTGCCTAAGGCAGCAACAAGCCTTGAGATGCTCACGTAACAAGGTTATTGTGGTGCAGCTCATACAGTGTTTGTAATGACAAATCCTAATCTGCTTTGATTGTCCTGTGCTATGAAAGAAAAAAGCTACATTGAAATGATAGACCCACAAGTCATTTTAGTTATAAGGTTTGTGTGTTTTTTCACAACATTTTGTCCATAACTTCTTTCATGTCTGTTTGAAAGAGCCACGAGAACATATTTGCAGTAATAGTTATATTTTATCTGTGTTTAAAGTTGTTTGGCGCCTAGTATTACACCTCTAATATGGAAATAAATCGATGAAAGAGTGTTTTTTCCCGGTGGCTTATTTTTAAATCTTCCTCTGTGGTCCTTCTCCACCCTGTGATTTTTGATTTAGAACAGATCTCTGAATAATGTCCATGCTATAAAAGTAACCCAGAAATCCTGGTCCATTGGTAGCCCTGCACAAGAGGAGCTATAATTACAAAGTCCAGAATGAGCACTGCTCACTGTCGAGAGACATAAAATCCCTCTTAAACTATAGAAAACATACCATACTGTAATCCATTTTTAGGAGCTCCAGATAGAGGTAACCATACTACTTCATGGTCAAACTTGAATTCAAAGAAAGTTGCTTAGAAAGTCGCTGAGATGGGAGACAGGTCCTAAAACCTTGCTGAAGACAAGGTAGATGACAGCCAGCTCTCTCTCCTTAGCCAGAGATCCTATTTTTGTCATAGAAGGCAATTGTTGGATCAACTCTGAGTTATCTTTCACAAATCTATGCTGACTGCTCCTGATCACCTCCTCCTTCATGTACGCTGAAATGTGTTCCATGACTGACCTTCGTGGCTTTTCCAAGGACTGGAGTAAGGCTGACCAGTTAGTGGTTCCTTCCATTGTCTTTTCAACCTCTCTTGAGGCTGGGTGCAGCTTTTGCCTTTGACTTTTTTGGTTTTTTAAAGTAGAATCATAGAATCATTAAGGTTGGAAAAGACATTTAAGATCATCAAGTCCAACCATCAAACTAGTACCACCAACATGTTCACCATTAAACCATGTCCTCCATATCAACACTTTTTTTCAGCAATTCCAGGAATGGAATTGCTATCACTTCACTTGGCAATCTGTTCCAATGTTTTACAACCCTATCTCTGGTCTCTTTAGTGAGTTGAATAAGGTATAAGCTTAAAAGAAAAGACAAGAAGTTTAACTTGATTTTTAAATGGCTGTTTTGATGTTCTTTAGCCTATTTCCAAAAACTTTCAATATGTATAATTTGTACAATTATTTAAATTTATTCTTTAGTTATGATGACTTTGCTAGGATGGTATGAAAAGCATCCAAGATTATAATTTGTACTAATTGGTTTTAATCAAGAATTTGTACAGACACCATACAGGTAAGAATAAAACTATATCCATTCACTCACACGTACTGCATTTTAAGTGGTAAAGCATTTTGTCTATGATTTTGTATTCTTAATACCATATATTTATATCTAGACAATCAATAAGGGTCCCAGTAGAGAAAAGAGGCCTAAAATACCTAAATATAATAATGACCTCTTATTGACAATGACCTCTTTGTCTAAATAGGAAAATCAGAAAAATTTGGGAAGGGAGCGGTGGAATGCTGTCCTCATTTTCAGCTGAGGACAAAAAACCCCACCACTTCCTAGAGTGACAATTAATTTGACTAAGATTATGGAGGTTGTATCTCAAGGTCCCCTTGCTAATGTCTTTCTGCAAAATCAATCTGTCCCATTCACTGAAATAATGAAGATAAAATTTACAAAAAGTTAATCTGTGTGCATTCAGAGGTACTTTAATGCAGAAGGGAAAAACCTCCAGTGTAGTCAGTTTTCATCCTGTGTATGTGTAATGCTTTAAACAGACCCATATTGAAAAAAGAAAAGCTGCCTACTTACAGATAAAAGGTTCATTACTGGGATTAAAACAGAAAAATCTCTTCATTGGTCATTTGCATCACTCCTCAGCCAAATTATTGATTTAAAGGATCTTTACTGAAAGAAAATTTAATGCAAGATTTTTCTCAGAGGTAAAAGGCAGCACTTTAGCAAGTAACAATTCCAGACTGGTAACAGAGGGCTGATTTATGACATATTATTGTTACATGATGAAGAGATTAATAATCACAATAGTGCTATAATGCAACAAGACAACCACAAACAATTAATAAAAAATATTGCGTTCCAATGAGTTGGGAATGTAGAAGGAGTTATTCAATAGACAATTGTGAAATACTGTGTCTCAGTATAGAGGATTTGAGGGCAGAGCCTCGCAGACAGAAATGATTGATTGTTAGGAAACAAAGGCCTGGAGGGTCATGATACTTTCTTTTTGATTAAACAGTATAAACTGTTCATTTTTTAAAGAAACTGGAAGAACAATTTTACATTGCTAAGAGATGTTAGTGGGAAAATTTTAAAAATCTCTATGATAACTGGCTCTGATAATTGAGTGTATGTTATCTATTTCTGTCAAACACCTTTAATACTATTCTATAGCCCTTGCAAGAGGAAATCAGCATGTCATTTCTTTTAGAAGCTCATGAAAACTTTTTAAGGGACTCCTCTCAACAGAAGATTAAACCCATTTGCTATAAAACTTAAATTATCATGGAGTATTACTTAGTTGTTCATTGTGCTTACACTAGATTAGACACAAAATCGATACCCTTCCTTCTTAACCATTTCCTCTCTATAAAAAAGTAAGTTATTCAATATTGCCCGAAATATGAGGTGGAAATCCAGTGTCCAGTGAAGCTGATAGAACATGTTGACTGTCACAGTGCTCAGATCTCATTCTGAACAGTTCCAGTGGCTACATGTAATACAGGGCCTGGTTGCAGACAGATATTACATGTCTCACTGGTTACTTAAAATGAAATACACAAGTAGATTTGTGTTTCATGTTGTGCTTCCATTGAACAATACGACTGGTGATGGACCAATGAGAAAGGCTGCTGGGAAAGACTAATGCTCTTTGCAGCATCTGCTGAAATTGGAGTTGACTTTGATCACTACATTTCTGTAAGAAGGCAGAAACAAAGAGAAACCTAAGAAACTTTGGTGGGGGGATTTTTTGAGACCAAGACTGTGTTAGAGCATCTCATTTCAAGAAAACAGTAGTGTGTTATATTTCACCTAAATGCAAAGCAGGCTGTTACAATATGTCATAGCATATCTTGTGTGTCAATTGTTTTCTCCTTTGGGAATTAGAGCAAAAAAGGAAGTGTTTTGTGTGCCATCTGTTTAACATGATCCTACACTTGTTCATATATCAACCATATGACCAGTCCATGTGTGTCTCAGAAGAGGTCTCTCTTTTCCAATGCTTGTTTGACTGTGGTTTAAAAAGAAGTCTCCCCACCCTTCTTTTAGCAAAGAAGTTTCTTGAAATAAATGGCATACCTCTAGATTTTATGCCCATTTATTGGACCCCTGAATTTGTGCCTCTAAATACATATCAGTAAGGCAATCTTCTTCCACTGGAATGTGTTTCACCTTGCTAAACTAACAACTGAAATATGATTAATCACTTTTCCCTTGGGGTCATTTATTATGAATGGTTCATGTAGTTACTACATAGAGCATCTTTCTAGGGTGGTGTGATAAAGTGAATGCTTTTACAAATTGGATTCTTGCTTGGCTGGTGCCTATTCCTATTACCTGTGTGAAACTGCATGGCTGACTCTTGCAAACTAATATTTTGAGAAACTCTTCTATCTCAAAAAGACTCCTACCAATAACCAAAACCCACCAAAAAACCAAACCAAAAAAAAAAACCAAACCAACCCAAAAACCAAAACAAAACACAAAAACCCCCCATGAAAACCTCCAAACCAAAACAAAAACAAACAAAAAAAACCACTCCAAAATGCTCAGCAACAAGAAGTTTCTGCATTATCTGCCAGCCTCGAAACAACCTCCCTATCTGCTACAGTTTATATTGGCAAAATATAAGATGATATAAACAAAAATTTGATGGAATGTAGTCTGTAAAATTTTTGGTTTTTTGCAGTGCTGCGTAAAAACATTTTCTAATATAGAACACTTTATAGAACACTAACGGGATGCATGACTATCAAAGGAAAATATTTTCTTTCATAGGCAAACAAGAAGATGAAATTACACTTCTAAGAGATCACAATAGACAAGAAACATTCATGCCTGCAAAACCAGCCTATTTAACCAAATTTCATCCAGCTTCTAAGTTGTCTTTGCATCTGATGGATGTGATGTGTTCATTGTGATAAGACAAATCTTGAGAATCACTACCTTAAATATCTCTATTTTTGGTATATTTTTTTCTTGCAACCCCTTTTTACTTTTGAATCACTGTCTTGTCAAATTTATTTTTGTTGTTGGAATGAATTGTCTCAGTCATAAAACCCCTGAAAGTTTTATTCAAATGTGCTGAAGGAGACTTCCATACAACCAAATGGGAGTAGTGCACCAAGCTCGACTTTAGCAAAGTGGTAGAATGAAAACTTTTGGGAAAGTTTTTTTCTAAATAGTCTCTCTGTGGTCACATTGCTGTAACTGTTTAAAATGTTTCCTCAGAATATCACAATCTTTGTTTTTGAGGCAGTCATTAAAAACAAATTCCAGTGCCTCTGGCCTTCATTCGGAAGTAAATCAGGTTTTGACTGAGGGGAATGAATAAAGAATCAATGTTGGGGGCAAAATGTGGAAAATATTAAAACTATGCCTCTAAAAATGACTTCTATTTGTACTCCCCCAAAAAAAGTTTTCAAATAAACAAATTAATTTCTTCTCCCATTTTAACTGTAAGCCTGAAATGTTGTATTGTATTAACTGGAGTAAATTTAGAGCATAATATACATCCTTTTAGCTTGTACCTTCTACCTTGCCTAGATTTTATTTACATTTCTTAAAAAATATCCTTATAACAGCACTTAAGGCTCTTTAGTAATAGCAAACAGAAATACTCATGTCTCCAATATTGTTAAAATAGAACAAAGCTGCATGTCGAATATCACATCGCATCATGTTTTGTATTTAAAAACCTGATTTCATCTCTTCCTTTGAAATGGAGCTCCTGTTATGGTGGATTCTCAGGCATGCTGAACTGAAAGCACTTTAAGTTGCTCTGAGGAGTGACTTGCTGTGAGTGGAAGTGGTGCAAATGCAGCTTTATGTTGAATTAGCACAAAAGCCAAGTCAGTTTGTGCAGAGAAGTTGTACGTCTAATAATTACCTGATGTGATGGGAAATAAGTACACTCAAAAAGTATTTGTAGTGAAACTCAGAAATATGTTAAAAGTTTACTCAGCATGAAAAAAAGAAAGATTAAAAAATATCCCACTGATTTCAGATCCCAGTAGAAGTCTAAAATAGATGAGGCTTCCCCTCAACACAGACTTTAATTTTTTCCCAAGAACCCACATCAAACACATTGAAGAATGCAGGCTTCCAAGACCCAATATGAACTTATGTAAGTTGATTAGGGCTGCTTTGCAATGCAAAATCAAAATTCCTCCTGGGTATTTGGCATGTTTTCTTGCGAAAAAGTATCTTTTCAGTTAGAAATCTCTAAATAAATCACTGTCCCTTGAAAATTCTTCTGCTTGTATATCTGTGTAGTTAGTTTACCTACTTTTGTAGCCTGGTTATATCAGTATTTCTGCAAAAAAGTGATGGTCCAAAATTAATGAATTTTCTCTGATTTTTATAGTTCCTTGCGATAGATATTGGAATATATCATATATGAAAATATGTCATTAGTGAGAAAATTAACCTGTGCCAAAAAGTGGATGCAGTGTCACAAGGATGAATTATAGAGGAATAGTTCCTTCCCTGGATCTTCTGAATCTACTGCTCTTGAAACCCAGGATGCTGCTACTCTTCTTTGCTGGCTCATGCCCCAATACTTTTCTGTAGAATTGTTACAGTCAATCCTCAAATGCTAATATTTGGGAATGAGGGGTTTTCAGCTTTCCCACAGCAGGACGTTGCATTTGTCAAGGTCATATGGGAGTGGTCAAAGCTCTTCTGTATGTAGTAAAGGTTTTTCTTTATTGACTTAAATTTGAATTTTTCTGTAGTTTAATCTGTTAAAGCAGAATTCAGCCTTATCTCTTTGCTCCTAATGATTAGGTTTTTAAGTAGACATGGGAAGCAAGAATATGTAGAGCAAAATAAACAACATCTAGTAGCAGAAAGCAATGAAAATATTAGAGGAGAAATAAAGTAGTAATATAATAAACTCTTGTGAGAAGATTCTTGGAGTGTCAGATTTCTAGAAATCAACCCACCCATATATGAAGATTATTCATTGATTATTTAACTGCTGCAATATTGCCCAGGATCTTTATATAATTATGCTTATTTAGGTCTTGGGAAAGTAAACCTTAGTAGCCCAGAGGACTTTTATTTAAAACAAGGTCTTATTTTATAAGACATATTCCAATTATACCATATTCTATGCAATAGTAGATACATTTTATCAGCTGCCTTGGTGAGCTGTATTTTACTAATCCTGCATGTAGTACTACAGGTTCCATCAAGGTGTCCCCTCAGGCATGTTTTTACTGCCAGCTCTGCCTGCAGTATGGAAGCAAAAACAACAATTAAACCTAAAAACTGAGCATAAGAAAATCAAGAAACATACTGGACTATTCTAGACTTACTTTCAATGGCATTATAGGGATATTTTACATTAAGCGTAGGAAAAGATCCCATGCACAAATAATCAATATTTGACTTCATGGATGTGACTGGGAAAATTTCAGTTGCCTGTTTTGATAAAATCCATTAGTCATTTTTTATTACCTTTCTGCAAGCACACATGGAATTAAAGGAGGTTTTCTGAAACACATATAGAAACCTCACACAAAAGTTCAAGTAGAGTTGATGCAAGCAGAACTGTAATTAAAAGTCAGAAAGTGTGTTTAAGAAAAGATTTTTTCCCAAAGCCAAATGGTTTCAGAAATTAGAATATTTTGTTTTACTTTGATCTGTCTGTATTCCCTTTTTTTTCCTCCTTAGTCTCCCAGCAGGAATTCCTTTGGATTCCATTTTTCAACATCCATTCAAACACCACAGAATGTGGTGCTTGAACACCACCTCATTCCTGGAAATGTTTAAGGCCAGGTTGGACAGCTCTTTGAGCAACCTGGACTAGTGGAAGGAATCCTTACCAATGTCAGGGGTTTAAGATTCCATCCAACCCAAACCTTTATGTGGTTCTATGATTCTCTGATCACAGATATTAGACACTTCACATGAAGAAACAATGAGACAAAACAAATGAACTGGACAACAATGTGCCAGCTAATTCAGACACTGGCTGCTTCACTTCCATTTGATGCTTTCACATACATTCCTGACTTCACATGCTCTTCCTCTCCAGTTGGACAACCAACTTCATCTCCCTCTGATTCAATTTTCCATTTGTAAAAGGAGTATAATAATAGTTCTCTGTCTCTAGAGGGTCTTGTGCACCTAATGCAATGTTACAAGGCATTTTCAGATACTGCAGCTGCAATGAATAATACAAACAGGAGTGTGATGGAGACTGCTTCATCTTAAGGGTTTAAGTGTGCACCAATTTTTTTGTGTTTTCCTAGGGACATGTGGTTTCCTTTGATATGATCATAAAACCACAGATAATACTCACGGGGCTTAGGAGCATTCAGTGGGGGAATTATACAAAGACAGACAAAAAAAGGGCTGCGGCTACTGCCTCATGAAACCTTCTTTATACACAGCAGTAGTTTGCTTTTTACTTTACCTCCAATGGAGTGTCACAAATTATTTCCTCACCTTCTGATAAGATGGAAAAAAATAATCCTTTGGAATTAACTGGAGCCTAATTCACTTCTGAATTCTCTATACTGTGCATGGACTTCCACAAGGAGATTTTTATTTAGCTGATGATTGCCTGTATCTTGTCTTCATTCTCAGGGATAAAAAGATCTGAAGTTTTTCTGAACACTTTGCTGTTGCCAAGGTGATAAAACACCAGCTCAGAGATTAATGGTTTGTCTCTTGCTGCATGTGTCTGAGAAAGGATCTGACTGTATATGCTCACAGACATGGGATTTTTTGTCAACAGACTTCACACACATTCAGTTTTACAGGAAAAAAATTTATTCTAGATGGTCTTTAAGGCCACTTCCAAACCAAAACATTCTATAATTCTATCATGACATCTCAAAATTTTAGGTTGATTGTGGCAGATTGACCACAATTCTAATTGCAAGCAAGTAAATGCTAACCAACTTAGGAGTTCAATACAGCAGAACTTGAAGGTGAAGACTGTAACTCATATTTTATAAAGATTTAAAATTTAATTTTTAGGATTCTTCTATTTCAGTGCCACAAGATGTCAGTGCAGTTTAAGCAACAGCAGAGCACTTTCAGAATGTAAGCTGTAGTGAAAACGGGCAACAGAAAAGAAAGAGAATGTCTGCAGTTAATTATAAGGTCTGTTCTCAGAGAAATACATCTACAGTGTCTTCATGGCCTTTTTTTTCCTCACTTATTTCTGGAACATGCTCTGCATAATTACGATTAGAATGAACATAAATATAAAAATTCCAAATAGGAGCTACTTTATATCCCTGTCTGCATTTTACTTTTCTTTTAATTCAACAGTTAATGAAAAAGCTGCACCTAAATACATTTTACTGCTCAATAGAGCAGCATTTTCTTTTCAGCATGTTGAATTTTGATGATACTTTTCCAAGTTTTGCTCAGATTTTGTGAAAGGAAAAGTGGGACAAGGAAGAGGAATAAAATCAAGACCTGCTCTCTTATAGTAATGACACATCCACCTCACTTGTAACAGGAGCTAATATATTTCTATTACAATGATTCCATTGAATGGGTAGTTAATCATCAAGAAAATTCATTAGCTGAATGTCACCAGGAACCTGTGTACTGTGGCAAAGGAACAATGGACAACTATTTGAGCCTTAGTTCAGCAGCGAGTTCCCCTCAAAAGGCTGCTTTGCTCTTTGTGAAATTGGGTACAAAGTTAATGGCATGATAAATGGGTGTTTGAAGTTAGTAAGCTTCTTTGACTACAAGGACAGAGGTCTTCCTGCCTACGTGCCAGCTAATATTTCATACTGTGTGTTGTTTCATAATGTTTTTGAATTTTCACAGAAGTGGAGCCATCACATGCAAGGCCAAGGCAGGAGGAATCTTTCATCCAAAAATCAATGTTTGCATGATTTTATCTTTTGAGATATACATTTTACTGATGTAAAATGGTCCTTTTGCACAATGCACAAAGCAATTAATTTGTTGATATGTCTTGGCCCATGTCCATGGGAGCATGAGTAGTGCTTAAAATGCTTGTACTGCTCTCATAGACAGTTTTGGAACTTGGTAAAGAATCTTTTTTGGAGATTAGGTGCACACATATATGTTTCAAAGCCACCTTATGGACAGCACACAAGGCCTGATACAGCTCTGAAATGTGAGTATAAATCTCAGCCTGAAAAAATCAACAATTTAAGAGCAGAGATGTGTGAAAGAGCAGCATTTGGATGTGCACGTTGGAAACTAATAGGGCCCTGAACAGAAAGGGTTGATTGAAGGTGCTTCTGCCTACCCATGGCCTGTTTCTGTACAGACAATCTAGTCAGCCTTGTAGGGGGTATTTTTTGTGTTAAGGCTGATGTAGTGCTAACCCTCCACTTATGCTCAGTTTGATGAATTTTAAATGCCCTCAACTAACCTCTGATTTACCACTGACATCCCTGGCAAAGAGAGCACCATGAAACACCTTCCAACCAGAGCACTGAGCAACAGTCATTATGTCTCATCATTCCCTTAATTGGGACCGTTCTCAAGGAAAAGGTGTCACTAACCTCTTGGCAAGTCAAGATTCATTGAATACAATACAGGGTATTGTATTCAACACCTGTTCCCCTCCTGCCTCAGTATTGTATTTATAGAAAAGTAAAAACAGCAGGGGGGAAGTAACTGTAGGGGAAATGAGCTCTTGCTCCATGTCTCATTCAGCATCAGCCAAGCCCTGCATGAGAGTCATAGGTGGCCCCAAAATTTCTCTGGCCTATCCATTACCTCTTCTTTTTCTTCAAATAATAAGTGAAGAAGTAATTTGTCTACAAGCCATATTCTCTTTTTCTCTGCTGGGTGCTTCAGATGTCAGCATGATAGAAGAGCAGGGGGATTTGTACACTGGCCAAGGATCTGCTGCACAGCCCATTATGGCTGGGGATATTTGCATGAAAACTGGGCATCCAGCAGCTGCTTTCATAGTTCATATCTGTCCATGCAGAGAAATAGTCACAGTACCAGCAGCAATTACCTCTTGTGTTGTAACCTGTACCTTTCTCCATCTTCAAACTAGATGGGTGTTTTTGGGGGAAAGTTGGTTTTGGCTTGAAACACACATCACACTGCAGAATGTTTTTGGAGACAGAGGCAATTTTTTGCTCACTAAAATAAAGTCTACATGAAAAATAAAAAACTGACCTGGACTAGCAACATCAAAACAGAGACTGCCTTGTCTTTGTATCTTATCAAATTTTAAGGTGAGATAGCAAAAGGCTAATTTGATCAACTAATTTGATGCAAACACAAAGAATTGCACTGTGTTATGTTGAACTTCTCTGTTTTGTGAGCTTCCAACCCTGACGACACCTGTTATTTATTCTATAAATAAGATTGAATTCTTGTCTCTGATTTGGGATTATTCATTTTTCTATGCCTGGAGCAGTAATTATACAGATGCATAGGAATGGACCTTCTTTTAAAGGTCTCTGATATATTTACAAATCCTAACATAAAATCAACCTCTTCCTAGTAGAGAAACCAAGAACAAAAAAAAAAAAGACATTTGTAAAAAAATTGTTTTTCCCTCCACCCTCCTTATAAAAATAATAGCTTGGGTAGGATATGTCTTAGGTATATTTGGGTATGGCTTTCAAATTCTCTTGATTTCAGCAGTCAGCAATAAATGTCTGGCTATTTGAATTCCATTCCTGTAATCCAGGATTCTGAAGCCCTTCCTCTGTGTTCAATTCTTCTGTCAAGATTTTAACTTCTAAAAATATATCAGGAAAATGCAATGAAAGCCAGACAAATTAGTATAGTAGTGAATAACTTGGAAAACACTCCCACTCCAACATTATATAAATATGTGTTAAATTATGGCAGTTATGGGAATAAGTTTCTGTGGATAGCCTCAAAAGCTATAAAACAGGCTATTTACTTTAAAACCCAGGAGAACCTTCTGGGTTTTCTGACTTTGTCATATTGCTTAAATGCAGGTGAATCAACACTGTTCATTTCCAAATGAAAATCAATTTCTTATTTTAAAATGTAGAGTTTGACAGAGGTCATAGCTCTGCATACTGTGACTAAGAGTGTAAGTCTTTATTTGTCTTCATAATGCAAACTTTCTACATTATTTGTAAGAAAACATGCAGGAGAGATTTTTCAAAATTACTTTCTTTATAAACATTTTTTCTAGTTGCAATATATCACACCATTCCACTTTATATCCAAGTGATTTCTTCTTGTTGCACGGAGCATAACTGTAGAAGGTCACTCAAGAAATTTAACTTCAAGACACCCTCTTTGGAAATGTCTTGGGCAGTTCACAATATATTATTGGCTTACTGGTTTATTTTCTTTACACTAAGTGCAATTGTCATTTATCTGTTTCAAATTATAATTTATGTGTTTCAATTATTTGCTTCACTCCCAAAATGAGAAATGACAACTTTTTGCCATTATCTGGGAGATTGAGACAAATGCTAGCTTTACTGTACTGACTCTCATAAAAATGTAGGAATAATTAGTTCCTATTTCTGTGCTACAGTACAAGCTAGAATTGGTCCCAGGTTAAATCAGGTCTTATAATAACATCAGGTTAAATTGTATCACACTGCAGAGGACTTAAAACTGTTCAAAGAAGTCAATTGAATATTTTCTCATACTATCACAATCATCTCTATCTGTATATATAGATTCTTATTGGAAAGTAGAACAGCTACTGATTGTAAGAAAGGGACTTAAACTTCAGGAAGGAATTATGCAGTGCTCAGGCAGCCCTGAGGATCAGGAAAGAAGAGATATTATACAGACATCTGTTTGGTCTTGAAGCAATGTATTACACACAGTTTAGTCAAACCCTCTGTGTGTGTTTGTGCATGAACTTACATGAGTGCAGTATTTTACAGAGATTTAAGTTACATTAGTCAGCTTTTCTGTCTTACACTTTTTTGAGATGAGGATGCTTTTTCTGACACTATGGATAATAGAACTGAGAGGAAAATCTACAGCTGGAGGAGAAGCAGGGATTTAGGCTTGTGCCTAACAACACAGCATATACAGAAGGTGAGCTTTGGGATGATAATGGGTTCTGCTATTTGTATAGGAGTATTTTATCTGCATGCTTTGTCTTCCTCTCCCAGTGACTAGAACACCAGTGTATAGTTTAGTTCTGAAGACACGGTAAACTACTTGAATTCACAGAGGCTAGGAAGGCTAAATTTTTTCTGTAAGCCATTTTTGTCTTTGGAAATATATTCCAGTCCATTTCTCATCAGGTAGACCAAAAAGTTGAAAATTGTCATACAAGTGTGATGTTTCACTTTATTTTGGTATTAGCCTCAAGAAATTGTGGCTTTTCTGAAAGGGCAGACAATCCCCACAATCTTTGCTCATACTCTAATACACTGTGTCATTACTGTGGACCTCAAAAACCCAGCAACTTCTGACCAAATTGTCCTGAATCTCACCTATTTCTCTTCAAACCCACCAGAGAATATGAGAAATAAAACTGATCAGGCTCTTGTGGAGTGGCCAAAAGGCCCCTCACACAGATACACTACTGCTATCCAAATTAGAATGCAGAATATTGATTTTCCAAGTGTGTTTACATATTGAATAAGCACAACATCAGGTATATAAATCAATAAAAGTCTTCAAAAACAGGTAAACATATTAAGTAAGCTATACACGTATACATGTATCTATGCATGTGTATGCAAAACTGTATAGAGATTTGCAGAGATATGAAAGCACATTCTTCAGAAACATCTTCAGAGCTGTAAATTAATTGGAATGCTTTGGTGTCTACCAGTTATTTGCACAGTATTTATAGTGAGATCATATTTATTATTCTTCACTGGCTCCAGAGTCATCTTGTTAATTTATTAATCAAAAAGCAGCTTTTAACACCAGAATGTTACAAGGTTTGGTTTTTTCCTTAGGGAATGGTTGATTTTCTTTTGTTTTTCCCAAATGGCAAGCTTGGACCAGGATCTGATGACGAGATGTTAATGAAGCAGTTATTTTGATTCTGTTTTGTTTATAGGCCAATAAAATTAAACAAAATTTAGTTCCCTGGTAGCCTAGCAAAACAAAACACAGCAAAAAAGAGGTACCTTTCTTATTCATTTTAGTATATTTTATACTAAAGGAACATAATCATCAAGATTAGTGTTATGTTCATATCACTAATCTTATTGCTCTTGTAGTCAAAACTAAAACTAATAATTTTTCTTAATTTAGATAGATTGTCAAAAATCAATTTTTCTAAAGATGAGGATGGTTGAAGTAACTCTCCTATGTGCTGTAACTATGGTAAAACTAATGTTGAATAACTTTTAGGTTTAACCTTGTGCATGGTAAAATGATCTGATTGATTTTAACAAAAGATAGACTGATAAAAAGTTTGAATTTATAGTTTCATCTACCCATCTGTTAATACATCAGCAGGGTGTATAAACTTGTAAGTATAGATGCTAGGAATGGGTTATTAAAGATACTCTGCGTGGGTCAATAGTCCATCAATAATTCAAGATATAATTTAGAAGTATGATTATATTCAGTACATTACTACTGTTTGCCGCTTTGTTTCAATAATATCTTAAGAGTCACAGAAAGATAATTTAATTTATTTATTTATTTATTTGGGCAATCGTAAACCTATCCTGTGGAATTTCTCTGGATAATAGGAACATGAAATTTTGTAATCTTCAGTGCAAAAAATTTGGTAGAATCAGTGAAACACTGAACATTTCTTACATTTGAAGAATAGGAAAGAAAAAATGCATGCTCATCTGAGATATTTTTTTCCTGGCTATTAATTATGGTGTTCAGATAAACTTAGTTCCTTTAAGATCCTCCTTCATTACCACATAACTAAACCACCAAAACAAAATGAAGAACTGCACAGACTCTGCCAGAAAGGAGCCATGTTGTGCTTTTATTCAATTCAGCCATTCTTTTCCAGTTGCTTTTCCTCTCACTCTCCATTATATCCCTTCCCTTGTCACGCAGCTAGTCTTCATTATTGTGGCATAATTTGTTTGAGTGGAGGAGGAGGAGTGTTCTGCTCCAAAGATTGCCAGGCTGAGGCTGACTCTCTTTTGCTGTGATAAGGAGTTGCACACTCTGTATTCCACCACTAAGCCATTTCTGATTCAGAGTTGTGCCCTGTCTTCCATCTGTCTAGATGGCTCACAATAGAAGGAGTGAATTCTTGGTACCTCACCCTTGGAGATTAAAACAGCCACACTGAATTGGGTTTGAATCTTTTTAATTGAGAGTCAGTGGAGCATGTGTGAGATATTCCATGCTTTGCTTCTGTGTGATATGCTGCACACTCTGCAGTTTGTGTGCTGTATTCAAAGTCAATACCCAGTCAGTACCAAAGCTCATTTTTGCAAGTGTAATTACAAACGTAGTTACAAAATGGCAGGGACAACTGTACTTTCAGCCATTTTGGGGCACAGTTTCCTGGGAAACCACAAGACAGAGATGACATCACTCTACATATTTGATTACAGCAGGATTAAATCCAGTGATTACGGCTGAGAGATTTTAAGAAAACTCAAGAGTTCCACTCACTGTTTCTAAGTGCTACATTTCTTTGGCTGAACAATTAAATTCTGCATCTTCTGTTCCCCTCCTCGTCTGTTCAAAACATCTGTCAGCATTAAGAATAGGCAAAACCAAAACTGTCTTCCAGTTTAACCTCTCTGCTCAATTCCAGCAATTCTAAAAGGTATGATGTTTCTGAGTTCAGAAGTATTTTTTTCCCCATAATGTTAAATTTTGCAAGATTTTCTTGGGGTTCTTTTATCTCCTTAGATCAAATATCCTTAAAATGATTTTAACATTCTTCAAAATGGAAAAAAAATTCCTTTTAAATTTCTTCAGAACTGCTAAATCAAACTGGAGAAGGAAGGAAGGAAGGAAGGAAGGAAGGAAGGAAGGAAGGAAGGAAGGAAGGAAGGAAGGAAGGAAGGAAGGAAGGAAGGAAGGAAGGAAGGAAGGAAGGAAAGAAAAGAAAGAAAGAGAGAGAGAAAGAAAGAAAAAGAAAGAAAGAAAGAAAGAAAGAAAGAAAGAAAGAAAGAAAGAAAGAAAGAAAAGAAAGAAAGAAAGAAAGAGAAAGAAAGAAAGAAAGAAAGAAAGAAAGAAAGAGAATTTGAAAGAACCTTCAAAACTCAGAGATTTCTCTTTTTCTCTGGTCCTTTATGACAGTGACTGTTCACAGATGAAAAAGATTATGTGAATGATATGAAAAGTTTCTGCACAAAGGGAATGTACAGATAATATGAAAGGGATTTGTCCCTGTAGGAAATTAACTCCTATCCTGAAATAACGTTGATTAAATACTTTGCTTCCTTTCAACTAGTCTCGCTTTCTTTTTACCAATTCTCAAGAGAATGAACATCTATTCTGCTGAGGTGTTTAATCAACCTCAAAAGCAATTTTTTTCTCTGTGTATTTTTAATGCTATAAACTCAATTCTTTAAATAATAATAAGCCAGTGACACAGTCACTAGATACTGTGTATCTTGAAATTATTATGGCTGATAGTGGTAACTGTAGGAAATCCAGTATTTCCTGCTTCATGAAAAGATCTTTCTGAGATTCAATTCCAAATATAGTAACAAGCTGGTCAGGAATTATGGCTGAAGTAACAGAGCATGATGTGGTCTCCATCTACATTGCCACCTTGCCTGAAACTAGACAATTCCTCATGGTAGATCCCAGTCCTGAGAATGATGTGTGAAGCTTCTTACATTTGGGCCAGGTGGAGAACTTGGCATTCTCTAACAGCCAAATCTGCTGTAAAGAGTCATTCAAATCTCTACTGAATGTGCGTGTGATCCTTCAACTAGTTGTCTTTGACAACCAATTTCTCCAAGACTGACAAGCTGGCTTGATTTCTAAAGGTTGACCAACAAATAGCTGAACTTATCAAGAGAGTCTTTATTCTTTTCTCTTTCTCAGGGCTTTTGTGATCTCAGACTCCATGTTTGGTTTTTAAAAATAATAAAATAATTCCAGTCAGTTCAGGATTAAAACAAACAGACAAACAAACAAACTCAAAAACCCAGTCTAAAATATTTGGAAATATTTGGAAAGCCCAAATTTCAAAAAGATTTTGGAAATCCCTTGGAGAAATATGTGTTTTTCTTTTTCTGTAAATGAACTGTGTATCATGATATTATATACAGTTCATATACATATGAGATATATGAACTGTATATATGTATATATACATATATATAAAATATATATATAACTTTATATAACTATATATATACAACTCTAACTATTTATCTATATATGTATATTTATATAAAATGGTTCATGCTGGGAGAGCTCTGTGTTTGTTAGTCGGTTTATTCCATATTACCGTAAATAACTTGACTCTGAAGAACTTGATTTTAAGTTATATTAATATTCCCTGTTAAAACAGGGTTTTTAACGTTATAACATTATTATTAACATTATTTTAATGCTAAAAATCAGTTGAAATAACCTTGTTTCTCTTTGTTTGTCTATTCAGTGTAAGATCTTCTCTTAATGTTTCACATATTGAAACGTAGAATCTAGATCTTGATCTAGAGATCAAGGAAGCTAATTAAAAACTGTTAGCCAGATGCCTGAACTTTGAATTCTCATGTGAAATAATTCAGAGAAATATTTCTTAAGTTTTTACAAAGCTGTGTGGTGAGAATGGACTAAAAGAAGCCTTTCTGAGAAAGAGATTACATTCATATAGTGCTGTAGATCTATTGTGTATTGAAGAAAAAGGTGTGATATATTTCTTAGAAGAACCACATGACGTGAACTACATGAACTGTAGTTCAATGCTTTGACTACTTGTAGGTTTATTGCTATTATTATTGTCTGGCTTTCAAAATATTGTTCATATTCAAATAATTTTATTACAGAGAAGTGTCATGTTATCAATTCTCTTGGCTTTTCAAAAAGTTTTTGCATCATTATTTTCTTGTTCTTTCCATCACTAACTAGTAAGCAGTTTTCAGATGTTGAAACTCTTGAGGTCAGATAGTGTCAACAGAACAAAATCACAGTTTGAAACAGTGCATGTGACTGCTAGAGAGATTGCTTGTTAAGAAGATCCTAATACACATTACAAGATAACTTTTCTAGACTTCCCAGTTGTTCCACCATTGTTTAATAACCAAGTAACTTAAATAAAAACCTTTTATTTGGAATGGAACAGTTTACAGGCAATTTCATTTCATGTAAGAAAGTGTGTCTGTGCAGTTATGAAGCTTATTAGAAGGATCTACGTTGAGTTTTAGAAACCATATCACAGTAATCCCACTTAAATTGACAATTAAAGTTGGTTTTGCTTATGGCTGGCTTCAGACACCCTGTGCAATTTACTAAGTAATAGGAAAAATGTCATTTGCTATATGCAAACTTCTATTAGTATTCTTTTCCAATTTAAGTTTACAACTATAAGAAAGACCATTAGCGAGATTTTCTTAATGCACTACAACCTTACACTTTATTTCTGAAACTATTCTGTAGAGTGTCAGAATTACAACACAAATACCTTTGCACAGTTTTCCAATATGCTATAAAAATAAACATGGGTTGATTTGATGTAGCATTGAGTAGATTAGGAAAGCTTTGAGAGTAACAGTCACATCAGTTTATAAGTTTACAGAGACAATGAGACTCATGCCTTTGCAGTATAGAAAATCATAGATGAGGGCAAAATATATTTCCTCTCTTAAAAACATTTCCACTGTGAGAGCCTAGCTCTTTGTGAAAGCAGTCTTATTCACCTGAAAGTCGTATAATAAATTCTTTCTAAATTCAACATTTATGAAGTCCAAAGTTTCTGATCAGGCATTTATATGATGCTTAGTGTGAGCCCAAAGATTTTACATCCCATATTAATTACAGAGGATGGCAGTATATTAGCAAACTACTTATACCTCCTAGGCCAATTCTGTTTTCCAGCGTAACATGAAGAACAATTCTCTCTGAATGTAAGGAAAATTAGTAGCCTATTTCAGAAATTAGTAAAATAGCAATGTTAAAATTACCACAAAAAATATAAAAAAATGGTCATTGTTAGGGAATTGGAACCACAAAAACACAAACAAAACCAAAAAACCCACAAACAAATAAACAAACAAACAAAACCCCCAAATTTTTCTTGCTTTTTTTCCCATGAAACAAACAAAACCTGTATTCTCCCAGAAGACCTTTTTTCAGTGAATTATTTAGTCCTTTGCCAATATTTTGTAAAGATTAAAATCCTTTAACACATTTTGTAAATTCTTTTATCAATGTATCAATAAATCATTTTCTTGAGTTTGAAAGAAATATGTGGACTGTTTTATTAAGAAAAATGTCAAACCAGTCAGTACAGCCCAACTGCTATAGTATAGGTTATTGTGATAGTTATGCACAGCGATATAATTTATTTGAACTATATTAAAATCTATGCCAAGATTTCATTATTTTTCTGAAGCAGCTAATTTAGGATGATAAATTAAATTCTATCTTCAGCCAGTGAAAAAATATGAGCACTACCCAAAAAAAGATACCACAATGACATTCTCCTGTGGGATTTCTTCTTTTCAATGTAGCTGTAACCATGAAACTCCTTAACTTCTTACAAGTATGTTTTGCTGTCAGTAATTTGGTTCCTATGTCTACAGAGTTTGTATTACCATGAGCAGGCATTAAATTGTTTTTCAGAAGGTATATGCCACATAATCATTGCATGGCATGTGTTAATTAGTCTTGCCTGCTTTAGCCTGGTATGATTCATAAATCAGGTACACATCACATGACTGCATTTCAAACCCATTCAGAACTAGGTGAAGAACCTGTCCTATGTCACTGAATCCTGTGGGGAAGAAGCACTTTGGAAATTCTTGTAGACACCAGAAAGTCACTGCCAGAGACAGGAGCATTAAGCAGTTCATTAGATTTGTGCTAAGTGCTACTCTCTAAAATAGCAGGATGCTGAGATACACCACAGGGTCTACTGTCACCTATGCAGCTGTTGAACAGGTTTGTTACTTCCTTGCAGATAGAAGAGTGACAGTGCAGGTGCTAATCAGGCCTGTGGGGCTGAGCAGGATAATGGTTGGCTCATTGCTGCAATCTGACAGCTGAAATTGCTCAGAGTTTCGGGCCCTAACAGAGACACAGATTGCCAAGAGAGTGCTCTGGTGCCATTTGTCTGCCAATCTGCTTGGGGACCATGTAGTTGTTTTCCAGACTGCATGGAGAGTATGGAAAATACCATATTTGTATTCTAGTCAGGTTCTGCTCATTATAAAACAGCACAGAGGGTACTTGGCACTGCAGAAGAGGTGACCCAAAGCAGCTTACCTGTAACTCATTGTGTGTTCCTGGCGGATGAGAAAAATAGCAGACTCCTAAACACCATGAGAGGGTGAACTCTTGAAAATAAGACAAATTGATTTTGTACTGGAGCATTACTACTGGGAGGTACTGGCTCTGACTTCTCTGTGATTTGCTGCGAAGTTTTCATTGTTCAGAAATCACAGGTTCTCCATTTTGAGGTTTCTGCTTTAAATAAAAAAAAAAAAAAATTCTGATTTCCTGTTCTGCTGCTTAGCTCTGTATTGCTTCATAAGTATGCCTGCCATCTTCTTTGACTCTTGGAATAATGACACATTTCCCATGATGACTGAGAGCACCAGGATCTGGGTTTTCTGTCTTTGCAAAGAGCAGGATATATTTAGTTCATTCATTTAGTTTGGAAATTTTCTGATATCTCAGATAATAACAATAACAATAATTCAGAGATGTTTACTATTTAGGGAACAGGACTATATTCAGAAAAAAAATCAATGTTTGCTACTATAATTCTGAAAGATTTTCAGATATTTTTGACAAAGGAAGCTGGGTTAAATTCAGAAGTGCTGCATCAGAATAACTCATGTCTAAGCATTTGTCTTAGTAGAGATAACTGTTTTGAATGAGATTTATCTCAGTCAACTTTCACCATCCAAAATGTGGGTGTCAAATCTAAGGGATTAGGATATTCATAGAGAAATTAGTATCAGATTTCTTAGAAATCCATCCTGTGGGCCATAATTTACACTGGCCAGGCTTGTTTTGTTTTTGATTTATGTACTGAGAATCTTCCTAATGCAGATGATGATCTTGTAGCTTCAGAAACCAGAACTACATAAAGCCAGCTTCCTCCTCCTCCAGCCTCTAAAAATATGTCAGTGTAACCCAACTTCAAGAAACAAAATAATAGCATCAGTCCCAGATGGAAAGTTGGCTCCAAAAACAACAGGAGCAAGAACAAATCTAAAATTCCTGGCTTCTTCATGCTTTTCTCTACATGTTTAGGTGATCAACACATTTGCCAGCAATATGTCTTAATAGAATGTATATCTTTCCAGATTTAAGAAAAAAAAAAGAAAAAAGAGGGAAGATAAAAAAGAAAATAAAACAGGTGCAAAATAAGAGATGGAACTTTATCAGGATCATGGCATTAAAGAGCCTTTTTATTTGGTTGGTTTTTTATACCATGAAAAAAGATGAAGGTTCCCTGTGTCAATTATTTGATTGTGAAATATTATAATTTGCACTCAGCCTTTTGCTCTACAATGCATTGTATAACTTGATATCTTTACTGCTATTTTATTCTAAATTCAGACTAAAACCAAAGTGTTAAACTTTATGGTGCGAGACCTCACACCAATTTTGGAAATATTAAGTAGGAAACTGACACTTTCTATAGAGCTAGAAAGCTAGGGAAACATGAAGCATTAACACTTCCTCTACTAGGTCTTTGGATTTTTTTAGGATAGCATAATCTATTTTGATATTTTAAATATGTATTTCAGTAATTTTCTGTGGGATACAAATAAAGGCAGTCTCCTTTCTGTTCCTTTCCTCCCTTCTTCTCTTTTACTCTCTCTTTCCTCCATCTGCCTCTCTCTTCCTCCCTATTTCTCTCTCTGTACTTCTCACAGTTGGTTCTGTGCTGGTAGACCTTCTCTGTGGCATGGAATATGTTGCCCAAGAAGCCAAGGAAACTGATGGAATCACTATCCCTGGAAGTATTCAAAAGGCATGTGAATGTGGCACTTGAGGATGTGTTTTAGCGGCGAATATCACAGTGCTGGGTTAATGGTTGGACTGAGCCTTAGAGCTTTTTTCAAGCCTGCACAATTCTGTGGTGAGATGACCATAGCACCTGACTGTCAAATATGGCTTCAGGGAAGACAGATTCTTAGGGTGGTGTAAATTATCATGGATGTTTTATTCAGTTGATAAAAAGCATTTGGAAATCTAAACACATGTTTTTACAGAATTTTTTTTCTCTTTTGAGTAGCCAAAGGATTAATAATAATGAGTTATATTGAAATAAAAAGTTGAAAGATGCTTTCAGTACTGGTCAAACTATGAAAGAAGGCTCATGACACTTTCATATATTAATTTTTCATATATAAGGAATACTAATGTTTGATTTACAGTTTTTTACTAAGATATGTTTCTATGATGTATTCCATGTACGCAGGGTGGGACGATAGAAGTTGAGGGGCGGTTCCACAAATTTCTTCTACTTGCTGTTAGACTGGACTGCACTCATTGCGAAAAGATTTTTAGTCAGTGACATATGACCTTTTCTCCCAGGCAACTTGTAAGAGGAAAGGGGAATGGCCTTAAGTTGCACAAGGGGAGGTTCATGTTGGATATTAGGAAAAACATCTTCACTGAAAGGGTATTCAAGTATTCAAACAGGCTAGAAGAGATGGAATCACCATCCCTGGAAGTGCTCAAACAAAGGAGCAGACACAGAACTTTGCATTTTTGTTTAGTGGTCAATGTGGCATTCAGCTGAAGGTCAGACTTGATGATCTTGGAAGTCTTTTCCAACCTTAATAATTCTATGATTTTATTTTTCCTGATAACAAAAAGATGGATTTAATCAGATTGCTCATCAAACCAAAAGATGAAATGCAGATGTGTATCTGTGCACAATACTCTTTACTCATTCTGCTGAGTTATAGGGAGAATGCTTCCTTCTCAGATGTTTATTCTGGCAACGTCATCAAAATACATCTTCACCAAAACTTCATCAAAATAAAACACAGCAAGCAATCGCTTTAATTTAGACTTAATAACTTGAGTCATTACAGCAAAAGATATGAATGTTACAGACAGGATTTGGGTGAGCCTTAAATGCTATGGTACCTGAAATTTTTGGAACAGATGTCATATGTCAGGTATGGTCTGTGCAGAGCATCTGGTATCTTCTCCGGGTAGCAAGGAAAGCAACCCCCTTTCCACTTTCTGCCAACAAACTTCCCCAGAGTTGACAGCAGACATTTTCTGGATTTAGTAAGTCAGCTTACTAAAGTTCAGATAGAAGGACAGAATGAAAGTAGCTAAACACTGGTAAAAGTCAGTTTTAAGTGCCACAAAAGAGTGTGTGGGTGTGCTGCCTCTAGCACAAGCCAATTTCCAAAGTTGTCAGAGAGATCACTCTCTACCTATGCATGTATTAAATATTTAAGGGGAAAGAGAAAAAAAGAAAAGAAAAGAAAAGAAAAGAAAAGAAAAGAAAAGAAAAGAAAAGAAAAGAAAAGAAAAGAAAAGAAAAGAAAAGAAAAGAAAAGAAAAGAAAAGAAAAGAAAAGAAAAGAAAAGAAAAGAAAAGAAAAGAAAAGAAAAGAGAAAAGAGAAAAGTTCCAGGTTGATGAAGGCAGTATAGAGGATTCTAGAAAGCAAAAAGTAACAGGAAAATTGATAGATTAAAAAGTTTCTTAGCCACGATGATTATCACATACATCTGTTTAGTCCTCTTTTTCTCCACGCACACAGACACTATGTTAAAGGAATTTTTAAGTATAATTTCATTTATAAAATACTAAATGGTGGGAGATGAGTGCATCCACCACTTTTATATTAAGCTGCCACAGTACTTTTTTATAACTACTCCCTAATATGGAGTCCTTTTTTGAAATCCATTTTGTCACACTTAGAGAAAAATGACCCCAAAAACCAGACACTGGAACATCTTATGTACAATCAGCAGAGGTGAAAAATCTAATAGTCCAAATCCTGGCTAAATGGACAAATTTAGAAAAGAAATTATTATCAGTGTTTTTGGAACTATCAAAGGATTATATTTTGCTACTTTTTATATATTCAAACATCACACTATTTCTTGAGTGTTTCTGCTGAAGTACAATGATCCAAAATGCATCTCTTAGTCACTTTTCTTGTGAACAGTGTTCTATAATGTAGACAATTCCTTCACTGTTCCCATATATATTTTCTTGATTTATAAAATATTTTGTTGGACTGCAAATCACACTATGACAGTAGCTTCTCTATTATTTTTCTATCTCAGCAATATAAAAAAACTCCTCCATAAAGTTTTTTCATAGCTGCTGGTAAATAGATGATAGGATTTTCTATTAGTCATCAGAAAGGGAATCCCATTAGGAAAAAAAAAAACCCAAAACCAAAACATCTAGGAGGAAAAAGAAGAAAGTAACGGGAAACAAAAAGAGGACAAACAGTCAGTATGGAACTGTCAAGAACAAATACTCTAAAATCTGTCCCATCCCTTTCTTAATAGAGCAACAGGTCTAATATATAGAACTGGAACAGTAGATGTATTTCTTGATTATAACGAGCCATTTGGCACATATTCCCACGGTGTTCTGATGTGAAAAATTAACCATTAGACCTGTGATTCTACAAGAATATTAGGTAAAATCATTTGGTAAAGCAAAAAATCAGTTCACAGATCTGAAAAGTTATATTTCTGCAGCAAAAAATCAGTTCCAGTGGGAATGACTGCTGTTTATAGAAGAGACTTTCATACAAACCCATTAAAATAAGAGAGTTTTAAAGAAGAAAGGATTTGTGCATATTATCTCTGAAGTGTGGTCCCTTCTATTTCTTCTTTTATACCCAGTATATGGTTACAAACTGCAAGGAAGCCTCAGAAAAATCTAATATCTATAATGGTCCCTCATAATAATAAAAACATATAGTAAGTCTAAAATTCCTCTTATTTACCCAGAACTATCTAACAATGAGTTCTGACTTGATAGTTTCCCTGACTTCACTTAGCATCATATCTGTGAGCTGAACATGACCCTCGAGCTCAGACCCTGCCACCTTTCCTGTTTCTGGAGATGGACAAATTGTTCATTATTACTTTGAACTTAGAAACCCCAGCAATTCTGATGCCTAAATTGGCTGGTATATAGGCAATCTGAAGGCAGGCTGGAAACCTAAGCTTTGGTGTAAGGAAATCTGACAAAAATGTTCTGGGCCTTTTGAAAGCCAGTCACAAAAGACTTCAGTAGTCAAAGTATTGCCATTGGTGAGTCTCAGAAAGGAAATAATTTCTGAAGACATATATGATAAAAGTTCCCAGTTTCCTAGGAATGCCAAAGGACTTTAGACGTAGGATATACCATAGAATGAAGATAAAAAAATGAGTCAGATAATATTTCAAGAGAGTACTATAGTAATATAAGGCTTATGAAAAATATAAATACAGTAAAACAATAGAGACAAAGGTATTTAATATCTGATTGAAATTTGAACGGACTGGGAAGGTTAATACCTTTGCTTTTTTGGAAGTGACATGATTTTTTTAATGTCCTCAAGTAGTCAGGGCAGCAATTTTATAACTGTTCAGAAAGCAGAACTTCTAGGACTAGAATGACCTCTGTGACCATGCCTGCAGGAGTGATTAAATGCTCAAGACAGAAGAAAAGTTCTTGCTACTGAATTTGTGACCCCATGAGTTGCAGAACCCAGATTTACTTTGTAGGTATCCTGTTTGTGTATTGACCAAGCCTGACCTTGCTTGTCCTAGGAGACTCTAAGATCATAACTCAAAGTAGTACAGCCACAGGACATCAGCATCAACACCCAGAGGGTTTGACTGCCTTTTCAGTTTTTGCTTGGATGTGTTTTCTTTTAAAAGTTGCACCCTTTTTATTTACCAAGATACATTATTTCAGCTGTTCTTTGGAAGGACCAACTATAGACAGATTAAGTAACCTTCCTGTGAAACTTTCTACTATAGAAGAGCTTTTAAAATAAAAAGAAACATGATTTCTTAAGTAATAGGGAATGAAACTGAGATCAGAAAGTATTTAACCTTATAGAAATCTTCAACTTCTCTGTAAATTCAGATCTGCTCTGCATTTAGTAAACTCAAGGACTCAAGCTCATAACTTCATCCAAGCTGTGAGGTGTTCTGTTTTCCTTAGATTATTTTGGTGGTTTTAGTTCTGTTATTCACAGTTGCACTCTAGAGAAACTAACATGGGATGCATTGCTAAAAATTCTTGGTGGAAAGAAAATAAGATATTATTAAAAAAACAATAAAAGAGGTAGTTTTAATTCTTCCTTCTTTCTAATTAACCTCTGAGGGCTCTGCACACACACACACACACACACACACACAAAAGTTGATTCCCCCTTTTAATAGGCTAAGCATTATTTTTACTCTTATTGACTTGGAAACTTAATAAATAAACCAGACAAATTTAGTAGGTTATAGAGGTCACTTTCATACCTATTAAGTGTCATTGTGTTGCACAAAAATTGACTTTCTTAGATCTTATTTGACAATCTTTTACGTTTATATTTTCAGAAAGACCAGGTTAAATTATGTATTTTACTGTTTTTCCCAAATGCTGAAACAAGACAGACCTCTCCTAGAAGCAGATGCATTATAAAAATATGCAATATCAATGTGTTATCTTTCTTGGAATATTTCCTTAGAACCACTTCTCATGGTTCCTGCAAAATTTTGGACATTATTGGACTCTGACCACCAGTTAATCATAACTCAAAATTACTTCATGTACCTGTCTTGTGTTTGAAATAGTAATCTTGCTCCAGCTGTTCACGTGTTTAGGCTGATTCAAGCTGGGATTTTTTTGCATGTGTAGGATTCAGCTGCATAACAGGCAGTTTATTAGCAAGGGGCATAGAACCACAGAACTGAGGGAGAACAACTCCTGGACAATATTATCCATTGCCTACTAAGGCAGGTTTCAAGAACCAGATGTGAACTGTATACAAGCACGACCAAAAGCAAATGGATGTGGTCTCCTCCAGGTTTGGTGGCACTTTTGCCTAATGGGAAGAGAGAATGGTAATTACTGCTTGCTCAAATACTAGGAGGCCTAGATTAGCTTTCTACCAGGGGTCTCTGTTAAATGTTAGGAACAGGAAACTTTTCCTCTCCCTGGATTCTTAGGCATAGTGTCTTTTCTTTTAATTTAAATTATTTTGATTTTTCTAGAATATTAGTCCAATTATTGTTCCATTTTCCCTTCAACCATTCTTTATATTTTTCTCAGTCTCCTTTTCCTCTACCCATCCTTTAACAAAATGCATGTAAGGAGTTTCCTGACTAGACCAAGGAATTAAATTGCTGTGCAAATCGCTGAAGCATCACACAAAGAGCTACAGTTACGAGCTTCCTCTGGGGAGTGGGAAAGGAGGAGGCAGAAAGGCTTTGTGTATTTTATAACAAAACGCATTTCTGAAATCATAACAAATTCACTTTGTTACGAGGCCAACAGGTCTAAGGATAGTCTTTCCACTTAAAGAGTCTTGGAAATACAGAATTCAATAGCTGGGGGTTTTTTTAGCGTTATGCCTTTTTGCTTTTTTCCCTTTTTCTTTTTTTTCCCCTCACAATTCATTCTGTTTTTATTTCTGGAGGAAGGTTGAGCATAAATAAATCAGCTTTTCAACTTAGACCTTTATAAAATTGACATGTATCTTTCTCTCTCTGACATATTCTCAGAGGTACTTGAAACTCATGCTAAATTTCTTCTACAAACAGTAAAGATTTTGGCCAGTTCGTTTTTGGTTTGCTTTAGTTTGGTTTTTTGGGGGTCGGGTTAGGGAAGGCTGTGTTAGTTTTTCTAGAAGTACTTTAATTTTTTATTACTAATAATTAAAAAGTAAAAGTATAAAGATGCCTTTGGATGTTGGTTAGAAATGGAGGGGAGAGGGAGGGGAAGCAGGTAATGAAGAAAATGAAGTTATTCAGTCTTAAAATGCCCTGGAAATTTTCTGAAAATCAGAAAAGACCTGGAAAGGGGATAGTATCCAATAGACTTTATGGATAGGTAGCTCGCTTTCTGTGTTCCTGTAGGAGTCAGGATTTTATTATTTCTAGATTCCCTGAGGGGAATTAGAGCCAGATGACTGCTCATTTGCAGATGACTGGCATCTTGTTCAGCAAAAAATGAAGCAAAAATGGAAGAGTTTTGAAAATTAATTAATGGTAAATATTTATGAAACTTTATTTACTACTCTTGGTGCTTATTTCACTTTGTTAATTGTGGATGGAAGGACTAACTCCTTTTGACTCATTACTGGTGTCAATCAAGAACAACTGTTGCATCAGCAGATTAAACACGGCATAAAAGTGAAATGAGTGAAAAATCTGGGCATCATGAAACTGGACAAAAACCAGGAGCATAGGACTGCTCATGAATTTCCATCTGAAACCCACAGGTTGATTGTTCTGTAAAATTTAAATTTCATTTAGTTCTGTGATTTACTTGCATACGATTGTTTATATTTTCCAGTCATAGATAATACATAGCTGATAGCTCCTCTTAATATATTAACCAGAATAATTATCATCAGCTATTTATAGCTGAATCGTGGATAATATCACTGATCAGATTTAGTTTAGATTTTTACTGTTACATTCAAATAGTAATTAATGGTAGTTGTTACCATAATGCAATTGTCTTCCTTTGGAAATCTGCATCCCTTCATGTCTTTTCATACATGGCTGCTACTGGAAAATTTCATTACTGACAGTTTGGATGCTTGTTTCATTACAGAGGTGCCTGTATAAATTGTCCTCTGCTGGCATGTAAAAGTGATTTCTGAAATCCCTTCTGACCTTAAATACTGTACATCTAAGGAGTATTATGAGATTATATTGTGTGTTGTCTTCATCTAGTCTAATCTAGCCTAGCCTAGACTATACCAGATGTCTTTCAAAACAGGATCAGTCAATTTCACTTGAAAGTCGCACCTGATTTCAAAAAACAAAGATTAAACTAATTCTGGCAGTGGAAATGTATACTCCTGACCCACCCCCTCTTTTTCTAGCTGTGCGTGGTCAGGAACTTTTTTAGATAACAATCTTATAGTATTCCTTGAGTAATCCACAAAGCTTTATTAGTGTACACATTTAGATAGAATTATAATTTGTGTTTCTAATTACGTAATTATTTTAAAACTCTTTGATGTGTGTAATTAGCACAGCGTATATCATAGAATCATAGATCATCAATACCAATCATATCAATCATTGAACAAAATAAAGGCCCACAATCTTCATGTAAATAGGGCTCTAAGGCTTTTGTATTTGACCTCTTCTAGTATCACCCGTTCCCTATAGTTTCTACCAACCTTTTGAACACTGACCTCTTTGTTCATTTGCAAGGTGCCAAGCTTATTCCTATATTATTAATCTCATGCAGAAGTGTCTTGGATGCAAATACATAACTAATGGCAATAGTACAAGGTGAGGAATTAACATCCGTTGATTCTTTGGGTTAATGGTGAAGAACATTAGGCACATTTTGAGGGAATTAAAAACATTCAGAGTGGAAGATATGTTTGCACTAATGGAGGATCCTCCATATACAGGGAACCCTCCAAGCCAAAAATAGTTAATGCTTTTCTTGTGAAGTCAGGGTGAGTATACAGGTAAATTCTTGATAAAAAGCTAGCTAAATAGGTAAGGTAACCAGTCAAAGGGTAAATTAGCAAGTAAATTTCATCCAGTTACTAGACTAACAAACTGTCAGGTTTGTGCAAATGAGAGAGTAGATTTGGATGCCGTGATGAAAGATTATTATTAATTAAGAGCAGGCTTTTAAGTCACACAAGAAGCTATTTCAAATATCAACATATTGTAGAACAGGTAACACTTATTAATTTCTCTATTGCTATTTTTAGCATGATATCAGTATTTCTCATATTTCCCACATGAAAAAAGAGTTAGAGAAACATTTGTGTCTCTCTTAAAAAACATTTATCAATATTTCTGTGGGGAAGTAATGTTTTACTTGGTATTCATTGTTTTACAAAACAATATTCTGCATGTACTTGTTTACCCTGGTGAATCTTATTTACTGGCTAAGTAAATTATGTGATGGCAAAATTAGGCTTTCAGTGCACACACAGTAAGACCTGAGCTAGACCTCAGTGGAAAACTCTAAAATACTTTCTTGTTACTTGGTTTAAACTCTTCTGTAATTAGTAAAGCTCAGGATCAAGGATCTCACAGTTGCTGTTGTTTACATTTCTATAACAAATTTATTCAACTGCTGGACCTTAATAGACGAGTGGCTGCTTTTTCTTGCAGCCTTGTTGCAGATCCCTTGTCCTGTGATTAACTTGCTTCTGTTTCACTACCAGGCTTGCCTCCTCAGTAAACCAGCATGTTCATTCCACAAAGACACACAGACATTTGTCCAAAGAACCTCTCCAGTTAAAGAGTCTGCATGAGGAGTGCACTGTGTTTGGCTCCCTTCACACAGGAGTACTCCAGCTCTATCCCAGAAGGATGTGGATACTGAAATATTCAATGTGTTTTCCTAGCATGGGAAGGTAATGAACCACACCTTCAACACCATGCTACAAAATGTCCATGAAGCCAATGCAAGAGTGCCATCTCAAGGATCTGAGAACTTTGAACAGAATCATATATTATATCAAAATTCAATCATTTCACTTAGGCTACTAATCTTTAGTATGAAGTCAAAAACTCAGATCCAAGTGTTAAAGTACATGGACTAACTTTGCTCCATGGAAACCTGATCTTGGCATCCATGCAGCACATTTCAACAGGACAGTGCTTTCCCATTGGTGGAGCCCATGAGATAATGAATATTGAGCCTGCCTGCCATTATATGCCTTCATAGAGCCTTGAAAAATCAAATTCCAGTGGTAACTGTCTTTTCACAATAGGGGTCTGGTAATAATTAGAAGGAAGATTTTTCTGAAAAACTAATAATAACAACAAGACAAATAAAAATACACCCCCCACACACCTCATGATATAAATGTAGATAACACCATCATACAAATACATGGACATGTTAATTCTGAACTTGTTTTTCAAGTTTTTATAAAAAGAACTAATAAAACAATGCAAAGAATTCTCTCAGGAGGGTGATGGAAACAGACTTGGAAGCTGAATTTCTTGGCATGTTCTCTCACTTAACACTTTTTAATGTTTGCCATTTGACTCCTCTCAATATAAATCTGATGACTCACTCTAATGATTCTTTTATCTGGCTGAAATGTATCTTAAATCAGAGTTTAAGGTTTGCTTTGGCTGGGCTTGGGGAATATAGTGATTTAGGGTTGCAGCTGCCAGAAAATAAGTGAAAGGAGGAAAACGGAACTTCCTGGCATACTGAATTGGAAGCTCTGACCGCTGCTTAAGATCTCTAAAGGTATGATGTTATCTTCCAAAAAGAGAATCCTGAGTCTATTCAGTTGTTTGAGCTTTTAAAACCAGAAATGGTTATGTAGCAATTTTAAAAAGTTTACTGAAGCCAGCATGGTTGAAATGGTCGATACAATACTACACTGAGACTTGAATCAATTTCCTTCATTCTCCTTCACATTTCCTGTTTCATTTTGGAGATGTTTCTATTTTTATTCTCCCATTTCATGAAATGGAGTGAGGGTGGTGTTATCATAGAAAGTTTATTTATTCTACATGGAGTTTTTATTATTTTATAATAAAATACAGGTTTATATAATCAGCAATATGAATGGAGAAAAACGACTTCAAAAATGATGGAAAAATTTAAAGTGGAAGGAATCTTATGGAATCATGTAGTCTAATTCCCTGCTGAAAGCAAGGCCAGTTTGAAAGTTATCTTTTGTTACTTAGGTCCTTGTGTTAGGTGAGCACTGTCTAACCTGCACTTGAATAAAGGCAGGACTTCTGGGGCACTGGAATTGAAATTACATAAACTAAGCCCATTGTCACACATGCAAAGAGATGAAATTTATAGCAGTGCAACAAATATTTGATGGATACAGTAGTATTCTTTTAATATACTTTTAGCAGAATTACAATTGTTCTTCAGTTATGTTGCTGCAGATGTATTGTAACAGTAGAGTGATGCTGTATGAAAAATAAATATAATTAACAAGTAACAAATAACATAATAAACAAATTCTCATAATCAGGAGGATTGACTTTACATCTCTCAATATACTGTGTGTTTTTCCCAAACTAATTTTTCTGTTTTCACAATCTAAGTCTGTATGACATTATCATAAAGGTATAATGGTATATGTCTTGCACTTTCCAAGAGTGTAGTTACAGGTGGCTGCCTGTGTTGCAAAGAAGGAGATCTGCTGGGAATCTGTTGAGATTCATACACCTTTAACGCTTAATGCATACCAAACACCTCCTGGGTACAGTAGTTCATACCAATACCCTTTTGCTTTGCTGACTTATTCATCACCAGCTCCTAAACTTCTGTGAAGACTTAATGAGCACTCCTGACCTTTTATTGCCTCAGAGTGTTATACTGAGTGCTACACACTGTGATATTAATTCAGCATGATTGTTGCAAAATAATAAAATATGTTCTTGCTTGCCCATTGTTCTGAAATATGCACAAATGGGGCAAGTAAGAGGCTTATTATGTTATTTTCAGCTTAACTACCTGGAAAATTACAATGTCAAAGCAACTAGAGGTACATGCAGAATATACCTTTGACCTCATTTATCTGAAAAACAGCCTAATGTTTTTGAATACGGAAACCTTCATTCTCATATATATATATACATAGCCAGTTCATCTGTAATTGAATATAACATGTAATGTTCTCACTAAGAATTATACTTTTAAATTTTTAGGGATATTCTTAAAATTATATCTTTTAAGGGTCTTTTTCGCTCCTCCTGAGAAATTCTACTCCAAATTTTTCTACTAAAATGACAGAAAGAACCGAAAATATGATGTGATCTGCTCACCAAGTGCAAGGCTTACCCTCTAAAAATAGTAAAGCTACTGAAAATATAACAGTTTAGGAGCCAAAGGTAATCTTTTGTTCTTCCAACTTGTGGCCCTATGTGAATTAGAAGGGCTCAAAGCCTGATGATAGATCAGGCTATCCTAGTGAAGCAAGTAAACAAAACAAAACAGAAAACCACAAAAAGATAAGCAAACAAGAACTTTGAGTTACTGGCATTTTCCCCTGGGCATGAGCTAATCTAAGTTGCAAAGAGGTTGCCATCATTAACAGTTTTAACAATGCTAACTGTGCTATAGGATTTGGGTGTCTGAGAACATATGTGCACTTAACAGCTAAATTTCAGCGACACCTACAGAATGAAGACACTTCAGTCAGCTCTGTAAAAATAAAGAGGAGAAGTTCAGCTTTGTCCAAAGGGAACAGATCAGTTCTGTAGGCAAAAGCATTCCTCATTGTGCATAGCAAAAATGAAGTTTACTAAAGAGAACTGTGACAACATTATTTAAACACCTTTTTTGCTGTTTTGCTCTAGAAAATAGCTTAAAAAATTAAGTTTTGGAAAAAAAAATCAAACAATAAACCAATTCTAGATGAACAAGAAATACTTTCCAAAGGACTTACCTGTCTAGTAGCCAAAGATTATGCACTACATTCTCAGAAAAAAACCAAACCAAAACAAAATGATACAAGAATTTCCAGAGTGAAGACAGTGTCTTTTATATATAAAATTATATTCTTGATTTTAAAAAAACTCAACAATTCTTGTTAAGTATCTTTTTTATTGTTCTCTACAGTAAGTGTAACAATGCTCTTACAGGTTCTGGGAAAACAGACACTACTTAAACTTCAATTTTCTTATTGTAGTTTTAGTCAATATTGCAGCTAAAATATATATCCTCTATATATTTCCTCAGTAGATTTTATTTTGTTCTATATCTCTCATGTTAAAGAATAATTTTGCTTTTAAAGATGGTTTCATAACTTGCTTTTCGAATATATGCATTTTTTCTGTTGCATACCTGCAAATTCTCATCTTGGTCCACCACTAGAATGACTTAGAAATTATAAGGCATGCCTGTCAGGAGTTCTGCCTCTTTTTATTCTAGTCTCAGTGTTATGTCTTCTGAGCGATTCTTGTGGGACCTGGGTTTCCACAGGTCATTTTTAGGCTCAGAGATACTTTTTCTTTCAAATGTCAAAGGAAGAACTGTGGAATTAATGTATCTGTGAAGATATGCCCACTCCAGTATAAGGTCTTTGAAGCCATAGACGAGAAATTTTCTGTAGAAAAGAGAATTTTTTTCTGAAATGTGCTTCAAGAAACACAGAGTCTTTGGATAACTCTGCCTTCTCTTGCAGACCAATTAACTCTGAGATGTAGAAAGAAACTGTGTTCAATCTTCCATCAGGTCTGTTCCATTTGTTTACTTAAAGCATGTCCTAAATCTTTGCCTCTATGATGCATCTGTGGGCTCCTTCAGAAACAAGAGATTCCTTTGCAAATCTTGGAATGATACTGTAGACTACAAGGCAGAAATATGAATTTCAAGGGGCAGAAGATGAGGTATGAGCATAAAAAATTTAATTTCATAAATCTCAAAAGTCAGCTTTGTAGTAACTCATTTGATTTTTCCTTTTTTCCTCCATTCTTATTTGCAGATGGCTCCATTTCCAAATTTCTTTTATTAAGTTTAGAAGATGAACAAACTGAAGAGAAACATAATTGAAAATGTTATACTTTCTCTAGTTTCATGCACCAGTCTTTGAGCCTGTAGCAAAATCCTGCATCATGCATCTTCCCTGTGGTTCATGGAAACATTTTTAGAACCATAAAGCAAAACCCTTCAAAGTTAGTGGTCATCTGTCACTTTTTTTCCATGCACCATTAATCATTGCCTTGGGGAGGCCCTACCAGCCTGACTGATGTTCGACAGCCTTGGCTTTGATTTTGTGTAGTCCATTGTTCCTTCTTAAAAGTGCATAGGAGATTCATGGTATAAAAAAGTCCAATCTCACTGCTTTGAGCTAAAACAATGTTTCAGTTACTTTATAAAATAAATACCAATTGATAAAAGCAATAAATAAACTGGACATTATTGTTATCTGTTTCTATCTTATTTGAACCATAAAATCCAATTTACCATTTATGTTTTCAAATTAAACTTAGGAAGTGAGAGCATCTTCAATCACAACTGCTCATGTTCTGTGGCCAGTATGAAGCCTGAAACTCTATTTTCTTATCTAAAATATGACTGGTGTCTAAGAAAGACCCTTTGACAGCTGTCACTGAAAATTAAAAGTCCTTGACAACCATGCCCTTGTTTATTTCAGCAGCAGTGACATGGTTCAAAGAAGATTAGGTCCAGTAAATATGGCTTGAAAATATGACAACTTTGTTAGGATTGCTTCACATGTCTTAACGGAGGCAAACCAGTGACCTTTAGCCATGAAGACACAATATATTGCTTTCTGTGTACTTGATATGGTTTATTTCAAGTTTGAATGAGTGAAAAATAAATCTGCCTGAACACCTTTATGTGAAAGTCCTCTGTGAACTGTAATGAATGTTGTTCACTGTCATAATCTAAGTGAACAGGCTTGAAAACCATGAGCTAATGCATGTGTAGTGACTGCATGAAGCTTTATACTCCGATAAAAAAATTATAAAAGCATCTTGCCATAAAAATCAAGGGTCTCTGTATGAACTATGACCTTCATAAACATGCTCCCCAGGAACACAGAAAACAGGATTCTATTAAGTACTGCAAAATCTATGAATTAGATGTTTTGAGCACCAGGTTGTAGTTCTGGCTTTGCAGACTTCCCTAAGCAGAAATAAAATACAGTGTTCTATTACTCAGAATGAATGCATAATCTATAGTCTTGCATTGACTTCACACCTCTTGGTTCCCTCAGTCAAAAGCCTGAACCAGTCAGTGCCTTCTCACAAAACCTAATGCAGGCATATCCAAGGAGATGTGGCCAGAAGTAGAAACAAGTCATGACAAAGCAGGGCAAGTTTCTTGTAGCTCAGTGAACAGTGAAAGGAAGTGAGCATTGATGGTTCTATTCTAGCAACATAAAAGGACCTGCACTGATTAAATATTAAATTTCATATCTTTTATTTTCATGTTATTACAGTGGCATCAAAACTAGCATATTGGATGAATCCTTTCATTTCAAAAATCTGCTTTATCCGGAAAGGAACTTTTTTTAACCTCATCTCACCCTCTTCTTTATGGCCTTTCCAGCTCTCCACTGTTAGGAAGTGTCTATAGATGCTTCATTCGTCAGAGTAATCCAAAATACAATTAGAATATCCAGTGGTTTTAAAAGTAATGATGTCTTTCTGAAAATCTCCAAGTACAGAATGTCTCAGAATCTCAATAAATCAAGGTAAATCAGAAAAAACACTCCCACCTTTGCTATTGTATATATTTTAGTTTTAGCTATATGTTTTGTCAGTATCTCTGAATATTGCAAAACTAAGCACATATGAAAATATCCAAACCATTTGCCCAAATTCACAATAGTAAGTAAAGTCACTTTTTAAGGCAAGCCATATTGTTATCTCTACTTTTAACATCATAAAGAGTGGGGTTGTATTTTGGAGACATTACATTGAAAGCCTTCTTTAGGCTTTTTCTAAGTATTTTAGAAAAAGCAGTTTAACAAATGCCTCTAACTTTCTCATAATGAGGCTATAAGAAAGTGGGAGGTTATTTGAAATACAGAAAGGACAGGAGTGTTTTCAGCTATTACATTTGAGCTCACATTAAAAAAAATACATTATTCAAGTATGGTAGTGAATCAGCTGAAAACAAGGTTTCTGCTTAGAGGTATTCATCGCATGCTTAGGGATCCTTATAGCCAAAATGATGAAGAAAGTAGGTTCTCAATAAAATGTATGGATGCATTATCCCCAAAATACTAAATTGTTTTTCCCACACTTTATTTTCCTATAACATCTTCAGCATGTACATTGACTGGAGGTAATAATTTGTCATTGACTCAAGATTTATTGTAAGAATATGTGATTTTGCCAAATTAGGGTGCGGGCCTTAAGATATATGGCTGTTAGAATAGTCTGTCTTTAGAGGTTTATTTAACTTCATGAGTGTTCACAGACTGAAAAGAATCCCTCAGATTTTTCTCTCTTCCTCACAGGCACCTTCCTTAGATGCTCACTTGTTCATTGTTGTTTCAATAAAGTCTCATCTTTTTAAACCTTCATAGAAAAATCACTTTAAGCATATCTTTACTGTTGTCACTGCCTTTGATTTTTGGCTTTTAATCTGCTTCTACACTGCAAAGCAGATAGTACAATTGTTTCAAAACAATAACTGACATATTTTTAAATACTCTGTAGACAGTTTGTTCATCCCCCCAGTAGGTGTATCTTTTCTGCAGGATACAGGGTAGCTGTGGTATCACCATTGCTGGACACCTTCAAGACCTGGCTTTTTTTGGGAGGCTTGAACAGCTTCCCATTTTTATCCAACACTGCAATGGCTGTTGCCTACCACTGATGGGTAAAGGCATGTTCATCCACCTCTGTGTGACCAACTTAGCCAGGTAATTCAGTTGGTTTGTCTCCCTGAGCTACATATTACTGGTGAAGAGGGGTGGGATTTACCCGAGCAATTCACTGAGTTAAATTTTGGAGGCTAATTTGGAAGACTCTGTATCCTCTATTGACCATAAATTATAGGAATATCAGGCAGGCAAAATATCCAACTTTGATCCTTGAAATTTCGGTGTTGTAGATATTTCCTATATCTTCAACTACATCTATGTAACTATTCAAGATCCCTTGCCTCTGTATTCCTGTATTCCTAGGACAAGGAAACAGCCCCAGGCTACAGGGCTTCATGGAAATTGTTATAAAGCACTGGAACAGGCTGCCCAGGGAACTGATGGACTCATCATCCCTGGAAGTATTTAAAAGACATGAGATGTGGCACTTGGCAACATGGTTTAGAGGAGGGTTTGATGGTGTTGGATTATAAGCTGGTCTTGACAATTTTAGAAGTCTTTTCCAACATAAACAATCCTATTATTCTATCATTATGTATAATAAGAGCCAGAAATTCACTGCAGAAGTGCCAAGGTTGTCACACCATAAGACTGTCACAGAGCTGACAATTAGTAGCAGAAGGAGAATGATTCTCAACATTTGGAAGGAGCAATACTTCCTCTTGCTTGTCTGTCCTTCTGTCAGGTCTCAGAAAATAAACTTTTGCATGTTTTTTAATTTTTTTTTTTTTTTAAATCAGAAATTCCTGTAACATCTTGTAAACATACCCAAAAAATTTAGGCTTTGTGGTAGAGTCCTACTGGTCAGATAGTTAAAGAGTTTATAGATCATGGCTTATCTGACCACCCTTTTATTATTTTTTTTCCAGTAGGTACAGTGATCAGTTATGAGACCTTAATCTTTCTGGCAATCAGAGTCACAACACATGGCATAAAATTTCAGTGATATCAAATCGGTTGAGAGAATAGCAGACTGGAAGTTATCTGCAGCAGCTACAAGAACTTAACACCTCAGGGAAAGTTATGAAAATTATAAAAATTGATGCCACTCCCAAATACATTTATCCAGGGATTTACTACCATGCCAGTGTCTGGGGACAAACTGAGAAGTTTTCCAGTTTTAAAGCTTTGTGTGTTCCTGGCTGCTAGGCATGCTGACTGTGGCATAAAACCTATCTGTACATGTTTCTGCCCAACTTCTCATAAACCCTGAAGACAGCACTTTTCCAGATGATGGTGCTTATGCCCTACAGATGGCATCCATCATACCATAATAAGTCTTGTCTGATTTATTTCTTATTCATCTGGCAATTCATTCAATGTAAACTTCAGAATTTCAGTAAACAAGTTATTATCTTTTAGCCTGTCATGGCAAATTTCTTTCACTTCCCTGGATAATCCATTAATTTGGACAGTAGTCATGCTCATAACCTTAAACATTCAAGATAATATGTCTCACAAATATATTTTCTGATTCCCTATGAGCTACCTCAGAATCCTGTCAGGATTAGCATTTTCTAGCAGCTTTCTTCACATAGACTAACAATTTCTCTCATATAGTTCCTAAATGTCATATACAAATCATTAGGACAGCAACATTGTTTTGAAGCTTAAATGTGTCTGTGCTGCAGGGAACACTGTAGGTCCCCTCCCACCCCTGTGTGTATCCAGCAGAGCAGAATTCATGCAGCCACAGGATAAATCATGTTTCCTGCAGAGCAGTCTCCACAACACAAAACTTCTTTAAAAATATCAACAGATGAATAACTTGCAGCTTTGCTGTGAAAAAGCCCTCAGTAAATGTCACAACATGCAACTGGTGCTTCAAAAATGAAATTTAACAGCATTTGCCTGTATTCTCAGCAATTTCTTAAATAGCCCAGTAGAAAATGATGTGGGATACTAATACAGTGGTGTTTCCTTATCAAAGTTGTCCTGTGTCTTCAAAAGCTGGGACATAATTTCCCCAAAGCAGACAGAGATAGATTCTAAATAAGATTTCGAGTCCCTTGATTTCCCCCCTTTTGCCTTAATTACAGGGTTTTGTTTCTTTCTTTCTTTGGATTTTTCCTAATTTTTTTTTACTGTAAGGATTGATGTGAAAATCTCATGCCAACACTAGTGAGAATTTCAAAAAGTACACAAGTAGCAGAACTAACAAAATATGATTTCAGGTAGAACTATGCCACAGCATAGTTGATTTTCCTATCATGACTACAGTATCTCCAGCAGTACCTTTTTTCTCTTTTATGTTACCACTCACTGAATACCTCTCATCCTCAACAATGCCCCTTGTGCAGTGACACAGCAAATGTTACAAAAGACTGTGAGAAATGTATATGTTGATAGGTCAGCTTACATAACTGGTTTAATAGGAGAGAAAAAAATACCTAAGCATTGAGCTCCTTTTTCATCTTTTTCATCATTGCAGGCATTTGGAGAGGAATAAAATAGAGATAGATGATCTTGTATCTTTCTTCTCAACTGAACTTTCCCCCCCAGACTAAAAATGTATTAACTCTGCACTTTCAGAGATTCATTGAATGGTTTGGGTTGGAAGGAACTTTAAAGATCATCTAGTTCCAAACCCCTGCCCTGGGCAGGGACACCTCACACTAGACGAGTTTCTTCAAACTGAGTACACTGAGTGATTCTAGAGAGGAGACAGACCCTGAACAGACAGTGCAATTGCACAAGTCACAGGCACACAGTTTGTGGTTATTGGGAGTGGGGCTGCAGCCAAGCCTCATCCCCAATGGTCTACAGCTGTGAAAAGCAGGTGAGCAGCATTGAAGATAATGAGACCTGGACTGCCCAGGGCACTGAGCCTCATCCCCAATGGGTACAGCTGTGCAGGGCAGGTGAGCATCATTGGAGGTAATGAGACCTGGAGTGCCCAGGTGCACTGACCAATCACAAAGGGAGCAAAGGGCACACAGGTGCAATGCATGAACAGTCAGGGATATAAAAGATGTGTTCTTGTTCTAAAGAACCAGAATGGCAGATGCCTGAACTCCTCTGGGGTGGTGTGACGTTACTCTCTATGGGCTGATGCTTTCTGAAACTGTATAGTGATACTCTGTGTGTCACTGCTGTCTCGTCTGTGACATAACCTGTGGCAACAAGTCACATTTCCTTATGAAATACATTGCACAGTAGCAAATACTTGATTAGTTTGTTCATCTCCTGTAGCTATTCTTATAACTTTTTTCATGCTGAAATCAGAGAGTTGGTCGTTATGAGCTACGCTGCACTAAAAGTTAGACAAGGATTGATGGAGAAAAGCCAATTGTATATGATTCAACGAGGTGAAGTTCCAGGTCCTGCTGTTGGGTCAAAACAACTCCAGGCAGTGCTAAATTCTGGGGACAGAGTGGCTGGAAAGCTGTCTAGCAGAAAAGGGCCTGGGGATGCTGGTCAACAGTAGAAGAACTTAATGTGCCCAGGTAACCAAAAGGGCCAATGGCATTCGGACATGTATCAGCAATACTGGGGCCAGTAGGACCAGGGCAATGATCACCTCCATGTCATTGGCACCTTGAGTTCTATGTTAATTTCTGGGCCCCTCCCTACAAGAAAGTCACTGAGATGCTGGAGTGTGTGCAGAGAAGGGCAACAGAGCTGGGGAAGGGTCTGGAGCACAAGTCTGATGAGGAGTGGCTGAGCGACCTGAGGGTGTTCAGCCTGAAGAAATGGATGCTCAGGGAGCAGCTTACACTCTACAGCTGCCTGAAAGGAGGTTGTAGTAAGGTGGGGCTGGTCTGCTCTCCCAGGTAACAAGTGATAGGACTACAGAAAATGTCCTCAAACTGTGCCAGGGGAGGTTGAGATTGGATATGATTAGGAAAACTTTTTGTTATGAAGCATTAGAACAGACTGTCCAGGGCAGTGATGGAGTCATCATCCCTTGAAATGTATAAAAAAAAGTGCAGATATGGCACCCAGGGACACTGTGAACATGGTGGTAGTTATATGTTGGTGATTGGAATAGTGATCCTAAATGTCTTTTTCAACCTTAGCAATTCTATGATTGCATGATTCTATGAGGAACACTTTTTTTCACCACTCATTTCCAAGACATTTGCCTTACTGAGATTTAAGAGAACTTCCAGGTAATATCCTAGTAGTCAAGGAAGAAATCTGAAATAGTGTAGTTGTTTCCATTTCTTCTCTTTAAGAATATGCCTTGGTTTAGGGTGGCTTGGGGTTTTGTTTTCTTTCAGTTTTGCGTTCTCTTTTTTTTTGGCAAATATCTGGGAATTTCACAGCTCAGTGCTGATCCTGAAATAGTTCAAACTCACTGTTTTACATGAATCCCAGTTCCTAATACGGACTCTGCCACTTCTCCCTGAAGTTCTCACTTATTACATCAGTTTGGTGTTTGGCAGGTTTTAGTCAAAGAGTCACTGGGAGCTACTCTCAAGTGTGGAGCTGACGTCTAATTGAGAGCATTCAGGAAAGCAGTCAATGCAGTGTTGTATTTTTCTTATGACAGTGGTTTTTTTACATTGAAAGACTGTAACTAAAAGAAAATAAAAATGGCAAAAAGTCAGAAAATCTGAGGTTCTTGCCTGCAAACAGCTATGTGTGTGAGGAGATAGAAGTACATATTAGGTTATGTACTTGCCTATTAGTACAGAGCAAAAAGACCTGGACTTCAAAGATAAATCAAACCAGGATATTTGACGTCAGCACTAGGTCTATTACTAGCATATATACTAAAAAATACTAAATAATAATACAAATTTAAAAAATGAGGGGGAAGAATTAATCTTGGATCTGTCATTTACTGTAGGAACTTCTTAGTTAAAGAAACAATTAGCTTGTTCAATAAGTTTAACAAAGAGTGTTAGGAGCTTTCAAAGGAGAAAAAAGTAAGTCGGAAATCACATGCAGTTACCAGATGCAGAAGCTATCTGAAGCCAACATGTATAATTTCCTGTTTATGAGAGCTTATCTGTTTTGCAAATTGATGTTCTGAAGGCATGGTACAGACAATGATCTATAAATGATATTTAATTATTGCTAATATCATTTATGCAAACACACATGTCCTAAGGGAATTTCATCCTTGGTGCCAAAAGGGAGAAACCTTTACACAGGAGAAGGACCAGATTCATGTCCATGTTCCCTGCTGAGGAGGAATATCTTGCATCATCATACTGCAGTACCCAGAAGAAGCAGCATCATTGTACATGGGGCTGCAGCAGAATCCCCAAACCCCAGGTCTATATTAGCCATGGTGCAGCAGGGCAGCTCTTCCCTCCATCAGGATGGCCTGTCCTCACAGGTGTCTTGGGCATATTGAGTCATGGCTGTGCAAGCCTTTCCTGGGCAAATACCGGCTGTCCCAAAATCGAGCAGATGTTTTATGGTGATGAAGAAAAAAGCAAATTCATCCTCTTTCATCAAGTTTATTATTTCAGACTTAAGGCTAACATGAATTCCACTTGACAGCAAGTCACAGTGGTCCTAGTTTTTCTGAGTATTGGTGAGATTTGGACATTGTTCCTCACAGCATCCTCTGGACAAGTTGTCCAGCTGCAGGGTGAGGGAGCTCACTGTGTGCTGCATGAAGAGCTGGCTCAAAGGCACAGTTCACAGGGTTGTAGTGAATGGGGAAAATATTGATGAGCTTGAGGAATAATCAGAACAAAACTGAAAAAGTGAAAATTTATTTTACTCTTCTTGAACCTGTATTGCAGTAGGTAGAGCTTTCCAATCTACTGGTCATGTGGCTCCTGAAGTAATATTCCTTTTGTCTACCCAAGTTACTACTAATCTTCTGCATTTCGTTCCAAATATCTTCCTGTATTTTTTATGATACATTCTTTCAATATGATTTTCACTTCCAAAGCACTGAAGTTCTCAGAAATCTGCATGGTGTACTTTATTTCTCAGGGCTTCAAGAGATATTGAGAGAAATATCTCTAAATAATAATACAATCACTGTTCATCAGGTTATTGGCTCAGACATAAACACAGATCAGAGCAAATCTTTGGTCAGCTTTGTTACTGAAATCCACTGCATTTCATGTTCCCTTGATTGGTAGTAACCACATACAGTGTCAGTTTCTGAATCTTTTGTTTGAACAGTGCTCAAACCTAGAGGAAGAAACATATCTAAAGGAGAGATTAATAAAAATATATTCCTTCTTGGGTGTGGTATAGGCCCTTTAAATTTTATTATAAAGCTATTGCCTTCTGATTTTATGCTTAGTATTATGTCCTCAGCAAAAATATCTTTTCCATATCATCTGCAGTTCTGATTATAAGCATGATGGAGAAGCAATGAAAAGCATGCGTCGTGCACTTCCTTGAAAAAAGATTCCTGCAGTCATACCCTGTCGTCTTGCTCTGTGGATGCTGCTTTTATCCCTCTCTCATAAAGGGCATATGCTCCCTTTGTGTATTATGGATATAATCTAAAGCCCACTGAAATGGAAAAACTCTCACTTGGCTTCACAGAGGTCCTATATCTGTGAAGAGAAAACCAACTACAAAGGAAAATGGCTTTATGTGTTCATTTTTGTGCAGATTTAAAAAGTCCACAATTCCAGATTGTATCTTCATTTTCAACCGTAGGTGTGGGTTTCAAACTGAAGTGATATATGCTGCCCTTTTTTATTTGCATGGTGAACCTATTTGCTATTTCTGGTCTAAGCTAAGAGACAGAATGGAAAGGACAGAAAAAAAAGCTGTTTACAGAAACGGCTCCTTTGCTAGTACAGCCTGGAAACCTTTGCCCATCAGTGCATGTTTATTGGTAGAAACTGCTTGGCTGTGTGTTGGTGGGAGTTAGCATCACTGGCAGAAATGAGACGCCTGGCTGTCATTCAAGATGTACAACAACAGAAGTCAGTCTCCTCTGCACATTTTGGTCAATAGGGTAGAAAATGCACTAAATTATGAAGAATTTTGCCCTAGAAGGTCTGCCATAGACTAGGCCCTCCTGGACAGAGGCTGACAAAATTGCTGTATTTGGACTTCAGGCCACTGTGTAGCTTTCATGTTCTCCAGATCTCAGCAGGCTCCAGGAATCATCTCTAGCTGACCTGCAGCCTGTTTTGGGTAGGCACTTGGGATGCTGTCTCTGCATGAACTGGAATGCTGTGCCCCAGCCCACAAATTTCTCATGTCTGGAAATGACCACAGAGTCTATGCAGTTTTATTGAATCTCCAACTCTCTGGAAGCTTTGGTTTTACATTTCAGCTTTGAATGACTGAAATGGAAAGGACAAAAAGATTTTGCAAAATCTTCTGAAAAAAACTCTTCTTTCCTTCAAATCTATCAGAAAAGATGTACGTATCTGGAGAAAAATAGTAAACTCCTTGCCTGCAGTTCCCTGCCTTAATTTCCTTACTGCTATGATGTGTTCAGTGGCTGTGACTGCAATCCAACAAGCAATCTCTAATATTGCCTTATGCAAGGGTCTATTTCACTAAATCATGGATACTATCTGCTTTTCATAGAGCTCAGTTTTTCTCAGCTAATCTAATAATGAAATAAAAGCCTAATCTGTAAAATCATCCTTATATCACTCTGTCTTACATATTTTTTTCATTGGTTCCTGAGAAATTCTGAGTTTTCTTTTCACTGCTTAACCTCAGAACTTTTTAAGCTCTAATGCAAATATAAAATATGTACTTTATTGGGGTGTTTTTTCAGCCCTTCTAGATGTATTGAGCTTTCATATTTTTACATGGAATTCACCCAATCTGTAGTCTCAGTGTTTCTAAGGAGTCACTATATCTCAACACCCTCACATTACTCTTGGACTTCAGACATCACATAGTCATGATGGAAAACAGTGGGTTGCTACAAGGATTGTTCAGGAATTTAAATCATTTATTTCCCCAAAATATTGCAATCAGAAATATATTTTATAAAGCTTGCCACAGGTATGAAAACCTAGAATAATACTTTTGGAAGATTTTTGGTTAAAATAAGTCTTTAGATGTAGGCAAAAGAAGTTGAACGATTTACAATAGTTTCAGATATAAGTGACAAACAAAAGGGATGGAAAGAAGACTTAAGTGCAATGTCCTGCTGATGATTTTCTAGTTCCCAGCCAGGGGTATAGCTGATGGTTTTTTTTTACCTCAGTGTAGCATTTAGAGGTAAAAAACAAACACATAGTTTATTGAAAGCAAAATTTCATCATGACAATATAGTATAATTACCTTTTTTCTATGAAGTTGTATCTCCTCAGATGCTTGCAAATGCTTTCCATACTATGCACCCTAATTTACTGATTTTTATATAAGTAAAGAAGCAGTTGTGTAAATTATCTTTAGAGGCTAAAATATAGCATATATTTTTTTCCAGAATAGAACTGTATTGCCCTTGGATTGGTTTCAGATTGAATACATTGATGGCACAGTGCCACAGACAATCATCCTTCTCTAAAGCAAGGAAACACTAGGAAACTTAGAAAAATGCCTTCACAGGAGGAATGCATAGACTTGAGTAGTATCTATTGAAGTTTTACCTCTTTTTTACAACTGTTTTTCCAAAAATATGAAACCCATAAAAAGAAAATGAAACTTACTCTTTCTCAGACATCTACAAGAGAATTAAAAAAAAAATCACCCCACCAGAAAAACAGCTTAGAGCAAGGTGGACTGGCAAATAGGAAAAATGTAAATTTTTTTGATAGAAATACTGGAAAAACTGGGTTTTGATGGGTTCCTATTGACATGTTGCTTCCCGATACTCTTGGCCCACTTCTACAGTGTGCTTGAGGACTGCACCTGCAGTTTCAGTTACAGCAGAGATCCCTGATCATGGAGACACAATTCCATGTTTTGGAGTATTTTTGGGATATTCATGGCTAACAGTGCTGGGACCCCTGCATTGGAGAAACCAATTCATAGTACCAGCTGTTTTTGTATATCCCATCCACCACCACTGCAGCTGCTTTCAATTCCTAGGTGCGTAGCACAGCTCTCAGTGCATGGGCAAACTTTGAGCCCAAACACATCACTATGTCCTGAAGAATGAGCACCCTAAACAAATAGCTTCTGGTCCCCTACAAAACCTCTGTTATTCAGGTTTTGGTGGAGTGATTGTAGGCTACACCTTTAGGACACAAGCTTACTGATACTTGAATGAAAAGGTACCTCAAACAAATCATAGTCAACAGACTAGCAGAAAAGGTCAGACAAGCTTGCCTGTCATACTAAAGGATAACAACTATTCTCCTGGGAGCTGATGGCTGTTCAGTTTTTTAGGAGTGAGCTGCTTCACCCAAGAACCCTTCCTTCCTTCCTTGTTATATCTTTAACAGAACTTCATCTTACACGATCCTAGATCTAGTGATGCATCCTGCCTACATCTACACTTCATATCAGGGCAATACCAGATTATCCATCCTTCTCCTTTTCCCCATATCTCAGCTTCCATGCCACAGAAGCCCAGACCCAAAAGACTTGCAAGAGAATTACCATCCTCTATCAAGACTTCAAACTGGACAGCATCCCACTGTCTCTTAGGTGTCCTTGATATAGATCTACTTTCAGGGAACTTTAGGAGAAATGAGATGAAATAAGCGATGCTGTGCCTCACCTAACTCTCTGACTCTGAGCTGGGACACAGATAGTTAAATTCCTGTGTTGGTTATCATGCCCTTTGGCCATTTTATTAAACAGCTAAGCCAGCTGCTTTTCTGCTTAGTCTATATACTATATATAATTTATATACATTTAACGGAATGTGTCCTAACAAGAAATGATGCGTTTGCCCTTTGACTGTAAAAGGTCACAGGTCATAAATTTGACTTAAGATAACTAGGCTACTCTATCATTAAATCTCTTTGAAGATTGATTTATATTTAACATGAGAAGGGTGTTAGTCAAACTCTTGTGGTTTGGGGGGGTTGGTGATTTTTTGCTTGTTTATTTTTTGTTGGCTTTTTTGTTGGTTGTTTTTGTTGTTGGTTGTTGTTGTTGCACTGCGGTTTTTATTTCACCAGAGAACCTGCTGCCAAGAATGATTCATTTATCATGAGATCTTTAGAGTGGCAGTGTCTCATTTCTACTCCTTACCAATATGCATAAGTCATCTTGCAACGCACTTGGAGCATGAATCAGTGGGCAATAGGCGCTGTAGTGATGCTGTGTGGAAAAGAAAAATGTATTGCGCATGCTCAGTGAATGCTTTTCATGCAACTGTGAGCAGACAAATCAGGCAAGACACTTGATTAAACAGCACAAGTGTGCACTGCAAAGCAAATTATGATAAATTGCTAGTATTGATCACTTTTAACCAGACGGATGAGATTGTCTGGTGTTTAAACTTAGGAATGCAGCCAAAAGATACCTTGACCTCACCTCTGCACTGGCAACCAATACAAAATTAATTGGAGCTGTCTTTCAGGTAGAAGTCACAATTATGTTACAGTTGATTTATTAATTTAAGAGCCAGCTACAAACTAGATGCATTTTTCACTCATACATGCTGTTTGCTGTTTAGTTTTTAATACAGAAAAACATCCAGGATGTTCATAGTCTCTTTTTAATGCCTGCAATACATTTTCATTTGAATTGATGCACTTCTGATCAACAATAAACTGTTTTAGCTTGGGTTTGTGATCACATTTTCCCTTGTTTTAATTCAGTTTTTATTTTGCTAAGTTGCTTGTGCTGCTGAATTCACAAGCTGAATTCACATAACCATCTAGGTCTTGGAGTCTGTCCATTTTGTGGCATTTGCAACATTCATGTGAATTTGCAAATGCAGTGTTAATATCACAGGTAAGTTGCACTCTAAACAAAGCATATACTCCCCTGAATTCTCAGCACTATTGAGCAGCTGTTTCTTTTCTGGTTTTGTCAAAAGAACTGATCACTTGTGACTGCTGGCTAGCTGCCTGGTCAGTGTGGACACAGAAACTTCAGTGTAGGTGGCAGAGTTTGCTCTTACAAATCTCTTCCATATGCATATATGCAAATGCACACACCTAACGTTGTGTTAAAAGGAAAAAAATGTTTTGTTCCAAAGTAATTTCAATCATTCATAATCGGGATGCAGCAACTCTGCCTCCAGACCAAGAGAATTTCTGGATCTTCACAAACCACATTTTTTCTTCACATGATCATAGAAAAAGAAACTAAAATCCCAAAAACTGAAACAAATCCAGCATTAAAATAGATGATTGTAGACGAGATCCTACCCTAAAAGTCAGTTCAATAGAAATCTATAACTAAAATTCTAAAAATTCTAGCTCGAAAAAAAATGTCAACAGAGCATTAAAAAATTGTAAATATTTTCCGCCTTCTTTTTCTCAGCTCAGTCTTGTACTATAATGTATAAACATTGAATAATAGAATTGTATTGGAAAAGACCTTTAGATCATCACCAGCCCTTAACCCAGCTCTGCCAAGCCCACCACTAAACCACGTCTCCAAGTGCTACATCAACACCTCTTTAAATACTCCAGGGATGGTGACTTAATCACTTCCTTCGGCTTCCAGAGTTTGACCCTTTCCATAAAGACATTTTTCCTGCTATGCACTCTAAACCACTCCTGGTGCAATTTGAGGCTGTTCCCTCTTGTCATGTCACTTGCTACCTGGGAGAAGAGACCAATCCCTGCCTGGCTACAACCTCCTTTCAGGTTGATATAGCGGGAGATAAGGTCTCCCTTCAGCCTCCTTTTCTTCAGGCTAAACAAACCCAGCTCCCACAGCTGCTCCTTATAAGACCTGTTGTCTCTCCATAATGTATTGCTTTACATAATTTAATGCCTGAACAGCAATAAAAACCCAATGAAAATAATGCTGCTCCTAGAAACCTACACAATTTCTGCCCCTTTTTCTGATTGTACCTCCCCTATTAAAATACATCACAGTTGTACATGTGAAGAAATAATTAGATTTTCAAAACAAATCTCCTGACTTTTTAATATGGGGGTGGTGTTGGTTGTAGGTTTTTTTCTTAGTCTTTTTTTATCCACTTCTTTTCCCTGCTCCCTTTTTCTCCTCTCACTTGTGGCTCTACTGAAAGTAGAGCTTGGCAATTATATTGCTAAAAGTTGTAGTAATGCAGTATTCAGCCCTGGTGTACTGACAATTTTAAGGTTCAATCTCTTGAGAATTGTCAGGGTTAGAAATACATTTTCTGAGCTGGGAATTTCAGCTTTTCAGCCACATCAAGTGCTATGCAGCATTTATGTAGAAATCTGGCAGATGATGAAATATTGAACCTTAAAACAGTAGTGACATTTTGATTTATATTAGAAAGGACTGATCCTTTTCTGTTTCCAATTCCTCACCAGCATCTTTCTGTTGACTTCTCTATTTACATGAGAAAGATAGACTAAAATCTGGTGTAAATAGTTATAAGTGTTTTCTACAGGATTTAATAAAAAACAATTCTTTTTTTTATATTCTCATGGAGAGTTAAGCTAGATGCAGGATATCAAGGTAGACTGGATTTTATAGGCATAAAAACACAAATTATTTTTCCAATACCTTTTTTAAAGACTCAATAAAAATATTATAAACCAGGTTTTATATAAAATGTGAAGCTTAAGCAAATTGCAGGATGGCATTATAAAACTTTTTACTGGAAGAATTTTGGTCTGGACAGCATAATTCACTGGGCCATTTCAAATTTGCTGTAATGTAACTTTTATGTCATCACATAACATTGTCTTCTGTATAAAGAGACAGATCTGTTAAAACAGTTTAAGCTACTCTAGTTTACAAGCTACCCTTGTAAAGGATTATAGGCCCTATATATCTGTAGTGAGTGTTATATAATTTTATTATTTTGTATCTAATAATTTTGTGAGTGTTTCAATATTAGATGAAGGCAAAAAATCCAGTTTAGAAGATTTTTTCCTGAATTCATATATCCCAAGATACTTTTGAGCTGCTTTGAGAACTGAATACACACATCCCCTTCTTTCTCTGTTTGCAAGTGGGATGGAAAAAAATATCTAATCTGGCAACAAAAAGTAGGAAAAAATACTTAAAGACAGCCCTCCAGTTCACTTCTGCATCTTTTGATATAGAGTAATTGTATGTTTTCATCTCTTGGACATATGACTTCACCTTCATGGATTGTTTTTCTTCCCATCTAAGTCACTTGCATCTGTCCAAGTGCTCATTCTCTGTTGGGGTCTTTACCACAAAAATTAATTAAAAATTATTCTCATTGTCTCTATGAATGTGAAATAATGACCAAGATTGCAGCCTATGTAGCAAGATAAAGTTTAATGTAGTAGGACCAAACTCATTTAGGGTGAATGTCTCATATCTTGGCTTGATTAAATGCTTTTCAAAAAGAATTATGATTTCCTATTGATTCACTGTTTGAAAACATAATTATAGCAGTAAATAGGAAGGATCTGATGCCAAAGTAATTATTCCGATAACTTTGAGGGAATGATATATAAGATGAACTATCTGCATTGTTAAAAGTAGATATGTGTTATCAGAGCTCCCATTTCAGTAATGTTAACATTAACAGACTATAGTAAATGCCCTCTTATTTGCCCAAATGGACAAGGGAATACAATTCAGGCCTTTCATACCGAATTTCAGTCTGTCATAGATATCGTTTATGAATCCAGATCATCTTTGATAGCATCTTATCTGACATCTACATCTTTACTCTCGCTGTTATCCTCAAGGCTAAATAATGCCTTTCACCTGCCCTGTCTATTTTGATACTTGTTCACCTTCAATTTTGTTTGCTTTTTAAATCTTCTTGTTGTGCAGAAAATTGTGTAGCTGATGAGGTCTAGTATGTGTCATCATTTGTGAGCACGTGGCAGAACCAGTCAATGATGGCAGACTCCAGAACAAGTAGCATAATATAGTTTTAGCACATGACTTTAAATTACTTTGTCAAAAATCTATTTGAGAAAGTCAGCCACAGTATGACTTCCAGAAAGTTTTGAAATATTAAATCATTTTGACACTCTGTTATATAAAGCTACAGACAGGGTGCTCTCTCAGTGGCATTTAACAAACATTAAGAGGCAGTTCATTCTCTGGAATGATGGCAAGGAAGGGTCATTTAGACCAAAATATCAAAACAGGTCTCATTCATTCAGCATTATAATTGCATGCTTCTAGTCCTTTCTTATAATCTCTTCAGCACAGAGGGGTCTCAGAAAAAATAATTGAAATCTGTAGAAGCACAGTACTGAACTGAATAACACTGGTATAAACCATCTAATAAAGGGGAGGGTCAGACCCATTCAAGGAGGCTTTGAACACTTTTAGCAGTGAAAACTCAGTACTCTCTACAGACAGAGATAATCATCAGAAATGGCAGAGGTCTTGAGAAATGTTTACTTGTTGTACACATTTCATGTGAGTTTGTGCAATTATGTTATATTCTAAGGCGAAGTCTCTGCCCTGAGGTCTTTGCCATCTGCTTTTCCTGTGTTTGTTCATGGAAACATCTGAACTGTCTCCTCCAGCAGCCAATGCCAGGGAAGAGTGTATACAGGCTGACCTTCAGCTGTGCTTTACTCATTATTTCCTCTCCCATTTTTATCCCTGCCATTTGCTGAAGTACCAGATATCATTTGGATGCTCCAGGCAGATTGAAGCCAAAGAGGGTAGGTTGAAAATACTGGCAATGTCATTGATCAGAATTGCCATTTTCCATATTTTGGATGAAATGCTGAAAGGTTAATGACTTTGATTTGAAAATATTCCAGCGTTGTTTACAAAACAGGGTCTCAGTATAGGTGCTATAGTACATGGCATCTCTTGTGGGTTCCACAGTATTGGACCCCTTTCCCTTCTAAGAGTCTAAGAATGACTGTCTTATACTGATGAAATTCAGAGACAATTGGGGTGTGCAGTCACCCTATATTTTTTATTTGATTTGCACTATTTGGATTTATTGCAATACTCCTGCAGTGAAGGGCTGGCACTTCAGATTTGCCAGAGTCCAATAGATTTTGTCCTAGATCTTTTAGAAATTGTACCCATAGTTTGTATAATGTTTAATATCAAATTTATTAATTTAAAGGTAGTTGTTGTTACAATGGATTTCTGATTCAGCAAGAATGATAAAAATTTTGTTTGATAACATAATGCACAATCCTATTAAAATTTCTCACTGGTCACTAAAATTCTGACAGGTGGTACATATGGATTTTTAAAAAGTTTTAATCTTTTTAATATGAAGTATCATCAAGGTAAAACCTTGATGTATTAATTTTTTTAAAATTATTTTTTATAAATAAATTTATATTCAGTTGCAACTTCCTGATTTGACCAAACTAAACACTAGAGCCTTCACAATGATTTTGCTGTAGAGTTTTAATAATTGATAAGAATAATTTATAAGAGCTTGGAATCCATTGTTGCAACTCTGCTAAGTATAAGTAAAATAGAAAAAATCTTTAGATATTATCTTTATTTTTCAATCAGTAAAAAGAATAAAAATATTTAAAGATTTGAAGCTTATCTGTTCACTTTCAGAAATGGAGATTGTGTGTAAAATTCCACCATTAACAACTTGGCCTGTGATCTAACAGTGTCTTTTAATGCAAGATTTCTAATACTGTAGGGAAAAAAGTTAAAAAGAAAACCTCAGTGAAAAGAGATGAAAACCTATGCTGCCTGTCTTTATCCTTAATAAATGTACTACTTCAGAGAGTATCTTCTGGGGACCTGCTGACAGTTTTCATGTGAGATAATTACAGATCAGAATGTATTATGCTGTTAACTTTAGCAGAGGGATTTTCTGTTTATTGATGCAGCTGGTAACACAGTCATAATAAAAGGTTATACGAAATTTCTCACTTTACCTTTATATTTTATAGAATCGTAGAATCATAAAAGGCTTGTGTTGGAAGCAGCCTTAAAAATCATCTGGTTCCAACATTCCTGCCAAGGGTGGTGATGGCACCCACTATTTCCATTTGTTTTTTTTTAAATGATGTTTGCTTGAATTTCAGGTTCGTTAAAAATTGGATACACTTAATGATATATGTGATATATGTCCCAATTATATCTCAATTTGATATGGTCCTTTCCATATGTAGAGAACATGCAAGACATACATGGAGAGAACATTCTAGGCAAGACCTATTTTCAACTGCAGCATGGGATTTGGCAATCCTTTGTTTATAACCTATGTCCTGGCTTTAGTACGGCAACACGGAAAAACAATCAAGTCTGGTATGAGTATAGAATCTAGAATTGAAGCCAAACATGTGTCCCACATGTGTGGCAGGGTTGGGATAGGATGACTGACAGAAAGTCATAATTGCAATTTATGGAAGTAGTGATCATTCACAACTGCTGCTGGAGTTAATGGCATTGCTGCCATGAATGCATAATTCTCTAAACAGAATGGAATATCCTAAACCCAACCAAAATAGAGATAAGGAACACAAATTGCTAAATTGTCTATTTTGATTTTGTGTGTTGTTGTTGTTTGGTTGGCTTTTTTTGTTGTTGTTAGGGGTTTTTTATATGCCACCACTCAAGATGAGCTGGGAAAACATTTTCATTATGTCTCACATTGCTTTCTGCAGCTGCAGCAGTGAACATGGCTGGGAAAGAAATTGCTGTCCTCTAAGCCACTTTGAATAATGTGAAATAAACAAGCTGAATGGCATTTTGAGCTTTTGCTTTGCTGTTTCTGAAGTACAGCTATTTTTCTGACATGTCTGGAATGATTAGGAATGTGGTTGTGGAAAAAAAAAGTAATTCTTTATTTTCTGAGAAACGAATTTTACTGATTCTTTACATTACACTTTACAACACATTCAGTGGAACTACAGAATGTCAAAGTGACAATCCTAAAACATTATCAAAATTTCTTTGATAAGTCCTTTGTCAGCAAAGTGTTAATGCTACACATAAAATCAAATTCTTCTTAAAATATTACACTCCCAACTGAGATGTTGAATCCAACTGAATACAGTCCAGATACGTGAAGATTTCCAGGAAACTCTAGATGGTATTCACAACCAGATGTTCACCTGGCTTTGCTTTGCTTCTCATTTGCTCCCAGAACATGACCAAAAGTTTGCTGGTGTCAGGAAAATCTTAACCCAATTATGGTAGAAACGTAGGAAAAGATGCAAAATATTTGCGATCGTTTGTTCATATTCAGCTATGCATTTGTAACTGCTATGAGAATAGGCAACCAAAAATATGCTTGCACTTGTAATCCATGGGCTTCATTCTATGGTTTTACTTTTGAGGCTCAATGGAAGGGAATGAAGGCCGCATCCTGCATCTACAAGGTGATCTAATTGATGCTAGTTGAAAAAAACTGTAAATATACAAGATAAAACTGGCCATGCAAGTTTATTTGATGGCCAGTACTTGAAGGAAAGTTGTGTGAGCACTGAGTACTTCCTGTCAGTGTATGCAACATTTGTTGTCAATGCTATATCAATGACTCCTGTTGAATCCATTGCATTTCTTTTCTGAATTAGTGTAGGGCCCTGTTAAGGTCCTGAAGCTATTATTTTGAGATTGTGATTTTAAAGAGCAGTGGAGGAGTTTCCATTTTCCTGAACCTCTAGAGATTTAAGTTCACCAAATGCTAGCATCTCCATAGGTCTTTTAATTGGTTGAGAAAGGCAATGTTCCTGTGATGTCGTCCTAGAGTCATTCTATAGTGTGTCTGAAAAAACTGGTCAGATCGCACACTGAAAGAACCTACTTTTCCCTACTGATGATAAAGACAACACTTGGTGACCCTATTAGGCAGGGGCACATACTTTTCAGATGTCTCTGGCTAAGCAAGATTAATCTCCATCAGGGATTCATCCCTGAAAGTGTTTAAAAGGCATGTAGATGTGCTACCTGGGGACATGATTTAGTGATGAACACAGCATTTCTGGGTTAACAGTGAGGCTCAATGATATTAGATGGCTTTTCCATAAATGATTCTATGATATGCATCACCCATATCTGATTGTTTAAAAACTTTTAAGCGATTTTCATACTAAGAGTGTTTTTTCTGCAGGAAGATTTTTAAATTTTTTATTTTATTTTTTATTTGATGCTCTCTGGAAACTGTTGCTTATAATTACTTTTGTGGAATCAGGGACCATTGGTCTGTTTAAATTTGTACTGTGTTTTGTGGACAAAGCTGAAATTGCAGCAGCTTTTTTTCCCCTCTGTGACTGAAGAAGTTAAATGAGTACTCAGAAAAAGTGGAGGCACTGAAACATTCTATTACCACAAAGCCCATATCCTTGTGGTATTACAAAGAGCTGACCCTGAAAATTTGACACAAGTTCATTGCAACCACTCTGCCTAAAGCCACAGAAAAATAGAGAATTATGTATTTTTTATAAAATACTATTTCAGGGTTATATTGGTTTAAACTAGAGGTGGTAATGAGGATGGGAAATGAGACAAACTAGTGACACAGCATTTTAAGTCTCAGCATTTTAAATAAAGGTGAGAAAGGGAGGAAGGGTAAAGAATGAAGTTATGAACTACAAGAAAGAAAAAAATAGACAAGGATTTTCCAAAATCTTACCATTAAGAGTAGATGGGTTTGCTGGAAATCCCATCCAGATCTGTCCATTTATATTTTAACTTGATATAGTCCTTTTTAGAGGATTGGATGAAATCGTGCGTTGAGACTTCTCAAGTTAAGTTGATGACTTACAACTGATGAGTGCAACTGATTGACTGAGAGTTGTAAAATCTGACTTGGTTAGGGAGAAATTGTTATTATTTATTTGTATAAAACTGTATAACTTGGGGTGAGAGAATTTTGTTTCTCTAATGCAATTGCTGCTAAAATCATAGAAATAAATTTTAGTCTTACATGATAGTTTAACTGATATTTACAAGAGTCTGACTGAACCTCCTTGAAAAAAGAAAAGATTCCTTTTACATTTTTCTGCCATTTTACTACCTAATGTAGATGTTGATGAAAACAAAATTATAGTGTAATTATGATTGCTATTTCTTAAATTATCAGTCTTTAGACTGCTGTGAAAATAAAAACAGGAAAAAAAAACAATCTAGGAAAAGTAATGAAAAAAAATTAAGTCTCTCATTGTCTCTGCATCTATTAATTTATCTGAATACTAATAGCAGGATAGCAAGATATGTTCAGCACTTTGTGTATCAAACTGTAAAAAAATTCCTAGATGTAGGGTTTTGGAAGAACTCTGATGTTAGCTCTTTTATATTGTCAGTAACTTTGAGGCTACCTGCTAGCCAACAATTTTTGAAGGTTTATGCAAAGAAGAGAAAGATGAACTAGGTAGGAGGCAGGTTTTTCTTTTCTGTAGAACTGTAGGAACCAAGAGGTGAGTGTTCCCCATACCTGATATTCTCAAAGTTCTGGTTTGTACCAGAGATATTTCCTCATGCTGAAGAGCTGTTGATACAATATTTTCTGATCCTGCCTTTCTCCTTTTTCCTTAACTGACTTTTCTTAAGGGACATATCATCTTAGGGCTCATGGACTAAATGTCAAGGCTGGGCTAGCCTTTGCAAAAAGAAATTTCTAGTCAGTGACAGAGAGGAAAGATGTTTATTTACTTTTACTTCCAGTGAAAATTAAGAGTGGAAATATGAAAAATATAAAGAATATATTTGAAAACTGAATCTTTCATCCACATGTATATAATAAATAATAGAATCATAGAAAAGTAAATCAAGTTACTCAAAGCCTGATTCAAGCTGGTGTTGAGCACTTACAGGATGTGGCACCTCCAGCTTCTCTGGGTAACCTGGGAACATATAAGGAACTTCTTATTCTTCTCCCTGTTGATCTCATGGCAAGTTTCACTGAGATTCTCTACAAATGCACATAGCCTTTCTCACTTGCTTTCTCCACTTGGGCTTTATCCAGCGTCTCATGAGCAAGTGGCTTATGTTGCTACAATTGAGCTTCCTGGGGGAAGGTGGGGGTCAGATGCTAAGAAAGGTCTCGATGAGATGGAAATGAATTTGCACTGAGCCCATTGGGTCAGAATATCCTTTACAACTTCAGCTGAAGACCAGTAATCAGCATAGTTAAATTTAAATTAGCTGTCCTAGGTAAAAGCCAATATTAGAAAAATCTCTTCTTAGTTCACCTTGATAACAAGAGCGTCCAAAAAGTGTTTGGTGATCTAACTCTTATTTCATAAGCATTCACATAGTTTTAAAATTCAAAATTTTACAAGATTTAGGTTGTTTTGTACTTGCGCTTGGGACACACTATCTTTTGAAGCTTTAAGGATATCTCAGAGTAGTGATCTTAAGACCACTAAGACTAAGTGAGGGAAATGCAAATATCTGAGACCTTCATGGCTGGTTTATACTTCTAAGAAATTTTGACAGTCGCTTCACATATTTTATTACATGTCATGTATCAAACATTTGGAACAATTTCCAAATGCTTCAGAAGTGACACTAGTACGGTATTTTGGGAGAATATAAGTTAGAATATCTCTACGCTGTTAGAGTTCTAAGAATCTGAAATATTAGCTATAAGATCTTATATAAGTGATTTTAATGAACAACCGTTTTGAACAGTATTTTAATTGCACAAAAAATTGGCGAAGGCATTATTTAGAGCTAGCTTAGAGCAAGCAGCTCTAAAAGACTTCCTGATATAGAGCAGTAGAAGGATCCTTACAGCTCCAGTTAATAAAAGGACTTTACCACAGTTCCTATTATGTCTTTCAATATCTAAGGTGACTTGTAAGAGAGTTGGGGAGAGACGTTTTACCCAGACTTGTAGGGACAGGACAAAAGGCATCAGCTTTTAGATGAAAAAAAGGTAGATATGAGGAAGAAATTATTTTTATGGTAAGGATTGTGTGACACTGGCACAGGTTGCTCAGAGAAGTTGTGGATGCCCTATCCCTGGAGATGTTCAAGGTAAGGTTGGATGGGGATTTGAACAACGTTGTCTGGTAGAAGGTGACCTAGACCACATCAGAGGGGTTGAACTAGATCATCTTTAAGGGTCCTTTGCAGCACAAACCATCCTATGACTCTGTGACTCACTGATTTATCTTTTAAGTCTTTGTGCCTTTAGCCATATGTTGCTATGGTTGGCTGCTTGGACAATAAAGAAAAAAAAAAAACCTAAAACCCTCAGCAATATTCTTAGATCCATGAGCATTATCCCTCTTAGAAAATGCTCACATGTAAGGTATTAGTTACTAAGATCTCGGGAAGCTAATAGAGAGGTTCATCTAAAGAAAATCAGTTTGGTGGGATTAACGGAGATAACTTGACTCCAGTCATTGAAAATATTGACCAGAATCATTATTCAGAGTCACTGAAAATACTGACCAGAATCATTATTCAGAGACACGTCATAGAAGTCCAGTTATTCTTAGCTGGGGAATACAGCTTTACCCAAGACAGTGCTACTGTATCACTTTATACCCACTGAAGTTTTGGCCAGAATAAACATAAAATTTTTTGAAACTCAGTGCCATTCTGTCTGGCATTGAACAACCTCTGGTAGTTTTTGGTTAGTTTTTAAAAACGGAATATCTGTGACAAACAGATCTGAAAGCCCAAACAACTGAAGACTTCCAGATGAACTTCAGGTTTCTTTGTCACACCCTGCATGCAGCATATGAATAAACCAAGGTGACATATTTAGCAACACAAAAGTTTGGAAATCAACTTCAAGGGAAGGATTTACACATAGTACAGTGGTTTTCCTCCATTTTGACACAGATATGCATTGAACTAGAACATAGTATTAGTTTTTATTGAATGTGAAAAGTGAGTAACATTTAGCTTCTTTGTAGAAGGCGTGAAAAGGTCAGCTGGAAGTTTTATTGATGGTGTTTAAAGGAATAGTTTTCTTATTGTAAAGCAAAATTAGAACTTATTTGGACAGAGGAAATTGTATTTAAAAAGCAAGTCCTGTTCCATAAGATGGTTGCATTCTAATCCCTCTGAGTAATTATGCTACTGTCCAGTGCTCTATGCTCATGTTTCAGGAGAAAAATCTCTAAGAACACCCCTTAGAATTAATCTAATACCCAAGCTTCATTTGCTACATAGTAGTGATTTGGTTTGAAAGGACAATACATTCTTGTAGGTGTCCAGAAACGAAAAAAAATAAAACAACCCACATTTATATGCTTATCAATTATTAGGAACTTACTTTTACTGTCTTAAACTTCTCTTAGCAATACAAATTTTAAGTGTACCATTTTAAGATTTAGCAATTAAGCATCTTGGGGAACTGCATTTTATGTTCCATTATAACCTCAGTATAAATGTACATCATTTTGCCCACCTGACAATTAAATTCCAGCACTTGTTCTCTAAAAGACACATTCTTTTTAGTGAAAAGAATCATGAGCACTACAAATGTCTGGACTAATGGCCATGACTAATTATTATTAATACAGCTAATAATAATAGTCATGTTTGAAGTGATTTTCAATAAATGTATTTAATGACTTATGAAATGTTTTTCCCTGTCAGCCTTTGTGAGGCAAGTATTTTAAATGATGTATTGTTAAATGATGATACACATAAGTCAAAGAATGGCTATGGTAATAAAGTGTGACATATGGAGAAATGGAAATGAAGGAAGAAAAGTGATTAAGGCATTGGTCTTGTCATTAAGAGACCAGCAGTCTGTATATGATTATTGGTGTGAATTTGGGTGCTTAACTTCATTTCTTCTGCTCTCTTGTTGCAAAATGGAAATGATAATTTACTATATTAGTAGCATATTAATATATGGAGCTGTATTGGAGTAAGTAAATATGAATATATTTTACTTCGCAATCTGTAGAAACCCGTGTGAGGAACCCAAGTCCCTTTCTTCAGGGCTCCATTGACAAGAGCATGAATTATTTTGTTCTGTTATTTGGGATTGCCACTAAATTTTTTTTAAACGCTCTCTCATTCTGTAACTTCACCCTGCTTCCTTTTCACTGCCTTTTAGTTTCTTACCCAGGCTTAGAAAAGTCTAACTCATAAGCATTTTAATATGTTCTTCATGAGTGGAGCATCTACTTTTTGACATTTTGAGGTTTGTTAAAACTCAATTTTGGACCAGTCTCAGTGCTGCTGATCTTACTGGCCTCACCAACCACCAAAAATTGTTGTCTATGACTTTTGTGATTTTTGATCCCACACTGCTGTCCTCTGCACTCCTTGGTCCTTGCTGGGTTTGCCAGTTTTGGTTCAGCAGTAGCTTTCCCCAGAGAAACTCCTCAATGGCAGGCTCAGCTTCAGGCTGCTACAGGAAAACAAGAAAACTAAATACTTTAAAACCCCAGATTTCCATTATATAATTAAAAAAAATTATTTATAAAGAGAGTGAAGATTTTTAACAACACTGATTTCTGATCTTTAATCAAAAATTAGAAAAATTCATTCTTAATTTTAGAGCATTTTTATTAGCTTCTTATGAACGATGCACATTGATGATATAAGGTAATACCTTGCTATTAGATTTTTCCACTTAAATTGTAGAAATAGGCTTTCACATTGCCTTATGTGTCATGTCAGACTAAAAACCACAGACACATCCAAACCTATTTTTGTACTGAGGCTATGCTGAGAAAGAATATTTGGGGTTTTGAGTATGTAAGTGGGTATTGCCACTGAAATTTTGTATTTTTCTTTCTTTTTTTGCAAGTTTTATTTTATTAGAAAAATACTTGGGAAAAAATGTAAATTTTCTTTCAATTTGGAGCTGTCTGTACATAGTATGCTGAAGGAACTAGACACAGGCAATACACTTGAACCAGAAAAAGGGTTGACACTGCTTAAAGTACTTAATGTACAGTTTGATAGAGAAGTTGCACTTGAGACTCTGAAGACTGAGATAATTGAAGCACTGAAAACTATTGTTAGTCCAAATATATTTTTTTCTCTTTTTTCTAGCTGGAATGCCAGAGGCAATTTAGCTAAGCTAAATGATCCCATATCACAAAACACTTTTAAAGGCTCTAATTTCACTGGGTGAGGCATCACACATGTATCCTATTGCATCTTCTGGCTGAGCTAGTTCATAATCCATTCAGGTATCTCTGCCTGGGACTGTGTTGTGACCAGGGGGAAGATGCTGCTTCCTCCCCGGCCCCCATATTAAAACTATTTAGGATTTCTTCTGAAGCATTCAGAGGCTTTAAAGATCAGGCCACAAAATTGCAGTTAATTTTACCATTATGCACAATTTACACTGATAGAGTCCTAGCAGGATGAAACTCATGATGAGTCTATATTCCTCTACACAGCCGAGATGCAATTTATGCATTTTCAGTAAATTTTGCACCTTTTCATTATTATTAAATGTGACATTTGAAAAAGCTTGGTGATGCAAAAACTTCCTGTCTCTTCCAAGAAGCTGAGTGGAAGGACATGTTGGCCTGGGTTATTACAGAAGCTTTCAGCATTAATTTACATCATTTTCAAGTGCTTTTGGGGCACTTTTCTCACCATATAATTCCTGCGTTCCCCATTTGACTCCAGGCTCTCTCTCCTGGTCATGGTGATTGATTTGAAACCACTTATCTTGTGCTTGATGCAAGGGACATCAGGTACCCAAGCCAGCTTTCCTGCCACTTAAAGCACCTTTCTTTTAAAGATAAGCAATTTTCCCTCCACCTTCCAAAGCAAAATTTGCCTAAAAATCATGCAAACAACCCCAACACTCTGAGCTTTCTGCATGGATTGAAGTAATGAATTTACAAGTCACACATGATGTTTTCTTGAAATATATTGGGTCACAATGGAGAGCTTTTAAAACATCTTTCATAGGTTAGACTCATATCCAATACAGACTCTTACCTACTGCTGTTTAAAGGAGTTGTGTGATGAGGCTAAAATATAATAATTATTTCTTCTAATATGATAGCAAACATATGCTCTCAATCTCGAAGAATTTTTAAGATACATACACTGTCTGCTTCAGCTGATGTTGCTCTTCTCAAAACTACACTCTTAGAGGGAGTGATTTTCAAATTTCTAGTTGGCATGTATGAAACCAGGTTCATGGATTTCAGGAAAAATAATGTTGCCAGTGTCACCTGGGAATCCAGCCCATCCAGATGTGCTATGACATTTAGGAAGAAGCAAATACACTCACTAGGCTCTTTAGGCTGTATTGACAGAGCAATCAAAAGTTTTGCCTGAATTTCTAGGACAGATAATCAAAATAGCAACCACTTTCCTATTTTGGAATGAAATGGAGATTAGGCTAGGATTTCATAAATAACTATTTCCTAAATATTTAGAGTCTAGAGGAGGCCATTAAGTAGATCATAGGGACAGAACACCTCTCTTATTAAGACAGGCTGAGACAGTTGTGGTTTAGTCTGGAGGAGACAAGGCTCCTGGGAGACCTTTGAAAACCTTCCATTACCTGAACAGGGCTACAAGAGAGCTGGAGAGGGACTGCTGTAGTGATAGGACAAGGGGGAATGACATTAAACTGAAAGGGGGCATATTTAGATTAGATATTTGGAAGAAATTCTTTGCTGTGAGGGTGGTAAGTCACTGGCGCAGGCTGCCCAGAGAAGCTGTGGAATCCTTGTCTCAAGAGGTGTTCAGGACCAGGCTGGATGGTCTTTGGGTAACCTGGTCTAGTGGATGGTTGTCACCCATGGCAAGAGGAGTTGGAGCTAGATGATCTTTAAGGGCCCTTCCAACCCGAGGCATTCTATGATTCTGAGAAAATAAAATATAATAAAATCATTTTAGTCTAACAATGCAGTTTTGGCTGATGTAATGGATATGAGGTTTATCTCACCTTTATGTAGGTCTGTTAGAGCTGTGTTCATTTCCCATCCATGTCACATATATTATTTTACATTTCTTTCACATCCTTAAACTCTGAGAATCTTTGTTGCTGATTGCAATGGTTTGTAAACTTAGGTTTGATTTTGCATAAGTAGATAGGTATAAACCTGAGTCTTGATTTGTCCTGGATACTTTGAAGTATTATTAGAGTAGGTAGGATAGTAACAGCACCACAATAATAATAATAGTAATACAAAAAAGGACACAATACTTAATCTCATGTCTGTTTAACCCTTCTCTCACACTACTGCAGGAATAGGAAGTCTTTCAGAAATGTCAGTGTTACAGTCCACATCCTGGTTCAGTCCTTTGAGCTTGCAGTACAGGGCTATAAAAAACAATTTATGTTCACCTGACCATCTGCATACAAGCTAGGAATTGTTGATGCTGACACCACCCAGTACAGTAACAGCTACCTGGTAAAGAGCATTCAAAAAGCTCATGGCACACAGATTTTTCCTGCTGGTAGGTGGCCATGCTTGATGTGAGTTTTCTGTCTTGGTTTTGTTGTATAAAATCCTGTGGCAGAAGCCACTTTTTGAACAAGGGCAAGTTCAATAGCCAAGTTTTATTGACAGATCTCTGAAAGCAAAGAGGCAATTAACAACCTTGGAGAATTTATTTAGAAGTACTACTGGAAATAAAGAAAGAAGGGAAAAGAACTGTTGATTGTTTGAAAGATTTGCAAGAAAAAAAGATAGAAAGGAGTTATGACTCAGGGCAATGTACTGACATTCAGAAACAAAAACTGAAGTAGCTCATAAAGGGAAACATCCTGAAAATAGGGTTTTTATATTTTAAAGGTATGTTCTTGGTATATTGACATAATTTTAGTGTTTTTACTGGTATGTCTTAAAGTACAGTTTTAGCTAAGAACCCAATTAAGATTCAACTCCCAAAATAATAACTTTCCGAAAGCTTTGCACTGACAGTATCAGTTTTCATTCATTCTCACTTAGACCATGTGGGAATAATTCAGGTGCCTAAGCAAAGGTATGCTGTGACATTTTAGGTATTCTAAGAGGTATCCCATTGTATCTGAGACATTCGCATGGGTTGGCAGACAAAATGTAGGATTTAGGGAAGATCTGTTACACGCGGTTTAAGAAACAGTGGAAGCAGTAGCATTTTGACTGGCACAAGTGCCTGTGTTTGTACAGACAAATCAGCCAAGTCCCTAATTGCTTTCTTCTTCAGACCATGTCATCACATGCACATACAGTTCTTTGACTGAAACTGGCTAGGTGAGATGTTTTGAGATGAGCAAACCAGTTGCTGCCACTTACATGGAGATTTGCTAAGTGGTAAAATTATTAAGGACATGATCAGATGGTGACAAGCAATTAAGCGGGGACATTCAATGGAGCGAGTTCCTGTTTTCAGAAAACATTACCAACCTTCTTTTGAGCATGAGTAGTTCCTTTTGGCATGCCCTTAATGAACTGAAATATGAATTGAAATATATTAGTCTAAAGAATTATCATTGTCTTCTTTGTTTCATTTGGACATTTTTACTTTGTGTTACGATAAATGAAGAGTGTGTACATAATTAGAACCTACATTTCAAACAAGAAATGGTGACTTAAATCTCCTACTACCAACAGTTATTTCGGGTAGTGTGGCTAAAGCACTTGCCAGAAAACCAGGTCAAAAACATTACTGAGTATATCAGCCTTCTGCAAATTCCAGGTACTCATGGGAGGCCTCCTTCTGGGGAGACCCCACATTTTCTCTGGTCTGAGCCTTGCATACACTCACATCTCTAGTTCCACCTGTTTATTCCCCATTATGCCTGAGTTAACAAAAGGCATTTAAGCTGGGACACTGATGAAGCCAAGCTACTGGCTGGAGTGGCTGGAATGTCTTTGTGCTGCCCTTCAGGTAGGGGCAGCTGAACTGTGATCCCTTCCCAGGCCCCGGGCATATATTGTTGACCCTGGCATTAAACTTGCAAGAGTGGGATGGATTCAGGTTCCACTCCCCCTGCAACTTATTTATTATTTAAATCAGTGATGTTCCACACAAGAATTATTGCTCTTAAGTGCTTCTGCAGTTACTATTATTTGTCCTGTGGGGTTTTTAAAATATTAATTTTCTTTTATTCTTTGGTTCAGTTTTTTTGGAAATTATGCGTTATTGGTTAGGGCACAATACAGGTTTTATTCCAGCCAATATAATTCAGTAATTTCAATAAATTTCACATGAAAATGTTCCACTCAAAATCCTGTTTATAGGAAAAGAAAAAGCTCACTCTCTGTATATATATACATACATACATACATGTATGCAAACCTATGAATTTTTTGCTTGTATAAATGAAATCCTAACAGTCAAATCCAGGAACTGATAGTTATTGAAATCTAAAAATGTAGAGAAAAAAAGGATTATGCAGTTAAAATTGTTATACATGCATTTCTCTATCCCTTGTCCTGGTGTTGCACTCACTCTTCTCCAGGTTCAGCAGTATCACTTTACTGGTTGTTGTTTTGGAAGGTGTTCCAGGAAATTAGCATGTGGGGTCCACCAGTGTTCATGCTGATGGTTTTCCCTTCCCTACCCTAGGACCCTCTGGCGCCCAAGTTCAGGTTTAGATAATATGCTTTTACTCCTACACCTTCATCTGCAGCTGCACATTACCTCCAGATTTTCTGTATTACGATACCTATGTCAGATATAACTTCATTGTCTCTGTTACCCCTAAACCCATTTTGTACGGCTCCAGACATTTTTTTCTTATACTTTCCATGGATTAACTGCCTCCAATGCCAGCCTGTGCCCCACTGGTCATCCCCTGCCTGTGCTTTTCTGTGCTATGTTCTGTGTCTCCCCCTCTCAAGGACTCTGCTGTTCTATCAGGCTTTTATCTATTTACACTACATCATTGTCTAAGAGCTGTAAGTCAGACCATAGAATGGTTTCAATTGGAAGGGACCTTAAAGATCATCTAGCTGCAATCCCCCAACCATGGGCAGAGAAACCTTTCACTAGACCTGGTTGCTCAAAATTCTATCTAACGTGGTCTTGAAATATTTAATTTTACATGTAATAACTGATAATTATTTCTGTTTATATAACTATGGTCATACCGTACAAGGATAAAGAAAAGTGTTACAAATTGCATATAAACAGACATCTTCTGTGAAATTGAGGTCACAGATAAACCAAGTAGAGAAAATCTCAAGAAGTTTGGCAGAGGTTCAATCTAAAGAACCTAAGAAATTTCAGTCCTGAGGCTTGCAAACTAAGCACAAATCTTATGGACAATGAAACTTCTGTAATACGGGGATGCAGGATTCCAAGAACTATCAACATCTGTTTTCTATAATTATTTTTTATAGGACTATCTCTGCTTCTAATTAACTAAAAATTAACTGAACCATCCAGATCATAAAATTCCATGTTCTATGAGGAAGAAAAAAAACCTCTAGTGAATAGATAATGGAATACAGTTTTGATATTGTACTATATATTTTTCTTGTAGCTCTGGATGAGTCAGATCCTTAATTTTAACAGTTATGAAATCTGGAAGTGCAACAGATGTGAGGCAGTGACAACTCCCTGCTCCCAGCTCCAAGAATCAAGCTGAGTGTGCATTCCCTATAGGCACACATGCAAACACATGTATACAATACACATGTAAATACACACATGACCAGGCACACAGGCCACTCTCGGCACTCACACAAACACAAAAAACACCAACAGCCTCATTCTGTTCCTTCATGTGTCTAATCAGGGTGAAGGTCTGTTAGAGAGAAACACATATATATAAACATATACAGATATACATATATACACACATATATACATATATATATATATTATATATATGTTTGTATATATATCTCTATATATATATATATCTATATAGACAGAGAAAGAGAGAGAGAGAGAGGTTTACCTGTGAAGTGGTGACACCCAGGAGCTGGGCTCAGACCACCTGACAGCCCCATAGCTGCCCTTAGGTCCCAGGCTCCCCTTTTCCTGGCACCTAAATGGACAAATATTTGAGGATGTAGCCCCACTCCAGGCGTTGGTAGAGATCCTTCCATTCACACCCTAAAATTTTTCATAGGAAAAAAATTCATTGTTATCACGCCTTTTGCTCTCACATAAGGTCCCAATCATGTCAATAGTTCTATAATTTTATGTAGGAGTAGTTGCCTTCAGATTTATTATTTGAAATTTGTCTTGCAATATAGAAATAGATACATGGGTGAGTCTTTGATCTTGTCATTAGTGTTTCAGTCTCAGACCCCAGCAGAAGTGAACAGAGATGCCAGTTAATAGGATGCAGGTAACTCAGATGTTGAGCAGTGGATCAGGTTGGGTTAGGGTGAGCGAATGTCAGGAGATGAAGACCTGGATAGTAACAAAAATGAGTAAAGAAAAACATTAGCTTTGTTATCAGGTGTAGGTGCTGGTGGATGGCAGCTATTAGGGTAAAAGTCATGCTATCCACTATGTCAGCCTGCATCATTCTTTTGAATGATGCAAATCTGCATCCAATAAATAAAATGCTAGAAAGATTCATTTTGTTTAGCATTAAATGCATTGTGTTTGAGTCATGAAAGACTGATAAGAAGATATAAAATTGCCCTTAAAAGCTTACATTTCTACCCTTAAAGAAGTGTATACTATAATATCTCTAGAGACTCAGAGGAAAGCTAAAAATAGATTATAATTTCTTAATTGGGTTTATTTACAGTTGGCGTATTACATGTGTGTAAGCCCCTGTGTAATAAAGTAGTTGTCTTGTTAATTACTTCTGATTATAAGGTCAGGTATGCATTTTATCAAAATTTATTTCTACCAACCATGGTCTGCAAATTGCTCATATTATAGAATGTTAATTGCAGCAAAAGTGGTTGACCTGAAGCTGAAGATATAGAAAACACACTTGTCAAAGGAATTAATCTCACACTGTCCAAACCTTCCTTCTCCCACTATTTTTCGTTGTTGCTCACTTTAGACCTTTGTCACCCACCTAAATCCCAGTGTACTACAATGTCTGACCCTTGACCTACAGGGTCAGAAGTAGCACAAAAAGTTTGACCTATCCAAACCCAATTTTTGTGTTGGGTTTTTTAAATGTTCTTATTTTGATTGTCCTATTAATCACCTGTCAAAGAGCATTTCTTAGCTTTGAATGGAACCGTGTCCATTTTCTTCAGTTCAATAATCTGAAACTGCCAACAGTGAACGGTTCATCTCACTGTGAATAAACTCAATTTTATTTGTCATTTCTGAGCTTGCTGATGATTTCTCTCCCTGGCAAAGTGCAATCTTTTGTGACAGAGGAAATATTGTCTATTTAACTGTATACTGGGCTTTGCAGTTTTCTTCTAATGAGTGGCTCGATTATTGATGTACATCTCACGAATGAGGAGGAAAGTCTGTGTTCATTAATGATTCTAGAAAGAAAGAACAATACCTTATGCAACACCTTTCACATGAATGCTGTTTATTAGTTCTGCCAAGTCTATTTCTATATCTTTAAATATTGATCAGAACTCTATTTTGCTAGGTGCCTAGAGGTGCAGGGAAAAGTGTGCCTTTTCCTAAAGATTTTCAGAAGTTTTTCTTCAGCTTAACTCTTCTCAGCTTCTCCTACAATAAAGTCCAATTTAAGATAGCAACCCAGTAGAAGATTTTCTTTTTAATTTTAAACTTAAAATTTCTAGAAGTTTAAGAAGGATATATGAATTTATCTGTTGGCATACACAGTTGTTTTTCCCAGTCAGAGCTGGATGCTTCAACTCCCAACCAATGAAAAATGTCAGATGTCCATCAAGTTTTGAAGGACATGTTCTGATTCTAAAATAGAGCCTTTGCCAAGATTTTGCTGACAAGTAAATGCCTTAAGTTAGTGTCATTGGTTTAGCACAGTTATTTACCATCTGCTTGGTTCTCAGTGACCAAATAACAACAGCTTCAATCATGTTTGTCTCAGTAATAGAGCTTGAAATAATAATAATAATAATAACAATAATAGTAATTTTAATTTTTTTTAAAATCCCCCAGCAACAGAGAGTTAGAAGAGAGAGAAATGATCACTGGAGGCCTAGCTTGTTTTATTGTGCAAATATGTCTGATGTAGCAGCTAAATGACAAATGTATTTCAGGCTAGATCCTAGATATATTAGAATAATGCTTATTTTTTTATGCCAAACTTACTTCAGAACCATGACATAGATTGAAACATCATGACATACACTATTTTTTTAGCTTCCACTTGCCATCTGTCATGCATATTTTAAAGAAAACAGCCACAGGTAAAACCTTAAAAGATATTAGAAGGGCCCTGAAAGAATGATATCACTTAGGTTGAAGACTACATGACAGGTTATGATACAGGTGACAGAAGGGATGCAACATCCCTTATTGCATCTGGAGAATCCAATCTTTCAGAGAGTCATAGACATACTGACAGTTGTCAGTAGTACATCTTTCATAGTCTCAAGGATGTGTGTTTTAAGAAATAGGAGTAAATACAGCATTCTCCAAACTCAGAATTTGTATGCTAGAACTATTGGTACATATGTAATTAAAATGCAAACATATAAAATGCAAAGCCTTGGTGAATTTGGAGTAAAATGTTGCTTGCATATCAGTATCTCAGAAAAAGTGAAGACCTTTGAAATTCTTATACCATCACAAATTGCCCAGAGAAGCTGTGGCTGCTCCATCCCTACAAGTGTTCAAGGCCAGGTTGGAAGGGGCTCTGAGCAACCTGGTCTAGTGGAAGGTGTCACTCTGCCCATGGCAGGAGGGTTGGAACCAGATGACCTTTAAGGTCCCCTCCAACTCAAACTCTTCTGTGATCCTATGATCCTTTTCATTTCATGTAAGTATATAAGCTACTATTTCTTAGGCTCATTTGTGGTTTGCCCAAAAAAGAATAGCTCTTGGGAAAACTATATTACTTAAAAATCCCTAAGGTTGTAGTCAGCAGCTGTAAAATATGCACAAGAAGATATATGACTCATGATTCAGGACTAGGAAAAAGAAAGCTGTGTATATCAGTATTCTCTCCAGCACTCAGACAAAGCAAACAAAGCTAAATAATTCAGTGAACTTCTTTCACCAGCTACTGTAGTTACATACAGATTGTTATCTCAAAGGGAACAGCACAGGGTGGAGGGAAAGCAGGGTGAAATGTTAAATATATACTTTAATGTATTGATTTGAATAAAAAAAGATGTGACAGGCCTAGTATGCAAGGTCAGAAATGATGTAAAAAAGAACACCCCCAAGGAGACTGCTGAGCCTGACTCTAGCCAGTCACCTGTTCAGAAACGCTGCTGGGTGTTTTGTTTTTAAAATAGCTGAGATAATAAACAGCATCATGACCCAAAGATGAATTCTGACACAGTGATGCTGAGAACAAAGACAATTTCAAATTCTGAGGCCACAGTTGTATTTCTGATGAGATTAACAATAGCTAAAAAATGATGATAAGAAAAAGCCTACGAATCTGACTGATAAAAGTTTTGTCTGCTTCTATTATATGTTTAGTTCAGTTAGCACTGCTGGCAATCAGCTCTTTTGACCCAGGTGAGATATTTGCAGGCAGAGCTCAAAAGAAGAAACATCTGCTGATTTGATCAGAGGAGCATATGGTTCGAAAATAAAGATATGGAACTGTAAAGTAGTAATAGGAAAGAAAAAAAGATTGTGGTTTTAATCAGAAATGAAAAGTTTACGAGGTTCTCCAGGAAAAGGCAAAAAAAATACAAGCTTTTTTTTTTGGCAGAAACACAAAGCAGATTCTCTACTAAAAATGTTTCACATATGTAATAGTTTTAGCAATTTTCTCTTCTGTTTCTGCAAGTGAAGCTTGTGTTTTTATGAAAAACTCCCTCAGTGTTCCTCTTACAAGAAATATAGTATCTGTAGGATAAAGGCTTCAGTGTATGCAATTCTTTACAAAAGGCTATTGAATGACCAGATTATATTGTGGTGTTTAAATGAAGGCAAAAATAAAGGGACACAGTAAATGGAATTTCAATCTAAAATCAGTCCATCTATTAACTATTTTCAAAAACCATATTTATCTATTTTCATATTAACACACATAACTATTTTCAGAAAACATATGCCTCTCTCTGTGCTTACACACAGAGGCTTCTAAGATGAGTGAATGATAAAAGACTTACTAAAAGTCTGCTCTTTTAATCTGGGAAAGAAAAAGGCAGTGTTTTAAATAGAAAAGGCTATTATATAATAAATTCTGTTTCGGAAACTCAAAAAAAAATAGTTGCTTCTTCTGTCTATGTATGTTAAGCACGTTTCTTTGGATTTTCTCTCGATTGACTTTCATGTAACTTTACTCAGAAGCAGATTCATAGTGCAGCTTTAGTATTGTCATTTTTGGATAAAAATCTTGAATTGGTGGTTTGTGAAATTTTTTACCCTGCCTATGGCAGATATTTTCTTTGAAATATCTTTCCCTTCAATATGCCATGATTTAAAACGCTGTTATTCCAAGTTCCTGGAAAACTTTGGAGAACATAAAATAAAAGTGAGCTTATATTAATAAAAGAATATTTTAAGTTATTATTTGCAAGGTTTTTAAGTTTCCTATTCTTCTGAAAACCTTGAAAACTTTGCAAACAAACTAGTTTTGCCTGTGAAACTGTGTTGTATTTAGAGAGATGAACTGATCAGAGGGAGGGGGCAACCAAACTATTCAATAATATTCTTTTGATTTTGCGATAAGTAATGGTTCTTATTTCTGCTAACACTGAATTTACTGGGGAGGAAATTATTTCCAAAATACTTTTCAATTAGGTACATTTATGTCATAAATCTGATGTTTTGAGGAATCTTTAATGTCAACATAATCTTATATTTTTTTGTATGGTATCTTTTCCTCAATGTCTATCAAATTATTTATTTCATTCAGAAAGGGTTCCTGCCTGAATCTCTGATCTTCCCTAAACACTGGGCTTTTAATATCGTGTGAAGGAAGGATAAATATGAACCAATAATTATGGTCCTCTTTGTATGTGAACTGAGCATGACACAGAGTTTGGTGATTTTTTTATTCTTCAAACTATTTCCTAATGAATGAGATGAACCACTGCTTAGGAATCTGACCAGTTTGTTCTGTGCAAGATCCCACCCAGGTTTGTCACATCATGTTAACACAAGAAGTCCAAAGCAAGAGAATTAACTAACTGGAGATTTTGGCCCTTTTACACAAGTTATTGGTTGGTTGGCTATTTTAGGAGATGTTTATGTTTGAAATGATCATAACAGGACACATTTTAAAAATGTAAAGATATGCTTTCTTACCGGGCTAATGCTAAATGTCAGGAGAATGTGAAACTCAAGGTTCATGATCAAACATTGCTTCTGAAAATGAGGAATTTCCACATTAATTTCCCCAGTATATCTGTAATTTTAATTTTGCCTGTAAAGTTAAAATTTACTTCCACATATAATAAATTTTTGATGTAGATTTCACAGGATTATGGCTCTCTTCTTGAGATGATAAAAGCTGGATAATCTTGGCAAAATATACTCTGTGGGAAGTATTACAAAATAATAACAAATAATATTTGTTATTCTCCTCCATTTCACACTAGACTAGGAGCCAGTTTTAGATGCCTCTGCCCATTCAGTTGTACCATATGAAACTTCTAAGGTGTAACAAAGCAAAGCAATATGAAGTCAGGTGGTCAATGACATCCTTATCATGCTTGCATGGGTAGGAGTAGGACAAGGTCTATCAAATTGCTTAAATCACATTGAAAATCTTAATGGGAATGAAATTACAGATCTGTTATGTTTGCTCCAGATGTCTTGTTTTGAGCCTTTGTATAGTTTATTTTGGGACATCACACTTGTATGATATGTCAGTGTGTGTATGTTATCAAAATGTAGAGGCTACAGCAGGTGCCTCTACAGCCAAACAGCGCTGACAATTGTGTGTTTTTAGACAGAACAGGTATTCAATGCTTTGGTTTCTTTTTTCCCCTTTCTTTTCTTTTTCCTTTCCCTTTTTTTTTTTTTTTAAATTATTTTTAAGCTTTCATCCTTACTTGTGTAAAAGATGTACAGTCAATAATACAATTTCAGTAGCAGACATATGGGATTACTGGTCAGCTATTCAGACCTATTTAATGAAAAATGGAACTCAGAAATTTTTGTATCATAAAATTAATGTTGTTTGTTTCTCTTTTGGTAATTTTATGGCTAAAGATGAGTTTTATTGGAAAAAAGAAGGCAAATTAAATATGACAGGGTTATTTATAGATTGCATTGACATACAGTTTTATTCTCTTACTACAGTTGTTTTTTTTGAACAATTTGAGATCAAAAGGGACCAGACTGTTTATTGAACTTGCTTTCATGACAGCACAGGAACAGATGTCCATCCAATCATTCTCTTTCAAGCTCACCATTTAACAAAGGGCACTTCCATGTGTTGAAGTAGTTATTCAGTCTTACTCTCAAGTGCTGAAAAATACATGATGTGCTTTCATTAGTAATAACTTGCAAATTCTTCTCATTATTTCTAGCCTGAAATTAGTTTACGTAATTTCAATTTCTACCTTTGAGATCTTGTTATGTCTTATATTTCTCAGATTAAAAACCCCTTTACTATAAAAAGCATTCTTTCCATGTAGACTTTAAAAAGCTATGCTCAAGCCAGCACTTTTCTCAATAGCTATCAGGTATTTATGTGACACCACACATGTAAAGGAAACTTTGGCGTGCTTGTTGAAAAACAATGTCCAAAACCAAGACTTATTAAAAGAGCAGAGAGTTCTGCTGTGTTTTGGCTCTACTGGCTGGTCTTCATAAAAGACAACAGAAGTCCTCCAAGAGACTGAAGGATTACCTGATCATGTGTTTGGTAGTTGAAAGCTGTATAAAACCAAACTAGAAATAAGATGCAAATTTCTAAAGCTGACAATAAGGAGTCACTAGTAGTGAAAGTCACTCTGAAGTGGCTCTTGAAATGTTTGCACAGAAATTGAGAGATTCTGACACGACCAGTTCTACTTATAGGTATATGGCAGTATCCTCTTTAATCCCTGTGGTTCAGCAATGAAATGGAATTAGTGAGAAGTATTTATGAGCACAGGAAATGGTAAGAGGAAAATAGTGGAGAGATAACCAAATTGATGCCACTAGTTTTTGAAAAATCAGAGCCAACCACTGTCATCAAAACACCTCAAAAGCAGTGTTTGTTAAGACATTAACCACACAGTTAATGTGTGATTATTTTTGTGTGGGTTTTATTTTAAAGCAGTTTGAAAAAAAGCCCAGAAACAAAATCTCATTGCACTGTAATAACGCTTTATCAGAAACCATGAACCTCCTTACTCTTCAACGAGTGGAATCTTCCATACAGGTTCAGAAATGGGACAGAGTAGCTTGACACTAATGTTGCTGCATAAATAGTTAAAAAAAAACCCAAAAAACCACAACCAAAAAAAGAGAGAACATCAGATAAAAATCCTGGCTTGTTTTGAATGCTACTAGGGGATTTTCAGTGCCTTTTCATTCCAGAAAATGCAGAATAATGACTTTGTTTTCATTTTAGTGTCTAAGGGAAATATTTGCTTTTAAAATACCTGTGGCAAAAACCACAGTTCCCACACGATCCCTAGATCTTTTTCTCTTGATGAGTGTATACAGATGAAAGAGAGTAGGTTAGAAATACAACTGCATACAGAGTTTGAATAATAAAACAGAGAAGTTTGAACATTGCATGTGAGCTAGTGGCATTCTTGTCTTGCATAAGATACAAAGACCAAGATCAGTATGCAAAATTGTGTTTCAGATTCTTCCCATAATGAAAATTTACCTTACTGTTTTTATTAGTGCTCATTAGAGCAAATATTATTTGCAACTATTATAGAAAGAGTAAATTTTGACTTCCCTACTCTACAAATACCGAGGTATTGCTGATTTTGAAGAAGAGCGGTGATATATTGCATAAGGGAGATGTGGATCCTAAAGGATCACTTGGATTTGAGCTGGCAGCTCAGAAAAGCAGCACTGTTTAAGCCAACACTTCAGTACGATGTAAACTGAAGTCCCAGGGATGTTAGAGAAAGCTTTCAGTTCTTTAAAGCTTAAATGTTGCTCTGGGTAAAGCCATTAAAACAAGTCATCCAGTGCTGCTTTGCATTTAAAGTTCAGCCAAATAATTTGATCCCCTCAGTAAACAAAATGCAGGTACTCATCAAATGCAGCATAGCATCTGAAATGCAAATATCTCCAAACTTTAAGTAGACTTACTATGGGACTCTTTTAATGGTGATTGCTGACAACATTTATAAATAAATATATATATAGATAGATGCCTTGCAAATGTCACAGCCTTCAAATACCTGAGGCTGAGTCTAAAAAAGGATATTGTTCTGCCTAAAGTTTAGGAAAAATGTTAAGAATATTTTTTTTTTACCTAGTCTCATCTAAACATCTGATTCAGGCTATGGAAGAGTGTATCATCTTCTGTCTGGATGGGAGTCCAAGATTCTTAATTTCATTATAGATGTCTACATACAAGCAAACAGACCCTGCAACTGCAGTCAGCAGGCTCTGAGTGTTTGTGCTTATCCATCTTTCTGTGGGTATCCACTGGTACCTAAGGTAGCGAAATGAGTGATTAAAACTAAGCTTAGCCTACATAGAAACACCAGCTGATACTCTCTCTTTTACCAAGTGCAGTAGTGAAGTAAAAAGTGAGAAAGCTTGTGGGTTGTAGATATACTTTTAGGATGCAGTTTCACAAGATGCTTGCATGGCACACAAAGGCAGCTGAGGTTATTTCTGCAGTCCTGTCTTCCTCCCATGCGCTTTGTCTCGGTCTCTCTTCTGTTAGTACAGCTGTTTGTGGGTTTGTGGTTTTCTGCCTCACTGAGATCAGCAAATTAGAGCAGTGAATAGTGAGGGTTGGACTGGGGTTGTGAACTTCCTATGGTAGCTTTGCTGCTAATGCTATCATCATCTAAAACTGCAGACTGTGTCTCTTCACACAGGCTCAATAAAATTGATTGTGAGTTTTAAGTGAACTACTATTATTATAATTAGTATTTGAACCTTATTTATATTTATCAATATGGTTTTCCCTGTGGTTAATTTTCCTCAAGAATGAAACATTTAATTAATTTAGATATCTTTTAAGTGATTATCTTTCTTTTTAAGAGCAACAAACATCCACATGTAAGTGTGATATCCCAAGTTCTTCAAGACTCTGCTACTGTTCTGTTCTCATTTCATGCTCCCTTCTTGACAGCAGATATATGCTCCACAAATGTTAGTTAATAGCAGCTAGAGTATATGAAAAGGTACGGTGGTTTATATATGAAAAGAATGTTTCAAGTATTTTTCCCCCAAACACCCTATTTTAAATTACTATATTTCTTAGGTGGGAACATCTGCCCAGAGGATAAGCTCCAGTTTTATTCTGGAGCTTATCCTCAGAGGATAAGCTTCAGAATAAAACTGAAGTGAACTGAAGTAAAATGAAGTAAAAAGACCCTTCAAAAATCCTCTTATTTTGGATAATCTATAGGAACTGCTGGTAAGGATCAGTAGGAACATACTGTTGGTTAGAATAACTAATTCAAAGTTATTCTTGAAGCGTCAGATGCTGATTATTTACAAATAATATCAGTGAGAGGAGTGAGACAAAAGGTATTACAAAAGGTATGAAAAATAGATGAGAAAGAAGAGGAAGAAAGAGAGAGAGAAAGAAAAGAAAAGAAAGGAAGAAAGGAAGGAACCAACCCTCAGGAAGGGGTACCAGCTGAAGCAAAGAGACTTTGTCTAAAGAGATCTAGTAAGAGTGACAATTATTATTAATGCAACTCTTCCAGGATGCCTCTTGCACTCACAGGTAGACCTATAGAGACAACACCATGATCAACTTACGGGTTGATTCTTATTTGTAAAATGTTTGTTGAAACTACGCTTCTGTGAATAAAAAATCTGTTATGTCATGTCTTGTGGAATGATTTCTGAGAGCTTTTATATTGAGGATTGCAGCATTTCATGACTTTCCAGAAGAAAAGTTGCCTTTGTAACTAGACAATGAAAAATTCACACTCTACTGAAGAGAGTTAAAAGTAGAAGAGGCCACCTAAATGCATTAGAACCAAGATTGTTTTGTAGTCCGTGGTTTCTAATATTGCCGTAGCTGTGGTTTTATGTTATTGGGTGCTATTAATCTCAGAAGAAATAATTATTTTGTCTGAAGAACAAGATTGAGAAAAGGCATTACTGTTGAACTTGAAGGAACAAAAAAGCCAATAAGTTTCTTCTATCCTTTTGTATGTAGCTGTTGATGTTTTAAGGTATGCAACAGTGTACAATTGTGCAGATGAAATCAGCGCTAATTCTGCAACTGGTTTGAAATCATAACCAACATTGTTTTCTGCACTGCAAGTTAAATAGAAGCTGTATTGAGTATAAAGAAAATTAAAAAAAAAATAAAAACCATTATGAGATCAGAGGATTTTTTTTTAGTCTAACACCAGGTCTTTTTATGGTATTGTCAAATTTTATCTGTATAGTTTTAATGAAAGTTGATCCTAGTATGATACTGTATACTGGCCCTCATGTAATTGTCTTTCAGACAGAACTTCAGATGTAGGTAAAATATAGAGCTCTAGTCAAAGGTGGATACTTTGGACATGTTTTGAATACTTGTTGTGATTTTCTGATTTATACATATCCATTGTTTTAAATCTTATTTATTATTTATTATTTTAAAATTTTATTTGTTTAATGGCTAATTGCAGACAAAGAGGCAGGTGTTCAGGGATAGTATAAGTTATTTCTCTCATATTTCAGACTGGATCTCTGTTGAGTTATATAATTTTTTTTTTTACTAAACTTACCAATCTGAAAGGAAAGTGGTAATAATAAAATTTAACTTAATTTGTAGTGCATTTTCACATGTAGAGATGAAAATTGCTCTGTTAGAGATAATGTTTGGTATAATTTATCTCTGCCTGGCTTTTTTTGTTTCTCTTCTGGGATATTCATCTCAAGTTTGGTTTTTAAGTTAATTTACAGCAGATTTCTTTGTCATTTATAGTTCATATTCAAATCAGGAATCAGTGACATTCTAAAAATATTTGGAAGATCCTCATTAGATTAATAATGACAAAAAGGCACAATATTCTACAGCAGTTTCACAATATTTTACAGTGGTTTTCCTTCAGAAGCACAGAAATAAAAAAGCTCCTTTGTTTCTGTTGATGCAATATGATCCTAAAGTAAAATGGTTCTGAAAATAAAGTTTGTTTAAGGGTAAAGAATTGGAGGAATTTATGAGGATAATGATGGAGGATAATTATGTCAAGAGTTCAAATCTTGAAGTAGGTAGATGGGAATATAAAATGGCCAGACTACTGTCCCTGTTGGGACCTTCCTTGACTGCACCTATGTTATATCTGACCAGGCTCTGAGTCTGCTTTAGAGTCAGACCTTAAGATATGTACAAATACTATGCCTTTTACATAAATCATATGATTATAGGTATTTTCTGTTTAGACACTTTTCTCAACTACTGGAATGCTACATAATATTAATCTGTCTCTTCTGACAGTACAGTAGATAGAAATTCTTGAAGGAATTTTTGTTTCCTTTGCACTTAAAAATATATTTAAATCTGTCATTGTTGCAAGCACTTTTTTCCTGCTTTAAACAAATTAAAATTAAATACAATTAATCCCTAAATTCCAGAAATTCAGAATCCTCTTTGTGCTTCTATTGAGAAACTTTCTGTGCGTGGCATCTACAGATGCATAATTTATCTTTGCTCCCAGAACACTGCTTTCATTTTTGTGTGACTTCCCCTCCTAGGCACTGTCATTTTCTTGTGATAGCAGATTGCCTTCTCCAGACTGAACAACCCCTGCTTTCTCAGCCTGTCTCCATATCAGAGATCCTCCAGTCTTTGAGCACCTTCATGGGCCCCTCTGGAACTGCTCCGGAGAAATTAACCCAGAACAGAATGCACTAGTTCATGTGGGTATCCCAAGAGTGGAGCAGAAGGGCAGAATCCTTTCCCGTGCCCTGCTGGCCATGCTTCTTTGGAGGCAGCCCAGGAAATGGTTGGTTTTCTGGGTTGCAAGTGCACATTATTGGGTCAAGTTGAACTTGTCCACAAACATCCTCAAGTCCTTCTCCCCAGGGCGACTCTCAATCCATTCTCCACCCAACCTGTACTTGTTCCTGACTGGGATTGCTCTGACCCAGGCGCAGGAATTGCACTTGGCCTTGTTGAACTTCAGGTTTCAAAGGCCCACTTCTCAAACCACTCAAGGACGCTCTGGATTCCCATAAGCAATGTATTAGCTATAATTTGCAACATTCTTTCCCTAATACTTCGTAATTTTCTGCTGGGACATGATTAATTTGATTGAGACATATGTGAGCACTGACATTGTAAAGCCTTCCAGAAACACTTCTCCAGCACTGTTTATAATAAAAGGCATTTCCCCTGAAACATGAAAGGAGAGATTTTGAAGCAATTGGCCTTTTCATATGTTGTGGCACCACAGGCTAGGCAATGCTTGAAGAACAATTTCCATGCAATTTCTTTTCCTTTCTAGCTGTTTCAGAAATGTGCTCTCTTTTTCTGTCTTTTTTTTTTTCTTTTCTAGAAGGTCATTTTAATCTTTGATGTCAAGAAGCCTCAACAGATTATTGTCTACCCTTTACTTTTTGCCCTATAGCCTGTTGCCTCCTAGATGACTTTTAATATTTCTTTATAACAACTCACTGCTCCTGAGTGATAGATATACTTTCAATTGCTGTCCTGGTGCATATGAAAAATTGGCCTTGGCTCTGGTCTAAAAAGCTCAGCACCACTTTTTATTTTTTCCATTGAGATATGAACAAAAATTGCTGGTATATATCATAAAATGTATGAGGTGAACCAACTGATAAGATAGGAGTACAGCTTTCATAAATTCCAGTGCTCATCTAGTTGTGTATGGATTTCAGAATTATTTTAAATGTATCAGTCAATGGCCTTGGGGGGAAAAAAAAGTGAATTTGCCCTGGAAATGTGATCTTTCTTTATTGTCTTAATTATAATTAATTATCTATTATACACAATGCATGTCAACTTAGGCACACAAGAGCCTGAGTATTAAGAGTCTATTAATTTGATATGACACTGAGACACAATAGTAGCAGCAATTTAGAAGTGAATATTTCTGGGTCTAATTCAATCAAGAAATACATTTCATTTCTGTGATATACAAGAGGAAGCACTTTTTACATTATCTGCTATACTGCAACTTCTTGGTGAATCCAGAGATCTCGAGTAAATACATGTGAAGAATCATTTGTACCCCAAGAATCCAACAGTCAGTGAAAGAACTTGAACTGTATTTAGAAAAAAAAAATAAGGTGAGAAATGGGAAATCTCTTCTCCAACTTTCAAGTACCACTGAGATATGGAGGAAACAATACTCATCAACCCTTTAAAGGACTTTTGCAGCGCTGACAAAAGTGCTATCCAGGCAAGCCTGTTTCTAGTGTAATCACTCTGGTATGCCTATCAACCACTGGTCCTGCAACAAGGTGTTCATGACCATCTAGAGGTCTTACACAGAGCTGCTCTGGTTGCTAAAGTGAAACTACAGAACTAGATTTGTGCAAGCCATGCAACCATGAGTACAATACATTTCCATCTGCTTCAATGGATTTTTGGATCAGGAACATAAAACAACTGCCAACACAGCTTATTGCTTTGCATTTCAGAGCTATTACTTGTTGACTGGGGTAGCTCAAAGAGTGAAATTGGACTGCATTGTGCACTGCAGTACAAATTTTCAAATTTTTTCCTTTTTTTTTTTTAAGGAAAATGGGTACAGAAAGTGTATCATTAACATCTGAAAGCCAAGCAGTGCACTATAAAAAATGCTTGCAAAGGATGTATTGGCATTTAACCTCCCAGTTTCATCAAGTCTTAACTCTGTACACAAGAAAAGTTAATTACATGGTGCTTTAAGTCTTCATGAAAGGTCAATTTGCTAGTACTATACTGTGTAGCAGCAGAGGTTGGAAATGTAGCATTTTGAATAGGAACATGCTTTTAATAGTTGATTGGGGCAAATCATAAGAGGTTCATAGTGCATGCATGGTAATGAGATTCAATTATTTCCAATGAGAATTTTAAGCCCCCTTAGAGACACGACTTTTGCTTACTGTAAGCAAAACTAATCTTTGAAAGTATAAAAATGACACTCACCTTTTTATTGTGTTGATTTAGTAAAAGGTCAGATCTAATAAAGATCGCTCTTCTTGACAAATAATACTTAGTGTTTCTTTACCTGCAGCTTATATTATGTTGTAAAATCAGATTACTGATATGATAGCCTAATGGTTCTTGACCAATAACAGATGGGCCCAGTACAACTATGATATGCATACAGAAGAGTCCTAATTAAAATATTATTTTAAGTAACATTTGTGGGTGCTGGATTTTTCTTTCCTGATACACCAAGTCCAGCAAACTTGCTAATACATGAAAAATGGGGCAGGAGGGGGTTCCTCAGAACTGTGATATCATGCAACAAAGTGTCATGGTTTAAGGCTGGCGCAATGCCAGTGCCCCCATGAAAATACACTCTCTCTGGTGTCTTCTGTGACATGTGACCAGGAATAAGCAAAGCAGATTCCCACTTAGAAATAAAGAAAACTTTATTAACTTAACTACAACTATAAGTAAAAAGAAACACACAGGGAAAATGAAAACCTTCCAAAAACATTTCCTCCTCCCCCACCAAATTCCAATACATCCATCCCCCAAATTTCAACTCTCAGTCCATCACCACCCTTTAGATAATCAATTCTCAGTCCATCAAGAGGAGAGGAGTCCTTCTCGTGCCATAGGTTTCCCCTGGAAACACCACTGAAACCTCGTGTGTTTCATGTCACTCGTGGCACCGCCTGGAGTACATCTGCTGTCGTGACCTCTTCCTTTCATGTCCAGTGCTCTCACCACTGCACAAGGACCAGAGCTGCTTCTAGGGTTGTCCTTTTAGGGATGCTTTGTCCCGTTCCAAAAAGAGCACAGTCTCACCTTTGGGACACCTGTCCCCCCCAAATTTCACCCCCTGGGGCCGAGGGGTACCAACACTGAACCCTCTTGGTTCTGAGACATTGCCTCCCCCTGGATGCAGTCTCTGTGTCACAAGGAACATGATTCTGTCCATGGCTATAACAAGAAGAGTCCAGCAAGCCACTCCATCATCTCTTCCCACCTAAGATTCTTCTCTACTCTTCCGCATCTTTCACTTGCCCAGACCTTCACACTTGCACATTTCCTTCTTCCATTTCACCTCTATCTCTCTTCTAGGAAAGGTTAATGTTCTGCAAAGTTTTCATTGTCCGAAAAAGGGTTAAAAGCTCCCACAAGTGGCCGGACACCTTCTTGCTGCACCCCTCCCTTCTTCTCCTTCTCGGCTGTGCTGCTGGCACATGTTATCAAGTTTCAAGGTAGCACAGGCACAGGCACAGGCTGTACTCTCTCTCTCTCCTTGGGGGGGCTGCCCGATGCCTCCTGGTACTTCTCCCACCCTTCCATCCTCGGGGGCCTTTTCACGTCTCATCTCTGTCCAAGCCCTGGCCTACCTCACTGGGCCTCATGGCTGCCCCTCCCCCGCCCAGCAGCACCAGCTGGACAGATCCGAACTCTTTCCCTGCCGGAACCCAACAGAACTTCTCACGGCCGTGCTCTGCTTTTTAACCCGTGTTCTCAGAAGCGTATCCATTGTCCCCAGTGACCACACCAGGTGCCAGTATTAAAATATGAACACCTATTGGTGACCACAGCATATCCCAGAAAACCTACTTCCTCTCAAACCACGACACAAAGTTAACGGGAAAATGTATTTCCATCCAAGTATATTCCCTGTAACAGTAGACTGTCATAAGAAATATACTTACCTGAATTTAATTCACAGCATTAGGAGAGAAAAAGCCTAAGCAAATAAATACAAAAAAAACCCACATAAAAATTCCTTTGTTAATGTGAGAGGGGGAAGGATGAGTTAGTTTAATTTGGGATACTAGTGTTTGATTCTCCATTCTGCCACCATCCCCTTTTGTAAAGCTGAGTCACTTTCACTTGGATCCCCAGAAGAGCCTTGATGTAGGCTTAGTTCAGGCTGTAAAGGATGCTGATACAAATTTACATATATGCCCAAAAAAAAGGTGAAAGCCCAAAACTACCCAAGTTTATGTTAACAACTAGTACCCAGAATAAATTATTTTGATTGAGGAAAAAATGCTGTGCATGTAAAGTCAACATAAAAGGTGTTTCCAGGAGCAAGTAAATCAAGATTATGGCTATATTGTTTCTTTCTGTGATCTTAAAACCAGGTAGTAGCTAAAGTAGTTGTGCTCACATGTGCTCCTGGGCAAATCTTCCATGTGGTTTTTTCATCTTAAAATAATTCAGTCTCTGCTCTCAGGTGATAAAAATAAAAAAAAACCACAGTAAACAGAAATGCCTGAAAATCCTCTTCAAAGTTCCTAATCCAAGCTAAAATATTAATATATATTAATCTAATGTTTTATCAATGGAAAATGGTGAATTGTAGTTATGCATGTATAAATAAGAACGTCAAGAATTCAAAGTTAATTATTCTGCACTTATTTAATGGGATATCTTTATAAACAAACAAATATATTTAAGAATAAAATTAAGGACTGTCAAAAAAGTCTAAAATAATTATTCTGCTTAAGTTGATGCTTGGATATTGTGTCAAACTTCGGAGATATGCACCTTATCACACATGTAGATGAGTAATAGAGAATGCAGAGGAAGCCACCAATGATCAGCAAATCAGAAAACATGAGCTAAAGGTAAACACTGGTGTGAATTTAATTTCTTTTTTTCCTGGAAAGTGGAGTAAGATTTCTGTTATAGAGAGCAATTTATTCTTTTCCATGTTGCAAAGGAAAAAAAAGAGGAAAAAGGGCTATTGTCATTTTTTTACAAGAATTTGAATGATGAACATATTAAGCATAGTAAATAGCCAGTATCATAACATTGAGGAACTTTTTTCATTGGAGATTTTTAAGAGTAAGGATGACATAAAATTTTCAAGGAGGTTTCTATATGCTTGTTCCTAGTCAGGACTGGATTGGCTGTCCTGCGCATTATCTTTTTCTGTGATGCTAGGTAACTAAATACAATTTAGCTGGGAAATAATGGGCTCTTAAGCAACCCTTCAGAACGTGTAAGAAGTTGTGAGGAATACTGAGATTTGGATCGATAATTCAGCTAAGTTGTGAAATCAATGGCAGCAGCACAGTCCACAAGCGTGAAAATCAAATTTTGCATGTCTAAAACTTCCAAAGCCGAAATACTTACTCAGGAGTAACTGAATTTCCCAAGTAAAAGCACAGAGAAATTTGAGATTGAAAAGGGGAACTGAATCTGCGTTTCACCTCCTCTTTCTCACCTATAGCTTTGATTTTTCCTTCATTCCTATGACATAGTCAATCCATATCTAAACAATATGCCCAGCAAACTCAAGTACCATCTCTTTTCAAAATGGCTCTCAACCTCAGAGCTGCTGTTTAAGTCACTGCCGCTTCCATCCCCAGTCACATATCAGCCATTTTCTGATCCCAAATCTCCCTCTGGATTATATTTTTATCATTATTTCTGGTACAATGTATTATTTTTGGTCAAGACAGGCAGTGAAATCTATTTAGATTTTTCCATATGCTTAGAAAATTTAGTAAAACTGTTTTAAGTCAGTGTAGGAGTCTTAGTTCCATCTGATTTTGTCCCGATAGTGCTTTTTCCCCCTCTGTCTTTCATTAAGGTAGTTGCTTCCATAAGTGCAGTTTGGTGAAAGTGCTTTTAACATATACAGTTCAATTATGAGTTGTCCATGCTGTTCCTGTTGACTAACCAAAAACTAAATATTTGATGGTTTTCTAAAATGAGAAAAATTAACTTTCTCAAGGTCTCTTCATTTCAGCGTAAGCCTAAATTTGCTGAAATTACAGGTCAGAATTCCTGCTTCCAGGCCACTTAACAAAAGTATCTTCAAGTGTAAACCAATGTTTTCCAAAGCCTATAGAGAGCAGAAGTGTGAAAAGCTGCTCAGAGTGCTAAGAGATGCATGCCCTGTGGGCACCCTTAAAAATTAGTTGGTTTAAACACCTGAAGCATAAAACACCATCTGCATGGGTCATGATCAAACTCAAATGGAAAAGTTAAAATACATATGCTGTTACTCTGTCCTGTCTTTTTATCTGCTCTCTTCTTCTTCTGCATATTTTTAAATGTTTTTTGCCTACTGAGATGATAATTCAGCCTGTTAATATTGTTTCCTCCATGGCAAAAGTGTTGTGATATCTGACTGCTGCCCTAAATGTGAAAAGGGTCAGTTTTCAGTATATATAATGTCTGGGGGCTCCATACAGATTTCTGTGGATAAAACAATCGCTGTCAGCAGGAGAGACAGAGATATATCTCCATCCAATCCCCTCTGCCTAGAGAAGAGCAGCAAGTTTAAACACAGTTTAGTATGTGATCCCTTGTCTGGTCAGTAAAGACATGTTTTAGGAAATGGAAAAGTCTGATTGTGGATTTAGTCAGTGCTGTAACGTGCAAGGTATACACAAACACACTTCCAGCAAGCAATATGATATTTACCAGTGAATACATTTCTAGTAAACCTTATGGGATCCATAGAGTGCATTGAGGGCTCATGTTAGAGCAGAATTCCTTTTCAAATCACTCTCAAATAAATGACAACCTATGTTTGTGGTAACATCTCTCAGCTTGATCTTTCCAGGTGCTGTGTTCTTTTGGAACCTTTGGATTTGACAAGTAGATGAAGTTTATCTTTTTATGATTTCAGGCTTGCTATTTAACATATATCAGTACTGTGAGCATGTCAAAATATTTTTAGAGCAGTTTGAAGAAAATGTTTGAATCTGGGAATACAGAATGGACACAGCTTCTTTTTTGTCTGTTAAAACTTATAAATAAAACATTTTTATAACAATCATGTTTTTCACCTTTGGTTACATACACCACCCTAATTATTGACAGAATGAACCCTTATATTTTAAGAGCATATAATTCCCTTATTGCACCTCAGTTTATGGAAAAGTAATTATAAAGAGCAAGTATCTGTTCACAGGTTTAAGGGACTGATATCTCTTTTTATGAATATCACAGGAATAGATTAAAAGTTTTACATTAGATTGTAGAACAGGATTATGGCATCAGACCATAGTTCATTTATTTATAGAGCACTGTCCATAGCAGAGGCCTAAAAGAAGTGACCAAACTTAATAATAACAACAGGGCAATTGCACAACTACACTGTCTCCACTAAATCCTGCCAGTCACTTAGATTCTGTATCATACAGAATTCTGGAGCAAGAAGAAGAAGGGAATTTTTTGCTTTTCACGGCCCTCGTGTCTTTTTTTTTTTTTCCACTAATGTTTCAAATTGCTCTTTGAATTGATAGAAATGTTTAAAGTCCAGAATGTTCTGCAGCAATAGACTCCCAACCTTAACTCCAGCTGTGTGAAAAAGCTTTTCAATATGTTTCTGCTACATTTTCCATTCTAGAAATTTAATTTTATGTACCACTTAGTGGTAAAAAAAAAAAATAAATAAAAAAAAGAATGGTCACTGCTTTTTCACTTATCTTTGTGTTACTTTTGTTTCATATACTTCTATCACATTTACCTCTACTCTTCCTTTTTTCAGAGGTTTAATGTAACACACATATTCTTTAATAATAAAATTTAAGATCAGCTCTTTTCTTCTATCCTGGATCAAGTTCAAGTGCTGCTTTTTCCCCTTTGTGATAATTGACTACCTGAAGCAAGAGGAATGCACTTATAATACCCAAGAATTTCACCATCAGACTGTGATGTGAGATTTACATAGGTACTGAGGACAATTGAAGTCTTATTTTTATTGTGTTTCCTGTCCCCACCACAGAGGGACCACATAACTCCTGTCCACATTAACATTTCTTAGTCTATTACTATTTTACCAGAACTCTTTTCATCCTATTAATAAAGAAGTAGGATATTTTCCTAGGATTTTGTATACAGTATCTCGATCTCTTGAATACAGGACTAGAGACCATAAGGGGAAAAAAAAAAGAAAAAAATGTGTGCACGTTTTATTTCAGGGTGGAAAATATTCAAGAAGTTCAGGCAGTCTATGCATACTGTGTAGGTGGTTATTCCAAGGTCACCTGATGAAACTCCTTGGGGAACTGGTGGGGAGAATGAATGGTGATTGAAACATGGACTGAGCAGTGTGGTGCTGCCAGGACGTTTATTGACAAGAGGCACAGACATTTATTCTGTTTAGCTTCTGCATAACAATTTCCAATTGTTCTGCCTATGTGAGATTTAGTACATAGCAGGCCATAATGTATGCTTTTTCTTTTGTGCAATTACTTATCACAGCAGGCAGCTCTGTTCTTTGGGAGAGGGACACAGTTTCTGCAGTTCCTTCTTTATGGATCTTTCTCAGTTTCTGCAGTTATTTCTCACAACTTTTTCTCACAGCTCTTGCTGTACAATCTTCAGCAATTCAAGCATTCTGCTCCTGTCGGTTAACTAATTCTGCTCTGCAACAGAGAATAAGCACGAGGGGTTTTTTTTAATTTTTATTTGTGTGGTTTAGTTTATTAATTTTAAACCAGCTAATTGTTGCAAATAAAAACGAATGATACAAATGCACTAGAGAGTAATTACCTGATACAGAGATGTCAGATGTCCATTTAAGTGATAACTGGTGGAAGGCGACCACAGTAATTTCTTGCACAGGGAGCACATTAGCCACATACCATGGTACTATGTCTCTAGTGTTCTTTTTGAAAAAAGTCTTTTTTCCTTCTTCAATTACAAATTCCTCACCTCTTTTCAACACTAAAAATAGGCACCTGTGGGAAAATATAATTAATTGTGCTATCACACAGCAGGAGATGTAAATTATCCTTTAAATTGCAGACAAAACACCAAATATACTATGGCTCTGGGTTACTTACCACTGTTATTTTGGGCAAATCAGCCGGGTTCATATTATTATAGAACTGTCAGATACAATCGTCCTACTTCTGCTAATTGTCCCTCTGTGAATTTTCAGCACCTGAGCAGGGTTTTGCCTTAACCACCACATGCTTTAGGAAAATGATGTATTGCAAAAGGCAAAGCATTGTAGCACCTGAATTTGTCATCCAAAGCTGAGCAGACAACAACTTATTTATAATGGCACTCTGTCATCCTTCAAGCCTCAGTGGAACCCTTACCAAGTGAATAGCTATTTTAGGAGATATGTCTCATGCTTCCAGTCTCTGTTAGTCTGAATCTTACTTCTATCTGCATGCAAAACATTCTCATAATGCCCTACTTCGATCAAACAAAACCTATGTATGAGACTACACTCTTTACTCTACATTGACATTGAAGGTCAAAGGTGGATGAGCAAATCTAGTTCAGGTAATTAAAAAATCATATGTTTCAAAAAAAGACTATTTTTTTTTTTCAGTTTAGAACAGGTAGGAATGCTTGCCTGCCTACAGCTACTGACTGGACCACACTGGGCACATACAGTGACTGTCTGGTGTCCTCATACCCTGTACTTTGGCAGATGGACAGCTCTCAGGATGTCCTTTGTGGCTACTGGCCAGTGAAAAACATTGAAATGTGGTTTTTTTGCTGTTTGTCTATCAACTGTGTTACTTGTAGAAGCTGAGCTGAATTAATGCAAGCCTCCCTTCCAAGTAGAGACATGATGGCAGCAAAGCAAAAAAGTGCCATCAGCATTATCCTTGTACTTCTTCTCCCTGTGCTGAAATTAGCACTTAGGATTGTTTCTTTGGAGTAGTCCCTTGCTCCTTTCATCAGGGACACAGCATCAATCCTCTAAAATCAATGCATCCTCCATTGACCCCAGATGCATTTTGGATCAACTCATTGAGCCCAGACTGATTTTCCACTTACCCTCACATTCTAGAAAGGAAACAAAAGTTCCCCTCCATGCTCTCAAAATGATGCCAGGCAAACATCTGTTCCATTAATTACAATTAACAATCAACATTTCAGAATGGACTAAAGACCAAATGTGATAAGGAGTCCTTCCTGGACCACTTTGTAATGCATTGAATTTTTGGTGCTTTAAGAACTCAAATACCAAGCATACCTTCATTTTCAGGTGGTGCAGTTGACTACTTTTTCACCAAACTCTCTACAAAGTCAGAGAAACTTTAGGAATGCACTTTAGATTAAAAGCTTTACCACCCACCTGTCTCTCACACAGAATATATCATTTTGACAAATTAGGGGGAAAAAAGCTAATTACATTGTAATTTGCTAATCCTTGCTTAGTTAAACCTATGAAATATGCAAATTACCTGTTGAGACCTAAATTGCTTCCTTCAAAGGATAAATAAATGCCTTTTAGTATTTTCAAATATTATTAAAAGAACATCTTGACTGATGGATAATTTGCCTCTTGTGCTATATCAATTTTCTAAAAGTGAATGCATGTACCTAGACATAAATGTCCAAAGTTTCGCAAAAACTTTAGGAATTTGGATAATTTCCTGAAAAAAAAAAAAAAAAAGATGCAACTCGAGTTGGGAGTCTTATGGATTGAAAATTTTATGACAGCTGACTACCCTATAAGATTTGCTTACATTTTTTTTTGTATTCCACCAAGCAATGCTATAGAAACATGATTATAAATCTGCACCCAGGCCTGCCCTTTAAAAGAACTGCTCTGAAGTGAATAAGAATCATGGATATGACCTTTCAAAGACAGAATATGACCAATTAGGGAGAGATTTTCTAATGTTCCTATGAGTAGGAACAACTGTGCAGAGCTAGAGTCTGAAGATGAAAAAATTGTAGCTATAATCTTCCATAGAGCCTGGATGCTGTTAGAGGAATGGCTATAAAGTGAGAGATGTCAGAATTAATTAAATCTAGAGGCAGAGCAGATAAGATTATTTTTCCTTATTATTTAAAAACCAGTAGCATTTAATTTAGAAGATTGAACATACTGAGGCAGGATGCAGTTAGTGTAGCTGGTACTTATGGCATCATGAGCAGGAAAACAGAATCATTGCTGGAGGTTTCTGGTCATAGCAAGATTTGGTGTGCATCTTGATTTAGATTTGCAAGTATGATCTGCAAGTTAAGTACAGAGCTATTGGTCCATATTAAAAAAAATGAAATTAAAATAAACAAAGCAGAACAATACACTATTTAGATCTCATTGAGTGCTGACTATCTCACTCAATGTGATGTGTCCACTGTAAGTATATTAGACTAAATTAAAATCATTGCATATTTTATGTTACATATCCTTTTCTTTCCAAAATAACATTTCCACACATCCTGACATATAAAACCAGTATTTAACCATTGGCAAGCTGGTTTTGGCTATTGTATTTAAATAACAAGATGAAATATAAAACAAAAGGGTAAATCTGTGTTGTTTTGGCTGTATGAAACTCACAATTCAAAGAAGGCAAAAGCCAATTAGTGGAATGCTACCCCCAAGAAATATAGAAAAAAATTTTTAAGTGTCCTATGAACATTGTAATAGTATATAATATTAAAATCCAGAGACAAGGCTAATTTAAGATACAGCTGTCTATAAGAAGGTCTCTAATAGATTATCAAGACATATAAATATGTTTTATGTGATGAACAGGTTAAAAATCTTAGGTAATGTGATTATTCTGGTTTCAAAATCTGTTTTCAAAACGGCTGAATACTACTTTCTCTGACTTCTGTGGAAACTCCTGGGTGTTTGGCATTTTATAAAGCAGATCACTGTAAAGATTTAAACAGTTAAACCTGTGGGAGTTACGTTTTATTGGCAGTGGTGAAAATATGAGCATTTATCGCCTCTAATCATATTATCAACAACATGCTTTGCAGTAACAAATGACTCTGATTCTCTTCTAAGGAGAGCTAGTTCCCGTGGCAAGCTGTGCATGGAAATTAGGCACCCATAACATAATTTTCTGTTCCCTAAGGGGCTTACAATAGACCTCATTGTGGGACTCAATCTCAAGCAAAAAGCCAGAAAGTAAGAAAGGAAATGTAATACTTCATAAACCAAATCAAATAGCAATAAACAATAACTACTTAAAAAATTACATCTGATGTGATTTTGTTTTTTCATTCTATTGAGTTTCTGCTGCCATTGACATGTATTCTCAACACCTACAAATCAGCATCTTGGCTGCTGCCACATGTATAGACTAAGCCCATGATCAGCACCATAGTACAATGCACTGCACTGCACTTTGGCTTTGCCTGGACAGAAAATATTCTTCCATACCACTGGATTCATTAAAACGTACTGTTACAGGCAGTTTCAAGGGCATTGCCTTAATTTATACCTGTGGTGTCACACTAGAGGTATCAGATTCAAGTCAGCGTTGATGGGATTCTTGTATACCAACAGCTGCTTCAGTGCTTTTGGGGCATAGAGGCAGGCAAAAACTCATTCCACATTCACTAAGGATCTGACTTAACCTAAGATATGCTCTGGTGAACCTTCTAGGTGTTGCAAAGAATCTCGCAGGGCAGTAGGGCAGAAAGGATCTCAAGAAAGAAGGTTGTTTTGTTGGACGATCACCTCTGGATATAGGCATGGACTTGGGTGCAATATTATCAGAATACCATTGAGCTTAATTTGGGCAATCCAAAACTAAAGATGTAAATTTGTATTCTGTCTCTGTGGGTAAACGCTTATAGTATATGGAGATACATACATGCAGTTTTTCAAAAGTTCACACTTGTTTAACTTTGAAGTAAAATTGTGTTGATTCATCTCACCAATTTATTTGGAAAATGGGATTATTCTCTTCAAGTGAGAGAGAAAGAAAGAGCCAGATGTCTTCAGAGGAAACTCCAGCCACTCTAGGATCCTACCTGGGGCTAGATTTGCTTGTCTTTGCCTTTTGCTGCATCAAAGACAGCACTATTTTTTGTGCCAGCACTTCAAGCCAAGTGAGATGAATCTGGACAAATCTGTTCAAATCCTCTGCTGAGTGAAGGGAAAGGATGCTTCCTCACCAGATCTCTGTAAATAAATAGTAGTGATAAAACCTAAGTTTTTTCCTAGAGATTTCTGAAGATGGTCAGAAAAACATCCTACATGACACTATCACTAATCATTGATTTGGCATTTTTAAATTTCCCTGTTTTGCTACAGCTTGCTTACAGGGTTTTGCTTATAGGATCATGTTGACATGTTAGAAGTAAATTCTATAGTCTCTTACTCCTGTATGGACTCAAATGTTTACATGCATATCCCCTTAGTCATACTTTAGTCATATTTGTCTACACAGGGTGTTATTTAAAAACAAAATAAAATCACTGATCTGCCCATAACATTCTTAATATTAGTATTTTAAAATATGAAAAGGTTGTATCTTCAGTGTGAAGAAGCAAAACATAACTGTTTTAATTACATAGATGACAGATTCTTAGAAGGCAGAAAGATTGATATGCCTCTGTAGATTTAGGCTGACTTGCATCAGCTAATGCGTGACCTGGCACTGATGTTTCTTTCAGTCCATTAACCATCTTACTATTTGCATTAGTAACATTGACAGCGGCAAAATTATAAAAAAAAGCTTTCCCACACCTTAACATGACCTTTCATTTCAATATCAGATGCACTGACCCAGATCCTAAAATGAGACAGTTTTTACTTTTTTTATAATTCATTCTTGAAGTGAACATGGTGTTTGGTGTCTTCATATGCAGTGATAGGACAAGGGGTAGTGGTTTTAAACTGACAAAGGGCAGGTTTAGATTAGATAATAAAGAGCAATTCTCTACTGTGTGGTTGGGGAGGCACTGGAATATGTTGTCCAGAAAAGCTGTGGATGCCCCATTTCTGGAAGTGTTCAAGACCAGACTGGATGGGGCTTTAAACAAACTGGTCTAGTGGAAGATGTCCCTACCTATGGCAGGTGGGTGGAACTGGATGGGCTTTAAGATGATCCCTTCCTATACAAATCATTCTGTGATTCTATGATCTGCAAACTTTCACCAAGTACTATGGGCTGACTGCCCCTGACAGTCTGTAGCTCATTTCCTGATTCTTCTTTTTCTTGCAAATAATCACATGGAGCAGGACCATGAAATTAACCTAATATATTTTGCAAAATCAATCTGTCTAGCTCCATTTTTGGTAATGATCATACGTGCAGATCTTCTGAAGGAACATCTTTAACTCTTCATACAGAAGATGCAGGTTTTCATTGGTTTACAGTGTTTACACCTGCAGTTTCTTACTGACCATCATATTTAACTGTCCAAATAACTTCCCAAATAAACCTTCCAGCTTATTGACATGAATAATGAATGTTCCAGCAGCGTTGATTTTAAAATGCATGTCAACACCTAACATCTGAACATCTATGTAAATGCAAGCTTTTAGCAGAATTTGAATTTAACAAATTACAGTTTGTGACTCTAATTTATGAGACCTATGTAAATACCTAAGATTTTTATAGCTGCTCCCGCTTAAATTAATCACAAATTTCTAATTATGCCTTTTTCAGCTGCAGGATATGCAAATTTAGTTGCATAAAGAAAGGAAGCATTCAAGAATAGATTGATTTTACAGACATTGTGCAGTATCATTTTTAAACAGGAGAGTGCAGCATTTTAACCTGCTACAGACCTAACTGGTCCACATCTGTTCTGTTTGTATTAAAATACAAAATACAACAACAAAAAAGAATTAACTACCTGCTTACTCAGAGAATAATTTGTATCCTCATCACTGGCTGTACACAGTGCATGTCTGTACACAACTGTAAAGCAAACACAAGGTAGAAATTTAAAAATATTCTAAAGGATGGGCTAGTTTATCATACTGCAGCTCCAACATATCAGGTGAGGAGGATGTCTGACTTGTACCTTACTCACAACAGAAATATTTGTTACAATGGGGTTTTTGCAGCCAAGTGGACTCTGCCCTGCAGGTAAGCAGATCCAGAAGGATTTGTTTTGCCAACAGTAACAGTGGGAGTTAGGAATTGAAACCCTGATGTATTTACAATGGTTCCTCTTGAGTATTCATTCTCTTTTTTCAGATGTGATGACATTGTTGGATTTAATGCCTAATTGTAATTTTTTTTAAACTAATCTATCTCGTAATTTATTAATTTTTATGTTGCTGGTCAGAAATATGCTGTTTTGTATCCTTATGGAAGAAATTTGATCTTTTCTAGAACAGTAGAAGACCTAAAACTTCAAGCTTCCTTCTTTTTTTGAAGGACTTTTTTTTTGCTAGTTTTGTGATTCTTGCATGGATATTTGTGCTTATGGTTCCTTCCACTCAGCCCTTCTCAGGCTTCATCTCCAGTACTTCCCTTGCTTTTGGGCTCTATAGATTGATGTAGACATTAGCACCTTTGTAAAGGCCAGCAAAAGGCCCCCAGGCTGGCCAGAATGCAGGAGGAGAGGCTGAGATCTGGGTTGTTCAGACTGGAGAAGAGAAGGAGAAATGGGACCATCTTGCTGTCTACAGCTTCCTACTGGGAGTATGTACAGATTAAGAGACAGACTCTCCTCAGAGGTGAACAAGGAAAGAACTGGGGAGAATCTGCATAATTTCATAATTTGCAGTAATAGAGAATCTAATTAGCTATAAGGAAAAGAGAAAAGTTTCCATTTCAAGGCAACCAAAACCCACGCTCTAACTTCAGTTAAACCCAAGGGTTTCTTTTTTGTTTTTTTTTTTTTCAAATTTTCAGTTAAGTTCTGCAGACAATATCCACAACATATTGAAAAAAAAGTCCTTACCAGACCCAAATTTCAGCAGGTGGTACTGCCTGGAGTCTTTTGGCCTGATCTTGGGTAAAAAATTTTGTAGCTAATTGCAACAGAGCTGGTAATTGAGATTCAGATGGATGATGGGTTCCTAATTTGCTACAGAGCTACAGAGATTAGTGAAATACTTGGCCGAAGCACATTAAGAAAAACTGAACTTGGGACTGTATTAACAATGTCAGACACAGAGAGGTTTTATTTATTCATTTACTGAAACAAAAGGACCCATCAGACATATCAGAAGGGAAAATCATATCCAAAATCATGTTTCAGTGTGATTCTTAAGCAGGCTAAGATAAAAAACTCATTTATGAAGTGCAGCTTGACCAATTTTATTATATTGATCACTGCTTTTAGTCCAGTCTCAGCCACTGTAATGACTGGGTTTAAAGACAGCCACACAAAGCTTTGTGCTTATGGCACAGATTTGTTGTCCAAAGGCCTCTGTTGAGCACATTGCAGCAGCCCATAGCAACCCTGTTTTACATCACCCCAGGACCCAGGGGAATTGCAATCAAATAGCACAAAACCTGTCCTAAACAGTAAATTTCCTTTGATTTGCACTGTTTTTTGATGTGAGATTCTTCTGCCACCTTTCAAGCTCTTAATATCACCTTCGAGGTTTGCTCCTCTATGGACTGAGTCAGAATTTGCATTCTTTGCAAAATTAGGTGTCAGGTACTGGGGCTTTACTGTAGAAACACTGAGGGTGTTTCCTTTTTCCTCCCTCTCTTTCCCCTTTCAAAGATTTGCTGTGCTTTAGTTTGTAATTGCTGGAATCGTAAGCAAGTGTTAAGTGCTGCACAGTTCATTGCTCATTTTGTGCTTCATAAAATATTTAGATCCTTCTGATGCGATGTAGCCATGAGTCATCAGGCTGTTACTTTAACACATCTCACCACGTTGAGAGCTTGCATCCTCCAATAGCTTAGTGGCAAAGAAGGTTGCTGGAATATTTTCCTTAAATGCAGAACACTTTGAGAAACAAGATACATTACTGCTCCTGTATATAACTGTTTTCTCCACTTCAGTCCTCTCACTATACATGCACTATCCTCTGTGGATGGAAATTTCCCAGAGCCACTGAATTAATTTCATTTGGAGTTCCAGCTTGAGAAAACTGGAATTGAAAATGTGGGATTTTGGGTCTGCAGTGAAGTACAGAAGAAGGTTAGTGCACGGTGCCTCCTAAACTTTCTCCTTCCTTGGGCTTCATCATAAGCACATCATTCTTCTGGGCAAATATTTTGAGGTGCATGTCTTGAAGATGTTGTGGAATACCATGAATATCCACACTCAAATATTGATTTTTGAATTATTTCTTCTCCAGTGAATTTTTCAAAACATCTTAAAAATGCCAAACCTTCTAGGTCATTTGGTGCTATCTTTACAAATACATTTACATCTATGTTGATATGTGTTTCAGCAGGCAGCAACACCTGAGTATTAAGTGTATGTATATAACCTCTGCTTTGCCTCAGAGATGCTGGGGTTGAAGTGTTGAAGGGCTTGATTGAAGGGCTACAGTGTTCCAAGAATTCATCTTTTGTAAAGATGACCTTGATCCTGAAATCAGAAAGGTCTTGAAACATCAAGTAGACATGAACTTGCAGATCTTTTGATCTCTGAATCTAAATTACCTCCTCACAGTCACAATTTTTAGCAGAAGTCATTGAGCCTGGATTTGTTACTTCGTAGTCCCCTCAGACACTGTAGCAGTTCTTTTTCTCTGAAGAAGAGAAGGGTTTTGTTGGAATTCCTGGTTTCAGGATATTTCGGTTTCTTGGGTTTTGGGGATTTTTGGTTGGGTTTTGTTTGGTTTTTTTTTTTTTTTCCCTGTGCTGGATTTTTAAAAATACTTTGTTTTACTGTTCATAGCTATTTAATTTGATTTTCAGGTTAGCAGTCACTCAATATTTCATATATGCTAGCAGTTAGTTAACAAATTCCATCACGCCATAGCAATGAACTGATTTTCTTCTTGATACAGTCTGGCTTGTTCTTCTTTTACTTAAAAAAAAATCTTAAGGAAACAACTTAATAATCTTATTTATAATTTATTGAAAGTGCTATGAGGTTCACTTTCCCCACACAAATAGTATTGTACAAAATATTCTTAATAAACATTGTTTTAAACTATAACTCATAAAGTCAAGTCTATCTCCAAATGTATTTTTCATTTATAGCCTGAAAAAAAGAAAGTGAACTGTAGCTCCAAAGTCAGAACATAACTCATTTTCATAGAAATATGACCACTTGGTTTTGTGTGCCTGGTCTGGAAGTAGGTTATAAATACAGGCAGATTCCCTAAATATATTCTACTAGGTACCAGTGAGGGTAAAATTATCTAAATAAATTTAAACAGCAGATAAATAAAAAGACTAACTGTTAAAAGAGTAGAGCTGGGAGTAGACCATATATCCAAGAGTATCCATGAAAGTTGCCAAATGTTGAGATCTCTGGTGGAGCTTGACAGACCCTTAAAAACCATACAGCACATCAAAAGAAAAAAAGTCCCAAATTGAACACTCTCAAAATGTTCCTTCCTAATCTGCTTTTTTAATTGAGCGTGTTAACAACACTGTAGGCAATAACACTGTCCAAAGGCAATCCCTCTACAGACAAATTAAAGGAATAAAGGAATTTCAGGAGCGGGACCCTTGTGTATTCTAGGATGAACTGGTGGGGAGAGAAGACAGATTTGGGAATGATAAGTAGCTTTTGCAGTAAGCATTAGCATGAAATGAATACTTTTTTTTTCTACCCACTGCCATGATGAAATAATCTCTAGGTGTTATGACAGGTTTAAAAAAAGGGAAAGTATCAGGTTAATCACTTGCAGACAGATTTTCCCCATGTCCTGAGAACATTATAGAAAAATACCCAACAGCGTTTGTGGAAATGATGGAGAAGCAGCTGATCAAGGCTGAAACCAACATGTGTACATTATTCCATACTTGTTGCAATCACATTCTTATTAATATTAATAGAAAGATGTTTAAATAGAAAGTTGGTGACAAGGCTGTACTGGGAAAATCTAGCAACACTAGAAAAGAGCTAAATTAAAGCCTGTGATTTGCAAGTGATCACATTTTATGCCATGCAAAATGGGAATATTGGCTTGACAGGTGCTGTTGAACTCTGTCCAACAGTCCTGTATGGTCAGACCAAGGAGAACATGCTCTGCTCACTATACACTGAAAGTCCTATTTTGGATACATTGTAGCTCAGCAGTGATTATAAAATGTTATGCACCCAGCAATTTGCAATTCAAGCATCAACAGCTAACAGCAAAAATAAGCTATATAAGCTGTTCTTTCTTTCCCTGAATCCATCAGAAAACTGTATGCAACAAGTTTTTGATAGTTATAAATTTTAACAAGCAACTATTTATTTTAGGGTCTAAAGGAAAACTGATTTGAGTGGGATTTTCTTTTCCCAGTAGTTGGCTTTTGCATATATGATGGAGCTTATCTGGATGTCAAGATGTCTTCATTTTTCTTTGCTCATTTTTTATCTTGCAAGCCTGTCATCAAAAGAAATCAACTTCACTCAAAGCAAGTGTTGTTTGTGACCCTCTGAGTGTTTGCAGTCAGATAGTTGTGATGCTGACTTGTGAGCTTTATTTCTTTGCACAAAAGGTTGCATTTTCCTTACCTTTTTGTATCATTTAAATTATGAAGAAGTATTTGGGTAACTTTCAGGCTCCTCTAGGTATTACTAAGAATTTTTTCAAACTGTTGGCTTTCTCTTTTGAAAATTTTTTAGGAATCCCTTGCAATATTTATAGTTTTGGGTTGTTTGGTTTTTTTTTTCTTTTCCCTATGGACCTTAGACTTGGAAAGTTTAAAATTAAACAAAATAAAAATAAAAAGGAAAGTTGTAAATATTTATTAATTCAGAGACTGAGAAATTCAGAGCCTGAGAAAATCACTATGAGTACTCTTTTATTACTATTTCATCATCTAAAATATTCACTTAATATAAAACTTTTCACAAAGTCTTCTGCAGAATAAAAGCCCAAAACCTGATTTCTTATCTATCAACTTAAGTTCAGGCTCCAATGTCTTGTGCTCTCGTACTTCGTAAAGTCTGTTGCAAATCGATTACCATGAGCAGTTATGCAACATTTCCAGATCTCAAACACAAGATGGCACCATTAGGAATGCTTTTCCCATATTTCTCCTTACTTGATACAGTAAGGGACAACTTTTGTCACTGCAAAACTGCATTAGCAATATAGCTTCCGTGTGCATATTACACATATAATTAATGCATAGAAACCTAAAGGACCATAATGCATATGCCTAAAGGACTCTGTAGTTTCTCTTCATTTTATTAAGGGGATGCAATATGATATGTTCAGGGTCATTCGCTGCAAGAACAATCCTGCTTTTCCCAGTATTTTTCAGATAGATGTGTACAACCCCATGCAAAGTTTATTACAGCCTTTCTGCTGATATGCTTACATACATATTGTGCTTAGTCTCCTTTGAGGAAAATACTAGGTTTGTTAGGAAAGCATAATGTTGGGCAAATTTAACTAACTTTTTAAAATGTCAAACACAAATCTCAAACAAAACCCAATTTGCCTTTCTCCAGTGGCTTCCTTAGGCATTGAAGATCTTATCTATGTTTTTCCAACACATATTAGAGAAATGTTTGTGTTATTTTTATTGTTTTGCATATGTGTTGGAAGTAAAGCAAGTAACTGTGGACGATGAATTTCCTAATTCTTAATGCAGGAGCCTGACAGGTAGAGGCTGCTGTAGAAATCATGGTCAGGCTTGTTTTGGAAAGGATCTTAGAGATCCCCTAGTTCCAACCCCCACTGTGGTCAGGGATGACATCCATTAGACCAGCTTGCTCAGAGTTTCATTCAGCCTGGCCTTGAACATTTCCTGCAGCCAGGACTTCTCTGGGCAACTCATTCCAGTATCTATCTCATTGCTCTCTGAGTAGTGCCCACAGCATGCACTGTTTACAGACTCATGTGTCTCCTTACCACTATTTTCCCACATTGGTTTATCCTTATACTTGCCTTGGCTTGCTCTATTAGTCATCTTTAACCACTCACCCCTGAGGACCTTAATAGATCCTTTGGGGCCAATTAGAGTGAAAGGACACTGACTACATCCTCCAGGAGTCAGGGAGATTTACATTTGAGCCTTATCCGGAGGGAGGGCATTGTCATGATAAAAAGCATTCTCCTACCTTGCAGGATCTGCTTCCTGTCAGCCTTTTCCTTTACCTGGCTCAAACTGCAACTTTTTGATAAAAAAGGTGGGTTTGTCCTGGTCAATCTCCAGTGGTGGGTGCACACCCCCTCTGCACCTGGGCTGCTCTTATTCAGTTCAGAAATTCTGCCATCAAACATCCAAAAACTCTCTTCCTGGCCTTCAGTTGGGGGTGCAAACCTAGCCTCAGCAAAACACCTGCCTGTTTTGCAAATGGATTATTTGAGTCATTAACCTTTCACATTTCGCTCTCTCACTGCATCCCATTTTACATCCCAGTAAGTCTGGTGCAAACCCCAAGTGTTGTTCCACTTCATGCCACAACCCACACTAATGGCAGTCCATAAGGTGGTTTTCCACTGCCCCGTGGGGGCAGTGTCACTCCCAGCCCATGGGGCTAAGGTTCCCCTCAAGGAGGCACCAGGTCAGGAGCTCCTGTGTCTCTGCGGGTGATTTGGAATCACTGTGTGCCCATCACCATTCTTCTGTGCCCCTTTGTGTTCATGGATAAAATCCTTTAGTCACATAACCCTGATCAGAAAATTTAGCCCAAACATTAGAAAAATATCTAAAAAATAAAATATCAGTCTTGTAAATTATTTCTCCTTGTATCCATGTGGGTGTTAACAAGAACTTGCATGGGGGATTAAACAAATGTTTGAGAAGGCATGAGTGTCAGATAGATATTTTGCCCTAAAAATCCAGATTTTATTTTATCTGTATGAAGCCTTATGTACTTAAAGTCTAACTTAGACAAGTCTTTTACACAGACCTCAAACTTCAATGCAGATTTGAATACTTTGTTAATTTGAAACCTTTGGATTTGAATGTGCTTAGCCCTGCATTGCAGAGGATAAATGCATGATGTTGAGGACATCAAGAAAGGTGCAGGTTAACCTAAAGCAGAACAACAGGATAAGAACAAATGGATAAAAATGGTTCATGGGAAAAAATGAAAAAAGGAAAGGAAAAAAAAGAAATTGGAAGGTGACTTCATTAGGAGGAGATGAATTCTGGAGCAGCAGTCTGATAGCAATAATTTGGAAAACTAATCTTACAATACTCAGCTTCATCAAAAAAAACCAGAGAGATGGGATAGGAACAAATAAAAATTCCATTGGGCCAGGAAAATACTTATCTTTTTCCATCTGTTTAGAACAGTCAGATTGTGGAAAGTGGTGTGCTAATCACGGTCGTTTTTGTCTCAGAAGATACAAAGCTGGAAACCATTAATTTGAAAGTTATCTCAAACACAAACTTAAATCCTGTGTTTACTATGAAATGTGCCTAGAACTGGAGGCTTGTGGGTTTGTCTTAATGTTATTGGACACTATTCCCTTGTGTGGCAGAATTAGAGAGCTAGTGACCAGAGCTAAGCAAATAATGAATATTCCATTCAGTGAATTTCTCTACTACTTGCAGGTTTTCCCAGAGCACATTGCAGTTCCCAGTAAGCCTTATTATTCTGCAAATAACTCCTCTGGAAAAGTCCTGGTCTTTAGATTGCATTTCATTTCCTTGCAAATACTGGTTGCTTAAAATTCAAACTGTTGTATTTAGGTGCATGGCATGTGAAGTGTTTTTGTTCCTTAGAGAATCAATGGAAGTCTTAAAAAAAACCTCTTTTTTCGTGCTGAAAGTCGTTATTAATCATGTGAAATTTAGTGGTTTAGGGTAAAAAAAACTGTACAAAGTGCTAGAACAAGACCAATTATACTAGCTCTATCACCATAAGTACTTTTCAGAAAACCTTTCACTTCTGTACTAGAAACAATTTATTTTTATGTGCATTGGTACATATCCCTTGAATCATGATAAGGGCAAAGAACACAAGCTAAAAAGCTACTAGATTCCATTGTCACACCTGCTACCTACAACTCTTTATTTTTGTCCTGTACAATTTATATACACCAATGTTTATATGACTTTAACAAACAGACACTGTTTGTTCTTTGTTTTCTCTTTTCTCATGCCAAAATGGGAAATTTAGAAGGCCTGTGACTAATTTTCTCTTTTGATTTTTAAAAGATCCGTTTGTATAGTATTAGTTCCACCAAAAAAAACAGCTGACCCAGAACAGAAAGAACTGCTGAAATCATCTGCTGACAGGGCCCAGAAAGGGCATCCCTTTATATATCCTCTGTCCTCCTCTAAATTCCATAATGATGTCTGTATTATTCATAAAATATTGGTGTCAAGCTGAATATCTCACTTTGTCAAAATATGCCTCCTGAATTACAGCTATCTACTTCAGAGAAGTGTCTACTGGATGGCTTTGCTACCCAGTAGGTATTTTACAGCACAGCTGAAAGCATCCGGATCTCCTCTTTCCAGAATGACAATGATGTCTTGCAAAGTTTAACATTTCAATCTCCTTGACCAGAAAAAAGTGACCTCTAAAAAACCCAGACAATTGTGCAAAAGCAAAGATTAAGAGAAGAATAACATCAATCAGGTTATTCATCAATCCATGTGACAAGAGTTAATGTATTTTTAGAAGACATCTATTATCTCAGCCTGGGAGATCTTTGAACATCTACAGGAGACAGATACGAAACTTTTAATACAATGGTTACTGATATTAGCCAATTGCCAGAAATCTCACTGTGTAGCAACTACACAAGGATAATTTTGTCTTTCAACAACCAGATGAGCTCCCATAAAAAGTTCTGGGTTTTACCTGTGTAAGTGAGCCTGCAAAAAATGTCGCATTTTCCTTTTCTCCCATCACCTGTAAGTCATCTTTGGCCTGGGTCCCTGAGGTGCTCATATTTCCCACCTTCCCTCACATGAGACACCAACGTGAAGGTGGTAGAAAACAAGTCCATTCCTAGAGGGACCCTAGAGTTCCTGAATAACCTTTAAAAGCCACATTTACTCATTTTTGCAGTAACCTCCAGGTTGTTCTTTTCTTTTGGTCTTTGGTCAATATTTCTCACCAACTGCTTTGAATAAGAAGAGTTCTGCCATCAGAGCTAAACAGAACTAAGGAGGCTCGTGTACAGATTATTCAGATTAACTGTAATGATGATCAGAACCTTGGAGAAAGGTATTTGAAGGAACAAAAATATCAAGATCCAGCATCCTTCTCCTTCTGAGAAGATTCATATCTGCCTATAGAGCACCTTTAGGAAAGCTGTTGGTGGTGATAGCATTCTCAACATCCCTTGTAGTTCTGGTCACAGTCAGAATAGAAAGCAAGACTCATGAGATTAGGAGAAGTAAGAGAACCTGGAGGTTGGTTGGAAGTCAGTACCTCGCAAAGAAAAATTCTTGGTCCCAGATGCTTCTTCTGATGTTCTTTTACCAATGACTCTCAAGTAAATACATAAATAGCCATTGGATCAGGGAACAAAACCACAAAGATTTTCTTGGATCGTTTCCAGATTTCTTAGCTTGTTCATCAGGCCAGTGATGTGACTTGAATATTGATATCAATCCTTAGAAATCAGTTTCATTCTCTACAGATGGGTAAAATAAACCACATTTCCTCCAAATACAATCCACTGTATAAGAATGTTGAATTGGCAAAATATTCGTTACAATGTTTCTGTTCAATATTTTTGCATTTTCTTCTGTGAAATGGAATGTTTAATATCTTGTGGCTTGCTGATTCCCAAAAAAGGCATAGCTTCTCTTGAAGTCTTCAGGAAATCCTACAGAGCATGCCTGTTCTTCCACAAGACTTACTTCAGTCTTTCTGCAGAAGAGAAAGCTGCTGAGCCCAATGCCATAAATTAATTAAAGATATGATGCAATATTGGGAACACATATTAAGCTATTTAACTGGTAATGAATTCGGCTTTATTTTTCATTAATTTTCTAATATATCCTAATCATAGTTACACCATGGGCAAATCCATATGGTCAAGTTTTGATTACATTTTTTTCTCATTTCAATAAAAAGAAACAACAGTGTTGTAACTATTTTTTACATGCTTTTCCCAATAATGGCTCAATGGTAAAACTACTGTCACTGAAAACAAATACTACAAAATTAATAATATCAGTTATCAGTTAAAATAATATCAGAAGAAAAGTCAATACTAATTATATTTAATTTGTTTAACTGCTTCTTTTTTATCTAGCTTTCATAAAACTTTTAGTGATAGTTGGTGGATATAAGAATATCCTAACTTCTATCTGCACAGGAAGTGAGACACTTAACATTTTTAAGAGTGTCACAAAAGAACTCCTACTATATGGTATTTGGTTTAAAAAATATTTAGGGAATGTGACACTATTCTCCTAGTATTCTGCATGGACCACCCCCACTGCATATCAGTGTAGCATTAATACAGTGTGTGGGTAGTATTTCTATTATCACTCTTCTATCAAAATGGTCATTTCTAGGCATTCATGCTTCTGGTTACCTTGAAGATTTAGTTTATATAAATATATGTGTGAGCATTTATAGAGCTTTATCACACAAACCTTTAGCACATAGCAAGTCAGGCAGCTATGGCACAGGATCTGCAGGACACTGCACCATTCTAGAACAGAAACTGAAAGCCAAACAGGATATTTTAAAGCATACCAAGTTGCTCTAGACATTTGTGTTGGAAATGGAACCCAGAACTGAAATACAAACAACTACAGAATCTGACAACAAACAACTAGAGGGATCTGACTTTTTCATCGTAATCTTGGGACTTATCTGTGCTGAAAGCAGTCATGATGCCTTCATGTCTGATCTTTGCTAGAACTTAAAGCTCAATAAATGGTTGAGGGAATCTGTGCTTCCAGGGTTTCTTTTTAGTGAAAGACAAATGAAGAAGGGAGGCTGCTGCTGAGATGCTGATTATATACATGCTTAATTGCAGTGACAACCAAATCAATGCCATTTTAAAGCAATGGTGCCTGTATTAACTGAACTGAAAAAATAGTGCAAGTCACAGCTGGATAATGAAAATTCACAGGGGAGAGGGATTACAAGTTTTGTGGGGCAGTAAGAAAATGCTGGAATTTAGAACACTTTAGTAAACATGCATCCATGGGTTATAAACTGGAATAGGAAAATCCACTTAGGACAAATTAATACGTACTTAATTGTACTTATTGATGGGGAGAGTGATGTCTTGAGATAAACTTAATCTAAGGATTATGAAGCAAAACTAATAGAATCTGGCATCCAACATGAAAATGAGAATTTCATGTTAAGATGTACCATAACCATATGTGTTAATTTATTATAAACTGTTGGGGGCTTTGTGTGCTCAAAACTGGGTACAGCTGGCATATTAATTTAGTTTAATTTGAAAATAGCTATTAAGCTTTATTAGGCAATGCAACAAAAACCCCTACAAATAAACAAAACCAAATCAACAACAAGAAGATATGAGCCTGAAAAATTTACAAACATTTTAAAAACATGCATGTTTTTAAAGTCTGAATATGAGAAAATGAAATTGGTTAGGTTGTTTAATTATTGAAAGGCAAGTTAGAACCACATACAAAACATCTTTCTTTTAGGAATAATTTTGCTTTGACAACTCTCTGTATTCATCTACAGTTGTAAAGAACAATCTCACTCAAACTGCAGCATGCTAGATGAGCTGTAATTGAAAGGGTGCTGTAGTTTCCCACTATGGTAGCAGACTGGGATTTCTGTCATATGTACAGATAAAAGGAAAACCCATGGGACTTCCACTAAGTATGCAGATGATATTAATCCTACACATTTTGACTGCCTGTAGAATACAAAGCAGTGTAGCAAAATTGACCAAAATCAGTAGCAGGGCTTTTTTTCTTCCTGCTTAGATCATTATTCTGGCAGGAAGGTTTGTAACCTTTTCTGTTTTACAAAGAAGCATCAGCATGTAAGTGACCTGTGCTGTGGACTCCAGATGAAAATCACTGGTGAAACTCAGAGCCTCGATTTAAAACAATACTGTGAAAAGATCTTTGGCAAAGTGATAACAGATTTTAGAACAAGGGCATTTTATCTTTACCCTTGCTTCAGGTCAGAGGTGTTTGTATTTTTATTGTGGTTGTTCTCATTCAGGTGGTACATCTTATCCTTATGCAACTGACAACAGTACATCAGCAGGTGCTGTGGAAAATTCTTCATGTTCAGAGTCATTTTTAGTAGACCTTTCAGAAATACATCTCACTTGTCTTGTGAAGAGAACAATGTGGAGCCTGTTTTTTGTTAGACTAGAAGTGACCAGACACACCCCTATTTTACTCTGATTTAAATATGTGGGTATGTATTTAATATAATATAGTAGTAAATAAGTATATAAACTAACAGTAGGTTATATTAGAGATTCAGTTGAAGTTGTTGGGCTTTCTTTTTCTTTTGCCATGTCAGGAGAATTAACTCCAGTGTCTTTTACCCAAAAGGTTATGTCAGAGTCTATCACTGCCAAAATGCTGCTCATGGCTTTCTAACACTGCATGAAGTACAACAAAAAGAAGCATCAATTCCTGTCTCTGGGGAAGGAATAATCCCAGGATTACCCAGGTGCCAACCATCTGGAAAGCATCTGGGCAGAGAATGACCTGGCGATCCAGGAGGACACCAAGCTCACTTTGAGGCAGGAGTCTGCTGGGCTGCATTGGGCAGAACTTTACCCACATGTTAAGGGAGGAGATCTTTCTCTGGTCAGGTCTCATGAGACACATCTGGGATGCTGCATCCAGTGCTGGACTTCCCAGGACAAGAGGGACACAGGCATGTCAGGCAATGCCCAGGAAAGGGCACTGGAGCCCCTGACACAAGGCTGACGGCTCTGGCTGATCAGCTTAGACTGGAGAAAATTCAGGGGCATTTTATCAAGATGTATAAACATACAGAAGCAGGGAGAAAAGAAGGCAGAGTAAGGGAAAACCTCCCCATTTGCGGGACATCTAAAGATGGTGAAGGTCTAAAAGGCAGCTTGTTAAAATGCAGTGAGTCACCATCTCATGGGGCAGAGCAATGATTTTAGTACCTTCTTTTAGTGGGTAATGAAGAGTTGTGGTTAACAGTATCCACAATTTTTATATTTATTTTTTCCTTTTTTCACTGGTAACTTTCTGCTTTTTTACCTATAAAAACCTATGATCTATTACAAAAGACTTTTTAAGGGTAATTCTGCAGTTAATCTGATACAAATAAATTGCATGGTGGTTTTATATCTACACTTTAATAAAAATGTAGATAAATAGTTGACCAGCAAAGATTTTTTTGCTCACTGAAAATGAAAAAAAGGGCCTAATAAGTTATACAGATGGAAATCAGTGTGAACAATAACTCATTTAAAATTTTAATTTTGTTAACAATAACTAAAAGTGCTATTTTGTTAGAATTCAAACAAATGAAAGATTATGCATAATGGTGTTTGACCCAGAAAAAAATTGAGAAAGGGGAACAGAAGAGGAGGGCAATTGCAGAAATAGTCAGCAATGGGTGTCAAAGAAGCCAAAATAATGAGGGGGAATCAAGTCACAGAAGGACTTGGAATGTTTTAAAAATCTGATAGATGAGAAAGGCAGTTCTGTGCAGTTAAATGTAGTGTAATGGTGACTTTGATGAGTCTTTGTTTCACAGCTCTTTGTGCAACATGAAATAGGGGGAGTGGAGGAGAAAAAATGAAAACAGCCATGTCTGTGAATGTCATTAATGAGTGATGAGGACTACAAAGACAAAAGACAAATCTCTGAACATTTGAGGGGTTTTTATTCCATACATCTGTGTGAATTTCAAAACCTGAGACGTGACTAAGAGTGGTTGTCCAAAAGAGTAAGAGAAGAGTGGATGTGTCGAGGCAAAACAGAACTCCTAGACTTTGATTATTGTAATTCTAGCAGCAACCCTAATTACCACATAGGAACAATCTGGTTAGAGCACCACCAAAAATAACATTTTTAAGCTGTAGTTTTCCTCTATGTGCAATGAGTTTTCATCCTTACTGGGGACTGAATGCAGATCAGCTACTTCTGCAGCTCTATGGAGGCTAAAAACACGGAAAAACAGATCCATTTTTTACTTCAGTGAACCTTTATTGACTTAGTTGTCATGCAAGCAGAGTCACAAGCAAATCCTAGGATAAATTTCAATGCAAACCCATAAAATGTCCTTAATCACAAATAAAACCTTGCATTTATTATTAAGTCTTATTGTATCTGTTTTGAGACAGCTGGTGGTCAGCCTGCTCAGCTAATGACTTTCTCTCATGACAGGGCTTTCAGCACCTGTGTAGCATAACTATTGCTTGTGTCTGTATGCTGCATATAAATCCATTATTATTTTGCTCAACATAAAACTGAGGCAGGTTTGGGCAGCCATTTAATAGCACTTTATAACAATTTAGGACTGAAATTAAAGAAAATGACATCTCATTAACTTAAAGTAGAAGTCTAGGCAGGCTGAAGGTAATCAGAATTTGGACAAGCCTCAAAGAAAAGAAAATTATTAAACCAGTCATATTATATATATGTGTGTGTGTGTGTGTGTGTGTGTGTGTGTGTGTGTGTGTGTGTGTGTGTGTGTGTGCTATAATGCATATAAAACAACAGGATCTATCAATCCAGTTAGGTTTGTGGAAATAGTCTGTGAGAGATTCTGAGGAACTGACCTTAACTTTTTAAAGCCCTTGCATTCTTGGTTACTTTGAACTTTGCAACAGGGTTTTTTTCCGACCTTTAACTCTTAGGATACTTGAGAAAGTATAATGTGGAAATAATTAAGGTATAAATAGAAATCTTTCTGATTGCTCTGGGTAGGAGCTGAAATCACTAATCCTGACATCAGAATTGCCATTATGTTGCCACAGCTTCTGGGTCTGAACTAATTTGAAAATTTATCTGCAGTGATGTTCTGTATTTACTGTGAAGCTGAGGTTTCTGACCAAGTGCTTTTTCAAAGTAGATAAGGAAATCACATCTGTGTAAATACATCACTGATTTATCAGTTGCTAGAAGTTGTTAGGACACATCAGAATGTTTCCTTTCAGGATTTGGACATAAAGTAGATTTCACCATTTTAAAACATCTTTATTTGTGGGAAGTTTGTTAAAATGTCAGTAGCTGGAAGTTTTCAGAGGTACAGAAACATTATGTGTTTTAGGGGACAATATTTTCTCCAAGGAAGAAAAAGTTCTGCACAGATACAAATTTCTCAGACATTATTGCAGGCTGGTCCTAAAGACATGCTTTTGTGGAAAAAGAATTTCACTGTCAAAAACAAAACCTTTGCATGAAAGAGAACTTTTATCTCTCCCCTCTCTAGAAAATGTGTGGGTAGAAAAATGCAATTAATTCTTTTAGGGACTTTAGAAAGTATCACCTATGGACCTAAAAACTAGCCAAATTGCTTTCATTTGAATACAATTTGGAATTGGTTCAACTAATCACTGTTTTCTAATTGCATTTTGGAGGAAAAAGGGGACCTGAATGAGGAGACTGCTTCTCATTAAAACAGCAGAATGCTTGATGCCTGCTATTGTACCTGATAATTTTGGCAACAAGTGGCATATATTTTTGCACGTAGCAGTAATTAAATCTGTGCAGTATTTATAAATAACGCACTCACCTTTTATTACATCTAAGTGTACTGTAGTAGAGACTGTAAATAAAAATCAACCTCAACCTCTGTTCTCTTAAAAGAAGTCCATAAACATTGTCAAGGGACAAAACATAACTTCTGGTCTTTTTCTGCAGCATATATTCTGGCAGGGCAGTGTAAAAGGAATTTGGCAGCAGAGGAGCACAAGAAAATTTTTCTTATGTAGCATCGTACTGATATTGCCCAAGGACAGTACCCAACAGGGACTTAAACAGGGCCTACAGGAACACTGGAGGGGAACTTTTTGCAGGGGCATGGGCACACACTGACAGGGTAAGGGGGAAAAGCCTTAAGCTATAACAGGGTAGATTTAGATTAGAGACTAGGAAGAAGCCTTTTACTATCACAGGTTGCCTAGAAAATTAACATCTGCCCCTTTCTTGGAAGTGTTCACAGCCAAGATGTATGGGGCTTGTAGAACCTGATCTAGTCAAAGGTGTCCCTTCCCATGGCAGGGGGTTAGAACTAGATGAAATTTGAGGTCCTTTTGAAGCCAAACAATTCCACAATTCTCTGATTCAATGATAGGGGTGAGGGATGTACAAGTTCAACATCTTGCCTGGAGAGAAAAGCTGCTGATCTGCAATAATCTCAGCAGTCAAATTTTCCCATCAGGGCAAAGAGTGACCAGGATGAAGATGCAGCACAAGTGGGCACAAGTATTTTGACAGAATGCTTTCTATTGGAAAAATGCCAATTTCTTTAAGTGAAATGTCTCTCAGGAGTATGTTGATTCCAAGGGGAGCAGGCCTAACAAAAAACCTGCTTGTGTTCCTGCCAGCTCACCCACCTTCTGCCTTCCAAGACACTTTCTGTCAGTCAAAATCCCTCCCGATACCAGTGCAGAAGATCAGCAATCAGATTTCAGGTGAGCAGAAGGCAAGACCCTCCAGGATCCCAGAGTGGAAATGCATTCACCTCAGCAGAGCTGCTATGAATGTATTTCAGGATACAAAAGCTTGTTCTTGGGATCATCAAGACATGCTATTGAATTTCCTTTCTATGTATACTTGTTAAGCAATTTTCTTCCTTTTTTAAAAATTAGTTTTGCCTCAACTGTGACATTTTTTCATAAAAAGTGACATTCTGTTTCTTAGCTAGCTTTTCCAGGAGGACTGGGGGTGCTCTTGAGAGATCCAGAAATTGTACAGTGTGTAACTGAAAATTTAGCAAATCTTCTGCTAAAGCATCTTTCTCTCAGAGGGCAAAAACGTTTAGCTCAGAGCAGTGGAAACCTTTGTAGGGTCACTAGACCAGGAAGATAAGGACTGTGGTTAAAGCAGGGTCTTGGCATTCAGGGCTCCCTAATTCAGCACAGCATTGTTAAATATGTATTTTGCAGAGCCTCACACAAACACCTGGTCTCTTCATATCTTTTTCTCAGCCATGAAACAAAGGTTTCAAACTAATACTATGTTTAATTTTTTTATGACAGTGGTCTTTTACTGTGCAGCACAAATGATCTTTAGGAGTTGATGTATTACTATATACTACAAAAGTATGGAAACACGTTTATAAAAACACTTCAAAAATTTTAATAGGCAAAATAAAATCTTACATCTCTTCCTGCACAGAAATTACAGATGCAGGTTATCACATCATGGTTTTCAAATCCTGGAAACAGCATGAATATTTTCTTTGCAAGTGACTTTTTACTCTCACTTTTCTATAGAAAGAAAAAATGCTCTCTTTTTTCTACTTCTCATTTCTTCTGGTTTTCAGTTTGATGTGAATTTGTACAGCCAGAATATAGCTCTCAATATCCAGCACAGTGCTGCTGATTAGTTTTCTGAAAGAGGACAGAGTGAAGAAGAACGGCAGGTTATATTGATTTACTTCTAATGATCTGTTTCTGAGCTAGAGCTGGGCAAAGTGTTCTCTGAAGACACATACAGCTGTGTTTGTGGCTCAGCTCTGCATCACTATCAGGGTTAAAAGCTGTTCTGTCATGTTGTTGTATCTTTCTGCATTTTTTTTTCTTCAAGCCCCATATGGGGTTAGCTACTGAGGACATATATATATGACTTTTCCTTGCCATCTGTTGAACAGTCTGGAGAAGGGCACCCATACTCTGTTACAGGAGCGGTACATCAAAATAGCATTGCACAACCATGGAGTTTTTAGAGGCAAATTGTCACATGTAGTATATGCCTGTATTTTGTTGGAGAGTGTGTCTCTCCACAATTTTGGGTAAGCCTGGAATTTGTGAAGCCATGAATACAACATGCATAAATGGGTTATATGGAAAAGCACACATTAGCACTTTTTTGGGCACCCAGTCTGCCTCTGAAGGTCCGGAATTATTTTTTTCTTGAGATAACTGGTGTCATAACAGGACTGTAACTTGCTCTAAATTTGATAAATTATGCTCAACAATATCAGACAGAAATAATTGATTCTTATGGCTTATTTCTCTTTCTCTATAGATTTGCTTTCAACAAATCTCTATAGATCTGCTTTCAGTTCTCCCCATCATGGTAGCTGGGGAAGGGATGGGCATTGTACAACACTGTTTGAATAAGCAAATTATTATCCAATTATGTCTACATGGCCCAAAGGCAGAAAGGTCCTCACTTCGCCCACTCTTCCAAAACTCTGGTGTCAACCAGCTCTTAGCCTAAATACTGTAAGCATGATCAGGGTGTTGTGGTCTTTGGAGTAATAAAATGCATGGTTATATAGTTCTTTTTTCAGACCATGCTTATGACCACACAAACATGGATGTCACCTGACTCAAAGGTGTCCTCTAAATAATTTAAATATTTTTGCATAATTGTGAGAAGGAAGAAATATTTGTGTCTGATTTGACTCTAATAATGTTCCCTGGTTTCACTCAACTATGGGCATATATTTTAGGGTTTTCTTAAAAATAAAATGATTTAAGGGAAAATTGTGTATTGCAGGTCTTCTGGCAGTTGTCACATTAATGCTAACTAGGTTTCCTTTGTATTATTTTTCATGTGATGCCTGAAGAAAATCTTGCATGATGGTGTATGAAAGATGAATACTTTCAGTCAACAAGGTGTTGTCCTCCAGGAACATTTATACACATTCTTATTTTCATTATTGTTTATTGATAAGTTGGCACTGCTGCAGTACAGGAGTCTGAGTGCTCTTCTAGGAGTAAATGACAACACACACGCACACACAAAGATTTTTTTGTTCTCTTTTTCATCTATTGTTTCATAAGAATTCATCTATTGTTTTATAAGAAATCATCCCACATAATACTACAATTATAACTAGTGATATTCTGTTAACAGTATAAGGTATGAAGGTTAATCATGATATTACATGTCTTGAACTTAGGTATGCTTTAACTAACCAACAGAGTGACTTCTGCCTTTGGCCTCCTGCAGTTATGAGAATTCTTCTGCAATATCTTGGTATAATTCTGTAATTCTTTTTCTTGTAGTATCCATAAGGTTAAGGTCTCATTTCCAAGGCAATTCACAAGGCATCCAGAGCAACATTCTTTATTGGTATACAGACCCTGAGAGTGGCTTCTGCCCACAGCTTCCCCAAGGCACTTTTTTAAAAGAGAAAGTGATTTTCGTTTGTGTGACTGCATGCTACTGCATGTGTGCACTGTCCCCATGTTCTCATGGTATTCAGTGTTTGGTTTTACAGTCTCTTTACTCAGTAAGCCAATAGAAAAAAATACAGGTTATCCATGAGAAAGATCCTGTAAGAGATCCTTGCATTGGACTGCATGTGATTGCAAAAGTCATTTTTCAAAATTACCTGCAACAGCTCATCATTAAAAATATTATAAAACTGCCCAATCATTTTCCACTAATATTAACATGTACTCCTGTATTTCTATTTGCTGAATTTCTAAGGTATTTGTAGGAGTATTGAAAACATGCAGCAGGTTACGAAATTGAAGCTTTTCTCCTGTTCTGTTTTTTTGGCACTCCACCAATTCTTGTCACTTCTTTCCTTGAACAACAGTATATTAAGGAATGCGACAGATGTTTGTCACGTGAAGACTCTTTCTTTTTAGTTGCTCACTTTATGTCACTTCCAATGCTCAGGTGGTGTAAATTAGAGCAGCACCACAGATTGATGATGGCTTACGCCAGGGGAAAAAAATCTTTTTCTTAAACCTTAGGGATAAAAACTCTTGTGAAACAAATATGAAAAGTCTCCTCCCTTGGCTTTTTATTTTATTTTAGAACAAAAGGCTTGAAAAACCTGTTTGCAGCACTCCTTCAAATGCTAAGTGGCTCTTTTACATTTCTTCCTAAGCTTGTACGCACACACAAATTTTAGAACTAAAATGAAAAGAAGAAAAAGAAAGGGTGAGTAGTCTTGAGCAATTCAATAAACTGTGAAAGGCTATGAATAATGGAAAAGTAGAATGAAATGATTAGAGACCTAAAAGCTAGGAAGATGACACCCACCTTTTAATGTCAGAACTAAATGGACCCATTTATATTACGCAATTACCTTTGATTTTTCTCATGCTTGGTATTTTCACGAATTGCAAATTTAAAAGTACATACAGTTATGTTGAGCCATTATCTTTTCCCCCTGATTTTCACACACATTTAATGTGGGTCTAACCACATTGTTCTTGATAGTCTTTTGACTTCATTGGCTTCCTGCTGATTTGAGCTGATGTTAGTAAAGTGGGAATCAGATCCTGCCATGCAGCAGCATCTCTCTTGATGAAATTTTGGATGCAAACCCCTTGCTATTGTAGCAATGCCATTCAGTCATCTCAGATGGCGTTCTGCTGAGCAGTTCTCCCTCCTTACAGCAGCTGAAAAACCAGAGCACTGTGAAATCAGAGAGGATGAAATTGGGACTGGAGACAATCTAATTTTCCTTCCTTAAAGCCAAACGGGTTCCAACAGAAGCATCCTCTGGTGGACATTCTCATAATCTGCGACATCAGCACATGGTTGTCCCAGAAACAAACTAATTAACATTTTGGGAGTCACTTCAGATAATTTATACGTGTCTTATCCCTCTCCTCACTCTCTTCTTGGGGGTTTATCCACTGTTTTTTCTGATCCATGGAGGCTGCTATACATACACATTCACAGTGAGAAACCTGGCCTTGGGCAATTCTCATTTCACACTGTTGTGCTCCAAGGTCAAGTTCTTAATTATTAACATGCAGTGAAAAAGTAGTTATTCCCAAAAATATAAAAATTACACTTCTGACTCATGTGATATGAGTTTAGGCAGATGCATCAGTACCTTTAAAGCACTTTACCTTGCATGTCTCGGCAGTGAGGATAGCCACCGTCTGTGTCATCTGTCACACATACAATCAGAGAGTCATAGAATGGTTTGGGTTTGAAGTGATCTCAAAGATCATCTAGTTCCAACCCCTTTGCCATGGTTAGGGACAATTTGCACTAGACTAACTTGCTCAACATCCCATCCAACCTGGCCTTGAATGCTTCCAGAGGACATCATTCATAGAATGTCATCTCATTCCATCCCATGCTGGGAGGGAACTGAAGACAATCTAATCATCTTTGATGCATTTGTGGCATTAACAGTGGTTTGGTGCACTCTGTGGAACAGACACAGAGAAGCCTTGGCATGAATGGAGTTAAAGAACCACAGCTGGTCAAAGCACAGATGATACAAATGACAGATTCCCTATCCCTGGTGGCATATAAAGTTTTATACGAGGGACTCGGGACTGCAGTGAGGGAATGGAAGTATCATGTAAAAAATGCATAAACTCTAGGGTCTTGCACTAGTTCTGATAAATAATTTCTTTGCAGCTTGCAGGTCTATTAACATAATTTAAACTGCGGGTTTTATGCAGTAACTCTACTCAGATTGTCTCAGAGGGACTGCTAATGTGCTGTTCCCCCTTTCAGAGCTATTTAGTCTGGATATGCCCAGAGGGCTGTGAGGAGACTTGAATTGGGGCCTGACAGTAAGTAGCGATGCTTGCCTATGGCTTCGATACTGGGAATGCATCAATGCAGCTTTATTGCTTTGTTGAGACTTAGGCTTTGTATTCCACCACCGTAGCACACAAAAACAAGAAAAGATTTCACATTGGGAGGTGAAAATGAATTCCAGTCTAGTTTGTCTCTTCCTGTCTGGTTTATATCTTCCCTTTAGTAAGACAAACACTTATTTATATGACTAAAAAGGCAATTATACTTTTTTCCTAATCTCTACAGTTTATACTGTTTGTTTATTATTTTAATTGGCAGCAAATGTTAGGCATTTATGTGTACACTGGGGAAAAAAAAAGTAAAAAGTTCTTTCAATAAACTGCTCACTGTAGCTCTATTTCCATAAGGGAAAACTGCTAGTAGTGTCAAAAGTACCAAAGTACCATGGATTACATACAGATGCATTGGCAAATCTATTGGTTTGATGGGGCTAAGTATTCCACATTCTACAGCAGGCTCTTTCCAGTAGGATTTTGTTATTCGCAGAACTTTGTAGACTTCAGTGCACAAAACTTGAATAATACATGCTGGGGACAGAACACACAGTTCTGTCTAAGGGAAATATCTTTTTTTTTTCTTTTAAACTCTATAACAGATGATATTTCAGACCAAAAGAAAGAAAAAAATTGGAATGCTTTTGTTTTTTCCACTTAAAAACTCTGACTTTTCCACTGAGATGAAATGGAAGCCTATACATCTTCCTTTGTTACTAGCTTTACTAGCCAGAATGCTAAAGAGTTCAAATTGGAAATGTTTGTTAAAGATCTAGAGCCTTTCGCATTTGCAACATTAATGAATACATATAAAATATTGGTCAAAGTAGGCAAGTAGTGATTTTAATCATCATCTGCATATAATTGAGGGAGATAATTTTAAATCAAGCCTAGGCGAACTTCCACAAGCTTGTCCAAATAAACAAAAAGCTAACTTACCATAACATAAGAAAAATGCCAATGCTGTGCACTTCAGGCTGCCCTTAGAGCCAAGGTCATATTTGGAAGCTGATTGCTAGCTCAAGGGTTAGAGGATCACATCTGTGATTGTGGAAGCCCTCAGATACAGAGCTGGACCAGTGCCATACAGGAGCAGTCTTTCTGTAAAACTACTCTAGGCCCTGGGTAGCTTCCAGCTGGATTCAAATCTGGATTGAATAAATAAAACTGTAAAACCTTGCATTGTTTCATCAATTGTGTGATTTAGCTGCCCTTTTCATAAAGACTCAAAAAGGAAATTTGTTGGTGCAATGGCAGCAAGGGGGTGGAAGGGGTACTGTGACTTTCCTGAAGGGCGTCCTCTGAAGGACAGCTCAGGGGCACAGGCATGCCCTTCTCCTAGCCCCATGTGCAATGTTTGGCTCTGGCTTTCTTCCTCAGGATGACTGTGAGAAAAAGACAAGAGCTCTGGATAGCATTCCACAGGGTAATGGCCATTATTAAGAGCACTGCAGAGGTGCCAGGGACAGAAGCTTCATGGAACTGGGGAAAAATAGGGGATTATATAGGGAAAGTGAGGGGCAGGACAAAATTTGGGAACCAATGGGGTGAGGGTGCACGGGTGGAGCAAAGGGGAAAGGCCAATGGGTTATAAAAAATTCAACATAGGGTCGCAAAGGCCTCTGGGATCTCACCCTAACCACAAAGGCAGCAGTTCAGGGGTTGGCCCTCCAGGGGACTAGAGTGAGACTATCTTTGACTGGGCCTCTGGCCCCCACAAGTTGGGGCAATCCCATTGAGTAGAATCATAGAACCACTAAATAATGGAATGGCAGGACCATGGACTGGTTTGGGTTGGAACAGCCCTTAAAGGTCATCTAGTTCTAACCTCCCTGTTATGGGCAGACATTTCCCAATAGACCAGATCGCTCAAAGTCCCATCCAACCGGCCTTGAACACTGAATGGGACAGTCACTTCTCTGGGCAATCTGTGACAGTGCCTCACCCCTGTCATAGTAAAGAATATCTTCTTAATATCTAATTTAAGCCTACTCTCTTTCACTTAAAGTCATTGGTTCTTGACCCATCACTCCATGCCCTTGCCGTAGCTCCTCTCCAGATCTCCTGTAGACACTTTAGGTACTGGAGGGTGCTATAAGGTCTCTCTGAAGCTTTCTCTTCAGGTGGAACAGCCTTGATTGTCTCAGCCTGTCTCCATAGCAGAAGTGGTCCAGCCCTCTGAGCATCCTCATGGACTCCACATATTTGTGGCCACATATTTGTTGCACTGGGGGCCCCAGACCTGAACACAATACTGCAGGTAGAGTCTGTGAGACAAGAGTACAAGGGCCATGTCCTCTGCTGGCCACACTGCTTTTGATGCAGCCCAGGGCTTGGGGTTGCTAATGCACGTTGACAGATTAGGTTTGGATTCTCATCAGCGAAGATCTCTAAGTCCCTCTACTCAGGGCTGCACTCAGTCTGTCTCCACCCTGCCTGTATTTGTGCTTAGAGAAGGAATAATTAATTTGTCAAATAAAATGTTCTGAGCTGTTGGGTCCTGGACCCTTGCTCTGTATGTGCACCAGTGAACCCCAGGTTTTGCACCTTCTTCATTCAAATAAAAAAGGAGAAACTAAAGGTAGGATTTTTTCTGATGTAGAAACTCAGATTGTATTAAATTTATAAGAGAAACTTGCAGTATAAATATATGTGTTAAATATATATGTATAAGTAGATGCAGAATATATGCATATGTATAAATATGTGTATGATTTTGTAACTAGAGCTGGAGACACACTGTACTGCAAAATTTCATTGACATATTAGGCTTGGTGATTGTAAAATATTTTAAATTTTCTGTTCATTTTATAATAGTACAAGTTGTACTTCCTTTTAGGAAGGTATCTCTGTCCATGGCAAGACAGATTTGACTAGACATTCTTTAAAGGCCCCTTAAAACCCAAAACATTCAGTTATTCTGTATTTTTATTAGTGCAAAGTCAAGGGAAATGGAAAAAAACTGGATAGAAGAAGACATCTCTATTTCTGTACTTGAAATGAAAGCTTTAGTTTAAAAATATCAATTTTTGTTAGAGGTTTTTTGATGTTTTTGGGTTTTTTTCCCTAAATTGAAGACATTTCTCAGGTCAAAAAGCAACTGTGCTCTTACAAAAATATATTGGTCTTCTTGAAATTCTTTACTTCTAAATTTGGTGTGTGGTAAAATATATATATCAGTTTTCCAAATGTTTACACCAACTGAAATAATTTTATTCTCACTTGCTCCAAATTGTCAGGAAGCCCAAAAATCACGTACTCACATAGTAATCTTTACAAGAGCAGCCTGGCTATTTGTCTTGAGCTACCAACTGGAAAAGAAGAACTAATAGCATCTATATAGCAGTTAATGTGCATTTGTGTTTAATTGGTATCAGCAGCACTGTTAGAAAATTAAGTAAGTAGCCATTTAAGTAAGCAGAAATCTTCATTGCTGTTAGGTTGATACTGTTGCTCCTGTTATGCAGGACTCATAAGCTGGGGATAACTCTAGTACCACAACCCAACATAAATCAGCTCTTGAAAGCAATATTGCTCAACACCATCTTGCTTTTTTGGCTTTCATTTTCAGTCTACTGGAGCTTGGATACAAATAGATCATTTATATTCACACATTTATTTTTAAATAGTTTCCTAATGAAGACTCTGTTCCCTTCCATTGGGATGCGTGTGTGCTTCGTTATTGTAAACCAGAATGCGTGGAAGACTAGTTGATCCTACTTGAAATGTAAATTGCATAGTGTACCAAAAACATTGCTTATCCTTAGTAAATATTTTATTTGAATTTAATGCTCTTCTACATCTGTATTACCAGACTTACCCTGATTGTAATTGTTTGTTTTATTTTTTTTTCTTTGTTCCCATTTTTAAACCTGGGAAGCAAAATATGTTAATTCACAGTGGAATTTGTATAAATACTAAAAATGGCTCTATATTTGGCATTAGGGGGACTGTTGCATCAGAAAATCTGGACACACTAATAAAATATTACATAGGCAGATCACTTCTAGGTTAGACATGTAAGACAGATGCAGACAATGATAAAAAAAATTGTTTATCAGTGCAATGATAAGAAAAGAGGAAATAATTTTAATCTACTATTTTGAGTATCAAAATTCAAACTAGTTTTGTAGTGCAAACTGAACTCTAAAATTGTCAAGCTTACCAAAGCAGTTACCAGCTTTAAAAATCATATTAAAAAACCAAAACCAAACAAGCCACTCCTTTGTTGTCTGTCTATGCTCTGGCACAGTCTTTGTATTGTAAATAATAAGCAAAATATGGCTGGACAAGCTCTGCACAATATCATTATTACTGAACTGGAAAAACCATTTGTATTTCCTCTATTCTCATTGTCCATATCTTTTGTTAAAAAAAAAATAAAATTTTTAGACTGACTTGACATGATGTATGACACAGGGTACATATCAAGAAAGGGTTTAAATCAGAATGGCTTTTTTTGCTTGTTTGCAAAAAATCACCACTGAGAAGCGAGACAACTTTCAGTAAATTGTCATTTATGAGGAAAAAAAATGAAGCTAATGAAAAATAATAGCCACTTATTCAATTTCTCAAATGTTTACAAGCTTTGAATTTTGATCAAAGTTTCTGAATAGAGAGAAATTGTTTTGCATTGTTCATACCCAAAGACAACTTGAGAAAATAAGTATACCAGAAACACAGGTAATGAGTTCATACTGAGACCTTAGAGAATATTTAACAACTACAAATGGCAACCTCATCTCATTAAATTAAAATATAATAGTTCTGTTTTGAATAGCAGAGTCAAAATGAAGAGGAAGGAAATGATGGATATTGGTCAAAGAGTCAGAGTAAGTAGTAGTCAGAAATGGATTTTTTTTTTGTTGGAGAATGAGTATGTAGAAATTTAAAAGAAGTGAGGTCTTCATATAAAGAATTATCAATATTGCAAGAAACCTAGTGTTTCACAACTTTTATTTTTGCACTATTTGAAGAGAACAATTACTGGAAAGACTTTTACTGAGGAAGTGCCTTTTTACCCCATGCTATGTGCCATACTACATGTCTATTTTCATAATTTTGAAAGTGGTGTTTCCCTTTCTCCTCTACTTTTTAAAAACCTATACAAATTTATTTCAGTTCATAAGGATGACAAAAGGGATCCTTTTTCCAAATGAGGTTTTGCCTATGAGTAGGCTTGCTGCAGCAGTGTTGCCTTTGACTGATGCTGTCAGTGATGCTACCTCAAATTGCTGGGGTTTCAGATGAGGTTTCACTGATCTTCTGAATAGGGTGGTCAATGTTAACAGATGTGTCTGGGAATGTATAATAATCTTTACTGCCTTACTGCTAGATATGGTACATGTGCAGAAATAAGGCAGGGTGCTGGTTTAGGCTGGGGTAAAGTTAGCTTTCTTCATAGTGGCTGGTAATGAGGCTGTGTTTTGGGTTTGTGCTGAGCACAGGGTGGATAATACAGAGATCTTTTTGTTATTCAAGGGCAGGGCTTATACAGAGCCAAGGCCACTTCTGCTTTCCTTACTGCCACTCTAGCAAGGCAGCTGGGGGGAGGCACAGCCAGGACACACGACCCAAAGAGAACAAAGGGATATTCCAGATCATCTGGCATCATGCTCAGTATATAAAGCGGAGGAAAGGAGCAAGTGGGTTTGGAGTGATGGTATCTGTTTTCTCAAGTAATAGTTACATGGGATGGAACTCTGCTCTCCTGGAGATGGCTGAGCACCTGCCTGGCCATGAGGAGCAGTGAATTAATTCCTTGTTTTTCTTTGCTTGTGTGCGCAGCTTTTGTTTTCCCTATTAAACTGTCATTATTTCAACCCACGAGTTTTCTAGCATTTACCCTTCTGATTGCTTCCACTGTTCCATGGGTGGGCGAGTGAGTGAGCAGCTGCATGGGTCTTGGTTGATGGCTGGGGTTAAACCACAACAGTCCTTTTAGAAATTATAACAAATCTTTAGGAGAGTCAAAGCTGTTTAAGCTGCAGGGCACTGCAGTATTGTAAACACAAAACCTCTCCCGCTAAGTGTGGTTTTTGGAATAGCAGCTCAGATTTGCCATTACTGAATATTATTAACTGTACCAAAGAGAATGAAGTTGCAATTATTTCATTTCTTAACTGCTTTGGTAGTTGACTTTCCGCCATCAGATGTTTCCTAGCACAAAGGTTTTGCTTTTCAGTGGTGTATGCTGGTTCACTTCAGCACTGATTTTAGGAGAAAGCTTGTACCTGAGAATACCATTTTAACCAAGGAAGAGAAAACTTCATAAATGTTGATGGATTTGGGTCCTCAGTACAGACTGTACCTTGGCAAACTGTCAATGCACAATAATGTTTGTAGGTTAATTAGTTAGGGATCGCTTGTGTCTCAGAGGCTTAAATTCAGCTCTGAATTGTTCATCAGGCAATCCAATTGATTTTGGTGGAATTACAGAAGGTCTAAGAGTCAATTTTGCCCTAAGAACTGATAAAATGTGCAAAAGAGATTCAGTGCAACACAAACCATAGCCCACTGGCTTATTACCAAAAACCCAATCAGCTTTATTACCCTCAAGAGAGAGCAGGAAGGGACATTTTAGAAGTTCCTCATGCAACCAAGGAATTAGATAACACCAGTGCACTTTAAGTTATACAATATCACAGCTGTCTGGTAATATTGCAAAGCTTGGTTTGGATTGCATTGGGGCATGGTTTCTTTCTGTGGGTTTAAAAACTTTGAAGGTTCCCTCCTTCTGCTTTGATGTTATAGTGGTGAGCATAGCTACCTTACAAGCAGTTGATCCAGGCTGGATTCCTGATTTGTAGTGTTTTAACCCTGGCTGGATGCTAGGCACCCACCAAAGGCTCTCTCTCCCTCCCATCTGCAGCTGGATACAGGAGAGAAAATATAGGGAAGGGTCCATGAGTTGAAATAAGGTTTGGGAGACTCAGTCAGCAAACACCATCATGGGCAAAACAGGCTCAAATTAGAGATAGTAATTGAATTTATTGTTAACAAAATCAGAGCAGAATGATGAGAAGTAAAACTTTGGAAATGCTTTCCTCCCATCCCTCCCTCCTTCTCAGCTCTACCTCCTGCCCAGCAGTGCAGGGAGGCAGGGAATGGGAGTGAGTTCAACAGCTGTTGTTTCTCCTACTGCTCAGGTAGAGGAGTTCCTCCCCTGGTTCCCCGTGGGGTCCCTTCCACAGGAGGCAGTTCTCCATAAACTTCTCCAACATGAGTCCATCACAAGGCAGCAGTCCCCCACAAACTGCTGCAGCATGGGTCACTCTTCCATAGGGTGCAGTTCTTCAAAGACAGGTTGCTCCAGTGTGGGCTACTCTCTTCATGAGTCTCCCACAGGATCACAGCCTTCTCTGGGCATCCCCCTGCTCTGGTGTGGCTCTCCTCCACAGGCTGCAGGTGAATATCTGCATCTCTGCGGTCCTCCATGGGTGACAGAGACACATTTGTCTTACCATAGTCTTCACCATGGGCTGCAGAGGAATCCCAGCTCCAACACCTGGAGCGCCTCCTCACCCTCCTTCTCCACTGATCTTGGTGTCTGCAGAGTTGTTCCTCTCACATGTTCTCACCCTGCTCTTCTCTGGCTACAATTGCAACTGTGCAATAACATTTTTCTTCTTCTTCTTCTTCTTCTTCTTCTTCTTCTTCTTCTTCTTCTTCTTCTTCTTCTTCCATATGTTACCACTATTTCTCATTGGCCCAGAGTTGACCAGCAATACATCTGTCTTTAGAGCTGCCAGGCAACGGCACTGCTAGACATGGAGGAAGTTTCTGGCAGCTTTTCACAGAAGCCACCCCTGTAGCCACCTCACTAACAAAGCTTGGCCATGCAAACCCAGTACAGCTAAAAATCTATGTTTTGGGGCAAATATACTGTACACTCTTTATAAGCTAACCTTACAAATAAACTGTGATTGGATAAAGTCATGGAAGATGTATTTGCACAATAAACTTTGCAAGGAGGAGCATGGCCACACCTGAAATGGCTTCACAAGGGAAGGAAGTTTCTGAAAAGTTTAAATTTTAGTCCTGGTCAGAAATGAGTCAGGTATAATATTGCAGATTTGTTGTCTCCAGAAGTCAGTGTTAGGATACTGATAAGCTGCTTGAAAGAGGCGAGGTGATATTCTAAATACATTTGACACTCTGGAGTAAATGGAGTCTTTAACACTAAGATGGGGCCTTTTATTTTAACGGGAGCAGATGATTTATCAAATCACTCTGAGGCTAGGGCATTCTGCCAAAAAAAACCATTAACAGCTTTGTGATTCATACTTGCCATGTTAAGTGGTAGGTCCTCCATCTCTGCAACAGGCAACTCATCTCTGAAAAGTGTATTGTGCTTGTTTTGCATGTTCTTCCTAGCTGTTTGTGGAAGTATCCACACTTCTTGTATGTCCACACTTCTGCAAGTACTGTCATTATTAGGAACAGAAGTCATGGCTTTTTTTTTGGGATGGAGAACTTTTCTGTTCTAGAAAATGTAGAATATGCCTGTTTTCTAGAAAAACAAATCTATTAATTTATCAGCATGGACACCTTTTGGAGGTCTTTAGTACGGAAAAGAAAGCAAACAAAAAATAAAAGGCTATTTCTGTTTGTAACACATAAAATTGATTGAAGTTGTTACAGATTTGCTGTTACACTGACTCTTTTCCCTTTGGTCTTTAGGGGGAAAAAATCCTTCCTTCCTTCCTTCCTTCCTTCCTTCCTTCCTTCCTTCCTTCCTTCCTTCCTTCCTTCCTTCCTTCCTTCCTTCCTTCCTTCCTTCCTTCCTTCCTTCCTTCCTTCCTTCCTTCCTTCCTTCCTTCCTTCCTTCCTTCCTTCCTTCCTTCCATTTTTCAGACAACATCACACCAAATGTTTCCAGGCCCACACATCTGCATCCTGAAAGATGGAATGAATGAAACACTTTTTTTGCATGCTGTACTGAGCTTTTCTTTAGGACAAAGGAATTTTAATGTTACTTTCAAATAAGCAACATAGTTACGTGAAAATAATTTACTGAAGATTAATTCAGTCCAGTCTGCAAGTCCAATTAATTCATGTAATCAAAAAATTAAAAAGAGGTCTCCTAATCAGTGCAGTGTTTCACCTCATGATAGGAATAGAATAGAGGGAGGGAGGGAAGAGTCCTCAAGACTCCTTGACTAAATTTGCCTAATCCTTTGGTTTATAAAATGAAGGGAACAGCCTGGTGGATGACAGTGAACAATTCATTTCCACTTGAATGAGTACAGCAAGAGAAAGTGCCCTTTCTAATCAGTCAGATTAAATAGGAGCTGTTTCATGGCAAATCAGTAACTTCAGCAATTATAAAAGAAACTGGACATGAACACAGAACCTGTTCCAATTAGTTTCCATTAATGAGTTCCTTGAAGTAGTTTGTGAAAGCAGTAAACAAATGAAACTAAGAACATTTGCAATATGTTTTTCATTATCTTAAATACTTTAGTTTCTTGAAGAATCTTAATAGCAGCTCTCTGAGTTTGAAACTAATTTAGACGCTCATATTAATATTTTCTACTTTTCCCCATCACATTCCCCCTTAGCTGATGTTTATGACTTAAAATCTCATTCCACTTTTTGGTATATGCACAAAACGTATCCTTTTCACCTTTACTTACTGAACTGTGCTGTGTATATCTCTCTAGGGATAGTGTGTGTGTTTCTCTCTAGGGATGAGGTATCCAGGGAGAGTGAGGATCCAGGAGTACTTACTGGATGGATGGATCCAGGAGTACTTATTAGATTGGTCCAAGGCCAGCTCCTGCAGTGTCATTACTGGATGACAGTGGGACTCTGTAGCTTTTGCTGGAGATTTCCAAATGATCCTGGCTCAGAACATCCCTAGAAATTCTTTGGAGGACTGATATTCATCTCAGACTAAAGCTTCAGAAACTATATGAACAACCTGATGAATTTCGTTGGATGAGTACAAAGTCTCTCCCACCACTCCCTTTTTTTTCTCTCTTTTTTTTTTTTTCCTTTGGTTGGGTTTTTTTTTAAGGCTGGTTGTTGGGGATTGGGGATTGTGGACAGTCTCAGTTTGGTCGAAGAAAGAACAGAGATAATTTCTCCCAGGCCAAGCCTGGGAACAGAGATAATTTCTCCCAGACCAAGCCTTAGAGGAAAGAATTAAAACAACTATTATCTCTCTTTCTGCACATGTTGCTTATAGATATGATCTTTCAGAGTGTACTATTCTTAGTTCACCAATAGTGTGAGAGGTTTTTACTCTAAGACCAATCAAATCAAACCTTAGCAAGTTGAGTTACAAGAGATGTGCAATTCTCCGTTAAATGCCTTCTTTTCACCTTCTGAAGACTGGAGTTTTTTGTTCCCATTCCTGACTCAACAATGACAGGGGGTGGGTTACACTGACTCTTTTTTCATTTGGTCTTTAGAGGTTTTTTTGTGGGGGTTTTGCTCTTTTTGTTTTGGTTTGGATTTTTTTTTTTTTTTGCTTGTTTGTTTTTGTTTGTTCTTGCTTGGTTTGGTTTTGTATATAGATTTACCCACCAAGGCCCCCAAGTGTGTACATGCAGATCCCCATAGCCATCATGACTTCACAAGACAGCCTTTTCCTATTTCAGCTGTGATTGACTTTTCTGTAATACAAATTGGATGTTATTCTTGGTGTTGGTCTCCAGAGTGTCTTTAGACATATGGGCAAATCCTGCATCTCTTCCTACCTGGTTCAATTATGTCTCTCCATGCTTCCCATTGTGGTGGCACTGTCTGCTTTAAAACACCTCAAGCAAAAGCTGCAGAGACATTCATGGCAGTCTTCCTATTTTCCCAAATTAAACTAAACTGCTGCTACTTATTTGTTGCTACCTTGTTTTCCCCAGTTCATTGCACAGAGGGTCCTCCTGTGCTGGTGGAGAAGACAGACTACTGCTCCTTCTGCTAAACTTCCTTTTGTCTCAAAACTCCTTTTCCACTGTACTTTCTCTTTTTGCCTATGATGTTATCTGTTCATAAAAGTGTATTCAGTACTGAATGGTTGTTTCCTAGTGTATTTTCTCAACTTTAAGGCAAAAGCAAAACAGATGGCTCAAGTCTCAGAAATCTTTCTTAGTCTCCTCTCTTCATGTGTCATAAATATTATCAATTGCCATTTTAATTTTTACCTTTTTTATCTATAACCTTTAATTGGGGAAAAGAGGATTGACTTATTGTTGTTGTTGCTGTTTGCTTATTTTTTCCCCAAATTCATATCTCAAATAACACTCCTTTAACTGGTTTTAGAAAGAAGCTTGTAAGTTACAATAATTCCTTCTTCTGTAGATTCCTAAACTTCACTTGTGGAATAGCTTATTTTGGAACCTCCCACAGGGGACATAGGTGGAATTTTCCTTGTGGGAAATTCTGTTTGGGCTCAGATAGCACATGACAAGACTAATCTGCCCCAGACCCTGTACAGGTAGGCATATCATGTTCTGTGAGCGCAGGCTTAGTTCTCACCCTTCACTCCCATCAGTTTTCTCTTGATGCAAATCAACTCTTTGTATTCCCTGCTTTCAACCACGCATTCCTAGAGTTAAACAAACGTCAGAGCACAAGCATGTTTTGTTAATATCTTTCAGACAGTGAGGTAAATACTGTAAATGTATAAAAACATGATTTCAGACTACACATAAGAGCCATCCTAGAATCCATAAGGTCCAGCACCAGCCCAAGCAAATGACACCCATTCCCAATGCAAATTAAATTCCATATTTTTCAACAAGAAAGATACTAAAGTAAAAATGAGATGCTCATTGAGGTGCTTTTGTGTTCATTATGTATGAGATATAGTGGAGAATCTCACTTAAATATTAATTTCTTTAAGTTGCAAAACCAGATGGTTTGTCCCAGCATCTCAAATGCATAAAATTTTAAGCATAAAAATTTTCAACCCTTGACCCTGTGTTCCTGTGCTGTCCAGTTTTTTATCTTATTTTTGCAGGCTCCTGCTGTGTCTCTAATGCAAGTATAATATCACTTCGACAAACTAGTGTTATTACAATTGCATTTTAAGATTCCCCATTTTGGTGAATGAGAACTCTGCTATTCTGAGCTAGAGTTTTGCAAGCAACAGATCAGTATTGGGTAATCCTGTTTATATTTGGAGGAATATGTTATTATGAGGTAGAGTTAGCAAATATGGAAATTACTGGAAACTAAAGACCCCTCCAGAGGAGCTGCAGAACTTGTAATTCTATTCAAGACTAATTTTTCATGCTTTGATCTGCACAGCATAAAATGTAGTAAGCCAAGCATCTGCTAACAGAAATGTACAGAATGAAAATGCAGAGAGCCTTCCCTCTGACTGGGGAGATCTAGCAGCTCTGTAATCCTGCTCTCACAGTTTGGCAGGAAGGGTACAATACTGGCAGGAAAACAAATAGGCTGTACCCTTTCTGTGCCTCAGAATCCTCTATCCTGCAATAAACACAGCAATGCAATCAAGGCTTTACCTCTCTACCACTGAATTCAGTCAGCTGAGGAAAATCATCAGCACAATTTTAAAATATAGCATCCTAACTGGGGACTTTGAGTCTAGTAATAAAAAATATATAATAAGGTTTAGAAACAAAACCACTGGCAGAGATTTAAAGCTAAGTATTCTCTTTGTAAGAGTGGATGGGGTTAATAATAAAAAATATAATGAGGTTTCTGTATGCATGGACAAAGATTTTTATTTATTCTTATACTTCTCAAGATTCCACTGAACATGTTGTGCCTGCTTTTGGCAGCTGAACAGTGTTCATTGCACAGGACATCTGTATCTAGCAAAGATATAAGAATACAGATAGAAATGAACCTCTATGCACTGTGTTTGATTTGGTGTCGCAAGAGAAACCTCAACATCTGCTATGCAAACTGCTATGGAAGAATTCAGCTTTTACCCGTAGAACTCTCATAGCCATTCTCCTGTCTGCATTCTTACTCTAAGGAAAGAATGTCTCCTCAGGAAATTTGCTGATGGCACAAAGGAGTGGGCAATATACCCCAGAGGGCTGTGCAGCCCTTCAGAACCTTCTCTCAGTGGGTTAGAGAGATGGGCAGAGAGAGCCTTCTGAAATCCGACAAAGGCAAATGCAGGATCCTGCACCTGGGCAAGAATAAACCAACACAGGCTGGGGGTGACTTGCTGGAAAGCAGCTCTGTAGAGAAGGATCTGGGGCCCCTGGTGCACAACAAGCTGCCCATGAGCCTGCAGTGTGTCCTTGTGGCCAAGAAGGTCAATGGTATCCTGGGGTGCATTTTCAACATGCCAAGCGTGGTGATCCTACGCAACTCTGGTGAGGCCACATCTGAAATGCTGTATCCAGTTCTGGGCTCCTCAGTACAAGAGAGCTATGGAGCTCCTGGAGCAGGTCCAACAGAAGGTGACAAAGATGATATGGGGATTGGAGCAACTCTCTTACGAGGAAAGGCTGACAGAGGTGGGTTTGTTCAGCCTTGAGAAGAGACTGAAGGCAGGGTGTCAGGAGGATGAACCCAGGCTTTTCTTGGTGGTGACAAGCACTAGAACGAGAGTAAATAGGCAGAAACTGATGCATGGGAGCGTCCACCTGAACATGAGAAAGAACTTCACTATTCAGGTGATGAAACACTGGAACAGATCACCCAGAGAGGTTGTGTAGTCTCCCTCACTGACTATAACTTAGGAACTATCAAGACGCAATCCTGTGCAATGTTCTTGAGCATGACCCTGCTTGCACAGGGAGGCTGGACCACAGTAGTCTTTTCCAACCTCACCCATTCTGTGATTCTCTGATTCTGTGAAAGAGTAGATGAAGACAGGAGGTGTTCTTCTTAGTATCAATGTGATCGGAAAGGAAATAGAAGTACCATGAGTTTATCACTGAGTATCAGTCCATTTATATTTACATGTGCTGTTAGTGCCAAAAATGCCTATTTAAAAGAATGTTTGACATTTGTGTACTCAAGCACAAAGATCTTAGGTCATGCTATGGGACATAGTATCCCAAGAGGACATTGAAAGTAGTGATGGTCGCAGAAAAAGACATCAGTTCTTTGCCTGCTCAGGCCTGTGGGCCTTGCTTTCCCTTGAAAGTTAACAATGTCACTATACAGTACCTATTCCGAAATATCCCTTGGTTACACATCACTGAGATATTGCATATCAAGTAATATCCAGTGATATCACTGGTAATGCTGAAAAGTTGTGAAAAATTATGTGAAATAAAAATGCTTCTTCTTTTATGAATATAGATACAGAATTTAACAATACAAACAGAAACAGTTCACATGCCTCAAGTTTTAAAGTGCATTTAAACCTATTATCACAAAAAAAAGGAATTGGGATTTTTAAAGCCTTGTATAGACATCTAATTTGTAACAGAAAAGAGACAATGACCTAATGTAACAAGGTCATTTAAAATTTCAGGCCATCTGATCTTTCCAGTCAGATATCAGCCCTCCAGTGGGCACATAACTATGTGATGTCTACTTCGATTGCTTGCTGCAAGGACTTTTTTCCACTTTTGCCTACAAATGCCAATGGCTCTGGGGCTAAGTGAATGAAGAATCTGCAGCAGAAACGCTAGGGAATGAATTGCTGACAATCAGCTCTCTAACTAGTTTTGAAAATGTGTTCATGTACTTCTACCTCAGCAGACTAACGAATAAAGTGCATAGACGTTAGAGTGTTATTGCCTTTTCTACATCTTGTCAGCAGTTTGTGATATGGAGTGGTGTATGTGTTTCTGAATTGTACAGATAATGCCTGCCATGAATAAATATTTTGGCAGGGTAAGATTGCATTCTTATGAGACTTAATTTGCATTTTTTGTCTGCAAAAGCCATCAGTGTGCATACCTTGTGTACATCTCTTTTTTCAGCAGTACTTTTGTTATTACAGAGTACTTAACAATGCTTACCCAGTCGTATTACTCAAACTGGCAGGTGGTTTGTTCTACAGATGGATAAACTCTAGAGCATGGTAAAATACAAGTATCTAGTAGGAGTGCTTTGTCCCATCTTTGTTGGCCATCCAGCCATCTGCCTGATTTTCTTTAAAGTACAGCCCATGGTGATTCAACAGAAAGTGAAAGTGCTGTATTATTTGTATTAAGGTGTTTAATCATCCCTGTATCAGCCAGGCAAACCCTTATGTGCAGAAATCTAAATTAGTTGGGCATATGTATAGACTAGGATGTATTCCAGATATTCTTTGAATAAATATAACCTTTAAAAGGTTCAATACCAACTGTAGTACAAATGTGATACTTGACTGCATAATCACGTCAAATACTACCAAGGAGGTGCTTTGCATAACATAGCGATGAGGAATTCAGACACTTGAAGGAGAGGAAAAATCAGAAGATCCCAGCAGTCAGCCCTGTTCCACACTCTTTGAGGTACTCAAATCCCAGGATGATGTTGCACTTGCATCTACAGCAGTGTTGGCTAGCTCATACAGATATCAAGGAACCTGCACTTCTAAAGGTTACTTAGTCTTTAAAATAATTAATTTGAACTAATTTATTGAATGAAAGAATTAATCCAGGAATATTAAGCACAAAGACAGCACCTGCGTCTCATGAAACCAGTGGGACACAGAAGGTTGGATGAGAAATATTGGTGCACAGCTGCACTAGCTTAGACCGTTTTCTAGTGCATGTCCTTTCCTGAAAGTCTTAGCAAGGTATATGTCCTATGATCTAATCCAGAATTTTTTTTCCCATTCCACAGCTGAGTTACTATATGGCAATAATCATGCTATTATGTATTATTGCTCTTATTTCTCCTTCAGTATGGAGTATATGATTTCTGGGTCAGGAAGTCTCTCCAACTGGGAGTCTGCTCAGTGCGTGGCAGAAAGGAGCTGTGATTTCAAAGGGTGCTTATGATAATATGAAAGCATAAATACTACTTTATATCCCTTATTTAAGGCTTGAAACAGTGGCTTGGGAACTTCTAAGTCTGTTAAGAGAAGGAAATATAATAATTAAGCACTCTTGAGGAAATTAATATATTTTTATTTGTATTTATGGTGCTTAGAGGGATTCTATTTTTTTCATGATATATCCTCTTTTATTAAATGAAAAGTTGGAAATAGGAAGATATGTTGTCAGGAGAGAACATCATGACATTGCTTTAGTTTTATTTTTTAATATGTCTTTCTTCCTACCATCATTTTAGTTAAAGAATTTTTTCTGGGAGAAAAAAGGGTAAGTTCAGTATATAATACTCTGATGAATATACAAGTGTTACAAAGGTGCCTGGTGCCAAATTTTATATATTCCTAATGAACATAGTTACATGAGGATTTTGGAAGCTGATGAAGGAATCTCATTGTCTTAGCTCTAGGTTCTCCTTTATCCTCTTTTCTCAGCAAATCTATGACTAAAACAGTCAGTCATTCATATCAGTAAGTGCCAAAACAGTGAAGATTGTTATCTGAAGAGATTTCCTTGTTTTACCAGATACTTTTTTACTAGAAAAATCTTATAACACAAATGAAAATATTGGAATCCAAAGAGCTGTCTCTATGATTTTGTTTCTATGGTTTACTCAGCTTCAATAAAAAATGCATAAAAGCAGAGTGACAGATTCACTCTGCAAAACCAGTAGAGTTTTAAATTGTGCCTATATTCATTTTACAATTATTCTGTTTGAAAACTTGTTTTACATGTAATGGCTTTCATATACACCTCTCTGAAGTGTGCTGTAGTGAAAATAAGGCAAAGAACCATTTGGTTTCTCAGAAGTTAAGTTACTTTGTTTAACACTTTTGTTTTGGATTGTTACACTAAAACATACTCAGCTTTTTCTCTTGCTGCTGCAAAGGATCTGCTTCATGCACTGGTTAAATACTGCAGTTCCCTAAATCAAGATTCATCTCATCCTTGCTATTCGAGCTCCTTGGCTCAGGCAATCTCACTTGGAAAGCTTGTACTTGGAAACAACTAGTCAGCTCTGCACTTCATAACTTCTGTTTATTGCCATTGCAAGGCAGCTGCATCTTCTAGATTCCTCATCAACTGGGTCAGAAAGATTCCAAGTTGTAAGGAAAATGCATTAATTTAATGATTAATGTAGTAAAAAGGCTTCAACTAAATTACTAAGAAACATTACAGAGCAGGCTAATGTAGAAAACTGTGTTTAAATTGCTGTCTTAGGTCATTAAGTATATTTTCCTGTGTTAAAAAAAATCAGAAGTTATTAAACATGTTTGTGGAAGCAAGAAATTAGGCCATTAATATTTTTCCTTTTCCACAAAATAAAAAGTAGTTTCAAGGCTTAGAGAGGTTTTGATATGATATTTGGGCAGCTTAGAGCTCAAACAAAAGCAGGGTCTTTGACATCACTTTAATACTTGGATAACTTATAAATGCAGGCTCTCCTTTTTGAACTTCAGAGTGCTACTATGGGTAGGAGTGATTGGAATATAAATGGATTTGCTGAACAAAGTCTTTACTACACCCTCCATTCTTCATATAAAGGGTCTGAGTTGTTCCTCAAATGTCCTATCTCCTTCTTTCCATTCCTCTTTTCCAGTCCAAAATGCATTGATTCCAGTTCATGCTGTAGAAAGTATTTGATTTATGAAACAAAATTAGCTTTTGCTCGCAACCTTAGCTTTTCTTCTCTTTTACTGAGCAAGTCTGGCTGTCCAGACCTATATGTCAAGACAACTGAAACTGCCTCCCACTGAAATCATTTGGACCAAGCAGAAGAATCAACTCAAGGTTCAGTTCTAATCTTAATATAGAAATGTGTCATTGCTGCTGAAGTTTATAATTGCTTACAAAAATTATGGAAGTGATCCAAGATTTGTACATGCAAGAAACATCAACTTTTTGCATTCGAGACTCACTCTAATACTGTGAACAGACAGTAAATCACACTTTCATAGCTGTCTCTAAAAGTTTAGAAGAGTGCTAATTACTTTATCTTTTCACTTTTCCATTTATTATCTTTATCAGAGTGGAGAAAATGACACCTGATAACATAAGTTTCTAAACGTGTTCATACTAAAGATTTTTGGAAAGCAGAGGAGAATTTTAAATAGAAATCTGCTCTACATGGTTGGAAATCCAGAAGGATGGAGCTCATAGGAGACCTCTGTAAAATGACTGATTTTGCCTCAGATGACTTATCAGGTGCTCAGAGGTGATGATTATTAGCAGAGTCAGTCACAAATGTTAACTTTGCATGAAATTTTAGTGGACAGATTCTATCATACCGGTGATTATTTAAAAGAAACCATAAAACTACTTTTCTACTTTACATAGATCTCTAATGTCTGCCTAGATGCTTACTTTGCTTCAATGGATGCATGTATGGATTAAAATTCAAATGTATTGTAGATATTTTCATGTGGGAAGCGGAACATCTTGAGATAATCAGCTCTATATGTGCTGAGACATTGAAAAATGACACAACAACAAAAAGTCCACCTTCCAGTCATGTCCAGAACAACATCACAGGTTAGCCTGATGTATTTTGAAAGTTAGAACTCTGGCAATGATTTCAATATATGAAAACTGTGATTGATTACAGAAGGAAGGGAAAGTCTCAAAAGAAACATTACAATCTGATGAAATTTCGACATATTTTTGTGATATTTTATACATATTTTGTGATATATTTGTGTTATTTTATACTAGAATGTAAAGTTTTAAAGAATGCAGGAGTGCATCTATTTGCTCCCATTAAGGACTTATACTAGGCTCTTATATTTACAGAATACTTCTGGTATGAAACGTCAAAGGGAAATTGAGGTCTCTCTAATCATTAAAATCAATTTTCTTAAAAAACACCTACTGCTGTACTTCTCAAGGAAGGCTTCATGCAATCAATAGAGAGAACCCTTCTAATGGAAGTGGCCTTTGCAGAATGTTTGGTTATATATTTTTCTTTGTATAAGGATCATCATAATCATCATCTATGGCATTTGTACATTTGTCAAGGTCAATAAAGAACACCAATCTATTTTAATTTATTTTCAGTCAATTTCACTACATGTATCTTAGTGTTAACAGGTTCTAAGAGTAAATGCATTCAATTATGATATTTCACTGGTTGTATAAAGAAGGACAATGTTGTTTTAAAAGTGTGTCTATGGGTACTGTATTGACTTTTGTATCTATCAATCAGAGACACTTGGATCAACTGCAGACCAAATTTCTCTGCTCCAACTGACAGCAGAATGTAATTCTTGTCTAGGAATATCTGTATTATCTGCATATACTGTAGGGTAGCTTACAGAAATTCATTCCATCTGCCTGTTCTCTGTACAACATTTGCGAAGAACTGGTGTAAATATTTAATACTTCTAAGAATGCAGTAAAATATTCAAGAACTTGACTATGTCCAGTCACATTAATGGATTCAAATCCCACATGTCCATGGTTGACTGTGTATTCATAGAAGAGAAAAAGGTGCTGAGATGTGCTCCTGCAAAGACGTTAGCCTGGCTTCATGCACTGACAAGATTAATTGTAGACCTCTGAACCTGATATGTTTTCTTAATATCCAACATGGCTCTTACTTTTCTCATTCAGTCTGAAATATGTGGCTTGCTCTTGCATAATTCAACACCAGTCTTCTCTGTGTGTGGCACTGTTTTTACTCCTTATAAGTTCCTGCAAATTACTAAAGTCAGTGATATGATGCACAGCAGTTTGCTTAGAGTTATTTCAATGATTATGGAAAGAAAAAAAGAAAATAAGCTTTTTTCCAAACTGTCAGAACACTGCAGAAGACACTGCAGTCATAATTTCTAGAATAGTACAAAACAATTTCTCAAGGGTTTTTTTTAGTGCATGTCCTCTTTATTCAGTGGGACGTAATACAACGTGTAGATTCTCTGGTGTGGACCAAGTTCACTTTACATCTGCTAATTGAATTGTTCCAATATTTCTTCTGGAAGCTGATACTTGACATTTTAAATTTGGTTTTTTTTTCAGATAGTATGCTGACTGAATATGTTAGGTGACAAAAAACACACATATTTAGAAACTGCCTGTTTCATAATCTATGAAAACACACTGCAAAACTAATTTTCCTCAGTTGGGACTATTCCAATACTCTATAATGGTAAGAGACCATGGAGGAAAGAAAAACCAAACTTTACTTGCATGAAATATAATCAGCTTTATTAGCCTATAAAATAAGGAATACAACTGTTCATGAAGACATTAGGCCCAAGTTTATCCTCTCTAACTGAAGGTTTATATCGAAGGTCCTGGAGACATATGGGGGCATATCCATAGGATCTCTATACAGTAAAACCAAGAGGCAGGTATGGACAAGAAGCCAAGAAGCCAACAAATGACATGAAGCACGTGGTGGAAATATGGGAAGAATATTCTTTATCTTGAAAAAGAGGTCTCATTTGGGAGATTTTAATTGAACTCGGGTACTGTCTCATCAGTCCCAAGATAGTGATGATTCAGTTTATAAAACTTGAAACAATTCTGCTCTTTGGTCTCTAACATTCTGATATGTGCTTCAGTACCTGATCTCATCTTTCTCTTAATCCTGTGATGCCTTCAAATTAGTAAAACTGTGTGTGTGTTCTGTGATGAAAAAGTGTGTACAACACAAATGAACAATTCATGAAAACTGTGGAGTTGTGTGCTGAAAAGGAGACTGGGTTGGAAAGAATTTCAAGGTAGCACCTGCTCTGAAATTGGACTTGAGAGCCTCCAGAGGGCCCCTTCAACCTAAAGTGTTCTGTGACTCTACAATTCTGGGTTGCAGAATTATTCCAAGAACATTGAAGAGTCCTAGGTAGACAATGATATGTTGAAAGCAGTGGAAATTTGATAATGTCAACGATCATTCACCAAAATATCAGGCATATCCCTAGCCCCATGACAGTTCTAAAAATTCCAAAAAGAAATGCTTTGTTATATTTGTTATGAATGCTAAGTTCTTAGCAAATCTTAATTACAGTGATTTGAAGTTTTATTAGAATGTTTACTAGTTTGGTATCAGTAGATTCATTTTTAATGCTGATTTTTTATTCAATTACCATTTTTCTCTTTTAGAAAATCTAAAATAATGTCCTCTGATGAAATATGTCAATTCTCATGGACAATTTCTTTAGTCCAGAACTGAATTTGCACATACATGTACAGGACACAAATGAATGAACTGCTGAATTTCAGCTGAGAATTATCAACTCACTATTGGAAAACTTAATATGTCCATGACCAATGTTGAAATCTCAGATGTGAATCAGAGAGGAGAACACAAGTCCTCTGTATCAGTTTAACCGTTGCAGAGCTCTATTCCATTCTGTTTTTTCTTTCCAAGCTCATCCTATTTTCTTTTAAAGCAATACATTTGGATTATTAGGGCTTATTTAATCCAGTCCCCTCTTATCTACCGTTAGGTATATAACCTGATATATGAGTGAGAAATCATCTTCATAGATTACAGTGTAAGAGAAGAAAATTTATTTATATCAAAATGACAGTAAGAATTCAAAATAATCCACCTCAAAATTATGACATGACATGGACAAATATATTTTAGATATTTAAGGATATTCTAATGTGTTATTTGAATTATTCCTTTTCCTTTCAATCCTGTAAGCAATAATAATAATAATAACAACAACAATAATAATAATAATAATTTAATGTCAAGCTCAAATCTTGATATTAATATTTTACCCATATTAAAATATAAGTTTTCTCTCCACTTATTAGTTATGTAGAAGCAACATACCAAAGCAATATATGCCTTGTAGACATCTATTTAGAGATGGCAGATGTACACAGTGCTCTGGATTCCAATTTGGGCTATTTTATGCTATTATTATCTGAATGTGATAGATTCCTTTTTCATATGATTTATAACTTGTCATTACAGGACACTGTAGTCCTCCAGACCACATTAATCTATTGGTGATTCTGAAGTGAAGAGGTGATTGATGCTGTACCAGAAACTGGTGACATAGGTAAGCTCTTCTTTTCTTTCAAACCTTTCTTGCTGAAGTGCATAGCTGTACCTAGACGGGCGTCACAAAACTATTCTAACTTCTGTAGCACAGAATACAAAATTCATCAAGGCTCTCATTTGTTTAAATTTTTACTTTTCAGATAAACTTTTTTTTTCACTTTTTAAACTTTTTAAAAACATCTTTTAATTAAGCAAAAATATGTGGTTTTATTACTTTTACCAAATGATTTTTAGCAATTTTTGGGTTGTCATCTCTAATCTACCTTGGGTGAATTTCTCTTTTATATTTCTTATTGAAATGGATAGCAACATATCTCCTTTCACTTCTCTCAAGGATTTTATACAGAATTCTCTTCTGCTGTTGCACAGAACTTTCAGAAAGGTACCAATGAATTGATTGTCCTCTCTTGTTCTAAAACTAGCACTAGGAGTGACACTTAGAGATTTAATGACATGAATAAGACTCTACTTTTATATTCTTGAGCATTATGTTTCTACCTCTCAAATGCTGTTTGGGTCACTAATAAACTTCTGCACTATTTCTCCTAGAAAATATCCTTCATATCCTCCACAGTCAGATAAATGCTTCTTAAATGATTTCTGCAGAGGGCAGAAGAAAAACACTAAATGTAAATCCAAAGAGATACATTCAATCTACAACTGTCATGCTCTGATCTGGTCCTGTATCAAACTTACTGATGCCTTCAGTCTCTGTCTGGGGCATGCAGATATATTGTCAGCCTAAGTATTGTTTTTGTGTGTGAGTTGGACTTGCCTTGGCTGGACACCAGGTGCTCACCGAAGCCACTCTGTCACTCTAGTTCCTCAGATTAATTTATTTACAATCAAATCAGAGTAAGATAATGGCCAGTGTCAGTTTCTCCTCTGCTAGCTGGCATGGGGTCTGTCTGACAACCTGTAGACTCCTGGTGCCAAAACCTTGTCATGTAACCCTAATACAGAATATCAGTAACTCTTTAATGAATACCTTCACATTTATTGCAATTGTATATTTATTGACTTCTGAATTCTGAATAACCTCTTTCATTGATATTCCCCAAACATAATAAGGCCATATTCCCACGGGTCCTGGTCAAGTGAATGGATGGAGGGAGACTCCTTTTTGAAATGCGGCACATTTCAGAGCAGTAGCCTAATTTTGAACATTGACTTTTGGAGATGTTGATCTTTCTTCATTGAATGCAATTAAAGTCAGGGCTCTTAAGCCTCACTGAGCTAAAGCAAACCTGTATGACTATATCCTCCTCTCATGCCTTTTTTTCTTGGTGTTTTATCTTTATGCTAATTTCCATGCAAGTTAATATCAGACCCAGAGAACTTGATTTGTAATGATGACTTCGGCATTGCAAATGGTGACTATAGAATACGGCAAAATCTAGAAGCTTATAACTGGAATTTCAGACCTGACATATCAGTACCTTTAGGAAGGAGGCTGTTCTACATGAAACACATTCCAGCATAATACAAAGTGCTGCAGTTTTATCCTGTACATTTCTCCTAGCAAATGAAGCCTTGCCAGTAGCAGACCTTGAGGGATCAAGGATCTGTTGCTTTCAGAAGAATTTTGTAGCAGATATTTGGCAATCTTTGCCCTGCTTTGGCTGAAGACTTTATACTCTGGTCTTCAGAGAGGAAACCTTATCAGAAATTACTGACATCTTGCAAAACATGCAGTCTAATGAGTTTGCTCAAAAGTGCAACATTAGCAACTGGGAAATTGAGTATTTGAGCCTTGGATATGTTGCTGAGATTTTGGCTTTTGTTGATGATTTTTTTTCTCATTCTTTTAAACAGTTTTATTTGCTCACTCTTCAGAGCTCAGGTTAAGTGTTCACTGTTCATTCTCAGCCCTTTCTCTGCTATGTGAAGAGAAACAACAACAAAATTGTGGGTTGGAGACACAGCATTCCAGTGTTTTCCAGTATGACTAATTTGGGAATGAGGACACATTCAGTTTCCAGCTAGCTTTTGTTGAGATTTTGGCAAATTTTCTCTATGTCTCTTAGTTAGAGCAAAGAATTTGGAATTCACCTGGGTTTTTTTCTGAAAATGTAAAAGTATGCTGAAATAGAAAAGTACAACAATCTTCCATGATTTAGACCAATATGATAAACTTGATGGAGAGAGATCTAAACAGCATTGCAATTTTCTATTTAAATTATTATTTTTTGACCATTCCTCTAAAAGTATCAAAATGATTCTTCATACTTTGAATCAGACAAATATTGGCACCAGGATGTTAATTATTTTCAGGCCATTATCTCAGGCTCATGAATATACATCTTCTAGTATCACCTTGTGTGCTGTAAGTTTATTTTTTATTTGACTCAAATGTTTTGTATATGGTATCAGTTAATTAAGGTTGGTGCTTATTCATCAATTACATAGGTTGATAAATTTGGTGGAAAAATTCAGCCTTAGTGCATGTATATCATACAATCATTGAGTAGATTTGATTGGAAGTTGCCCATGGATGCTATTTGGTCTTAAGTACTCCAAATAAGATGAATTTTTAATTAAAAATATCTTCAAAAGGAAGGGAAAAGGAAATTATTACCTATTTTTTCTGGTTTTCCGTTTGTTGGTTGTGGGGGATTTCCTCAAATAAATATTAAAATATGTTCTGTATTTTGCAGGGTTTTTTTTCTGAAAGATATAATTTAAATTCAGCAGAATTACTTTAAAATGTAAAATTAATTGTATTCTAGGACCCACTTAGTTCTGAAATCAGAGTTTAGAAATTATAATAATCTTCTACATATTTAGAAATTCTCTCTTTTGACTTTTCACATGCAAAAGAAAAAACACCCTAAAACTAGGCATGAGTGAGGAACTTGACTCCATTGCATTTTGAATATGAAAAATGGTCAACAGCATAAGTACCTGAAATGAACTTGAAAGACTAACAAGTAAAATGCACAAAGGAAGTGTTTATTTTTTCAGATTTCTTCTATCTCTGCTAAAGACATGGCAAGCAAAAATATATTCATCTCTTTAATGCAAATAACTTGACATTTTGACAGCCAGAGAAGCCAGTCATTCCTAATGAACCCATTGATCAGTACCTCTTCAGCATTTAGTACTTAAAAACTTTTATCTGCAGCCAAAGACCTTATTTCTAATTAGAAAACTTAATGAAGTATTTTTCCTGATGTGATCTACAACGGTATTGTGAATTTTGCCTTGAGAAAACATAGAAAATTACTCTGTGAGTGAATTTATGAATTAAAATATGTCAGAAAAGGTATTTTTGTCACGTCATATGTCCATCTTGTCACATGATGAACAAACCCCAGCACTCCTCTTTAGGTTGAGGTGTGACAGTATAATAATAACTCTCTGTCTTGGCATCATGTTGTTCCTGATATGGAGAAAACTTTTGGGTAATAGCAAATGTGCCATCCTTCTATGCTCCTTGCCTTTGTGTAGTAATGTGCTCCTGGTTGTGCTTCCACTCCCATCTACTGGTAAAATTAATTCTCACTATGATCATGGGACACAAATCTGGAAAAGAAGGTGGATCCCGAAAGAGTAATGCAAGAAAAATTACTATTTGGGTCATTAAAAACTTTACTACCTACTGTTTCTGTAGAAGCAAACAGTTCCTAGATAATTTGTGCTTTCACAGTGAGTAGTATCTTCTTAAGAGGTATTTTGGTGCTTTTCAGGGTTGTGACCAGCAGATTTTCTTTGGGAGTAGGACTATGCTGGAAGTAATATCCCAAGTACTGTGAATTCTCAGAAGATTGGTATTGATAATCTTTTGCTTTTAGTCATTCACATTGGACTTGTCAACTTATTCCTGAGAGCTATAGTCATCCCCTATGCACCACTGACAAAAAAGAGGCGCGAATACAACCAGAAGCTTGGATTTACGATTAAAAAGATTTTGTGATTTTTTTGTTGTAGGATAGAAAGGAGGGTTTGGCTGTACTAATAATTGAATTCCCATTACAAAATGCAATGTCTGGACTTCCAACTAGGGTCTTATATCTAGGATGGGAAAGATTTTATTAGTTGTAAATGAAAGAAAACTAATTAGTGTAATTTGTGGACTATATGCTGATGCAATCAAACTCTTTTAAAACCAATTAAATGTGTTAAAACAAAATGATTTGTCAAAATAAAGATTAATCAATTAAGAAAGAAATAGACAAATTTAGCTCAGTTCCTGATTAGATTTCTGGGTTTATCCTAACATAGTCTTACTTTTAACTTTGTAATTTTCAAATATCATTTGCAACAAAGTTGTAACACAGGCATCTTTAAACTAAAGGCACAGGTTTCTTTGTCATCATCACTGCAGATTAAAAAAATGATAGTAAATAAGATGCCTTTCAGAGTCAGAGCATCCATATTATCCAGAAGAGCAAGCAGCCCTAGTATTAAGAGATGTTCCCTTGGGACAAGAGTCTTTGATTCAGTGATTATGTTCAATATAGTAAGACTGGATTACTTTAATCACTAAGTAAATTACCGGAGTTACAGTTATAATGAAAATTCAGGGTTGAAAATAAGGAGCTAAAATAGCAAAGAAAGAAGCTAGGTGAAGTCAAAGCAAAAAGGGAGCAATATTAGAGGTGTATTTGAGAAGGACTAGCTGCCCTGGCTAAGACTTAAAGTCACAACATGGGATTTGGCAATGTGTTTCATTTCTAGAAAGATTCTATCAGTTTCACCAATGCATGCTTGACACTTTTAAGACAACAGATGAAGCTGAATACTTTAAATTAGATGCAGGTTGCTAGAGAAATCCATGCTATTAGACACAATACTTGTGAAGGAGATTAATGTTCAGTTTCCTGCAGCTTAATTGTTTAAATAATTTTTCTGTTGATGTTATGCTTTCCCACATACTCTCTTATGTGACTGTCACACTTATGCAATAATTTATAAATGAGTATTGAAATGAACAAAAGGGTAATAAGTTAAAAAACTTCGTAAAAGTTGGCATTTATTTAAATGAAAGTGGTGTTAACTGGGAGGCCTGGAATTAATCCAGTGCTGAAGAGTGGCAACATTGTTTTTTTTCCCTTATTTTTTGTCTTTTGAGATCTGACGGTACATAATAGTGACTCATTCATCAGGAAGACTTCTCCTCTTTTCAAGTAGGGAAAAAAAATAATAAGGAAACTGTATTGTGAATAAAATTAACATGAACATTAATGAAGCAAGATGGGTGAATGTAAACATATGCAGCTGACTTAAAATTACACTTGAGCACTCCAGCCTTTGACTCTACCATTCTACAAAAATTGTCATACAAAGTCACTGCACTGAGACTAGTGATGAGGATGTCCCAAAGGGAGAAGAATGTAAGGCACTAGACTAACAGTAATATTTTTTACACCTTCACTATTCTGATGCAAGGCATGAAAAATATTCATTTTGATGTCATTGCTATTTTTTATGCTCTATCATTTCCCCCTTACAATGTCACCACTAAGTTTAGGTTTCTTGAATTTGTCAAAGACAAGGCTTCAGCTACTGCAGCAAAGCTGAAACTGCATCTTTTTCCAGCAGATATAATCTCCTCTGCTGCTGTGGGAAAAAAACCCAAAGCTGTTACACTGGAGATTTTTGCTCTTTTTTTCCATTTTTTTTTTTTTTTTTGTTTTGCTCTGTGGGTTTTTCCATGTCTCAGTTAAAGTTAAGGCCATGTTGTTTCTTTAATCCTTTCTTCCTACATGGAAATGAATTGCATGGGTTTTTTTCAATTAATAGGGATTGGAATCTATTTTATATCAAGTGAGATATGTTGCACTGCAGAGCAGTACTGAACATGTGGCATTACTATTATTTCCAATTTTTACTTTGCATTCTTAGGTCTAAGATGTTACAGAGGGAATCTGATACTTATCATCTTCATTCTTAAAAGTCCAGAGGATATATAGGGAGAGGAATAGGGGATCAAAAAATATAGAAGTGGATTCACATTTGCCATCTTCCTCACAGAGTTTACATTGGGGCAGGGAAATAATATGAAAGAAAAATGTTGATACTTTATGATGATTCTGAAGTCAAATCTCCAGGGACGCAGATTTCCAGTGCAGAATGTCTGAATTTTAGGTGGTGAGCAATGAGGGAGAGTAAAGAACACTGTGGAGACACCATGTCAGAGTGGGAAATGGAAATGTGTGCTAACAGATGTGTTCAGAGCCAGGCTGGATGGGGCCCTGAACAGCCTGGTCTAGTGGAAGGTGTCCCTGCCCAGGGCAGAGAGATCAGAACCAGAAGATTTTTAAGATCCCTTCCAAGTCAGAGGATTCTATGATTCTGTGTTTTTACCAGATTGAAGAACTATATTACTCCTCTTTGCTCTGACAATTCAGAAAAATCCATTCAGTTTCTTAGGTGATTCTTAGGTGATAGGGCCAAAGCGCAAGGATGTATTTTGAAATCTCTTATTGTTGAAACCATAATTATTTTTTTTCATCAGATCTACGTTCCTTGCAGTCAGCCACCAAGACACAAGGAAATCTAGGGAGAGACTTCAAAAGGCCCTCTTGTTTGTTCTAGCCACTGTTTTATCTTCCTTTTCAATATACAACACTCAAATTGTTTAAATTGCCAGCTAACCTCAGAGGAGGGACACAGTTTTAGGCATCATCATTCTGAGCTTGGAGTATCTCTCCAAATGCCTAAGAAAGTAATGAGGCAAAGTGGTGACCAACCTATGATGCTGAGTACAGTGAAAGCTATTATCGTGCAGCAGGGGAGGAGCAAATACACACGCTCATCTTTAAATCTTCAGACTGGTGACAGCCTAAATTCAGTGCTGAATGGTCAAAGAATCATAATATTCATGCTAGAAAAAGAAATGGACCTGACCTTTGCAGACAATCTTATGTTTTGTAAGATGATCAGGGAAACATGAACATCTGTGCTGGGGAAAAAACATCATTATTGCAATCTGTGCTGGTAGATTACTTGTAGTTAGAATGACTAATAGCAGGATGCTGAGTGACTACATGGCATAGCCTTGTTGAGGTGTGTCTGCTTTATGTTCTTGTTTTTATTGCTTTAGTCAAAATGTAGTAGGCAAAATAATTGAATTTGTTCAATATCACAGAGCCATATAATGGAGAAACACCTCTTTAGCTGTTTTTTACTTCATTTTTTAAACATAGTCATGTGAAGCAGAATGAAAGGATTTTAGGAAGAAATGCATCTATCTCATTTTTTTTGCATGCTCAAGCCATTTGACACTGAAGCAGATTATCCAACCCATCCTCCCCTATGTCTTTGTAAAAGAGGATGCAGAGCTGAAATGAGCTTGTAAAATAATAATATAGTTCATGTTCGTGTGTGGGTTGATCAAAAGAAATTATTTTCTTTTTCTTCTTGGATGATCTTTTACTGAAAAATATCAGATCTAATATGATATTCTGATCTATGTGACTATCACATAAACTTGAGGTTATTCCAGAGAAGCCATTAAGCTTGACATAGGGTCCCCTGAGATCATAATTTGGCTCGTCTTCAGCTTTTGGGCTTTTTCCTGCTCCAAAACTCATATGAGTGTCATTGACTTACACAAGATATCTTGTAATTTCTCCTTTAACGTAAAATAGAACCTCACAGATATTTTTAGTAGAATATTGCTATGTGAAAGCAAGTTCTTAATCAGTTGCTTATGGCCACCATATCAAAGGAAGCTTACTAGCAGAAAGATGAGTGGAAGAGTTGCCAAAACTTTTAATGTGATCTGACTATCTGTTTTATACAGTCAAATCCCATTCTTGCTATGCTTTGCCTATCTTCTGCCCCAATTTTTCTACAGTAAATAGTTACAATCACAGAAAGTTAATTTAGGCCTATACGGGAGGCTGAGTAATGTTAGCCCAAAAGAGTCTTTAGCAAACTTGTGGATACATCAGAAATATACTCTAGATCTGATGCCAGGTGTGCTGGGTAATGTTCAGGCATAAAACAGCACTAGTTGGCCTGGGTTACATCTGAGACATTGAACCTACATATTCATGCACACTTATATGTGCACTGCACGCATGATTGCCCTCCCTGGGACTGGATTTTAATATTTAAATCTGGCAACCATGCTGAGCAACTTCATTTATTGATTGCCCCACTTGTTTCCATCTGGAACAGATCCAGGAGGGTAAACTGGATGTAAAAAGCTTTCTCTAATAGAAAGCTAAAAAAATTATTGATAATATTCCATCAAGAAAAGTTTGCATTGAAAATCTATTTTCACATTTATTTTGCTAGTAAACCAAATCTCTAATTGGCTTTCATCTACTCTCTCTCTCTCTTTCTTTTTTAATTGTCATAGGAATAATTATGCTGAAAAGAAAGAGAACTTGAAATCTTGCATTGTTTCTAGCATGCCTAATTACTTTTTCAAAAAGAGAAGGAAAGAAATTTACCATGAAAAAAATCCTTTTCTGTGGAAAATATTTTTCCACAGAAATAATATGGAAATTAAACAGAAAGTTTCTGAATAATTAATTTAAACACAAACCATTACTTCTAATTTCAAAAGAGATGAAATTGGTTTGTCTTCACCTCTCTTGGTTTTGTCCTCTCTTTTTTTCTTTCTCTTACTCTTCCTCTCTCCCTCTCCTTGGTTATTTGATGTCCAGGGATTAGGAAAAAACACCCCATCAACAAATAAGCAAAACCACAAACATCAAAAGATTTTTTAAAGGAATATCAAGAAATTTAAATATGGAAAACAAATTGCAAATATTGTTACTCTTTCTGGTGGTATTTCATCCAGCATGCCGTAAAAGCAGAATTTTATTGGTTTGTTTGTAGATTCAGCCTGTTTATTTCCCATTTGGCCCATAGACCAAATTTGTTATTTATACCTTGGGTTTGATGATGGAGTAGCCCAACTCAACTGAAATAATATTCTGTTTAACTTACAAAACTTTAAACAGCAAATAGCAAAATATAATAATCTCTTCAATATTACACAGTGTGCTAGCTTGCTATTAATATATTTTTAGTATTATTTTTGTTTAAGCATTTCTTTGTTTATGCAATGCTTTTGCATAAAAACGGTATGATGCCAACTGACCAATCTGATTTCTTTTTCCTTGGACTCTTCTTTTCATATTTAACTGCCTACTTGTCTACTGGTTTTAGCTCCAAATAAAGATTGAAATATTTAATTTATTTAGCACTATCTACACAATTTTTCCTAGGAGTTTAAGTGAAGAAGACAGGTGGCAATCTCTCCAAAATCTACACTTGTTTTTCAGGCATTTCTGCTTCTCCATAAAAACATTTGCAGGTAATCCATATTGGAGTCAGACATTTGCAATTTAGGAAGAGAATAGAAGGAAAGAGACTGTACATAAACCTTGAAAGTCAATAGCATTATATTGGCTTTTGGTGTATGCTCACCACCACTGCTATGAATGGTGCGAAATCTCCATTGAATCAAAGTTTTGGACAGAATTATTACTAAAACTATGTAATAGTCTATATAGGAAGATAATTAATGTTTTCTGGTTTCTCAATGAACATAAATTTAATATTTCAGCACTCTGCTTGAAATAGGTAGATGGGGTTTTCTTTGCTATTATCACTTCTTATCATTTTTTTATATTTAAATTGCTATAATTTTTGACAGTATTCTATCATCCAAATTATTCACAATAATGTGAGCAGTATCATGATAGATAAAATCTATTTTTTGCCATTCAAGAATGCAGATCAGCTCTGGAATGGACGTTTTAGATGTTTATGTCAGCTGAAAGCTGTTAAAGGAATTGCCAGATAAATCTTTTAAAAGTCTGTTTTCATTTATTTACAATATGAGCAAAATTTAACTAGTGGGACTATTTTTGCCTTTAGGGAAAAAAAAGACATCAATAATTGACAAAGAATGAATACTCCTACAGATATTTTCAATCCAAGTGGTTCAGCATCTTTCTGGAAAAGGGTTTCTGCTCTCTCTGACCTTAGAAGAAAGTCTCCTACTTTCATAAATGGCAGTGACCTTATCCTGAGAAATAAAGGCAACATTTGAAACCCAGACTGACCATTGCTAAATGTACATTTGCTGAAATTTGATGAAATAAGAAATCTCTGAAAAAAACTTGCATGAGGCAGAGGTATAGGTTCAAACAAACACTGTGGATGGGATATAACCTTTTAAAAGCCATTCTGTATCTCATCAATCAGTTTATTTCCATATTCCATTTCTACCACAGTAGATCTGGGCTAGATATCAGTCATGGGATGGAGGCAAGGGAAAATGTTCCCAGTGTCAAACACTTGTCTAGCTTTCACTTGGAGAGGAAGTTCAGAGTTGCTGCCCCCTCTCACATTTTCAAAATATAAATCTCGGAAGCCTGATTGTGAAGATTTTGGAACTGGTGCTCTGTATAGAAAACACAGGATGAAATCTTATAAAAGCATTTTGATAGCAGAGTTTGTTTCCCCATCTTCCTGTCTTGTTTTGGAGCTGGACTGCATAACTTTTCCTCATTAACGATTTTACTTTGATTTTTTTTAAAGCTAACTTTCTAGAATGAAAGCAACCACATCATATTTCAAAGCCTTTACTGTGACATTAAACCTTTGAACTACTGTCAAGGAAATTACTTCCCTAAGGCTAAATATCTGAAAGGTTATTAAAAATTTAATTTCACAAATGGTATCTAGGCTAAAAAATAATAATACCTAAACACTATTTAAAACCTTGAATGTCTAATCTTATAAATCCCATTGCTTCTTACTTTTAAATAAAGCAGAAATTGCTATTAAAAATACAGAAATTTAATTTTCATAACAGAAGAAGCACGGAGATGCTAGGTCCTATATCTTTTATGTTGGTCGAAACTGCACACATATCTGTGACTGCTACATGGAGTCAGTTTTACAATTCATTTCTTTTAAAACAGTTATAAAGAAAGTGTATTTCTCCTTTAGGGCATGAACCCACATAGGAGTCCATTAGTGGGAATACCTGAATAATTCTGAAAAGGGGATATAGGTGTTTCATAAAATGACAGAATGGTTTGGAGTGGAAGGGACCTTAAGTTCATCTAGTTCCAACTACCCTGCAATGAGCAGGGAAACCTTCTAGTGGGTTATATGACCCCAGGACTAATTTGAAAAAGACATTCATGTTAGGAGTGTAGTGTCCCTTGACTTGTCCCATAGAGGGTAACTTTCCAGTCCTTATCTGTAGACTTTTCCTGCTCTCTCTAACATTAGGAAAAGTCTAAAAAAAGCTCTGAGATTCTAGACTGCTGACTTCTTCAATCCAGTGGAGTACTTTCAGCATGGGTCACAAAGTTCTGTCCTCTAAATCCATACTGCCATGCTACCAGGGCTTTTCAATACTGCTCTTAATCATATACTGAAAGCCTTCTCTGTTTTCAGCAGTTTACTTTTATGGATGTTGCCTTTGGTTTATGACATCAGGTTTAGTGTGGCTTTCAGGATTTTTTCCTTCTTCAAGGAAAGGAAATCTTCAAGATTTTGTCCTTGTGATTTTCTGTGGTTTTTGACATAATTCTCACTGCACAGTCATCTGTACTCCATTTCTTAATGTATCACTTGTGAGTTGGTATTTTTTTAAAACAACAAACCAAGATGTGTTGACCCCTAGAAGCAATGTACTCAGACATCCCGAATGTGAGGCATATCTCTTCACTTGTCTCTTTCTACCTAATATTTATTTCCTATCATAACCACACTTCACAGTGTGCTACACTGTGCGCTAAGTGACTTCATACACTTATAATGCTATAGAGTATGAGCATGCCTCAAGTGCTCTGGGTATGGACTGTAGCTCTCTTCTGTAGATGTGCTCTTGTTGCCAAAAAGGTTCTGCATGTCAGTTTATTCCTGTCTTTTTTAACAACCTGAACCATGCAAAAGCCTGCACCAAGCAGTGTTCTGGAGGTCTGTCATCCAATGGAGCCTCTACAGGTAGGCAGATACCTCTGGAAATTCAGCAAAGGCAAATGCAGAGTCACACATCTGCCATATATTTGTACAAGTTAGAAGCTGACTGGGGAAAAGACACCTTTGTAGAGGGGAATCAGGCTGGGGAATCCACCAGCCTGTCACAGCAGGGAAGGCTGACAGAACCATGGGCTACATTAATAAGAGCAAATACAGCAGGGGAAATGTCTGTGTCCCGTAATTCCCCACCTGTGAGAGGACATCGCAAAGTATGTGCAGTTTGGGGATTTTCAGTACAGTAGTGATATTGGACAAAGTAACTTCCAAAGTCTCTTTCAACCTAGATTACACCTTGATTCTATGACTCCCTTTCATCTCCATCCTACCAGACTGTACCAGGAGATACAGCGCAGAAGGTGACCTGAAAGACTGAAAATTATTGCTTATTTTTAACTGTTGTTATATTGTTGTACTTATACACTTTAGGTACAAAGAAACAAGTTGTTTGCTGGTTTGTTTTTGGGTTTTTTTTCTAGTGAGCATCTGATTACTTCACGGTAAACTTCTAAACTTAATGAAAACTTTACCTATTTTAATTACTAATACACTGCATTTCCTGTCATATTTTGTAGTAAAATAAAATAATTGGTAGAAGCTTGCACACAGAAAGATATACATATATTGTTCTCCAGGGTTTCATGGCTATTCTGAATATTGATAGAAAGGCAGGGATAAGGTTTATCACTGTCCATTAAATAAATGTGATATGATGTTGGTGTCTGAACATTTTGAGTACTCTTAACAAAGGCCTGCATTTTTAACATGATTTTTTACCATGGTTGTTTAATTAGTTAAATAATTAATTTATTTTTCTGGAATCTTACATAGGGATTTTGGTTTGTTATTTTTTTGTGTCCTTGCATGAATGGTAATTTTTAACCTGATCCACATGGACCATATAGACTCTCTAGGCAAGCCTTAGAAGGATAGTAAATTTTGCATCTTTATAACTTTATATAACTTTTCTAGTTCACAAAGATAAAGACAGAGTTGTACAATCTGTGTGCCACATAGACATTAAATTATAATAACTTCAGCTTGATATGTTACTTGAAAAAAAATCTTTCATTATCTTTAGAGATGGCAACTTGTCAGAACAGAAAGGCCAAAAATGAGACCACGTGAGAATATTAACTGACATAATTTTACTTCTGTGGCTTTGCCAATTAGTGTGTGTAAATACCACTTTCTTGAGAGACTAGAAGAATGAGAGACAAACCCACAGATCTATCATTCATGAAGAAAAAACTCACACAAATAAACACCTCCTGGAGAGATATGACTGGTCCCTGAGAGCAATGATTCCTTGTTCATTTTGAAATGCTGTAATTTCAAGCTTTAAACTTCATTTATGAACTGTTGTAATGATCAAGGCTGTGAAGATTCTACTTCATATTGAAAAATTATGTTCCCAAAACTGCTAGAAACTCCTTTAAAACAGTTTTTAGTACTCAAAGTCAATGACATGACTTTGAAAATAATGAGTAAGCAAAACTTTGAGGTCATCATCTTGATCTTGCAAATGATCATTAAGCAACACATTTGGAAGACACTAAAAAATTTCCTGGGGTAGTCTCTTCATGTGGAAAAGTTAGAGAACATCACAAATGCTAAAAGCAGTCATATTTTTATGCTGCTGATATTTTCTTTCTGAAAGTTTGGTCCTGATTTTTGTCTTCACCCCGTTTTTCTTGCTGTTATTGAATGTAATCTCTCTGAAGGAAAGAGCTGCTTGATTTAACACTTCAGATCCATGCAGCTGGCCTAGACATTTCAGCCTTCTCCATCATCCGTGGAAACACTGACATGAAGCATGTCTTGGTGTCTCTGTTACTTTTATTAAGTCTCAGAAGATGCAGGATTAGTAGTTCAGAGGTTGAGATCTGCCCTAGAACAGGTAACTTTGTCAAAAAAGCTTATGTTTTTTTTCCCCCTAGGATGTCAAATGATCCTTTTTGTATGGACTAATAAAGCTCAGGCTGGGCAGAATTCTTACAAATATCTGATCTGATTCATTCATTGATAGCCTAAATGTCCTACTTGAGCTCCTCTGAAGTAAGCCTGTACCTTTATTTGAGGTAGATTGTATCTTCTTGAAAGATTTATAGGCATCAACGTTATTAAACAGGGAGTCCCAGGTGCTATTTTCTTGACAAAAAAATGTGTACCCTCTCTCTTATATGCATCTATTTAACTTTACTTTCCAACTCTTACATATGACCAATACTTTTTTTCATCATGCAGTAAACTGAAACAGAGTTGATTGGATACTAGAAAGGAATTCTTTATAGTGAAGCTGGTGAGGCACTTGAACAAGTTGCCCAGAGAAGCTGTGGCAGCTCCACCCCTGGAAGTGCTCAAGGCTGGACTTGATTAGGATTTAAGAAACCTGGTCTAGTGGAAGGTGCCCCTGCCCCTGGGGGAGAGTTTGGAATTACATTATATTGAAGATCCCTTCCAAACGAAACCATTCTGGGGTTCCATAGAAGAATAATCAACTATCAGAAACCTCTTTATTGTAGAGGTAGATGACACAGTACTAGGTAGATAGATTTAACTATTAAATTAAGGTCTTTAGTTTCTCATTGTGTGTTCACCAGTCCATAGGGTTCTGTGTGTTCTCGTTTGTGTTTTTCATTTTTTTTCCTCAAGCCTTTTAAAGTGTTTATCTCACTCATTTATATGACAGAATTTAGCAAATTAGACAAAGTCTACTTTTTTTTTCTAAGTCTAATGACTGTTTTCGTTCCCTACATATGAAGATGCTGGGATCTTGATTAGTTTGAGAATGTGACTAATATTAATTGCTCATAAACAATCAATTTTCCCTACTCCTTACAAGTGCATACATTAAAATAAGACCCACTTTGGATGCTTTAATTACTTTTTCATCCACAAATTTTGCCAACCATTATTTTCTCTTTTATTGCACACAATTTCTAAATTTAATGAATGCACAAAGTGGAGACCAACTTCTGGGATAACCTACTTAAAGCATTCTCACTGCCTTATGGTTCCCCATTTTAACTGACATTCTGAAATCTATTGATTTGTTCCACTTGATCTTATATTTTGCCATTTATTTTTTTTATATTAAGTTTTATTCAAATATCCTGTAAGAGTCTATGCATCATTTTTATACAGACCAAACTTTCACTTTTATAAAAGGTAAAAATATTGTGTGGCAGTATGTAACATCCTTCAAATGAATGCACTTATGCAACTTTGATTTCATTATCAATGTGAATTTTTGCTGTTGACATACCACGTTGTTTTATATGATTGTACATGAAACTGTATTGAAACTAAATTACCTAATTTAGTTTCCTTATTAGTCCTTATTTATCTTTTTCTTAGATACTGCCATGACATCAGTGTTCTCTCAGATCTTTCAGTATTGTCACACTACCCATTAAAATTCAGCAGCACAAATTCAGAGATTTTTGTTTGTCAGAAAATTTATGATTGCTCAATGGAGATATTTGAATTGATTAAACTGAAAACATTTAGTAGGTTCTCTTTAATATATATCCTGATTACTAATGGAGAAGAAATATTTCTTTTTTAATAGGAAACATAACCTGTCCCTTTCTAAGACTGCATTTAGAAATTCTGCTAACAGGCCTGTTTTTCTTTTCCTTAGAATTTTTTATTAGTGACTCTTAAATGTGTGTGAAAGTTTGAACACTTACCAGAGGAAGAATAATTTAAGCTCTGATTCATTCTCTGTTGTACCTGTTTTAATTAATGTCATACATATTAAAATTTGGAAATCAGATTAGAATTTGATAGTGAAAACTGATTTGGAGTTTACAGAACACAATGGAAACACTCTTCTGGGAATAAATGGACTTCAGAAAGAAAAAACATATATGGCAAAGAGGGGTTATGAGATCTGTGGAATAATCAGCACCTATTTGAGGTGCAGCAAAAGGTGAAGAGATAGAAAGAACAGGCAAGACTGGTAACACTGTAATCTCTTTAAAACTAATCTAATTATGTGTCATTTTAATATCCTGTGAGGTGAAATTGGATGAGCAGGAAATTGCCTCCAATGTATCAGCATCTGCTGAATACTCTTTCTCTACTTGCTCTGTATTTGGGCATCTAGGGAAGTGAAGGAGAAGAGATGGGTGACATCTAAATTTTATCTGTAGAAGCAAAATAGTTCCCTAATCTTATTTTCTAATCTGTAATTAGTGTTTTAAACAGAATTGAAATTATTTTAGAGAAATCAGAAATTAATACAGAGAAAGATATTAACTGCAATTTATTACCAATATTTTAATATTTTTTCTTTTTTAAAAGTTTTTTTTAGTAATTGTTAGTGCTAAGATTTTTATCTCCTGAAGCCTAAACAGGTAATCTGAGGGATTAGACAATTTGGTAAAGAGTTGATCTCCTGCTTGACAGGCTTGGGACCAATCAACTGCTCTAAAAGAAGGTCTTTTGCAAAGGAGCAGTGCCAGAAACGAAAACCCATACCAGGGTGACCTCCAAGCTTCAGTTCGTATTTTATCAGGAAGAAAAATATTCTATCCCAATTTAAGGAAAACATTTGGAAAATTTCACCCCAGAATAATGTCATCTTGCTGAGTCTGCCAAGAGCTTGGACTATCATCTCAGAGAGCTTGGACTATTGTCTGCTGGAGTTATGAATGCTGGAAAGACCATTGCAGAAGGAATGAGAGGAAAAGAGGATATTTATTAGTCTTCCAACATATCTATACTGACTGCTGTCATGTTCAAGCTGTTGACATCACCATGCCCAAACACAGAAAAAAATTCTTTCCTTCTTCAAACCTTCTACCGTTCCTCTGGAGATGAATATTCTTACTTAAAAACAAGTTTGATGTCTCAGACTCCATAACACACTCATAGTCTTCCTGTATTTGGGGATGCACCAAACCTCAAGATCACTGGGACTATTTCAAGCTCAAATTTTATATCAATTACAATAAATATACTTTTTCCCAGGGAAACACACTTACTTGTTATTCTCAAAATTTCAAGCATCCACTCTTTGCAAACTCTGGGTATTTTTATCAAAATCCTCTAGAGGAAGATAGGAAGAATTTTATTTAAAAAATTGATGTTTGTTTGCTGTTTACAGATTTTCTCTAGAATTATTTTCTTGTGAGTCTCCATTAAAACTCTCATATCCATTCATCTCCCTCGTTCATTGTATTTAAATTGAGCTGCTCTGAAGTCTTGCAAACTAGTTAATGTTTGTTTCAGTTCTTTGAGATCCCATGATGGGAAGTATTGCGCATCAGAGCAGCACTGCTTATTAGATTGAGTTTAAGGCACATGAGACAGATAAGAAAATGCAGTTGGAGTACCTGGTGAATTGTACACACCGAGAAAATTATTAGCTGGTGAAGGTTTCAGTCCAATGAATTCTTGTTGATTCAAAATATTCCAAACTGGACTGAGCTGTGTTTGAAACAAACTCTCACTGGAAACAGGATGATTATGTGAGGAAATATGTTGTTAGGGAAGTGAGAATTGGTACCTCCTTATAGATGTGTCTATGGGTTTGTTCTGCTGACCAGGGTTAAACCACATCAGGGTTAAACTAGCAGAAGATATTGGTGAAGCTTCGCAGTTGCCTCTTCATTCCTCCAATAAAAAAAAAAAAACCCAAAAAGCACCAAAAAACCAGGAAAAGACCACAGGCTTCTCCCCAGCCTCTCTCTTTTAAAAAAACTTGGTGGTCTCTTTCTGTTGTCAGAGTAGAGACAGAAAAGAATATTTACATCTGTAATTTTTTCAGCATTCTAGTGGCACCATAGTGTCATTCAGATTTCCAGTATTAATCCTGAAAGAAATACACTTTAACAGATTGTTAATTTTCTCATACATAGATCTGAAAGCATCGTTAGGATGGTGTTGATTGCCTACAAGGAGAGAAAATTTAGCTATGAAACCTAGTAATCTTGCTATGTCCTCATTAAGATTGACAATCATCAACTTATACACCTATCAATCATGAGAGTATTCTTGGAAGCTTGTGACATTTGATCCTTCTGCTGTTTTTAGGAATAAAAAAAAGAAGAAAAGTTTGATATAGATTGTGAACTGATGCTTTCTTTCTTTCTTTCTTTCTTTCTTTCTTTCTTTCTTTCTTTCTTTCTTTCTTTCTTTCTTTCTTTCTTTCTTTCTTTTCTTTCTTTTCTTTTTCTTTTCTTTTCTTTTCTTTTCTTTTCTTTTCTTTTCTTTTTCTTTCTTTTTCTTTCTTCCTTTCTTTTTCTCTCTTCTCTTCTCTTCTCTTCTCTTCTCTTCTCTTCTCTTCTCTTCTCTTCTCTTCTCTTCTCTTCTCTTCTCTTCTCTTCTCTTCTCTTCTCTTCTCTTCTCTTCTCTTCTCTTCTCTTCTCTTCTCTTCTCTTCTCTTCTCTTCTCTTCTCTTCTCTTCTCTTCTCTTCTCTTCTCTTCTCTTCTCTTCTCTTCTCTTCTCTTCTCTTCTCTCCCAGTCCTCTTCCTAGGGTAAATGAAATTACTTGAACAAAACTGTGTTTTTACAGTGTATCAGCAAAAAATGTTGGAACTCAGAAATGGAAACAACCAAACTGTCTAAAGATAAATACATGTCAAATACTGAAAAAAAAAAAAAGCTCTAAAAGGACATGGCATCACTAGGGCATCTAAAACTGCTTCCAAAAACTCGCACTTTAATTATTAAACAAGTACAGGTTGATCATCACACTACAGAGACTGAGTGAATTTTAATTGTCTCTGGATAGAGGAAAGGAATAAAAAGAGTATTTGAACAAATTAATCATACATGCTATTTAGATGTTAAATTGTAAATTTTCTCTGCAAAAAGACTGCCAGGGAGCAATATCATATGCAGCATCACATGCAGGTTTGTTTAAACAGTACCTCTGTCCTCTCCATGTACACAAGTGACTGAGCAACTCAACAGTGATAAATCTGGACTCCAGGATTATTCTCAGCCTTCCCAGATCCAAATCAGATACACCATGCCCAGGTTTTCTGCAGTTTTCAAAAGGATCCTGCAAATATTTCGAAGAGTTCATAGATGCTGAATGCAAGACATTTTCTTGCTGTTAGAGTGGAAAAACTCTGATACAACTCTTTAAAAACTCAGATTTTTCTGATTATCCTTAAGAGAATTATGACTTCTTCAAGATTGTAAAGGCAATTTTAAATAAAACATCCAAATTATTGAATGGTGACTAGGCAGTGTTCTAGAAAAGCAAGGTTACCATGATGTGTGGTTCGGGTACAGGGACAAATGGACTTCCACTATCTAAGGAGGCTGAAAAGGAAGGCATGAGGTTCATCTTGGGGCCCTATAGTTTTACACCTCCACAGCTTCACATTATTCTTGTAGCCAACCTGTTAATTTAGAACATTTGAACTGTAGATCAACTTTTGTCTTTCATTTAATGTTAGTGAGAAATCAAATTTGCCAGTTTCAGATGAATTCTTGAAACAAATCTACCTCTCTTTATTCTGTCTATGCCTATTGAGTATTCATCAGCAAAAAAGAGTGATAAAAACCTTTGGGAACTGGGCACTAAAATATGTGGAAAAAAACTTTTTTGCCTTAGAATGTATATTTAGACACACTGCTTTGTTGTCTATATTAAAGCTCCTCGTTAAGTAGGCAGAAGCAATCAGGCTCTTGAGCGACCTAGCTGATGAAGAGTTTTATTATTAATATACCGTAATTATATGTAAGAGATCATGTCAGGGTTTACCTTGAACACAGGAGAAGGATCATGGTTTAGTAAATGGATACATAAGGCAATAAGCCTTATAATGTGCTGATTTGTTAGCTTAGACTTGTGCATAGAGTGCATACAAAGGATGCGTTAGCATCAACTGTTCTGATGAGATGGCTGTGAAATCAAGCTGTGCTGACACCAAACAATTTTAGATACTTCCAAGGCCAAGCTCTAATAATGATACTTTGGTGAACCTCAAACCATCATTAATGTTTTTGTGATATAAATGAGATGCTTAGCCAGTATGTTATACTCTAATATATTCCATATATATCCATAAATGAATATGTATGGTTTGAAATTGTTTTCCTAACATCGTGTTTCTGCCAGCCCAAGGGATTTTGAGCATGGGAAATTGTTCAAGGTTTTATGTTGTTCAAGAAATGCTTACCTGACTTCAGCAAACAGGAGGGTGAAGCCATACATCTTGTTTAAGTTTACTATGCAAGCATGCAATATCTTGTATAGTATTTATGAAAAATTCCATGTGTTTTTTAGAGGGGCAGACCCAAAAAGGGTGCACCACAAACACACCTTTACTAACAGATGATTTAGGGCATTTCTGCTTCTCATTAAAATATTCATTTCAGCTCTTGTTTTCAAATATTCTCTCTAATTTTCAGTATTCTTTTCCACATTTCATTGTTGTATCAGGTCTTGTTCAAAAGCTGGCAACTGCTTTTTTCTCTTGCTTCTTCTAAATGTAAATATCCTATTCCTAAGTTTCCTTCTGGATGTTAATCCTTTCAGATTAATATGTCTAGCTTTTTCTTACACAACAAAACCAGAATTCTTCCTGTTTTTTTAATATGTTGTTTTTTGGTTTTGTTTTTTTTTCCCTTATTTCCCTCCCCCCCCCCCGCCGGTGTCTATTTATTTATTTATTTATTTTTTATGCAATAGGAATGTTCTCTTGTTAACATTCCCTCCCAGAAACTGCATATATTATGGGCTTCAGATAGCATAGCATAAACCTCAATACAATAGTGAGAACTAGTGACAATTAGGTTTTTTAGGCCATGATTTTACCCTTCCCCAAAACCTTTATTTTTTCCCCCCAAAGATGTCTGGCTAGAGTTTTGAATCCTATGTTCTACCTGCACATTTTTATTTTGAGGGCAGATAGCTTGTTTGAGACCCAATCAACAGGACATTTCTGTGTCCTTCTGTTGCCTTACTGACTTAAGGTAATGTGTCTCCATGACAGGAAATCAATCAGGTCTCCAAAGTTAGATGGGATTCCAGCCCCAAAAGCTCACCCTAGATAAGGAGCTAGGAATAGGAACCGTACTGAAATGCAGTAACTTTGAATATTTTTCTGGCCAGACCACTGAGATACACAGTAATAATAAATCACATTGCAAGACACATGACATGTTTACAAAATTTACAAACACCTCAAAGTTGTTGTCCACTTGTTTTATTCACTGGAAAAAGTAATGTGCTTCCTACCTAGTTCCAATGAGCAGATGAACAGGGGAGCAGTATATCTCATTTTACCATGTTACTGTCATTTAATATTTTCAATGTTTCAATTTTTTATAGCTTAAATATGATTTATTTTTGAAATCTGGACAAAAAGGTATTTTTAATGCAAACATTAAGACACCAAAATTAAGGCAGACTGGTTTGTGTTGAGCAAAACTTTTGATTTGACCGAAAATGAAAAAGTGCTTTGAATTATTACACTAGATTTTTTTTTTTAATTTACATTGGTTCAGTTCACAGATCACATTTAAAGACTATTCAGTTTAGAAGACCATTACGTTTTATTTGCAGTAAGAAAACCTGGACTATACATACTATAATTATATTTGTCTGAGAAAATTGTACCTCCTCAGAAATCTATCCATAGCTTGTCATAGCATGACAAATTCATTCAGAGAAATTCGGCAGCAACAAAATTATTGAAGAAGGAGCTTGATCTTTCATCCTATCTGGAAGTGAAAGCTTTTAAGTGATCTGCAGTTTTCCTTGATTATTAATTATAAATCTTTGAAGCTGACAAATGGTATACCCAGAAGTCCTGTAAAATGAGGGGGGGGGTTGGCTATGACACTATTATATATTCTCCCATGTTTGTCAAATTCTCCTGCTGGACCATCATTGGACTTCTATAGCAAACTGTGACAGGGCTCTGCAAGAGGGCACTCAGAATTTAGGGCCACCAGAAGAATCCAAGATCAAAGAGAAAATTATTTTGTTTTACTTTGGACAAAATAGTCCCTACTGGTCTCCTGCAGATGAAATTAAATGCTCTAACCACTAAATGGTTTTCCATCTTACATCAACATTAGGTAGCTTTATACCATGGAATCATCCACAGAAAAATAATTTTTAATGATTTCTGCATCTGATAGCCAGTCATAGACTCAACTTTCATGTTTTGTAACAACTTTTGTTGCTTATACAGAGGTAATTATCACCTTCTGCTGTGCCTAAGAATAATGAGGCTAAATTATAACCGTGTGCCCCCCAGATAATCTGTCATTTGCCAAGAAGTTTAGTTTTCCAGAAAGACGTAGGTAGTTTCAGATTTGGCAGATGCTGGATGTTCATTTAATCTTCTTCTGGAGAGGGTGCTCTCATAACAGCACCATCAGTTTTTGAACCCTTCCAGAATTCATTTTCCAGCATTAGCTTATATACTGTGCTTGTTAAAGTTTGTAATAGCCCTCTCAAAAAGTCCTATAGCTAAATCAATATCCTTCTCCTGCTGCCCTTGACTTCAGTAGCAGATCTCCCTTTGACTGTGCTGTCATATAGAATTACACTAAACTAATACACTAAGTTCAACTGGTAATCAAAGGTGTTAGTTCCCAGATAAATTCATAGTAAGACATATTAGCAACTGTCTCTAGTAATCACATTCCATTACCAAGGGAGTTTCAGATAATAGAAAGTTTAGTCTTCTTCAGTATGTGTCTAGTTTTATGACACATTAGTACAACTGATGTTTTAGCAGCTTGTCACTAGAATAAAGTATTCACAAACTAAACTTGCTTCATTTAATGAAAAATTTTAAACCTATTTTTTAACATATTGTCTCTTCCTTGTCTTATTTCTTTGCCATTTGTCAGCGGACACCTGTCAGGTTAGGTATCCTGAGGATGAGATGTCTGTGGCAATTTGCTCTTTTGTGTCTGCACAATATATTCAGACCCTGATCAATGTCTAATGAAATTTAGAGGAAGATTGCTCTTGAATCAGTCTGTCAGGGTTCTGACCACACCTTTATATTCTGCTCTTCAAAGTTCATGTATTTCTATCATTACATACAGAAGAAAGCTGCGCAAAAGTGGCTTGCACGCTCAATCCATCCCTTCCATCATCATCCTCTTTCTCTGCATTAGTGGGAGAGAAAAAGCAGAGTGAAACACAGGCCACAGGATGCTTCCATTGAGCAGGACATAGACAGTGCCCTGGGTCTGCTCCAAAAGGGAAGGGATTGAGAGGGCAGAGAGGAGGGAACTGGCTCTCGGCACTCCTTGGTGACCTTTGGCACAATCCAACTCCATGGCTTCATTGTCACATTTCCTTCTGATCTCACAGTGGATGAGGGCTCCCTCTGTCCTGAGAAGTGGAGAGAAACTAGGCCCCTCCTTGGCAATCAGTTTAATACTGAGATGGCAGCATTCAGCTGAGATGGCAGATGACTCTGGTATCTGTGTCTGATTCTAGATCTATCTGGCTACCTGCATGCATATTGATAAACATAAAAAGCCCTGGGAAACTTAAAGAGTTTGCATTAATTGCTGTCTTTTTAGAAGGAATCCAACATGCTGCATACTATGTTTTCTGAAGTTGCATTTCTCATTTGGCTTTTAGCTTTTTTTGTTGAACAGAGTTCGTCTGAAATGACATATTAGCTAGTTTTTGAGTGAGAACAGTCCTGTATGGGCTTTGTCTAGACTGCCCAATGTGTGCCTTTCTGCTAGTTTTTTGAAAATCCCAATTGATTGGGATTTTCATTTCAAACTATGGTTCTTCTTGTTGTTTTTTAAAACCATAATGTCCCTTAATCTCTTAGCAGTCCAAATATGAGGGTCTTTCACCTATCATCTCCTCTCAGCCACTGCTCATTTTGGATCAGGCATGAAGGTTTATCAAAAAAAAAAAAACCAAAAAACCCCAGTTTGCTGCTCAAGGAAAAATCTAACTGTCTGGGGAGAGAAAGCATGTTGAGCACTTGCAATACAAGCAGGAAAAAGTACCGAGTTTTTTCAGTAGTTCAAGAACTTCTGCTTCTGCTTTGGGGCCCTGCCATCATTTATGTGCAGTAAACACAAGTTGGAGTTTCTTCTTTGCCTATAACTTTTGTGTCTCACTGGGAATGCTAGCTGATTTCCTACCTTAGCAGGCAGCTTTGCTATTTATTTTTCGAATAATGGAATGGGGGCAGCAGCTCTCACAGCTGTCATAATTGATTTTTCTTCCCTCTCCAAACAATCATTCATTAGCACTAAATAATAAGCACTCCAGATGATCCATTACTATTTCTGTCATTCTGAAAAACAGCTGACATACAGTCAGTCCAGTTGAACTTGCCCACCAAACAATTGCAGAGTTTGTTGCTAAAACATTTGATTTCATTGATCGAGTTCAGTAGAATTTTAATGAGGTCCTGGTTGGTCACTCCCAGTAGATATCATCATAACATAACATAACATAACATAACATAACATAACATTAAAAATTAATTTTTATTTATTTATTCGTTGTTGTGCATATTGACACCATATCTTAACCTCAAGTGCTGCAAGTTTTTAAGACTTAGAACTGGAAGCACTCTGTTCAAACAGTTGGCAGTTCATTCCAAAAAAAATTCTGATTTTCAGCCACTTTTCAAGAAAGGTTTTATGCTAAATAAATGGATTTGGTTAGACACAGTGTAAAGAAACCTACATTATTTTAACTTTTTTTTCATAAATTTACTGCTCCTGGAAGAAATTGGACACTGGAACTGCAAATATAACATAGCTCAGTAGGACCAGAAGCAATTTCATTTGTCGGAAGTTGGCAAACAGTTGAAAAATTAGGTTTTATAATGTTCTTTTGAAAAATGATCCCAGCTAAACACACACACACACACACACACACACACACACAGACACACACACACACACAAACAAACACACACTCAGAGCTGGTTAATTGTAGTCCAGATTCATTCAACAATTGATTTTACTACATACTGATTTAAGTGCCTGTGTCCTCATGAAGGAGAAAGAAAGTATGGGGGAAAAAGAGAGAGGAAGGCCAAACTCACCCTGTTTCCAGCCTCAGAACTAGCTGACCCCAGCTTATAGGCGTCATGAAAGTTTAGTGTAAGCATATCCCTTTTAAAAATAATGTTAAATTATTTTTGCTTGGAGCTGCATCTTGCTTCCTGTGTAATAATTGGTCAATTATGACTCCTTGGTTTCTGGGGGTCGTGTTAGCTCTACTACCCAATGGAGACCCTGCCTTACCAACACCTCTTGTTCAATGCTTTGTTTACACAGTTGACAGTCCTCTTTCTTGACAAACAAGTAATTTTTTTACATGGGCTCTCTGACAATAAAAACCAACTTGAGGCATGTAACAGCAGTTGGATTGTGGTATTTAACTTGGTTGATTTTCAGTAATTTATTCTAGATCCTTTATTCAATGTCTATTGTGGTCAGTTGTTGCCTTTGAGACTTTTATCAGGCTGCATCTTTCCTTGTTCCTTACTAGCCTTATTGGAAAATCAAACCTGTTGCTGTTACTTCATATATCTGAGCACTTTCTTTTGAGGTAAGTCTTATAAACTCAATTAGCAGAAAAAGACAACCAGTGAACAAAAAGTTTCCACTGGTTCCAGGAAGAAGTATGAAAGCTATATTTCAGTCCTTGAAACAGAATTTGTGGGTGGTTTTTTTTTAAGTTTTTTTTTTAATAAATTGAGTAATTTTGGAGAAAGCCATAAAGAAACCACAGTAAGAGTTAGCTCAGCATCAATCCCTTAAACCCATAGGAGAAATACAAATTTGTTTCCATCCACTTTTTGAAGCTGTACTCTGGCATATGTAGTTTTTCAATAGTCTATTATTTTCCAGTTAAAAAAATAGTGATAACATGTGACAATTTTAACACAGATGGCTTGTATGTATCTAGAATAATTTCTGTAAGAAACTATTTTCAAATCATTGTTTTATCCCTTCTTTGTAGATAAGTGGAGTTCTTGTAAAATAGATATGAAATGAAAATAAATTTGGTTCTTCTACAAACTCAAGAACTCCAAACCCAAGAACTCAGGCAATATGAGTCCTTTCCTTTGTTGAGTCAGATGATCACATCATGCAGTCATAAACCAATTCTCTACATCATGAAATTTTTTGCAAAGTTAATGATATTTGTGTCTCTCCTCATGTACTATTGAGAAGATCTCCCAAAAATTTTTATCTTGATATTTTGAGGTCTTGTAATTTCCATCCTAAATTTATTCAGACTGTTTACACCCATTTCTTTCTGTGTCAAATCTTGTTCTTGGCATTTAAGGGAAATAGGGAAATTTTTTTTTAATCTCAAATTTTATTCCTCTGACGCATTTGTTTATGTGACAAAGCATCACTTACTCTCAGAACTTTCTATTTTATGGCTCTTTTTTCCATTTCCTACATTTTAATCTTTCTGATATCTCATAGTCTTTATACTTATTCTAGATAATTTTAACTTGTCCTAAATGCGATTGGTCACAATACTGAATTATATTCAGGGTCTCAGGTTTTTTTCTTCAGCATTGTGTTCTCTACATAATTTTTTATTCAAATGACCTTGATATTTATACTGCAAATTTTCACCCCATCCTTATTCCAGGCTTTACAATTAATTTTGCACAATGGTCCCCCTTCTCTGTACTGGTGATGCCCTCTCACTTTGCATCGTTTGTGAATTAAACTACTTTAGGTCATGCCAGGATTACAAATATTAAATTAGGTCATTTCCAAACTGGTCCTTGAGGTATTCCAATAAGTTGTTTCCAGCCCAGTAGGTAATACTTTCTCTTTTTTTTAATTTCTTCTCAACCTTATAATAACAGAAGTTAATTCTAAGTTTTGCATTTTTATTTCAGCTGTTGTCATAAATTCTAGGCAGATGAGATATTACTTTTGTCCTTTAGCCTAAAAAATAGTGAAGCACTCTATAGAAAAAAGGCGTAAGGTCATCCTGACTTAGTAGACCTTTAGTAAATCCAGATCTGAGTAAAATATTACAGCATTTGCAGAGGAAACAAATGTCTTGAAACACATCTGCTTATGAAGATTCATTTTTGGATGCCATCAGAAAAAGTGGTACCCTTTTGAACATCTGTTAAATTGTGTAATCTCTCCTGAAAGGATTGATGAAAGTACAGTAAAAGCAATCTTCTTAGAACATTTTGCATTAGAGATATTGAGTTTCTGTGTCAACCTTCATTTGCTTTCTCTTTCATATCTTTACTATATATACTAAGCATTCATTAACTCACCCAGTAACATTGTTTTTTAAGAAAATTCAATTTACTAGATCTTATTCAATTAACTTAGGTGAAAGTGAACCACTTCTTTGCATGTACCAACTCATGCTTCCAGAAGTAAAATGGACATGAGCAAAACACATAGGCAAATTCAGCTACCCAACTGTGTTCAGCAGAGGTTTTATACCTGGGAGAAGCTCAAAACAAGAGGATTTTATTGAAAGTCTGCTATGGAAAAATCAGTGTCTTCCCATTTGTTATATTTGTGGTTAAAACATTATTCAGTGACTAACAAGAAAAAAAAATAGTGACAACAATTTATGTTAATTTCTTCTCCTTAGTTGTGGTTTGAGATAATAGATAAAGTCACAATCCTAAAAATAGAAAACAAGTTATTCAGTTCCTGCCACAATCCTCATAAAGAAATTTTTCTTCTATTCACCTCTGTATAAAGAGTAATGTCTGATAAAAGTCTGTAGGCACATTCAGGTGTAAGTAGTATGCTTTTGGATATAAAAATAAGAAGAAAGAAAGAAAGAAAGAAAGAAAGAAAGAAAGAAAGAAAGAAAGAAAGAAAGAAAGAAAGAAAGAAAGAAAGAAAGAAAGAAAGAAAGAAAGAAAGAAAGAAAGAAAGAAAGAAAAAAAAGAAAGAAAGAAAGAAAGAAAGAAAGAAAGAAAGAAAGAAAGAAAGAAAGAAAGAAAGAAAGAAAAAAAAAGAAAGAAAAGGGGGAAAAAGGAATAGAAAGAGAAAAAGAAGAAAAATGAAAAGAGCAAAATGGAAAAATGGCGAAAATGGGAAAATGGGGAAAAAGTAAACGAAGAAAACAAAATTAGGAGGAATAAGAAAAGAACTGAAGTTTAGAGATACATCTCTTTCCTCTCATGTCTGACACTTATGGTGATCCCAACTCCAGAAAGACTTCAAAAGTTCTTGCCTTATGTAGTAAGCATCAGTCCATTTCTGAAATTAGATTTTTTTAAAAGTTCCTCTTTTATTTAATTCCTATTGGAACACCATTTTAGAGAGTCAGACACAGAGAGCCAGAGCATTCCAATTCAAATTTTGAAAATTATAGGAAAATGTTTCTTTTTGTGGACACATGCACACACATTCACATAAAGACCCACACACAAGTAAACCCAGAAAGACTTTAAGATTCTCTTGCTGTATGCAACATTTCCCGACGTTCAGTATATTCAGAAATGTCATTATCATGTTAATACAAAATACATTTTATTTTAGCAGTAATTTGTGCCATTTAGCATTAATTTCTCTAACAGTACTAGGAAAAGTTTATTTTTAACTATGTGAATCAATCAACTACATTTTTAAACAACAAATAAAACCAGCATATTAGGATGCAAAACTATAATTGCCATTTCATGCAGTTAGCAACAGATTTTTAAGATATATTAGCATTTTGTAATTTTCCTGTCCTTTTTTCTCATTCTCTCCTGCTTGTTATTAATTTTTTTATGCTGTCTTAAAAATAAATGTGGACTGCTATCCCTGGGTGCCTTTGTGGGAAGGGGGAGGGAAGACAACAAAAATCTGAAAAAATCTGGAAAGGAGAGATGCAAATCTCCCTCTTGACTTGTGGTATTTTTTATTGAGGTGCTTATTAGTCCTCCCAGGCTGGATCACAGACATGTAATCCTGCATATAGGGTTACATGTAGAATTTGTCACACAGGTGTGTTTCCACTCCAAAACAATGGAGTCCATGTCATGAAAACATTTCATGTTTTTGCAACATCTAGAAGTAGGATTTCAACTGACATGAGATTTTTTTAAATTTAAACTCTCTTAACGTTTTGTAAAATAGCACAGTGTAAACTTAGGATGCAGATTAAAATAAAGCCTTTGGAATTAGGAATTAGTATTTTATTCTGAACGTGAACTTAAGATACCTTCTGTAAAGAAACTTCCTACAATAATATTAAAAATCTCATCATTTCAGGCATGGCCTGAAATTCCTGCTCACATGTCTCAACATCTCCAGTAGCTGCTATGATTCATACCCCACACATCAAGACATTAGCCACAATGCCATAATGCTGAATCAAATTTTTGCATGAAGCATTTGGATCTTTATTTCAATATCAGTGGTGGAGTAATAGCTACTACAAAGAATTATTGAATAGAAATGTCCTTCAGAATTTCTGTAGTCTCCTCTTTAATGACAGTGATTCTAAATATGTCCTGAAAAAGTTAGATTCTTTCTTCTGTCACCACCACTTCTGATTTCTGCTGTCATCTGGTGGTGAGACACCCTCAGGCAAAAATAGCATCCCTGGCACATAGCAAAACAAACATTTTTCCTGATGTTAGAATGCTTGGCTTTATTCTTCCTCAAAAAGAACAGCAAGAAAATGAAAAATTAGTGCAAAACTCTACAATACCTTATTTCATCAGTTTTATGACATGAAAGCCTTTAATGTCCAGGAATGGCGTTTATGGATTAAAAATAATATCAGTAAAAAGCATGACATCTTGTTTTGAATTTTGGGTTTTCAAATGCTTAAAAACAATATTTATGTATGATTTTTAATGGAACCCTAAATGGCTATTCAAAATTCTATGTCATGTTAAAATATTACATTTGTGATATAGGATGTCCATTTAATGGTTAGTAATAATCATATATTAAACCTTCCTTTCAAAAATTCTGCAGTTTAATACCTTTTAATCATCCAGCCATCTCCTCCTTTTCTCTCTAAAAAAAATCGCCAAACAAATAAATAAATAATTAGTACAGATTCTTCAAGTGATAATGTTGCATTTCACCAAGAACACAGATGAATAGACATTTAATGAAGGACTATTTTTTCCCTCAGAAAACGAAGAAAATCTAGTGAATGGAAAATTGGGGTCACTTTGTGTTGCATTGCAAAGTAATAGTTATTGCAGCATTGAATCTGCTAACAGGAAAATTTGAAAATGATGAAGATTATTCAGACAAGAAGCTAGAAAGCTGGGAGAGGTGGAAAGGGGAAGCTGGAAGCCTTGTACTGTGCTGATAGCAATTGTAATAGCAAAAATACTTGCTTTGTTTCCCACAACGAGGAGGAAGGGTGGAGACATTGCTGCTCTTTGTCTCACATAGGGAAAAAATCCTCATTTCCCCTTAGCAGGGGCAGTCTGTGCTGCTCTGAGAGTGATTTTCCTTGAGAAGAATAAATAGTTCAGAAAAGGTTCACCTGAAAATGTTGTAAGTCAAACAAATTTGAAATCTGGGTGAAATCAAATGAGCAATTTAATGTCTGATATATCCTCCCTGCTTGGGCAGGGAGCTGCTCTAGGTTTGGCGACTCAGTCACTGAGCTTTTTACCCATTTCCAGTGGCAAATCCCTGGCTCTGAATTTAACTGGTGCCTATTTATGTGTGGCTGTCAAAGAGCTCAGATGGAGTACAAGTAGCTCTAAATATTTTGCATTGTGATTTTAGCCAATAGTTACTACACATTTTCAAGTCCTGAAATAAGCAAGTCGATTGTTCTGTTCAAGAAATGTTTATGTGTTTTTCGTTAAATGATCAGTGCATTAAATTCTTAAGCATTTTTAAATGAGGACCTAGTCTTATTCTCTTTCTTTGAAGTGACCCACCACACTAATTTTTTTTCTCTTTTTCTGTTAATCCATACATTGCTTTTTCATCCCTAAGGGGAGAAGAAAAAAAAAAAAAAACAAAATAAAAGGACAGAATATTTTAAAGTAAAGAAACATTTTGCTAAGCCTAGACAGAATATAGAAGAACTTGTCCTGCAACACTGGTCAGACTCTTGTCCTCTAGGGAGAAAAACAAAAGAAATTTCCTTAGAATAATCAGGTAAAATTATCAAGACTCAATACTGTCAGATAGATGTGTTTGGTAGGGGTGGGTTAAATTTATTTTTTTATTTATTTTGAAGACATAGAAGCAATTTGAAAGAAATATCTAGAGTAACTGCTTATTTAAATTAGTCACCTTTCCTTTCTCCTTTGAGAAATGAACAATATAAATAGAATGTACCCCTAGGTATATTATTAAATCACTAAATGTACATTATTTTCTTTGGTATAATAATAAGTCTATCTATTATTAAGCACAGCATGCTACCATGTACTAGAAATTAACACTTGAATCAATAGAGACAAATTAACCCCTGCCATGGGTGCATCACTCCTGTTGTGTAGAATACCCATCTCATGATGGGACAAATCACTGTCTGAAGGGGCGAATGATGTCTACTTAAGATAAAAGGCTTTTACATCAACAGCTTTGATTTAGTGATCAATTCTTTGAGAGGTAAAATCAGTTTAGATTACTATATTATTATATATTAAATAAATTATATTTAATATAGTAAATATATTAAATATTAAATAATTTTGTACTAATCAGTATTTAGAATTCTAGTTGAAGCTTTTATGGGAACATAAGCATCATTTTCTTGCACTGTGTTTTCAACAACACTTTACAATGTCATGTGGTATTTTGCCTAAAATCTCTCCAGGGACACAAGTCCCTCCATATCTTCACTGGGTACAATGAAGCCATTATCTTCTTCAAATATAGGTTTGCAAATGTGCCCTCCCTGCTAAACACAAAAGAGTTTAATGCAGTCAGTTAAATTCCAGTGATATTTATGCCCCTGTTCATTCCAAAGCCACGAAGTCACACAAAATCTGAATACAAAACCCATGTAGGTCATTTGAGACAGTTCCTGGTGCTTAATGATTTTTTTTATTTGGATCAAACAAGAGGCAGCTTAATACAGTCTGATAGAATGCACTGCTACACAAGCTTTTCAGAAATAATACTGCCATTAAAGCAGTATTTATTTAAGCATTTTTCCTTTTTCCAGTTTTCCTTCCATGTAATGCACTCTTCACATCCAAGACCATTCAAATTATTTTTTCATTTTCAATCATTTTGATTGCCAAGGATGCTTTTATTAATCTTAAATATTTTAAGGCAAATTACGCTGCAGCTTTAATGAAATGGATGGCAATTCTCTAGAGCTCTTAGAAGCACAACACTTTGAGAAATAATTAATACGATAACATGGCAGGAAAATTGTCATTTAAAATTTAATAAAAGAACTTATTGGCTCAAAACACCTGAATATGAGTTCTGGGGATTTTTGTTATTGGTGAAATTGAACATCTGTCCTCTTTGCAAATAATAAAACCACTGTTTTTGAGTCAGTATCTTTGTGGTGGTTCAAATAACGTAGACTTTTTAGAGCCTCTGCAGTCTTTCATTTTCAAATTTTCTAGTTTCATTCTTAATACGTAAGCTGTATGAAGAAATATCCAGAATACTGAATTATTCCAGAACATCTGTTGATCCATCTCAAAATTGTCCTTGAATAATTTTAGCCCTCCTAGAAAGAAGGAAAGTGGTTTGAATGAAACAAATAAGTGATAGATAATCTCATCTAGTCTGAGTTATCCAAAAAATTTGGACCAAATAAGCTTTCAAGGTCACTCCCATCCTTGTCTGTTCTATGATTCTATAATTAAAAATGTAGTTTCTAACAGTAGAAGCAATCCAAAACCCACTTACTTAGCAATACTGTTTACTTTTATCTTCACACATTATCTCCTCCCATCTGAGTTATAACACTTTAATTGATACAGAAATCACTAGAGGGCTGAGTTTATCTGTCTCCTGTTTTTAAAGGGACAAATAAAACTATTTGTGTAAGGAAATTTATAAAGACCTTACTGAACCTGTGTATGTAAAAAATGTGTGTGCAGGTGTCAAAAACCTGAAAGAACATTTCAATTTTTGCAGTTTTTATATAGCTTTACATACATACAGCATTTTACTTTGGAGAGAAGTGCTGAGACACAGATTATTCCTACAAAGATTTTGCTCAAATCTATAATTTCAAGAAATTTAACTACTTTAAATAACACCCCATAAATTAAGATACATACTTTGTTACTTGAGTCCTACTTGGAATGAAACATCAAAATCGAACATATTTAAGGCTTTTCTGTATTCCTCACAAATAGGCAAGAATCTAGAATCTTCAGATTTATATCAATATTCATAACAAAGAAGATTTTTAATAAAAAATAAAGAGCTCCTATAAAATTATTTATTTTTGAAATGACCTCATATTCGCTAGGAAGTTTTTTTCAATTGAATTTTTCACTGAATTCCAATTTCTATGTCTATAGATAAATTATTTAAAATTTGGTTTTATTAGTATTCTTTTTTTTTCCAACAAATGCATGCACATTTATACTTCAATAAAATAATTTAATAGCTAAGGACCAGGATAAGGCCCTTGATTAAAAAAAAAACATTAAAAAAGCCAAATAGCATCATTTTAGGAATTCACTCCCTGAACTCTGTTTTTCAGAAGGATGTTTTGTCTCCTTTGCATAAAAGGAGGCTTTCAGCAGACCCTAAAGAAATTAAAGAAATAGAACACAAGAATGTCTTTCAAGGACCATGAGTAAGTTCAGGGAATCCGCTATCATTTGGAATTACCTTTGGATCATTCCCAGGTTCCTGAGGATACTGAAAAGTGGAGAGTTTCAAAAATAAATCAAACAAATTCAGAGGGTCCCTGTGGAACTAAAATATTTAGAGGCAAATATTTCCCGGTAAATCAGATGAAAAGGCTACAGATCTTAAAGCTGCTGCTGGGAAGGAAATCCTTAGGAGAAGGTTGTGCTGCAGAAACACTGGAACCAGACCCTTACTGAGCTGCCCTGTTGTTTGTAACTACTGAAGGTGGGTTTTCCCCCGCTGCACTTGGGCACTTAGCTCCCAGCAAGTCAGGGTGCAGGAGGCTCTGAAAAACCCTGCTGTGGAAACAAACTCAAAAAACCAAGCCGACCAGCAAAAGCAAGGCATATTGTGGGGAGTTCTGAATCCAGCATCCTAATAGAGGGGAGGCTGCCACAGCTCCTGTCCCCAGGGTCAGTCAACAGCAAGGCTGAGTTTGATCATCTCTGTCTAAAAACTCATTAACTTCTACATCTCTTCTTCACCTCTACTTAACAAAGTAGTGACAGCTCAAGGAAGTAAAAAAAACCAAACAAAGAACAATTTTTAGCTTTGTTTGTTTAAAAAAAATAGTCCTTTCATACATCCTTGCTTGAGAGTTTTTACTTTATTATTATCATTATTGCCTGACATGAGACAACTTTGTGGCACTTTAATTATTATCCATTATCCTGCTCATTAAAAGACAAAAAAACTTATTTCATATTTCAGCATAATTTGCAGTCCATGCCCATGGTAAAATGTAATGATGTTACAATAAATTTTAATGTGTAACCTGTGTCTTTGATTGGAAATAAAGCACAAACATGTATGGGGACATAGATTTCATAAGAAGAATTAAAAAGTTAATTGATAAATGTTTCTTTTTAAATTATGAAATATATGTGTAAGTATTAGACATACACCCACATCCACATCCACAAATCAAATTCAAAATAAAATCAGAAAAAAATTACTGCCTTGGAACAGTCTGTTTAGAGCTTTGGAAGGTGCATTCAGGTTATATACTTCGTGTATTAAGAGAAAGAAGCAGCTCAAGTAATGGAAGTTGCCTTCTCTGCTCTCTCACATAGGCTCACACTCATTGGCTGTGATAGAAAGAAATTTAGAAATTGTGCCAGTGTGTAGCATTGCATTCAGCTCTTCTGGTAACAAAAAGACAGGCAAGATTTTTTTGTAACTCTACAAGAAATGCCTGCCTTACAAAGAGATTACTTACTTCTGCATTGACATGTTAACAAGAAGATTAATTTCATTGGTATTTTCCCTTTTGCTTACTAATTGTAAGGTGAATAAACCAAGACATCACAGAAATTTAGCCAAAATATTTGTTTTCCTGCAGTGAAAGCAAAATAGCTGTGCCTTTAAAGTAGCAAGAGCAGTAAGCAGCAAGACCCCGGCAAGGTAAGCATTACTTATCAGTGAAACATGCTGGCTTTAGCAGAGCAAATCTCCTACTTCCCTCTGGGGAAATGGGGAAGAAAAGTAAAGCTGATCAGAGGGTTGATAGATGAGGAAAGGTTTCATCTCTCCCAGAAGGACATTCTGCCTCTACTAAACTTTTCCTATCTCCTTGTTCTCTTTGTTCCCAATCTTTAGTGGTTTTTGGTTTTGTTTTTGTTTGTTTGTTTTTGGTTTTGTTGGGTTTTTCTTTTTTTTTTTTTTTTTTTTTGGGTTTTTTTGTTTGTTTGTTTTTTATTTCTTCACTCTGAAAGATTTCTGAGGACAATTCTATGTGAAACATCAAGAACTATTTTGTGCTGTGTTTTGTGCTGTGATTTTCCTTCAGCCTCTACAAATGTAAACCTGTTTTCTCTAAAAAATACCTCTTGATTTCTTAAAGAAAAAGAAGAGCATTTCACAAAGCTTAAGTAATTAAGAAAAGGGAAAAATGGCCTGCAGAAATTGTCTGTCACCATTCCAGATCACAGCTGACAACAGCAGTGAAAACTATCACCTGCTGTCCCCCAGCATATTTAAAAATGCATTGTTCCCTTGGGGCCTCTGAGCAGTTATGAATACAAAATTTAATTAGCTTTTTGAACTCAGAAGTCCAGTTTCTTAAATTGGATTTAAGTTTTGGATGAAATGTTTTGATGAGTGACAGGTGCCTATACATTTTTGTTCATAAGATAATTTCCCTCACTGTGGTCTTTGTATCTCTTGCATCAGGTTGCTGCAATGCACCTCCTTTTACAAATGCAGACTGGATTTAATTTATTGATCAGTTTAATTTGTTACAAGTCGAGAGAGTCTAGAGTTGCAGAGAGCTGGGAAGAGATGCTCTTTCCTTTTTTTTTTTTGGCTAGTGTCAATAACTCAGCCTTTGGAAAAATAAAATTTTTCCTTTAGTGGAGCAAGAGCTTTTATTTCATTTCACATCAAATCAGAATCAAAATTACTATAATAATGTGATAAAAACTTGTAATGAACATAAGTGAAATTTCTTTCTTTACGCAGATTTTCTTGTAAAATAGCCTTCTAAGCAAATATCCAAGACTTGATTTAACATCAAGATAGGCAATAGCAGACTTTGTTCACCACTCCAATTAATTAAAAAGATTAATCTGAAGTTGGTCTTTTTGGTTCCAATAGCTTTCCAGTGCCAGATAGGGAAAGTGAAATAATTGTCAACTCTTCATAAAGACAATACTGCCTGGAAATCAATATTAGCTGTACAAGATACCTCTGTATGCTGTATTGCACAAAATATAATAGAAGTTTCTCCATGTATTTCCTGATATTTAAAGTATCCTTTGTGTTTTTCAAACATATAAAACTCCCAAAGAAACACAGTCCTTGACCAAAAAATTATTATTCAAAGTCTTGAACCTGATAGTATTAATAACATCGGATTCAAAAGACAGAAATAAACAAAATGTGGGTTGTTTTCTTTTTTACCATTAGGGATTCTCCTTAGAAAACAAAATACCTGTATTTTTCGTTGTTTGAAGTTTAGTGGAACAGAAAATTATTGCACTGAAAAAGTGTTTTAGCTCAAATGGGAATGCTATGTGATTTTTAGGAAAACTTAACACTCCACAGGAAAAAAAAAAAAATGGAGCTACTGAAATCTAGGTATCACTGCTTCCATATTTGTATATTTGTTATCAGATTATTAAATCTATCCCAAGTCATACTGAGTTTTTATACTTTCAAGGAAAGTACAAGCTGCCTGATCCAGAATGTCACATCAGGTAGTGCCAAATGTAGGTTCAAGATATTTAGGTTTAGAATAAATATCATTTGTAGGCACAAGCATCTTGTTCAATAGGCTACTGGATAAAAAAATAAGCCATGGTAATTTCATAAATTAGATTGGATGAGTATTTTGGATACCTGTCCATCCCCACCAAGCAACTGCTTTTCTGACTTCTAGGAAAAAGATAATATTGTATTGAAGAAGCAGGATACTGTAGTTCCAGGTAGTGTACCTTCACAAATCCCAAATAAGACATTCTGCCACTAAATAAAGTCCAGTTCTTATCAAAGAATCATTTATCACATGGAAAAAGGAAAAAAAGTGGGGAAACATTTATTCTGGGATTTTAGTGTAAAGCAAATGTGCAAATGTAGTGCCAATCCAAATACCTTCCACATATTACTTTTCCATATAGATTATAATGAAGCTGTATATTTTTATATTCAGGAGATTAAAATGATCAACAGCATAAAACAGGACATGCAAGAAATCCTGAAACAAAATCAGCAAACAACTAGCCGACTAGTTTCAAAACCTAGTTCTCTACTTCCAGGAAGTTTCTTATAAAGTCTGTGAACATACGTGAGATCAAGCACAACAGATTTTTTTCCAAGTTCAATGTCTCTGAGAGGTTTATAACATGATGTTTGTACAAAGGATCAAGTTTTTAAATCTCTGGTACATGAACATTCTCCTTAGATGTATTAGCTGAAATTTGGGGTTTAACTACTCTGAGCAACAGCGTAATAGGCATCTGGATACAAACCCAGGATTTGTATTCATTAAACCAGATTTTGAATTCCAAGAGCAGCGAGAAAAATCACAGTGATTTTTAGGCACTGGAACCATCACCACACCTGCCCATTTTGTGCACTGATCAATGTGTGTTGCTAAGCAGATACAAACTTGATGATTTCAAAAACACATGATCTTAAGTCATGAGGATCTACTGAAACACAGTGAGTGTGTTTGGCTGGCAGTCAAACCCCGTGCCTGGTTTGGCGAAGGAAAAGCTGCATGCAATTCATCAGCATTCCTTTCTGCTTTCCAAATTTATCTCGTTCTTGTTTCACTCTCTGGCTTATTTAGTTTTTAATTTGTTTTCCACAAAAGCTATTTTGAGATGCATATGTATTTCACTGGAGTGCCACTGAGTTCCAATTGTTCTAACACACAGAAAAAAAAATAAATTAACCCATTATTCCAGCATTATTTTTTGTTCCCAGTGGGATGTGTATTTTTACAAACTGAGTGCCTGAAAGAACTGAAATATGTATCCAATGGATGATTTGGAACTGAGGATGGAATTTCTAGATGTCATAGTTAAAATATCTGAATTATTCACCCACTTATAAGAATTCTGCATGCCATGACTGCACTCCTTCCCTTGATTCCCAGAGTTACAGCCCCAGGAGGAAGATGATGTTTTCAGGATCTGGCTGTATTAACAGGGCTGAAGCTCAGGAAGGGCTGAGCACACCCAATTCTTTGTGACCTGGTTGGAGCTGGCTAACTTTGCTCAGGGGAATTCAGGTCTTTTCTCAGGGGTTTAGTTTTCCCTTTATCTAAGCCACCAAGACACTTTAAGGGAATATTGATCATTTGATGTTCTAAAGCTATAGATAGTGAAACCAAATATCATCCAAATGCTATTTTTGCATCCTTTTTTTATTTTAAGAATATAGTGAATAATGCAGATCTTATAAAATGTAGTGATAGCAGTGATCAAGTGAGCTGCTTGACCAAGCAAAAAGCTGGAGTTTTACACTTTATGCTGAGCTTGGTGTGAAGAGAATGTGGTACCTGATATTTCAGTTTAATGCTGCTGTGAAATGTGGATGAGTAGTATGTCCCTACAAACCAAGTCATCACATCCTCTTCATTTGTGCCATGTCATTTTTTTAACATTTTCTCCTCCTTTTGTAGGTATATAGCCTGCTGAAATTGAGACTATAAGGCTAGAATTTGCCCTTTTAGGTTTGTCTCAGTTTAAGTAAGGAATATCTAAAGAGATTTTTCAGCTGCGTGTTGGTAAATACTGCTCACAATTTGTATTCACAAAGATTACATTTATTCAGCTCTGTTTGCTGATAATGCAGAATGCGTTAGCTTTAAAACCTGGCAAGGCCCTAAAAGAGCTCTGGTAACAATATTAAAATACTGAAATAAAATAACAGTGCAGGGACGCCTTTGTATTATTAATAATCCAACATATACATCTTTGAGGTAGAAAGAAAAGATGATTCTTAACATGATACTTCTAAATCCTTGAAGACACAGTTGACACACAAATTACACATGTATTTCTCAGCTCTTTGTGCTTTAAACTTGGTTACAATAACTATGCATGACTGACAGTTTTCATACAGTGCGAGTCAGGAACAGCTTCTGAAATTCCAGATTATTTCAATTTTACAGAGTATTTGCAGTACATAAGCAGTTGGACTGCTTTAGTAGTTGAAAGGTTTAGAAATGAGCATCAGCTAAAACTCAGAATGGTTTTGCTGTGAAAGTATCAAAGATCTGGCTAAGAAAAGACCACCTTGACCTGCAGGCAAACATGCTGAGCAAGTTCAGTCTGTGTTTAAGTCGTAAATGGTATGGGATGACACCTATAGCACTGAAAAACTCCCATCTACCTGTTTTCTACCTTTAATAATATAAAGATATCTGGGGGAGAATATATCAAAGGAGATGGCTGAAACCTGACAAAAATGTGATGCAGTTGAAGTGCTAAAGCATTAGCTTGTGAGGACAAAATAACACTTAAGGGTTGTGGTTGATGATTTTATCATACACCCACACAATGTGGAATCTGGAGAAGATGCAGAGGCCTTTCACTTATCCCTTGCTAGTGCCTCCCCATTAATTTGGGGCCCTCCAGCCCTGGTGTTGCTTTGCCTGGTGCCACACTGATATCTTTGTTTGCAGCGCTGTTTAGGCTGCACTCTCGCTGGTCACAGACCACTCAGTTCCCCTGTGTGCAGCATTGCAGCACCACAGACCTGGATCATGGTCAGGGCAAAGAGTTGACCTCTGGAGTGGCCTGTAGTAATTGATTTGACAGGGCTGCAAAAAGCTGCTCATCTTCTGACCTTGCCATGTAAGACCATGCTGACATGGTTTCAAAGTTGTATGTCACTGCTAATTCGTTCATCGGCAGGAACATTTAACTGGTCTGTCGCAGCAACCATGCCAGATGGGGTTTCTTTCATAGAAGTTTAAAAGGCATCCCTTTTCCACAAAATTTGTTCACATCACAGATGACCTTTTATTGTAGCTTTGAGCTTTGGAAGGGAAGGTGACCCTGACAGTTTCAGTTTACTTTGCTCTCTCTCTCTTTCAACATGTCTCATAATTGAAATGTTTTGCTTTATTAGCAGTGGGGGTGAGTATGTCTCCTTAGCTTTGATCTTTCTTTTTCTAGGGGCAGGAGTTTTGTAAGGCAGAACAGAGTGGCCAGGGAAATACTATATATAACATTGAAAGTAAAGTCAGAACAAAAAGATATTCAAATTATGAAGATAAAATAGACCATAGACTATCTTACTGGGCAGGAAATGCTTCAAATAATGGCAGCCAATGTTGAAAATTTCACTGAATAAAAATGTCAAAATGAAACGGTTTGATTCAGATAAAGCTACAATGTCTTTTTAGCTGAAAATTTTTATGAAGAGATTGTAACAACTTTTAGCTCAAATTTTTATATAGTTCTCCGAAAAAAAAGTGAAGATCAAAATGTCTAAAAACCGTAAAAACCCAACCCTCTGAAAGATGTAAATTGTCATTTTATAGGGCAAACTCTGCTATACTTCCTCTTATAAAGCGATAGTTTGCTGAAATATTTAATAATTTTTTTAAAGCACTATTTGCAGGAAAAGTTACTACTTTGCCGAAAAGGATGACAGGATAGATGGTTCTGTGAGAGCAGTAAATGCAGTGAAGAATGGAAAATTTCATGCTTTGTATTTATTTCACAAAAACACAGGCTAACCTGCTGTTAAGAATGCAAATACAAATACAAATTTAGCAGATTTAAAGATATGATATTCTAAGAAGTAAATAAGAAAAAAAAAATAGACAAGAACAATGCACCCATTACTTGTAGCTGGGTTGTAAATGAACCACTCTCGTGTGTTTCAATTTCCATGAATTTATAGTTTAATTATTTCATTCTAAAATGCTTTGCTTTGAGAATAGACCATGGTGACTGAAGAAATTTTATTGAATGCATTTAAAGCATTAAAATGCTGGGTCCACTGGGTCTGGCCACACAAAACTAATAATAGAACTGATGAATTTTCAGTATTCTGCTTAACAAACAGAGGTCAAATCTACGAGCAAGTTAAAACAGAAGCAAGATGCAGAAACATAAGGACTGATTTCCACAAAATGTTTTTATCTAGGAGAGAAATATTTTGTGGGGATGCCTCTACTACGAGCTTTAAGCCAGTTCAGCATCTTCACAATGACAGGGCAGAGGCATCTGACAGCATATTAGAGCATTCCTAGCACGTGTGATGCTTTCCAGTGTATGCAATGGGATAGATAAACTGGTTAGGATGCAATCAACAAAGGTTTTTCTTGTATTTCAATTCATTTGTTCAATTCCTATTTTGAAAAATATATGATGCTTCACAGTATCTGCAGTTCTAGACTTATCACACATCAGACATCAAGAGGCCTGTTTTAGGTGGTTAGATCTCAGGGGCATCTCATATATCTGATATAACCTTTGTCTGTAGGAATTTTGCAAAGGGCTCCTTCAAACTCTTCTGCATCTGCAAACCCACTTTTCATTACCCTCCTCCTCTGTCACTCTGCCTAGTTTTCTTTTCATTGACTCTATGTGTGCCTTATTTCCATTCTGCAGCTCCAGAGAAGCTGGCTGAGCTCTGAAACAGCATTCACAGTTTGCAGTTCATGAAATAGATTCCCCCTAATTTTTTTCTGGAAGACAAATCACACATACAATTCAATGGATGCTAAATATATTGTCAATATCTCGAAAGCCTTCTCAAACCTTACAAAACAAGGCTTCAAATATCACTCTGATTAACATAGATTAAAAAACCTGGTTTTGCAAATCCTTTGCAGTGTTTTTGTGGAAAGGACCTTATCTTTCTGCATATTCTCAAATGTTAACAAGTTTATTATGACTTCTTAGCTTGATTTAATTTTTTTTTGATCTCCGTTATCTACTTTTCCATAAAAGAATGCAGAATATATCCTGAATACATAAATACATCACCTGATATGAGCAGGATGGGGTGTTTAATAAGAAATATACTTATTACATCCTAACATCTTCAAATGAGAAATTATTGGTAAAATACTTGCAAAATAAATGCTAACACAAACAATTTGAAAAGTGGAAAGTGAATTGGGATGTGTTAATACCAAATGTACTAGAGAAGACAAGATGTGGTAAAGTAAATACTAGAAGTATTAAACACCTTGATGATACTGTTGTCTTATGGTGAAATGTGAATAAAATTCCTTTAATATTTAAATCCACAGATAATTAAATATCAAATTCAATTTATTAAGCTGGGGAAAATACAGTGTTATAAAAACCTTTCTAGGTAAGCATATGAGCTTAATTTCTTAATTATCAAAGGAGATCTTCTTAAATTGGTGTCATTTAGTTTTTTTTTATTTTTAGAGCTAACAAGTGAGAACTAAAGAAAATCAACAAACTGCAGCAGCTTCTAAGCTAACGTCTTGTAATCATCACAAGCTCTTTTCTTGACAGTCTCATCCTAGGAATCAGGATAATTGCCAATTCTCTGATTTTCCTGTTTTTGCGACTTGGCTCTCTTATCAGTTACCATTCATATTTTCTCATGAAAATGGACAAAAAATGACAAATTAGGGACAGAATTTTATTGTCTTGCTTTCTATGAGGCACAAGTATGTGTCTTCTGCTATTCAAGAATTACTTGTCTGGACAGTCAACGAATAAAATAGTGTTGGGTCTGTAAGGACACCTGAAAACTGCCCTTCTGTCTTAGCAATCCCATTTCCTTTGGTCTGACATTAGAAGCTGCTTAGTACCATGGTGTCTTTTGTCATTCCCATTAAAGCATTCACTGGCTTGTTATCTCACTTCTCTAAATATCCTTTTTTTCCCAACATTTCATCCTAAAGTACAGCAATGCTTGAGGCTCCTATTAATGATCCTTAAGGCATTAAACAGCTTCATAAGGTCAGAGACAGACACCTCATCTATTCATATTTATGTTTCTTGAAACCCCCTTTTATCCTCAGCTCTGTCAAGCTGGTTGGTACAGAAATTATATTTTATAATTTTTTCTAGATTCCATCTACTTTTTAGTTTCCTTATTCTTTTTTTTTCTCTTCCTGTCCTTTAGAACATGAATCTCAACAGGAGCCTTGTCAAAGAATAAGTGATTTGCATTGGAACAGATCTTAAAGATCATCCAATTCCAACACCATGGCAGGGACACCTTCCACTAGACCAGGTTGCTCAAAGCCTTTCCGAGTTGTCCTACATCCCTCATGGCCATGAAGAACAAATGCTCTAGCTTCAACTTTTAAAGAAGCATTGGATAAACTCAAATACCCATTCTTTTTATTAAAATATAATAAATAGTTTGCTAAAGAAGAGTGATTTAATTAAGAGGAGTGTGCTTTCATTGGCCACATGTATCTAAAAATTTTAAAGGAGATAGAGGAGTAGAGTGATGCTGCAGGACAGTTATGATAAGGTGGTTTAGTCTACAAAGCTCTCTAAAAGGCTAAAAGCTGAAAGAGGGATTGACCTCTATTATGTTACTGGTTCCTTGTATCTGCCTGATCTCTCTTCATGCTCTCTTGTTTCTTCTCTTCTTCATTTTGGGTTTCCACCAGGCCAACACATTATGCAAATTTTCAACATACAAAAGGGGAACTCATACCCACCAGAGTCCTTCTGCTGTATAAAAAATTGTTCCATCAGCATTGTATTCTAATGTCTTAATCTCTATCGCTATAATTGGCGTATTTCCCTATGAGAAATCGCTATACCAAGAAACTAATAGTACATGACTGGTTTCTAAGGTTATCTTATCTGAGAATTTTGGCAAAAAAAAGAGATTCAGAACAAAACCAACAATTATTTGGAAATACTTTTGTAATAACTATTAGCAGATGGCATTAGTTTTAAGAATAATGTGGAATGTCCACTTTCAGAGTGCAGGGAACAAGCCTGACTCTCACAGTAGTAAGAGAAAAAGCAGGTTTCTCATTGTTGCTTATTTTATTTTAGCCTTCAGCAAAGCTGACAGTATCTTTGTGAATATCATGAGCAGACCTCTGCAAGCTGTTCAGAATTGCAAATATATACAGTGAGCTTTCCAATGCAATAACATCCTAATCCAGTGATTAGTCCTGCTGTTATCACTGTGCAGGTTGTAAAAATAAGGAAGGTTTTAAAAATAAATAAATGGACCCCAGAGCCCCTCCCAACTTCCTCATTTTCTCAACTTTTAGTTATCATGCAGAGCCTAATATCACCAGGTACTTTCTGTAAAGAATTAATATTTCTGCTAGAAGGTATAAATTCCTTCCTTGCTTGCCTTATGTCAGAATTGCCTTAGTACACAGTGCAGGGTAGTAGTCAAATCTCAGCCTCCTGAGTCTAAGGAATTATGTTGATCACCACTGACCAACCTGTTAGACCTCTGGATGCCTGAAAAGAGTGTGATGACTGGATAATACATACTACAGCTGTATAGCTTGTGGGCAGATGAAAGCCACATGAGTTGGAAGTTACATATGCACATTAGGGCTCATCTTTTTCTTTTAAAGGCATCAGAGGCACAGAACCAAGGCTCTGCCTCATGATGTGTGACTTCCAGACCAGGCTGGCACACACCTGTGACCCTCAGAGACAGATGTCAAGCCTGCAGCTGTCTGGTGCTGTTGTGGAAGAAAAGCCAAAACACGCTGAGCTATGATTATCAAACTGATCTGGACTGAAATGTAAAGAATCATATCTTATTGTAAAAAAATATAGTAAGCTCTTTCTCACCCTGCATGTATTTGTACCCACTGTTAATGACCTGTCAAGGATGACTGTACAGTATTTTCAGAAATGCAGACCCACAGTATAACATACTAATGGGAAAGCCTTGATTGTGTGTTCTAAGGGCTGAGAATAAAGATAGCACCTTCCAATCACAGCTTTCCTGGGTATGAACAAACCAGTAAATATATCTGTAATGAAAGAGCAGAAGATTGAGGTAATTTACATGAAAAGAGTATACAGTTTTTCTCTTCTTAAAAATAGTTCACTATTATAAAACAGGCAAAGTCATAATAAATTTAAAAAAAATTATGCAAATGGAATGCCAGTATTTTCAATAGGGTGATAAATAACCAAATAGATTTTCTGTTTATTAAATGTTCTGCAAGTTGCCCTCTTTTTGCATTTTAAAATAAGTGTCTGAGGTTTTGTGCAATTAGGTAAGGAAAATAAAATGAAATAACATTGTACTTGTTTATTGGATTCATTATGTCAAAATGTTACATTATATATGGTTATATGCTGATGTTGAGAGCAAATTTGTGTTAACTATTTCTGCCCATAGGTGTGAGGATCTTTGGAATCTGGGAAGCCAATATGCAAGGGTTTGTGGAATGATAATGAATAATAATGGAAAATACTTCTTTACAGTAAATCAAATCAAGATAAACTTCCAGTTAGGGCTATCCATGCAAGCTATAGCTGTTTAATCAAAAAATGACATTTCCTGATATTAATTTGCTTTTTGACTTCCAACATTCCAACCAAGAAATTTTCATTTTGACATACTGTTCAATAAGACACATTCTGATAAATCAAGAGATCCAGAAGGGAAAATTTCCACAAGTTTTACCACTGTTTGGTGCTGGATTTCCTCTCTTCTAAAGGAAGAGTAACTGGTTTTAATCAAACTGAGTAAAAAACTGGTTTACACAGTCTTACAGCAGAGGAATTAAATGCTAAAATTCATGACAAGGAGGGAATACCAGATATTTGAAATGGGATATTTTTTTGATTCATGGATCTGGATCTCCTGAGTTGTTCCAACAGCTCCTCCAGTAGACTCATTGAGTGTAAGACATCAGGGCAGACCAGCTCTCTAAATATATCCTAGGCATCCTCATCTTCCTTGTATACACAGGTGCTTTACAAGCAGTAACTCATACAGTGTTTTTCCACAGCATATATGTACTAAGTGCCATAATCTCCAGTTAAATTGTCTTTTTCCCATCAAAAGAAAAAAACCAAAAACATATTTTTTGAAAAAAAATCATAATTTATGAAGCAAATGTGTCTTTTTACCTAGTATTTATTCCTTTATTTTACTGCAGAGTGGCATTGGTTTGGTTTATTCTGCGTACTAATGGGGTATTCCATGTCACTTCTAAGTGAAGCGCCAAAGTCCCAGGGTGTTCCTGGGCTGACTCTAAGCCATCTGCCTTCAGAGACACACAGTTCTCAAAGCCAGGGCTTCTCTCCTCAGTGCTTCTCACTAAGTGGTGCCAGGTAACAGAAGCTGAAGAGTTCTCTGGCCCAAAGACAACCTTGTGGCAGAGAGGGAAACTGGTACAAAACTGAGAGGCGTGTCATTTTTTACACAGTTTTCACTTTTTTTACAGTTTCTGTGCCTGCTTTGAATGTAGCATCATCTTCTGGTGGAATCCTTTGAAGAGAGGTTTTACCAAGACAGCACAATAAAATTAATGCTGACATGCTGTTATTTTGAATTAAGTCTCTTGTACCCAAGACTACGCTAGTCCATCTGGGGATCAGTTGTTCGGTGTGCACATGACAGTGCCAGGAGAAGGCTGATTACATTTCTTCTGCCTAATACTGCTGCCTGCCAGGGAGAAAATGAAATCCCAGTCTCCTTTATTCCCAAATGTTCCTACTTTATCCCAAACTGACTGGCATAGTGCAAAAGCAAGCATCTCCTTTGCTCACTAGGGAGTAAACAGCATTTCTCCCTAGATGGTTCAATATTTCATTTGTCTTTGGCAACTGGCACTACATTTGTAAATTATGATACAATTTTTCACAATATATGACTAACTGCAAATCATTTGAAGCAAACAAATTATCAATTTTCATTTTGCTGGCAATTGTTTTGTTGGGATTTTACATGAAGTGTTTCAGGAATTGTCAATTTGTGTGGGGTTCTCCTTTCTTAGTTTACTTGTCTTGGTATTGAATAATTTACTTTCTTACTCTTTTCTATGAACTACTTCAATATGTTTAAAAGCTGCAGCTTTTACTCTTGTTCACATTAAGACAATTTAATTACCTGACCTTTCTACTTTCCTTTGAGACAACAGAATTAAGTGTTGCAATTATTTAGGTTTTTCAAACATTTTCACAACCATGTATTGATTCCAATTAATGTTTCTCTCTGACTAGTTTTAGTTCATAGCAAATTGACTTCTACATTTAAGGTTTTTTTGTTCATTTATCTGAAAAGACCACTATTCTTTTATGATTCTATGACTTATTTTTGTTTATTATTATTATTTTTCCCCTTTGTGAATCACCATCTTCTGAAAAAATTCTCAGAAGAAAACTGTCTTGCTGATTTCAATGTATTGGAACTCTGAACTCTTTGCAGGGAAAAAACCTGACAAATTTTTCTTTAAGTTTCTGGGACATATCAGATCCATTGATTGAATATTGGCCTCATGCATCTTTCCAAGATTGTTTTTTCCCCAGTTTTACTAGTCTCTTAATCTCCATTCTTCTGTTTATTATTTTCCTTTACACTAGCAACTGGAGCTTCATCAAATTGAAGGCCTCATTGTGCTAAGAATTGGTAATGCAGTGCAAATTATGTCCTTGGGCCAATATCTGTGACGTTAAAGGACACATCTACTGTGCAATGAACATACCAATGCTGATTGTCATTAAGGTGGATTGTTCATCTCTAAGATACTCACATGGCTGTCATTACTTCCTAATATTATCTGCAACTTATCAAATAATATTTAATAATGTGAATATTGAAGAATTTAAACTACAAACTTTAAATATTTCAATGCCTAGATGATTTTATTCTCATCAAACTGGCATAAAATCATTCAGGAAATCTGCATCAAAAGGGAATTGAACCTCAGCCAGAACTTCAAACTATTTAAATTATCTGTAGAATTTCCTGTGTGCCAATCAAATAATTTTTTAAAATTTTGCTGGATTAAATTCAGTAGATAGATGGAGCTATTTTTTTTCTCCCAAATTAAAAATTTTAATCTTACAATAAGTAAAAAATACCTTGCCAGAAATTATTAACATTTTACTGAGTACCAGTGGAAGAGTAATTTGAGATCCTTTTCTCCAATGAGTAAGCTGCAATGGATTTTGTTCATAAAGAGCATGTAAACAATAGTTGGTTGAATTCTAAACAAATAAATATCTAAAAAGAGTGGCCATTCAAGGTGTGTGTAGGGGGGTAATATAGTATTTTCTGGAACTTAAAAGGATGGATGTCTCGTCCTTATTTTTATTTCTGCAATCTAAGTAAATTCTCAGCCTTCTTAGAAAAGATGGCCAGATCATTTAACCCTAATGATAAAAACCTTATCTATTGCTCAAAAAATGATAAAAGTTTTGTGGTGAGTGTTAAGGAATATGCTAAATCAGGGGTTTTGCATATCATCTGGTCGAGAAGAATGTGTGTTTGGATGAGAAACATTGAAAAAGTATGTTTTATAACAAGACTGCTGCACTAGCTTCTAAATTTCATTCAAGGTCATCAATCCAAGGTGAGACACTGCTCACCAGTTGGAATGAAAGCTTTTAACAGGTGAAGTCTTTTCTTAGTCTTGCTGAATCTGACTGGGACATATTCCCAGGATACCAGACATCCCATCAGGGCATGCCAGAGTCCAGGGTAAATGGCAGTGGCAGGACAGTAACATTGTAAGGACAGAGAATGCTGCTATTGCTAACAAGGATGCTCAGCTTCCTGCAATGATTGCTCTTGGTTATGCTTGAGAGGGTAAAGTGAAAGCTGAATACTTTCTGGTTTAGGTTTTAATTGCAAGGATCTGAGGGTTGGATAACTCGGTATAAAATGATGCTTTGACATTGGGGTGATCCTGGAGGAACTTTCAAGGAGAGCTTAGCAGGTGCCTCAGGGAGACAAGGAATGAAAGCATGGATTGAAGAAAAATAAATTGTATAAAAAGCTTTAGATTGGGAACAGTTTTTGAATATATATTGTGAGAGATGTAGAATTATTACTGCTTTCATTATAGATTTTTGCCTATCTGTGACATTAATTGAAATAGAAATAAATAATTGGCTTGTTTTCATCTGGAAGACAATGTAGGTGGTTTATCAGAAATGATTTCTCTTCAAAAGGCTATGGAGTAAAGGAGGTAAGCTGTAAGGTAAGAAAAAAAAGTCTTCCATGTGAAAACACCAATACAGGAAATTGCAGGGATAGGAGACAGTACTTTCCAGCGATCTGTATGTGAGAAATGGATGGTTTAACAGTGTTCAGTTGTATGGAGATATTGGAATAAATTTTGACTAGAAGTATATTTTAATGTTGATTTTGGTATACCTACTGATACAGAAGCAGAAGTACTCATTGCTAAGGAAATTTAGCATGGGCCCACACCTTGGTTATGTCATTGCATTTAAGACAAAGAAGTAAAATTAAAAACCACTTTAATTCTTTAAAATGCTCTAATATACAATATTTACCTGGTGACAATTGCTCTCCTTTGAGAGTGAGCAGGACAAAAGGCTGTCTGTATTCAATATAGCAAAAAAATGTATCTTACATGGTATTTTCTTAATATTGCAGAAACAGATCTTTGGAACAATAGCAAAGACCCTTGACACTCAAATTTGAGAGCTACTGTTATTCACTTCCCCTTTGAACAGTATTTTAAATGGGGCAACAGCAGGACTCATGTGAGTGCAAAGGTGTTTTCCTCACAGGCACATGCATCTTCCAAATTATAACTGAGTGAAAGTTGGCTGAGCCTCTATATAAATTGGCACGTTTGATTGTGTTAAATCTAAAGAGATTTTACTACTTGTCCATTTCTGAGGTGCCTTTGAGTATATATGACCTTTTTATAATTACTTGTGGGAGAAGAATTTCTGGGCTACCTATATGAAGCTGAGACACAGAAATAGTCAGACTTGCCCAAGATCACACCACGACTGAATGAGAAGGAAAATAATTCAACCTGCATGGCTTTTCATGTTTCTCTCTAAATACCAAGCCTCTTTTAGATACTGTGGACATTTTTAAGGGTAACACTAATACAGTCTTAACTCTTTGAAAAGATCTCCTTTCAGTGTCTTTTATTTTATCCTGTCAAGGTTGTTGTTATAGAATTTCGGTACTGTATTAAAAAAAAGAAGCTTGCTGCTTCCAAAAACAGTAGGGGTGGGTTATTTGACAAATGAATCCTGTCCATATGGTGGTCAGAGAAATTATCTTAAATGCAGAGACAAGAATGAACTTGTCAAACAAGGCATTTATACAAAAACATCTGAATCAGTCAGCTGTAAAATGATTGTAAAGGAAAGCAGCTTAACATTCTGTTAGGCAAATGTCTTATTGACCACAGCCACAGCTGCTGTGTTATTTCTGATGTTCAGGAAGGCTGGAGTCACTGGAGCTTTCCTCAGTGTTAGAAGCATCCTGATGCTCTGATTCCTCCAACCCCTATGTATATGTATATTGAAGGATTGTGTCCTTGCTTACATAAGGTGAAGGAGTTTCATAAGAGCTCTCTCCCTGGCAGATGTCCAGGTTGAAGCACCTGCAGCAAATAAAGCAGATGTCCCAAATACTTTCCAGTGCATTGAATTGTTTTAATGTCCCTGGGTTAGTTCTTGGCTCAAGTCTGACTGATTTTAGAAATGTCTGCAAGTTAACACCTCAGGTTCAATGTACAAAGCATTTACCAGGCAATTCTGAAAACAGAACAGAGGATTGAGGTATAATCGAGCAAGTAATTTGAATCTTCTACCTTATCTAACAGAGCCTTGATTGCCTTCAAAAGAAGAGACTATCTGTTAAGGTAATTTAAATCACGAGTTCTAGGAAGATGATTCCTAAACAGGGAAAATGGAGAACCATGAAAAAAAAAACCAAAAAAAAAAACCCAACAAACCAAATCAAACAAAAACCAAAAGCACAAACAAACAAAAATACTAAAATAGTGAAAAAGGAGATAATAAACTAAAATGAAATAGCAGACATATTTGTGTGTTAATGAAAGTCCTCTCTAAAAGGATGTAAACTCAAACAGTGAACAAGCCACTGTTTGAATGCAGCAGAAAATAGTACCAAAATATTAAACTGTGGAGATATAAAACAATTTTAATTCCTAAACCAGAATTGCTTGCCACTTCTAATGTGAATTTTTCAGCTCTTTACAGCCAGCATAAATTCTTCAGGTTGCTGTTGTTTCATGGGGTGCTTGCTATTGTAAGGAATTGCAAAGTTTAATGCAACAAGTTGTGGTCAAATGTTGTTGAATTGTTGGTGTAGGTGCATACAAGTAGTTTTGCTAAAAGCGCTGAGAATGTGACCGCGAGGCCTCTCCTCTGTGAAGTCTTAGCAAAATGGAAATATTGTATCCAATGCTGCTAGAACAGGGCTTGCACCTATGGAAATCAGAAGGATACACCACTGTTGCCTCAAGCTGCTGCTCAGAGCAGCTTGCTATTTTTCTATTAATTGCACTGAGAGACAATTAAACTTTCTTAGGAAGATTCTATTTATCATTATTATCTTAAATGCACATACTGTGTTAAGTGTATGCACATATAATAATTCAAGCTACCACTCTGTATGAACTTCCATCACGCCCATTTCCACTGGCAAAGGTTGGCCAACTTCTCCAGGGCAGAAAGGGAAAAATGTGCCACCGCCTAAAAAAGGGAGAAGATTTGAAGGCAGTTTATGCTGTTGATTGGTTTGGGCCATAATTTGGTTTTCTGTCAAAGAGTCAGAGTGCCAGTCATCGGAAATGATGAGCAATCTTAAACTGATTGCAAATTGCATCTGACTGATTGGCAAAGCAGTCAGCTGAAGCTGAGGAAATCAACACTGGGCACGCAGAGCCCTTTCTCCTGCCAACAGGTCATGCAGCTGCAGCAAGTTCAACAAAATGGCAGATCTTTCAGTGCACAAAAGAGCACAAACTTGACAGTCCAACCCCATGCAAACACTTCACTGAAGTATCATTGGGTGTTTTGTTTCCCCTGTGACTCGCTCTTGGCCAGTATCCATCCACTCAGAGCCTCTTCAAATAACTGCTTGTGCACTTTATACAGCAATTTGGTTTTATTGGACAATCATTACAGTGCTCAGCTTCTGTGTAAAATTGCTCTGTTCTTATTAGGAGAGATGTTGGCACTCGAATTACACTTTTTTTTTTCTCAAGACATTTGCCAGTTTTTTCCCTTGCCCTTTGAGTGAGTATTAATGTGGATGAAAAGCACAGGCTCCTGGAAATTTATTAGGAGAGAGTTCCCTGTCAGACCATTGATTTCACTATGTTGATTTTGATTTCCTGCACATAGCTGGTTAAACATGAATAGACTCAATGAAGGAATCATATTGATAAGTTAAGCTTAGCATGGGCACTATACATGGATAAAAATATATAATATCTACCTTACATAAAATGCATATTTTATATCACACAATTTTGTGGAGGGCCTTCCTAGACAATGTGAAACTTTTATAATAATCACTAAATTAAAATTTGTGGAAGTTTGGATTGTAGAGTTGCTGAAATGTTAGTTGTGCCAGCAAACATGAAAATCTTCCTTCCTCCCAAAACTGGAAAAGAAGGGAAATTATTGATCTCTTAGAATAAGATGACTGGAGCCATTTCCCGAATCTCAGCTGTTTAGAATTTTTTTGTGTGTGTGGATGTTCAGGCTTTATTTGATGTTGCTGCAATTATTTAAGTAGGAAGTGGCAGACAATAAGTACCAGATAGAAAACATTGGCAGTGATAAAGGGATCTGCAACTGAGCAATTCATGGTGCAGAGCTGCAAACTCTACCCACACTGCTCCTTGTGGAGCATGAAGTGTGCACTTACACAATAGAGCACCCTGAATCCCCTTTAGGTCCTAGAAAGTGCATTCAGAGGGCTTAATTTTATACTTTTTTCCAACTCAAAATGCATTCCAAAAAGGTTAAGACCTCTTTTATAACTTGCTAGAAGTGCCAGACATGGCAAAAGCCAAATGCACATATTGTATGCTTTGAATTGGCAGCAGGTGAATGGGACGGTTGAGAGGAGAAAGAACCATGGAGCACTCCCTAGGAGAGAGAGGGAAAGAGGACTACGTGAATCACTTCTTACTCTATCATCAGAGGAAACTATTTGGTTCCTTTAAAAGTTAAGCCTGAGAGATAACCAAAATGCATTAACTGATGTCCAGGGTCTTAGGCCAGGCTTTGTTTTCATTAGCACAAAAAAAGTAGATCAAGTAGACTGAAGAACGTGGTGCCAACAATTGTATGTTCTTCAGATATTTGAAGTCCTTTACCCTATATTACCTCTAGCCTGCTCTGCAGGCAAAATATCCCCTGTAAACATGTACCCTGGAGCCACCTGAACTATAACTACGTCCCTGAATATCTGCTCTGAGAACTAGAGTCCTTTCAGTAGATCATCCTCAGAAGCACCATGCTGCCTTTTCATCTGTTTTACAGGAAGTGATGACAGGAGTTTGGGTGGTAGGGTTTTGTTTTGTTTTGTTTTTCATGGTGTCAGCCCCTTTAGAAGCTGGAACCAAGCTTAATTTCTTCTCTTGGGTGACATCAAGAGGTTTTTTTGTTCTGTGTCCTGCCTGTCCTGTTCTTCCTGCTTCATGAACAATACAGTGGCACTGTCACCCAATTCCCTTCTCCTGCCAAGCTACTGGTGGGGGTCATTTTACTCAGATACGTGTAACAGGGAAGAGTAATTAGTATGTCTGCAGAATATGGCTTAGAGGGAACTCTTGATGACCTGTTACCAGTGTTCACAAAATTATAGGTTGTATTCTTCCCACATTTTAATAGCACTGCTCTGTCTCAGTCAGAGGAAATTTATGAATGTAGGAGGAGAACTCAGATTAGTGGAGTTGTTGTGTTCTCAGAGCAGAACTGAAAGCTCTGCTTTCAGAGTTGAGGTCTCCTGCTATAAGCTGTCCCCGCACTTTGCAATAGCTGAGCAAATTTTTGGGAGACCATGCTTGATCTAAAGATCATGATTTTCCTTTATTCCCAAGCTGCTCTCTCTGACTCCTACTGGTCAATGATTAGCTAGTTTGAGCTGTGGGACAAGTTAGCTGTGGTCAGAATGGTTGAGGTCTCCTTAGCCATCATCCAAACATTACCCCTTTGATTGCCAACATCCCCCTCCCTCTTATACACAGCCATCTAGCCCTTGCTTTGTGTCCATTCCTAAGTCTATGAGCAGTGCTTGGGATGGTCTTCCCTACAATCCAGTGTAGTTATGACTTCATTTTGGTACAAGTCATGTGTCCTGGTTTAACCCCAGGCAGCAGCCAAGCCCCACACAGGCAGGCACTCACTCATTCCCCCATCAGCAGGATCCAGGAGAGAAGCAAGCGTAAAAGCTGGAAAATGTGAGGGTTGGCATAAAAACAGTTTAATAAAGAAAGAAAAGCCACACATAAAAACAAAGGTAAACAAGGAACTGATTCACTGCTTCCCATGGTTGGGCAGGTATTCAGACATCTCCAAGAGAGCTGGGCTCCATCAGACGTAATGATTACTTGGGAAGACAAGTGCCATCATCACAAACATCCCCCCCTTCTTCCTTCTACCTGCCACTTTATACACTGAATGTGTTCCCATATGGTCTGGAATATGCCTTTGGTCATTTGAGGTCATCTGTCCTGGCTGTGTCTCCTCTCAGTGTCCCACGCACTTCCAGTCCCCTCTCCAGCATGTCAGTATGGAAAGCAGAAAAGGCCTTGACTCTGTATAAGCCCTCCCCATTAATAACAAAAACATCTCTGCATTATCAGCCTTGTGTTTGGCACAAACACAGCCCCATACCTAATCCAATGTGAACCAAATTAACTCTACCTCAGCAAAAACCAGCACACCTTGGTGAAACACTTAGGCAGCATTAGAGATATCTGGGGAAATTTTGTAGGAGAAAATGCAATGTCTGATTCCTCTTATCTCCAGCCTGAAGCAAAGGCTTATTTCCATGCCAGGAAAGAGCCTTTATAGCATTTGGGTATCTGTTTGTATTGCCAGAAAGGTTTTTCATTGTGCTGCTGGGTAATTCTATCATACCTGATCAACAAAGGAGTGCATACACATTGTTTTGGATGCCATGTGGAAATCTGTCACTGATAAGCTCACAGGCAGCAGGTGCTTAGTCACCTCTGTCACAAATGCCCTCTGAGTAGAGGATACTGGCTGTGCTCTGCAAAACCTCAGTGAGATTATAGAGGGATTTTTTTTCATCCTATCTGGAACAGCAAGGACTAGTTTTTCAGCAACTTCATGAGTAATACTCATCACAGTTCCTAAATGTTGCCAGCTAATACCTGTGCCATCTTTGGATTCAATGCAGAGGGAAATCATCACCGGGCTTCCACTGAGGAAAAAGAAGAAGGCTTAGTGGGATGGAGTGGGACACTGAAGGTATAAAAAGCAGTAGGATGTCTGTCTCTCTGCCTATCTATCTAGGTATCTCATTAACTTTCCCTTACCTTTTAGAGGGGCTTAATCCATAAAGTCTTTTGGGCAAGTGTGGTTATGCAGAACGTGTCTTCCCCTGCTGCTTGTGCCCTTATTGACTTTGCTACATGCGTCTGGGCTTTGTTTCCTGCTTCGGTGTCTCTCAGGATATCTCACCAGCTGAACAATGGATGACAGAGAAAGGCAGCTCATGGCTTCAATGGAGAGTTTTGTGGGTTAAAGTGGGACAGGAGAGTTTTGCTAACTTTTCACTCCTTCAGATGACAGTGGGGTTAGCAGGGGCTATGGTTGAGTGGAAGATTGATGAGTTCTGTCTTAGTTGCTGACAGAGCTCACTGTGAGGCTGGATAAAGGGAGATAGTGATGTTTTATTAGGTCCCATAGGACAAAATCCAGCCTCCTTCCCTTTGTCCAAGGAGACTTTCTCCTTTCACAGTCAAAGGTCTCTCTTCCATGGTCTCTCATCACCAACATATTACTACTTCAGCTCTGATAAAAAAATCTGTCCTGACCTAATGCCTATGTTTTGACTGAAACACACTATCCAAGTCCTGCAGCTCCCCAGCCCAAATTCCCTACCACGAAAGGACTTTGTAGCCCAGATATTTCATATGTGTGCTTATACTTTTTGTGAATATATCTGTTTTGTCATGTTCTTTTTGAAAAGAATGTATTTCTGGAAAAAATTAACTCTATGAAAAAGAGCATAGACAAAAAACTTCTTGTATTCAGAACTAGGGAGGAAGAGAGCCTGATCTGACCTGATATGTTCACAGATAATCGTGATTTTGCAACACATTTCGCTGTGTTAGACAAGTCGAATATTTTTCAGGCATGATAGAGGCCTTTGCATTATTAAGGTGTCTCTACAATGTGTAGGTCTGATGAGAGGTTGTTACAGATTACAAACTTGCTGTTTTTTCCTCACTGCCACTAAATTGGAATCTTCATTTACCTTAATAAGCTGGAGGAAAGAATGCCAACTTTCCTCCAATCTTCTATGTTTATGGCAGAGTACATTTTTCTTTGGGACAGGGGAAATCTTTTCACCTTGTTAGGGGAATTGACATTATTAAACCTAGAGAAGAGAAGGCTTTGGGGACACATTAGGGCACCCTCCAGTATGTAAAGGAGCTACAAGTGAGTTCAAGCACATGAAGAGACAGGGCAAGGGGGGAATGGCTTCAAACTGACAGGCAGGAGGGTTAGTTTAGATATTAGGGAGAAATTCTTCACTCTGAGAGTGGTGATGCGCTGGCAGAAGTTGTGCAGAGAAGCTGTGGATGCCCCTACCCCTGGAAGAGTTCAAGGAAAGGTTGGGGGCTTCGACCAACATGATCTAGTGGAAAGTGTCCCTGACCATGGTAGGGGGACTGGAGCTAAATGGTCTTTAAGGCCCCTTCCAACCTAAACCCAGCCATTCTGTGATTCTGTGATCCTTGAAGTCCCATCTTCGCTGACATCTGGACATTCCAGGAAAAAAAGGACCACTACTGCCTTTCTTTGTTGTATTGATCTTTCTGAGTCAGGTATGCTTTAAGACAGCGTGGAGTAATACTCATGCATACCTGAAAAAGCATTTTTATCCCAGGATTCAGAGACATGCTTGGGCTCTGAACACTCTTTAATGGCATAAACATGATAAGAAATAATTGTAATACAAAATTAATAAATGTATAATACATATCCCAAAGAAAAGCTGTAATAAAGCTAGTTAGCTTGTTATTTGCTATTTTAACTGCTTGTCATAATAGCAAATTTTTCCATAGAAGGAAGATCCCAAGACTTATTGAACCATGTACTCATATAGACCTTGCTGGGAGATTTCTAGGCAGACATGGGAAAGTCAAGCATCTCATTTATGATTGCAATAGGTCAAAAGACATAGAAAGAGTGAATTGAGGCTGCTCCATTCCCAGCCCTGAACACCAGATTGCACTGTATTGTCTGTAGCTTTGCAAAACAACCCAGCAGCACAGTGATATTACAATTGTGTGTCAAATTATCTTTGCATTTCATCCTTTCAAAACAAATTTGGCCCAGATGATTGCATTTAAATGAGAACTTTGTTGGAAATATTTTATACTACAAAAGAATGATTTTGAATAATAGACAGAATGTGTTTCTAAGAGATGTCAGATTTTTTTTGTATTTACATAGGTAAATGAAAATGTGAGTTTGATTTAAGCAATTGAAAGCATTGCATCTTCTGTACATGCTTTCTGATTTTGAAGGATTAATTACTGGTTAAAAAGTAAAATTTAGAAGTTGCCATTATAAAAAAGCGTCTCCAGTGCCAGGTGCTAGGTAACTGTGCAGCTTCTGAAGCTGGAGCAAATACCATTTTGGTGCAACATTGCTGCCGCATGATTCAGGGTAAATTTTGTTCCATTTTATGAAATTTACTTGCACTTAGGTGTGAGTTGTTCAGGGCTGCATAGTACTAGCCTTTCTTCTTCCCCTTTTCCCCTCTGAAAAGAAATCAACAGTGGAAAGAACATGGTCCCAGACACTGAGAAGTTTTTTCCTGTCTCATGCTAGAGAAAACGTCACCTTCATGTAGGAGTATGTACAACTGAATGGTATCTCATGCACAACCAGCTGATGTGGAAGGGGCTGTAAGACAAGGCTCTCCCTTGCTGTTATAGTCACCAGTGTGTCAGAGGCAATGGTCTGCCTTGCTAGTCTGGCCTTACTGTTGCAAGACTGAGGGTTCTTGACAATCTGACATTACATCCCAACCCTGGGGATATCATAACATAGATTGTAAGTGGTGATATTTTTCCACGCAATTGCCAATTTTAAGTAAACTATTTTAAGTAGCTGCCTCGTCATTGCTTTAATAGAATACAGAATGGTTGAAATTAGAAGGGAACTCTGAAGGTTGTTTTGTCCAACCCATCCTGTCCCTGTGCCCAGATGGAGCCACCCAAAGCTGGTTGCCAAAGACTATGGTTAGACAATTTTTGAATACTTCCATTGACCCTTATACTCCAATAGTCCACAACCTCCCTAGGCAACCTACCTAAATATTAACATGAGCAGATGTAAAGAGGATGCAATGGATGTTAACATGCTTGAGCCTTCTGAGACTTTCCAGTGAGCTCTTTGGACCAGGAAGGATTAAAAATATGAACAGTAGTAAAAACCAAATACACTCTGCTTCAGACACTGTGCTATGTCCCTTGAGGTGATAATGGTCTCCCCACTGAATCCACCCCCACATGCTGAAGTAGAGATGCTGCTTTCCATCAACACCATTTGCTGAAACTCCTCCATCTCACACCCCTGTGGTCTGCTTGCCAACACCAATACATCCTCAGTGAAGCCACAACTTCCACACAGCAAGTTCTCTATGCCAGGAATAAAATGCATTCTCATTCCCCTCAGGCATCACATCTGTCATTCTGGTACCTTATCCTGAGAAGGTTGGAAATTGCTATTTGTATGAAGTTTAATGAAGACAATTGCCAGATTCTGCACCTGGGATGGGGCAATCCTGGATGTATGGACAGCCTGGGGAATGACATTCTGGAGAGCAGTGCCATGGAAAGGGACCTGGGGGTCCTGGTGGACAGCAAGTTGAATGTGAGTCAGCAGTGCCCTCGCAGCCAGGAGGGGCAACCATGTCCTGGGGGGCATCAGGCACTGCCAGCTGGGCAAGGGAGGGGATTGTCCTGCTCTGCACTGCTCTGCTCTGCTCTGCTCTGCTCTGCTCTGCAGTAGCCTCACCTCGAGGGCTGAGGGCAGTTTGGGGCACTACAATATAAGAAAGATAAAAAGCTATTGGAGAGTGTCCAAAGGAGAGCTATGAAGACGGTGAAGGGTCTAGAGGGGAAGCCTGATAAGAAGTGGCTGAGGTCATTGGTCTATTCAGCCCGGAGAAGAGGAGACTGAGGGGAGATCTCATTGCAGTCTGCAAATTACTCATAAGGGGGAAGAGGAGAGGCAGGCACAGATTTCTGTGGTGACCGTGACCAGACACAAGGGAATTGCCCGAAGTTCTGTCAGGGGAAGTTTAGGCTGTATATTTCGGCTGTATATAAAAGGTTCTTCAGCTAGAGAGGCATTGGACAATGCAACAGGCTCTCCAGGGAAGTGCTCACAGCAGGAGGCCTGGCAGAGTTCAGGAAGCATTTGTACAATGCTGTCCAGGAACTGGATTAGGTGATCCTTGTGGGTGCCTTCCACTCTGTGATTCCATGGCAAGGCTACTTTCAGGAATAGGGCCAAAGCCCAGCATTTCAGGTTACTCAAGGACAAGAGCACTGTGAAATCTTGCCGGGTGATTAACTCTGCAGGAGTGATGCTCAGTGGACTCCTACAGAGGTAAAGTCAGCATGATGAAGAGGCATGCCAATTTACTGTTTTACTATCCAAAGGTCCTACTAATCCCCAGGGATCTCGATTTTGCTGTTGCTTTTGGCCAAGCAGTGGTATCATGACAGTTGTCTAACAAATACATAGATTGTGAATGGTAATGTTTAGCCCTAAAAGGGCAAAACTTCAGTTCTGCATCTCCTGGATGCTTTCTGACTCATAAATTTCTATTGAACAAGAAGAGTTATAGAAAAATAATTATTTGGGAAAAGCTACACTAAAATTAATTTGTATGTGAAGCACTGCTCCTGGAATTGCTGGACCATGGAAATATCAGCAACAAGAAAAATCAGGAGAGGTTATTAACACTGTGCTCAGCTTGCCCATGTTAGCTCTCCTTGCAAAAAGTCTCAGGTGTAAGTGCAGAAGAGAAGTTGTCTTTTTCTGAACACCACACAGCAAATCAGAACTGCATGGCCTGAAGGTCAGATCAGGACAGATTTACTGCCATCCAGCTGAGCGATGTGCAAGTGTCAGCCCATTAAGCTGAAAGAGGATGGCTGTGGAAATTTTTAAGGCTTGGTTTCTGTATCTCTAACACCTGCACTCCCCATTAGTTATAAAATTTATGACAGAAAGTGCTGCTTCTGAAGATATTCGTATCTCTATGCTACATGAGCAGTTAAAAGTTTGAGAGTGAGACTTAATAGGAGATTATTAGGTTCTGCATAATTCTACCAGAATGAGATCATTTTACATCTTGTTCACAGGGCAATATATTTGTAATGTACGGCACCCAAAATTAGAAGTCTATCACCTACTGTAGTGAAATAAGCTGTAGCTTTTCATGAGAGTTTCGTGCAAGTCATCAGGTATGAAACCCATGGTTCATCTCATCTACATTTCTTCATCAGTAGCTGCAGAGAAGTAGCTACAAAATTTAAAAAAAATACACACCAACTAAGTGCAGGAAAAGATAAAAGAGCTTGCTTAATTCCAAAAGACTTGCTATTAATAGCTGAAAGACACTGGTTCAAATTATGGGGTTTTATGTCCCTACCCAAAACTTGAATCATTAAGTCAGTAGTGTTGCTAGTCATATAACTGTCCAGTCTTCCCTTTGTATCATGCAGCTGTGTATTGCACAGCCTAATTATCCATTGTCTAGAAATAATCAGCAATTGTCCCTTCTTGTTTGATTGAAGGCCTCTTTTATGCCAGGAGGAATATTAGTCCCTATTCCTCCTGCCACACAGCATTTGTTTTTTAACACTTTATTATGTCCCCTCTTGCTTGTTTAATTTCTTGAGGAAATCACACTATTCTTTGCAATCTCTATTCATGGAGGAGGGTTTCATTTCATCTCCTAATCATTCTCATTATCATTCTTGTAGAACCCCCCCTTCTGTTTCTCAGTGTCCTTCAATTATACTTCCTCCTCTCTTAGTAATTCTGCATAAACAGATTACTTCTGACATCAGATGCTCAGTTGTCAATGCACAGCAGTATCCACTCCATTCACTCAAAACATTTATCAGATATTATGACCATCTGGCTCACTGGCCAGGCCATGCACAAGAGGTAAAATGGCTCTAAGAAGCAGGAAAAAATTACAAAAACAGGAACATCATGACCACCCTACCTCTTTAGCCATGTTCTCCCATTAAGATTGAAGTGATGGATTGGGGGTGCTCAGCCATGTCTGATGCAATACTTCAAATGTACCTCCCTTGATTGTGCTAGTCAGTGTTTGCTCTGGAAAGTCTATGGCAGCACTGGGGGCTTCCAAATAACCCAAAATAATGTGTGCTGAAGAGCTGATGCATCCAGGGCAATCAAGATTGACAGTTGCTGGACAGTTCCCTACACCTGGAAATACCCAATCCTCTTGCTCACTAGAACTCGGAAAATACATTGTAAATTATCTGTGTGGATATTTTGATGGGAAGAAGTTCGGCCATTCTCACAAGCGTCACGGGAAAAGGAGCTTGGGCATATTTTGTCATTGCCCAGGTTTCCACACCTCCATGTGGCTCCATCTATAATTTTGTCTAGTCCAAATAATAGTCATTGTAAGAAAAGTTGAAGTAAGAATAAGTACCTTTTCTCAATGCAGACAGTGGCTGAATTGAGGGTGATTTTATACAAGCTTACAGAATTTGGAGTAACAAATATGAAGAAAAAATATGTGGATATAAGACATTATAAAAATTAATTTTTTTTTTTCCAATTTATTGACAAAAATGTAAATCATGAAAAGAGCTCAAATAATCTTTGGTTTTATGACTCCCTGCAATTTTCTAGTAGCCAATATATAAAAAAGAGTTAAAAATGCTTTTAATTGTTTTTCTGCTGTTCCAACAAAATGTCAAAAAAACCCATAAAATATTTTATTATTGTACAAAAGACTACAGAAAAATAAGGGGTTTTTTTACAGGCTGCTATTTATTCTGTTTTAAAATTTTCATTGTATTCATTTTCTCATTTTATTTTTCATGGTTAACAAAATCAATCAGAATCATTCCCATTAAATTGTTCATTTCTCATACATGTTAACAAAATGTAGGTGTTGATGGAATTTTTCTAGGAGTAAAATGCTGAATTCCAACTGGTTATGACTTAACATTTATTTTGTTGTTTATATCTCGCTGTGTTCATCTCTCTATGATCTTATCAAACTTTATGTTTTTAAACATGATAAGTCCTTCATGTGTTAAAGTCAAAGCTTAGTTGAAAAAGACTCAATCCTAGCAAATTTTACGGCTTATGTATGTTCCCATGACCACATACTTCTGTACAAAGTTTTGTTTTCATAACAAATACTTGTGACTTTCAAAGAGCCAAGAAACATCATAACAAAAATTTTATTTTATATGTTTCCCTCAGAAACAAAAATCTGTTAAAATACTCTTTATAAATTTAAATACTATTTAGTAATATCCAATGGGGTGTTGGATCTTTCAGCTGTAAAATCAAATTATATTCTCTTTTTTATCACTAAATTAATCCATTTTCCCTCAATAATTATGCAGGTTTTTTCATAGTATCACATTTGAAGAGGACCTTTCTGTACCATTGCATGAAAGTATGAATATCATTTCTTACTAACTTACATTCTCAGATTTTGGCTTCGTGTGAAGCTCAAAATATTTTAAAAACACTAAATACTGTAGTGGAAAGCACTTAATAGTTAGTGATTTCATGTTATGAATTGTGATAACTTCTACTGCCTTGCACCTGTATTTCCTTCTCTCCTGCCATTGTCTAAGTATGCTGTAATTAATATCTTCTAATCAGTAAAGTGCTATGCAGGCAGAGGAGTCTTCATAATATACAGACTTAAGGCTGGCTGGAGCTAAACAATTAAACAATCTTCTTCCCGTGAGTACAGAAAGGTTGAAATTCTGGCTTTAAATGTAAGGAATTCAGTCAGAACAGTCTGTCCACCTACTTCATAGATTTTAGCCTGGAAGTTTTTGATAGACATATCCCTGAGAGAGGGGTCTAATTGATCTAAAAGCAATCTCAAGACTCAAGGGACCAAGAGGCACTACTTCTGACTGAGTTATTTTCCTCTTTAATTATCACCAGTTTTACATTAGTCAGATTTATTCATCATGTCAATATTTTTGCTTTAAAATCTGCGTTTTGAATACTTCTGATTTTGGGGAATATTTTTCTTTTTTTTTTTTTTGTATATTAAAGATTCTTTACTATAGGATAGGAAAGTGTATTCCTAGAAAGAAATTTATGCATGTTATAAATTTATATCTACTTCTGCATAATTTTGGTAAATATTTACTCTACACAGTGATATACATAACTTGCCAGATACTAGGAACCACCTTATCTAAGGACCAGTCTTCCTCATTTTCCTTAGATGAGTGTTTGAGTCTTAAGGGATTCAGTTGCACATATGTTATCCTGGTGCTATTTATGATTGTTATAGTCCATGTGAGAAAATATTTTCCTGAGAAAATAAATAAATTAAACAATCCTATGAAATCCTATTAAGCTGGAAGGAGCACAGAGAGCACCTAAATCAATTTTTCATTTTAGATGTAGCTTAATAGAAAATAAGCTTAATAATAATGTTCATGAACTCAGGCGTATGCCCAGAGAAAGGCAGCACCAAACATTTTGCATAACCTTTTCTGTAAATTATGAACTGCAGAATAAAAGATCCATTTGGGTTGGAAAAAGTCCTTAAGAGGATTGAATCCCATCATTAACCCAGCATTGCCAAGTTCACACACCCCAAGTGGCTGTAACTCCATTCACCACCACTCTCTGGGCCTGAACAGTTTTTACCCAGCAAAGAGTGCAGCTGATCAGTTTCTTTGTCACTGAGCAGCCAGTTTGCGCAGCAGAAAGAGAAAAATAGAAAATGGCGTCTAAAGCTTTACTAAAGTCCGGACAACTGAACTTTCTTTCAGTTGTCTAGCCCAGCTTAAGCCTGCTCTTGATTCCTGTAAAATTTAGGCTCCAGTTTTAAATCCATTTTAATGGATTTAGATCAGAGTAAGGATGACCATTAATACTGATTAGGATATTGTCCTAGTATGGTAAAAATACATAATTTTTTATTTCTGCAGGCCCATAATGCACATGAACCATATTTCTAAGCTCTTTGGTAAATGCCTTGAACTCCATATCGTGATTGCTCCTTTGTAACTATTGTAAAGTCAGTGGAATTGTACTTAAAAATAGATTGACTTTATACTGAAAGACGTTTGCAATTGTGAGTGGCAGTCTCATAGGGGCTCTCAAATATAACATAAGGGAAGCAATATGCAATGCTTAAACCTTTCCAGTTATCTGATTTAGTTGAGCTCGTTGCTGGAAATCCAAATTTTTTGGCCTTTAACTTCCTTCATGTGCTGTTGCAGGGACTATTGTTGCCAAACAAAGGGATAAGAATTTAATTTTTGAGGGAGAGTTCAAAATCTAGTATGATGGTCCTCAGGGATACCATAAAAAATTTGTGGACCAAATCCCATGCAAAGTAAAAACTCAAATTACAGTTTCAAAAAGAAACTGAGAAACAGCTAACAACCTCTACTATCTTGCCTTCTTTCATATTATCAGCCAAATTTGGGTCACAGATTAACTGCAAGATCTCAAAACACTTTATTTTATCCCTTATTTTTGCCTACTGCCACTTGTTTTCTACTTGCACCCCCACTGGTAGCTATCACTAAGGGGCCCTCTGTCCATGTTTCATTCTCTTTTAGAGTGGCATTTGAAATAATTCAAGTTTTTAGAGAGGGATAGAGTTGTATTTGGTAGATGACATTTTTCTGAAAGGAAAATATAGCAGTAGCAAAGTCCTGTTTTCATACAAGATTCTAATCATAAGAAACCAGGTTTTGTCACATGTATCCATAAATATAATCATATGGTATATAAATAGAATTGTTTTTAAATAGAATGGCTGTCAAAGTCTTCATTCAGGCTTAATCAGCAGCTCTTTAAGAGAAAAGGCTGATTGAAAAGGAAAGTCAGCAGCAATTTAGAACAAGGGCTAATAGCACTTCAGTTTCACTCATTTTAAGCTAGAGGAAGTCATTTGACACAGATGTCACTAAGAAGGGTAAAACATAAATACTGATGTTTTGCAGACCTCGCCGGAACAGAAAAAAAGGGTGCAGATATATTGTAATACTGGTGCAAAGTATATCACCCATGTGATTACCAAGGGGGTATTTATGCTCCAAGAAAAAGAAAATATGCTCTCTCTCAATTACCCTCCACTAATAAATTGAAATGACAGAAATAAGAAAACTATATTAAAAAAATACCTTCAAAATTAGAAAATGTAGAAGATTATTGTGATGGTGCAGGCGTATAAAAATATGTGCATATTCAATGTATTGATATTAAAAACAGTGTGTGTGTGTGTGTGTGTGTGTGTGTGTGTGTGTGTGTGTGATGCAGATCCTGGTGAAGATTCATTGACTTGTATAAGGTAATCAGCAGCCCCTAGTAGCAGTTTCAAAGGTTAATCTGCCTTCATTTATACCTCTTTAGCTGATTTATCATTTTCAGAATTAAACGAGGAGCAAGACAAAGCAGAAGTGCTGTGTTAAGCATGAGTTTCTGAAGCCGCCCTCTTGCAGAAGAACAGATTGAGCCCCGTTCAAGGAACAGATTACACAGGCCTGGGCAGCACTGGTGCCACAAAGACTGCTGCAGGGGTTTATCAGCATGTATCTGCTACAGATGTTGAGAAGCTACAGATCTTCTGGTACGGTTCAGAGATAAAAGCAGCTCTAATGTTGCATCCTAGGGTGAGGTACCAGTGGGGGCTGACTCCTGAGTTTTTTAGTGTAAGGACTGTGAGGGATGATTTCCATCACCAAATGCATTGGTTCTTCCATCCCAAAGCTCTGAAAACCACCAGGAGATTTTCTTCTGCCTATCAGAGGGAAAGAAATTGTCACTCAGCCTAAGGTTAACCTGTATGATATGAATTTTTTTCTGCTTTTATGAATACTGTGCTATGCACTCTGACTAACTTTTTCCAATATTTAATAAGAAATTAATAATTTCATAATGATATTTGATGCTTCCATAATTAAAAACACTGATGTATTATAAAACTCCCAATCCTTAAGATGAGAATTTTTCTTAACAAATCAAGTTCTACCAAAACCCATTTATTTCATTAGTTCTAAAAGTTTGCACTTAATATTTTGAGGTTGACAAAGCCTTGACTGAGTTACAGGTTGAGTTCCACCTCAAGGTTGTTCACCTTCCTGTCAGAATAATAAGTTGGTTTGTTTTTAGTTTCTTAAGACTTTGATCCAGGTACCCAGGCCTTCCAGAGTCTATATTTTCAGAGGGTCTTTTTTGATGTCTTTGCCACAATGCTGTGGCGTGCCTGGCAACTCTGGGAATTTTGAGGACATACCACCTATCCGACTCCTCATTTCATGCTTTTTGATTTCAATAATACTTGTTGCCTTGGTATCCCCAAATGGCCAGGTACAAAAAGTCTGCAAACTCTGAAACCAGCTTAATGTATCATCCTGATAACTATAAAGCCTTGAACATATGTGAGGTAATGAAAGCAATTGCCATTATTCAGAATCTCCATAGTAAGTGTGCCAAGAACCTGAAATAAATTTAATTAATTTAGAAGACGCTGTGCAGCTGAGAAAACACATCTTCAGAATTTCCATACTTTCTTAACCATTTTGTTTCAATTGTTGCAGAACTTTACATTTTTTGTAGTTAGAATGAAAGGAAAAAACACCCTACTAAAATATTAAACCGAAAATAATGAATTCCAATGCTTGAGAGAATTTCCTCCTGGCCTGCACTGACACGTTTTCTTACTTGATTTCTTTTTTTTACTGACAATAAGGTGGGGGTTTTCAATTTTCTTGACTTTTCCTTTGACAATATATTTTCTCACTTATCTTGGTTTTGTATGATATAATTTTACAAGTGTTGGATAGATAAAGAAAACACAGTTTTCTTTCTCCCTCATTAATTGCTTTGTCTTTGTAATGTTGCCAATCCTTCATGAAAAACAAGAGCAAACTTCTTTGCAAATGTACTCTGCATCATTGCTGTGCTACTAATGACAGGGAAAAGATAAATTAGTCAAACTCAGAATAGGATGATGCTTAGGAAGTCAGAACCCAAGATAACAAAATGTTTGTAGAGAGAATAATTCTGGACTGCTACTGGCTTATAACAAGCTTCAATCATTATACTCCTCCTTACAAGACTGGCTCTGCTGATCAGACACTAGATATTGGATACTGAAGCACTTTCCCTGTGTGCTTTACATTTTTATGGATTCCTATTACATGGCTGATACTGTCCTCTGAATACTGGCTGTTCCATCAGGGTTTACTTGTCCTTGGTTTTTAGGAGTTTCTCCTGATTTTTTTTCTGTATGCCATGAAAACACCAAAAAACAACATAATGCACAAATAAAAGCACAAACTGACAGCTTTATTCAGTTTAACACTGCGGCACAGCATGCACTGCTTAAGCCATACATAAACCTATTTTCAATATAGAAGCACCTATAGCTTTTCATTTCAGTATTTTTGATGTTTTTCATAAATTGGGTATTATGTATGTACTGTGGTGACTCTCTTTGTCACTACTTAAGGTGAGATTCATGTGATGAAATTTAGGCAGCTACTATCCATGCTAATCACTATAAATTCCCTTTAAAGTAAATAAAGGCAGTTTGTGCGAATTACTACATCAAGTCAGTCACCCTCAGTATGTGATTGTCCCACATGTAGGTGTCTGTAATGCTGATGCTTAAAATTAGACAAGACAAATCCCAGCCTGGCTTTCAGTGGTAGGGAAAAGATTTGCAAAATGAAATGGAAGCAGAACACAGAAATGAGAATGCCCCAAACAGGAGATTTATCTGGGAATTTACATATATTCATTTTAAGTTTCCTACCTCTGGCTTTCCTTTTTATACATATTCTAAACAACTTGCAGTAATAATGATGACAGTTTATCTTCCTTTGTGTCTTCATAATAATTTTAATCTCCTTTAATAAGATTGAAGTCTGTTCACTTTCTGCTCCCAAGATAGCACCACGTTATTTATTTTTATATTTAAAGGAATTTTTACTTACTTATAAAGTATAAAAAGAAAATGCTGATATAATCTTTAAATTATTATTATATAATAATAGAATTGTTTAGGTTTATAAAGCTGTTTAGGATCATTGAGCCCAACTGTTAACCCAGCGTTGCCAAGCCCACTCCTAAGCCATGTCCCTAAGAACTACATAAATACGTCTTTCAAGTACCTCCAGGGATGTTGCTCATGCCTTGGCAGTCTTTTCCCTGTAGTTTACAGCCCTTTCAGTGGAGTTTTTTCCTGATATCCAGTCTAAACCTCCCCGGCACAGCTCAAAGCTTCTGCTGCTCCTCATGACATTTGTTCTCCAGACCCTTCACCAGCTCCATGACCCTTCTCTGATCAGACTCCAGCCCACTCAAGAGGGTCCCAGAACTGGATACAGGATTTGAGGTGTGGCCTCACCAGTGCCAAGTACAGGGGACAGTCACTGCCCTCGTCCTGCTGGCCTCACTATTGCTGATACAGGCCAGGATGGCATTGACCTTCTTGGCCACCTGGGCACACTTTTGTTCATGCTGCTGAGATCTTTTTCTGCTGGGCCATTTTCCAGCCACTCTGATCCCAGCCTGTTGACCTGCATGGGGTTGTTGTGACCCAAAAGCTGTACTCAACACTTGCACAGTTCACCCTCATTGGTCACAACTGACCTCAGCCTATCAGTCATGCTGCCATCACAACAGTAAAAAGTTTACCTATCTGCCTGTTTTTAGTACAATTTTCTTTCTTATGGTTCAGGTAACTCTTTTCCTTTCAATACTGAGTCATCTTTTTTCTGCACTTAATAGAAAGATTTGGGAATGACTAGAAGTGTTTTGCTCATCTATCTTTTTCAGGAAGTCCCCTGGTTAACACACAAAAGCAGATAGGGTTTGAACTTTCAGAGAGACAACCTGTGAAAGTTACACAATTTCTAACTGACCATTCTGTAATGCATTAAGGTCTACTTTGTCAGGTATCAGACCATGTGCAGATTGACAAACTATTTGGTGAGGCAAAAGTTTCGGGAAAAACTAATATATTTCACTACATCATACCTGGTAAAAGACAAAATGAGCTTTTAGTTAGAAAAAAACCCCAAACTTTAGGCTTGAAATGCACCTGGTAACTTCTAAATCTGTGTATAGGGTTATTTAGTTGTATTAAAAGTTCCTGTATTATTCTAAACTCTGTTCTTATTTTCTAGGCTATTTTGATGCTACACATATTTATGTGTTCAGTTTCCTTTAATTTGCTTTTAGTAGGACCCATACAGGTTCTCTTTGATTTTGTTGTCTTCTTTGGCTCTTAGTATATGGCTTGTATGTCAAGTACTAGGTCATGCCGACAGCATGCTTAGCTTCCAGGGAGCCTTGTGATGCTATTTTAGTCAAGTGGAACACAGTTTATATGACTTGAGTTTAGATCTTATGATTCTTCTTGTTTTATGATAGAAAGATGAGCAGATGATTCACGTCCCAAAAGTGATTATACCTTCCATTAACTCCAAAGTGATCTAAAGTTTGGTGGCTAAAATATGAATATCTATTGTGGGATTAAGCTCTAGATGTCTCCAGATAAGCTAACTATCAGCTCCAAAAAGCAAAATGACCAATTGAATTTCCTTAAGGTGTCCAGAAAATCCGTATGGAGTTGTCAAAAATCACCGAGACAAAGAGATTTAGACTTTGCAGAGTGGCAGTTCCATGCTGGATGGAAGTCTCTAAGACAACCCAATTGGCACTAGACATGCATTTTGTCATGCAATTTAGTCAGTGCCATCAAGGGGATAATTCAACTCGGTTTACAGAAGATATCAGTGCTGAAAATTACATCCTGAATTTATGTACCTAATACCATTGAGACTCATAATGATTTGGTCCTGTCATTCCTGTGCCGGCTCCTAGTGGATGCTTGCTATCCTAGGGCATTATAAACCCACTTATGTATGTGTAACTAAGTCCCATGCTGGTCTATCACTAGATTTAGATGTTTTAAACTGAATCAAATCCCTCAAAGTAGGTGATTTATTCTTGCTTTCTAATCTTTCTCATTCCACTCTTCTGTAAAATGATACCAAGAACAGTGACAGCAGGATGGTTTCTTGAATATGTTAAAATGTTGTTATAACTTCATTAAAATAATTTCATGAAATCTGTGCATGAAAGCAGTTTGTGCTGATTGAGGAACCAATCCAGCAGTTGTAAAGTGCTTTGAAACCATTCAGTAATGGGCACTATAAAATTGCACAGTAATATCTTCTAATAGATTTTCCTTAATTAGCCACTAAAACTGTAGAATTAGATCTTCCCCCTTCCCCCCACAAAAAAAAAAAATCATGCAAAGTGAAACATTTTAACTGACTTTGCCATTTAAACATAAAATATTCTCAGTTCTCTCAGTCAATAGAGAGTTCCTAGGCCCCTGAATTTGCTCTGTCCCTGTGTTCCAGCGGTAATCGGTGCAACAGTTATCATGGAATGGAATCTGAAGAAATTCCTGAGACAATAAATCATAAGAGAGCAGCATGTTCAACTTACACTTAATGGATGGACATGATGACATTTATCTAGATGCAGGGAGAGATACATTAAGGGTAAGCCACATGAGATGTTTAAAGACTTCGGCAGGGCTATATTACACATGCAGAGGAAAAAAAAATAAAAATTCCAGAGCACTAAAAAGAAAGTCACAATTAAATTTGCCATTTAGCTGTCAAAATACATCCTACTGATTGTGCTACCAGTCAACAGAATGCATATTTAGTACATATCATGCATGAAAAGCAAAATACTTTGAAATATATCACAGACCTACAACACAAGCATATTTCCTCTGGAAGCAGATGAGTGCCATTTAACCAGAGCTCAGTTAATGACTTCTGTCATTGTGCAAATCAATGAGGCCTCTACAATTGTTCATTTTATTTATTTTCCCTTTTGAACATGAGCAAGTATAATTGTATTCTTTAATTAAACCAATTTTAATTATATTTTCCATGCTTAAATATGACATATTTGTACAATGATATACAGCCCTAGACACACAAATAATAGCAGAACAAACATCATGTTCATTCCTCTGCTTCTTTCAGCTGTCTTCCAATAAAGGCCATTTTATTTGCTTGAGCTGCTGAAGGTCCTTCCAGTCAGCAGTGAACATTCATTTCAATAGAAAAGTAACTGATGGTAACACTAGCCCAAACAAAAATTATACTTGCCGAGAGGGGATTTATTTCTGTATGAGGGAGTAAGGCGTTACAGCTATAATACTGCCTATATAATGAATCCCAGGCACTCGGCCTAAGATTGTACAAAACCCCAAATAGCTGAAACAGCAGAGCAAGTTCTCAATTCTAAAGTACCTTTTAACAGCATATTGAGACATAGAGAACAGCCTTGTTCTCTATGAGCATCTTTACCAAATGTCACGCAGCATCAGATATAATATTTTTCTTCTTTGCTTCCACTTACAATCATGTTTTATATCTTTAAGCAAACTGTGCTTTCCTTGATGGAAGTAACTTTTTTTTTTTTAAATGTAGTCTTTCAAAATCTTGCCCTGTTCTAATTCTTAGAACAATATAATCACAGTAAAAAAATTTCTAGTCTCTTATTTATTAGCAGCATTTGGCGGTCTGTGTGTTATTTTTTCTCTCTGGTTTTATTGAGTTTTTTATAAATAAAGATATAGTAAATCTGTTGGAAGTCTGCATGAACTGCTACCTTGTATCTAATGAATAACTATTACATCGATTTTCAAAGAAAAGAAAATACATTATGTTAATGGGATAACAATAAATGATTAAATTTGATATAATTAATTTTGACAGCTAGTTCTCATACTTCACACTATTGCCCTGCCTTTCAAAGTGATACACTTCTTACCTGTGAACAACAGTGGTCTTCAAGTTTTGTTTCAAAGTGACCTACCTTTATTGACTTTGCCTTTCTTTTTATAGACAACATTTTCACTTTAACCTTCATAAATTTAATGTGAATGTTGAAAGTGAGCCTGCCATGTAAAATTTAAAAGAAAACAAAATATGGAGAAAGCCCTCCCCCTCAAAAAAAAACCCAAAAACTCAAACAAATAAACCACCAATACTTCATTTTGTTCACTGTATTATAGCTATTGTTATGTTACCCATGTTACTGGATTTATCAGATATTAAAATCTTATGTATGTCTGATATTCATTGATCTGGAGAGATCTGCTATTCCTGCTCTATATGGGCCACTGCTACCTGATAAACCCCAAGCAGAACCTACAAAGTGCATGATGTATTTCCAAACTTGAAAGATTTGTAAAAACATAATTTAGAAAGGCCACAAGATACAAACCATGTGCCAGAATCATCAGAGGAAACATTAAGACTTCTACACATATTAATTACTTGAGTTTACCACTTTCAAACATACTGGCCTTTTTTCCTTTCTTTTAAACATATTTATTTCAGCCATATTTAGGGCTTTTTTCCTTACTTCTATATTTTTGCACCCAATTTTTTTGGTGTTTTCCAAATTAAGAGGTTAAGATATACTGCATGCTGTTTACTACATAGAGAACATTTTAATTGCATTGAAATAGAGAGAAAGAACTTCATTATCATTTTTGCAATTATAACAATTGTAATTTAATAATTGTAATACCTTGGTTTGAATTTTGACTTGGGTTTAAGAACTCCAGTAGCATCATTTAAATTCATCAAGGCCTTTCAATAACATATTCATGCCAAATGTTATTTTCTGTTACAAAAGTATATTTGGAAAAAAAGTATGATACAAATATAAGCAACTCTGATGAAAGCAAGCAATAAAACCTGACTTTTGCGGTGACTGAATGGATAGAGAATGATTTATATATTCATGCTGAACATGACTTGAGTTTTTCCCTTACAAATACTATGATTCCTCTGGCTTACAGTGCATCTCCTCTGGCCTGACCTCTCTCTAGACCACAAATCACTTGAGTTTATAGAAGCATTCTGGGGGAGGATTGCTACAAAATTATGCTATTTTTCCAGTTCCTCACCACATCTTCACTTTTCATTTGAAACAGAATACTGGACTAGGCAGAATTTTGATCTCACCTAGAAAGGCCATTTATGGGAAATCAAAAGACTATCTCATATCCCTGAAGTGAAATTCATTTTCAAATTATTTTAAGGATATTATTAACTGAGAGCATTGTGGCACTATCTGTCCTGCAGTTCTCTACGTCTCACATTAACAAAATATGACCTCTCCTGACAGCATTGTCAAGTGTTCATCTATCCACTCCTGGGAAAGAATATTGCTACCTAGAGTTACATCCTCAATCTGTGCAAATTGTCATGGCTCATGAAATTAGTGCAACTATAGTAATTTATACCTGCTGAGCATCTGGTCCCTGGAGATTACTGGGGAAAAAAAAAAGTTTAAAATCTCCGCTGATGTCTCACATCTAATTTAGATTCTCATTTAGACCTTCTTGGCCAACTTCTCTTTCAATGCTAGGTCCCTGAAATTAATGGAGTTACGCCAGCAGGGAGTTTGACCTGCTATTTTTGGACCAGATATTCTTATTTTCCAAGAGAACAAAATATACTCCTCACCATTGAAGCAACAGTAGGAGGGTTTTGAATTTATGGCAAATTTCAGATAGAACAAAATTACCTGGTGATAAAAGCATGACCAGTTATTGTTCAAACTTAATTATAGGGCAGACCAGTTGCTCAGCTTTCCTGTTTCATGCTGAAAGTGACATGTTTCAGACAGGGAAAACTTCCAAGCTGGCTCCTTCAACAAGCAAAAGATTTTACCAAGGGTTTAGTTCTAATTCTGAGAATAGAACAAATTAAAGGATGTCAAAAGCCAGCTGCCTCTAGCATTGCTTTACACATGCTGGAGACTGCTACTCTCCTGTGATATTTGTCAGGGTTTCCATTGAGATACAAGCTTTATTTAATTCACTGAACAGAAGTTCTATACAGATAGTGTTGAGTGCATGAAACAAGCCTGGTAAAGCAAAGCCAGACATTAACACTGGTCATCAAAGGTCAGGACATATTAGGTGCCAGTGAGACAAGTTATATAAATAACTTGACGTTTCTTAGAAGCTCACAGCAAGATGTCAGAGAGACCTTACGTGAGTAAAATGACATTTACATGGAGTTTTAAGACTTAAATCAAGGGAAAGGCCTTTGTAGTCACAGATCTAACTGTGAGTTATTTGAGCTTTTGGCTTCAATTGAATTTTATTAATCATAATTTATGTTGATGTTCCAGGCATTTCCTTATGATTTCTTAATACAGCTATTGCCTTCTGCCGAACACCAATATCTGGTTAAACACTTGTGAATGCATGCTAGATCCACAATAATTCTTTTTTCCCAGCTGTGTAGCTCTGATAGAGGTATCTTAGTGTTTTATTTAGGCAGGCCATGACAGGGTCTGAATTGCTGTGATATACTGACTTCGTCTACACTTCCAATGAAAAATTAATTTTAGGCAATTGTCAATGTGTGTGTGTGAAAAGTTTTTTCTACCTTTCACAGAAATAATATAAAAATAATCTTCCTTTTAAATGTTTTAAAGAAAGGGAGGAATGTCTTCCTTCCTGTTCTGTTCCTCTCTTTCTGCTGTGGAAAAGTTCCATTGACCTAGACATCAAGACTGAAAGGCAAAACCACTGCAGCTGAGTGAAAAATTACTGCAAGGCTGAAACTTGTTTATTTTGCAAAAAATATCCCACTGGTAGCTTTCTTTCTACAAGTTTAAAAGAATAATTAATTCAGAGACACAGCTTGTTGTGACTCAGCTCACCACTCAGCTGGTATGTTCTGATACTTTTGAGAGTCTTTGTTCTGTTGTTGACAAATAACATTAATCACTTTTGATTTGTCAAACAATTTCAAGACTGAGGGAATCTCGAAACATTATTTCTTTCAGACCATCTATTTCTCTCCATGTGATTTTCCAATACATCCAGGTTTCAAGAGCTTTTTACACTCTTCACACCAATTTCAGTATCATATCTCAAATGTGAGAGTTGCCAGATCCTCCTGAGGAGCCCCTGAGAGGTTCAGGACACTGATGAGGGTTCTCTGCATTTTTGTCTCTTTCAGAAGTACTGAAGGAAAAAAAAAGATTAACATAATGAAAGATATTGAAAGGTTGATCAGGAATTCTTCATATTCACCATTTAAATTAGAATGTTATTTAAATTTAAGAAGAACAAATCAAATTAAGTTACTTGTTGGATGCTACATAATTAAAATATACAGCTGGGGAAACTAAGAACATAAATAAGTTCAAGACGAATTAGGAAATTTTTGGAGGATAGATCCATCAGAGACTATTAAATTTGATGATGTAAGTGCAAACTTTGTCGCACAAATTCACAAACTGCTGCAGGTTGGAGAAATATGCTGAAAAAATAATCCATCTGCCTATGTTTTCCTTATCTTTTTATGGGAATATTACTACTCACTGCTGTTGATCATCTGACTCGTTATTTATTATATTTTTAGCTAAAAAGATCAGAGTGTAATCTGAGTCAAACATTACAAACATACATTTTAAGAACTGAGTGCTCCCCTTATTTCAAAAGGAAAAAAAAATCAATTCATACTGAATATTGTTACATTGCCAAAAATATCAGTAAGGATGGAAAAGATATTAAAAAGTTTAACTTTTAGTGATTCATGATTAAATCTTAATATGAATTTGGACTTCAGATGCACAAGTCTGTCTTCTGTTTATCAAGATTTCCAACTTATTTCCAAACATTAAGTATTTAAAAAGTTATTTAATGCTAAGCTCTTTTCCTAAATATGTTTATGTTATTGTTAAAAATTGCATTGCTTCATCATAAGAAAGTTTTACTACACATCTTTGCAGCATTTCTTTTATGTCAAACCCTTTACTGGTTTAATAGAATATTACTTAAAAGAAGAATAAAATTTTAATTGCATGCCTTTAGTTTAACCTGCAAACCTACAGAAGAGCATCAGAAAAACACAAATGCTTGACACAGGGGAGAGAATCTATTTAAAGAAACTTAGTGAATACCGGATGCATCACAAAATCTTGTAAGGAGGTTGATTATTGCAACACTGAAAAAAAGATTGCTAAACTTTAACTCAGGCTAAAAGTGTAAGGACAGTGTGGATGAAAGAAAATGATAATATTCCCAATATCCCTTGCAAACAAAGTGGTAATTTAATTGCAGTTCATTTTGGTAAGGAATGTGCATATATATATATATATATGTGTGTGTGTGTGTGTTCTGAGTTAACACATTATGTTAAAAATATTTGTTCACAATACTTCAGTTCTTATTGACAGCGTAAAAAGAAAAGAAAGAAAAGGGTAGAAGTGGCAAATGAGAGGTAAAAAAGTCTTTTAATATCTCAGTGACACCTAATATTTAGCCTTTATAAACAAAAATCTAAGCTGCAGAAATGATTATCATAATTTGCTTGCTTATGTAAAATATATCCTTGTCTGCTTTTTTAAAGACTGACACAATAACAATAGATGATATTTGGTCTGGTATTTTAATAATCATATTTAGCTTAGTCTAGTTTGTTTTCCCATCACAAGAGTAAGTAGGATTTTGTTCAGTGGTGTTTTTACATGGGAGTTGCATTTAATTATTGAGTTGCTTTTGTAAACTGAACAAATAAAATATTGTGACATACTGTTTGAGAGGAAGTGTTACAGAATTTCTGACCCTCCATGTCACATCCATTTTGTTTGTTCAGTGTGTACTAAATAAGCAAGAAATATGCTTTGACTGGAATAGTGGACAACTAATATGTTGTCTCTTATCTATGTTCACAAGCTAGCTTTAATTCCCTGGTAATGCCCCACTTTCAAAGGAGACTAGCAATTATCTTCGACCCTGAAAGTCTGACCTACTCTAGTGCAACACAGTGAATCCTGTCTTAAGCCATTACCCAAGAGACCAGTAAAAATTGTCACCTACCACATATGACCTTTTGCTAAATCCATAGAAGACTGCAGTGGAAATTCTGGTAACTACATTAAAGTAATTGTTTAAGGTAGGATTATTTTCCAGAGGCAGGATAGGATATGAATAAAGTTTATCTATTTTTGTTTAAAAAAAATACTGCCAACAGTGTATTTTTAATAGATGTTTATTGTGAATGCTAAGTTCTTTTCACAGTGCACAGCCCGGCAGCTGGCGGAGACACACAGGTTAACTTAAAAAGCACATTACTGTTCTGATATTATTGATGATGCTATCAATGCTTTAGGTAGGTTAAAAAGAGGAATTGCAACTTGTTCCTGGGCTGGTCTCACAGCAGCCTTGTCTCCTCTGGCAAGAAGCAGATCAGTTATTAAAATCTCAAAAGGTTTCATTTGCATTGTGGCAAAAACAAATTAAAGAAAAAAACCCAGAACTGTGTATGAGTTATACACCTTCTTATTTTGTCAGGAACAAGTTAAGGACATGATCCAAAACTGAAAACTCCTTGAGAATCCCTCTAGTGATTAAAATTAGTGCAAGAACAGCATAGGTTTTAAGATATCACATAATTGTTACATGACACTGTTACTGTCATGAATGCAGAAACTGAACTACAAATGCAAATTATTTCTGGGGAAAAGACCTTTGAGTGATAGGTGTGGTATTTTCAGAAACAAACCTGAGAACTATACCATGAACCTGTGGATGTGAGAGCAAGTTGGACTTTTATTATTCATTCCCATCCCATTTTTTTGGTCACAAAGGAACGTGTTGCACTAGATTTTGGCTTGGAAGAAATAGACTTTTCATTGGGAAGTGTTAAATGTTATGGGAGAGGAAGGAAGGAAGGATAGCAACAAGAAAAAAAAGAAAAATCAGGGCAGTAGAGGAAACCAGAAAAAGAGACTAGGAGAATAGAAGAAAATGGAAAACGAGGAGGAAATTATGGCAGGTCTGCTCATTCAAGTTCAAAGGTGTGAGTTCAGAGATGTGTAGAGTTTGACTGTAATGAAGCCAAGAAATGGAAAGGCAGAGAAGAAAATTGACTCAATAAATTACCAAAGTACTGATACCCTGGTTGATGACAGCAACTCTGAAATAAATATTAAAAAGTCAAATGAGCAGTTAGTTCCTAAGAAGGACAGTGGCTCCTGGAGTGAGAGGGCAAAGATATTATCAAGAGCGTTTGGCAGAGGTGAGATGGGAAGATCCTTTCACATGTCTGCATCAAGGTATACAAAGGTAGCAATAGAAAAGAGATTCTGCTATTGATGAATTCTTTCAACATTAGAAGGAGAGGTACTGGGGAGATGAATTGTTTCTTGGCATTGTAGTCCTGTAGGCACAAGCTTTCTGAAAACATGCTGGTTTTAGACTTACAGGCAGTGCCTTTTTAACCTGCAGATTTCTCCAGAGGTGATCTCAAAATTGGAAGATGAAATAAAGTATGTTTTATCATCAGGGTTTTTTTGTCAGTCTTGTGGATTCAGTTATTTGGTTCATCATTTTTTATACAGGAAAAGAAAAAACATGGAAAATTCCAAGAGAAATAAAAAAAAATATTGCTGAAAAATAACTGTAGTTCCTAAATACAACCCATGCCTTACTTTGCTGCCTCATATTTAAATTTCAAACTCTTAATGTCAGGGGAATTAATGGCTAAAGATATCATAAGGCGTATGCTGAATATATTATAGATGTAAGAGGATTATTCTGATCAACCAGATGGAAATGCATATTTCATCACACTACTACAGCTTTAACTCTGGCCCAAAATAAACAGTGTTTTTCCATCAGTGATTTCAGTATGTAAACAGAACATAACACACAACCCTGCTGAAAAAGAAACAGTTTTGGCTGAGATTTTTTTAAAAGCAGTTAGTGGAGCTGAACCACTCTGTGACTCCTTGAGCTTTGTAAACTCCTTCCTAAGACCCTAATCTCTGTACACAGCTAAAATGTCTAAAAGAAGAGGTAGCTCTGAAATGTATTAGTCCATAACACTGGTTTTGTCTTAAAATCTGTAGGCACTCTTCAGCTGAGCCTGACAGTTTGTACAGACTGATATAGTATTACCCTTTTGTTTTCACCTGCTGAGGTAGACCTAGCATTTGAATGTGTAAGGCATACAAAAAAGTTCCCTGAATGAGGACTGAGGTGCTCTTTTTTGTTGCTTAAGGTAGTTCTAATTAAATTTTATTAATTATGCCTGATTCTCTCCTGTTATTCTCTTTTCTAAGTGATAATTTGCTTTAAGTGATAATTTGCTTTATCTCTAGTAAAATGATAGAACATAAAATGCAAAGGAAAAGATATTTTAAAGAAAATTAGAACAGCTTCAAATAACTACTTAGTATATGATCTTACAAAAATACATGTTATTAAGGCTTGGAAAGTCATTTCACAATGGATAAAATAAACTTTGTTCTACCCTTTATTTAGTTTATGTAGCTATCATCAGACTCATAAGAAAATTGATAGAAACTTGTTTGGACTTTTTTTCACAATGCCACTGTCTGCTGCATATTCCTGTCTGTCTAACCAATCCAAGACCCATGAGCCATTGAGATGAATATTTTGATTTTCATAAAGAATTTTTATTAAAAAACAAAACAAACAAACAAAAAAAAAACCAAAAAAAGTGAAGAATCAATCTGTATTGAAGACCTTTTCACATCAATGTTTTCATCAATTGGAATTTGTTTACTGTCTTTTCCTTTGTCAGTAAGAGGAGCCTCACTTGCACTTGGCACCTTTAGCTACTCTGAAGTTACTTTAAATGCCAACATCTCAGAGCTGTTCTCTTTGTTCTCTTACTTCTAGACTTATTCACAAAGGCTTGCAAGAGAATTCAGAAACAGGAATGGACTGTCTTCTTCCTAGTTTAATGAAGTGGCATTATTCAGCCGTTCTGGTTGAAAGTCAGGCCATCTAAACTGATAATACAAAGCTAATCATCTAACATGGGGCTATTGAACAGATTTGGGGAAATCTCTGCTTGCATTCAGTAATAGCTTTTTTGATTATTCAGGTCCAACTGCAACAAAGTCATTGCACTGGTGCTGTTATTGCTTCCTGGTTCCTGTGGATTTTTAAAACTATTCCTAGAGCAAATGAGAGAGGAAAGTGTGTGTTGAAGTAATTCTTCTGTCTCTGCTAGAAAAGAACACACTTGCAATTTACTGTAATGAAGGAATAATATTCTGTACACGGTGATCTAATTAGCAACCTAGAAAAATTCTTTGCCAAGACTTCTTCATAAACATGTGGGTGAGGATAAGAATGAGAGGGGGAAGACAAAAGTTAGTTCTTGGATTACCATTCAGAAATGTAACAATTTTGTGCAGCACTAAAGTAATTATTATATGTGATGTCACAGACAGTGGATGGTATTAATAAGCTATATTTTAATATTACAGTAATAATAACTCCTTAAGTTCTTGCAGCCAGCTGAACTGATGACTATATACAAACTCACTTTTCTTAGGAAAACTACCAGCATTGTGGATGAGATAAATTTGTTTAATGCAGTAACTTTCCTACTGTCATGACCACTGGCAGTTAAGTTCAGAGGCAAGTACCAAACCACTATAGCAGACAACTTAAGATTTCCAGTTCAGGACATATATCAAGGAGATTCACTGCTATCTTGAAGATAAGCCTGACTGTCCTTTAATCTTTATGCACTTTTTGGGTATAAATACATTTTTTTCTCCTTTTTCAGAATTACATAACACCCCAAGAGACACTTCATGGCTAGTAGTGTTACAGTCTGCTTCATAAACAGAACAACTCTAAAAGAATTTGGAGAAATACATGTTAACTGATTGCTGATGCTGCTGGTCTGTTATGTTCCCAGCCAGTAGTCAAGAGTTATACCATGAATTACTATTCATTAACTTTTCAAGTGGAACTGGTGGTCATGAAAATCCATGTAATTTGTTTTGTTGCCTGTCATAGATGCTCTTGTGGTATAAGACACTCAACTGTGCTGTGCCACGTGCAGCAGGGACAGGGACTGTCCGTAAATACAAGCCCCTATGTTTTAGAATTTTTCCTCTGTGCTGAAACACAAAGGTTATAGGTTTCCATCAGGTAAGAGAAATAAAAATACTATCTACTTCTTAAGAAGTCTTCAATTTCAGTAAAAAACCTCAGCCCCTGTACAGACTAAATTAGTTTAAGGAGTATTTAATCTCACAGATTCCTGTTGGTATAAGCACATCCCTCCACAAAACAAAACTCTAGCTAGTTTCCTTCATCTTTTACATTTTTTTTCAAGACTTCATTTTTTACTATTTTCTGTATTTACTCCCAGACATGCTAAAATGTTTCAGTGCTATCAGGTTGAGAACAGGGAGCCAGAGGAATATTTGGAGATTCTTTCTCTTGCTCTACAAGACTGAGAAACTCTTCTACCAGAAATGGAACAATGGGGATTTTAAAGCTATTTTTTCCATTTATTTGTATCAACTTTCTGTTTCACAGACATCCTTTACAGGGAAGGGAAGAAGGCTGAAGTGTAGGGAGGCGGAGAAACTGGGAGATTTTTTGATGATTAGCTGGGATGAGACAGGAAAGAGGGCTGGTTATTATGAGATGAATCATACCCCTAGGGCTTCAGAAGGCTTCGTGTATGTTTCAAATACTCCTGGGCTGTAATTATCTCAGGATAGGTAAAAGAGGTATTTTTAGAAATGTCAATTTTCTTGATTTATTGGAATTTAAGAGCTCAAGCAGAAGACTCAGAAAATGGGAATTTGCGGCCCTGTAAAGGTTGAGACTCTAGCCATTTTGCAGTAATAACCTGAGGGAAAGAAAGCTCTTAATTCCCCCATCCCAGGAAGACCAGCAGACCTTTTGAGACATTGATTTATGCCTAGTAAGTAGCTCTGATTTCCTTTCCTTTTTTTTTTTTTTGTGTGTGTGGTTTCCTCATTTGCCTTTCTGCAACTAAGTTAATCCTTAGAGCTTGTATTGTCTCCAGTGCATCACTTGGAGGGATCCCCAGTGTCTCTTTAGCTGTGGCTCTATATTCCCCTGTTATCATATCTCTTCAGACTGCTTCAAAGCAAGTTTTTACTTTTAATCAAATCCCCTTATGTGTCTTTTCCATCTGTTTGTTTGTTACTTGCATCCTCTGTGGCTTCACTGTCCCTGAAACAACTGCTTCTTTGACCATTTTTATGTTTGGTAGAGGAATGGGGGTGAGTTTGTATAGAAATCAAACAGCCAAGGACAGGCATTGGAATCTCAGCAGAGAGACTGGAACCTGGGCAAGTCCTCAACACCTCTCTTCTGTGCACAAATTTCATTGCACTTGTGCCCTCAGCCTGTCCTGCTGCTAAAAAGCAGCCTGGGACTTGACATTTATTACATGATGTATTTGTTGAGTTTATGTTCTGAAAAAAAATCAAAACACTGGTAAAGCACTGGAATTACAAACTAAGAGAACATTTGTTCTGTCCAGCAAACTACAGTTGCTGTGTAACCATGTGCTGTAGAAAAGAGATTTCTCTCTATTCATGGTTATTAACAGCAAGTTCCACAGCAGACAAGAGTATATAGCATCACTCATTTGTTTCAGGTGCAATTAAGTTATTGTTCTCTCTGGGTTCCCTAATGAGTATTTATTCACAGTGTGATCTTGAGCAAATCATTCAGGGCCCATGTTCAGCAAACATTTTGGTGCATTTAGTTTAGTGGTTTAACAAAACCAGCAACTCAGCCCCATTCAGCTTCTCGCTCACCCTCCCCATGTGGGATGGGGGAGAGAAGCAGGAAGGGCAAAAGTGAGAAAAGTCATGGGTTGAGAAAGAAAGTTTAGTAGAAAAAGCAAAGTCTGTGTAAGCAAACAGAGCAAGACAAGGAATTTATTCACCTCTTCCCATGGGCAGGCAAGTCTTCAGGCATCCCTCGGAAGGCAGGGCTACATCCTGTGACTTGTGACCTGTGAAGACAAATCCATCACTATTAATGTCCCCCGGTCCCTCCTTCTTTCCCCAGGTTTACGTGCTGAGCATGACACCATATGGTCTGAGCATGACACCCTGTGCTCTGGGATATTCGTTGGGTCAGTTGGGGTCAGCTGTCCCAGCTCTGGCCTCCTTGGGCAGTCCCAGCCTCCTCACTGATGGACTGGGGTTGAGGAGCAGCAAAGGCCTTGGCTCTGTGTGAGCACTGCTCAGCAATAGTGAAACCACCTCTGTGTTACCAGTGCTGTTTCCAGCACAATCCAAAACACAGCCCCACACCAGCTACTACAAAGGAAATTAACTCTATCCTAGTGGAAACCAGCACACTTACCAAGGAAGATCTAATCACGTCACACTTCTGGGTTTTGCTGAAGTCGTAATCCCCATGAAGTTGAAGAATATAGCATCTTTGGAATGTTTTTTCAGCATAAGAAACTGGAGTTGTTCTGGATATATATCTTATTAGCACAGGTCGACTGCCTTTCAATTTACCAGGAAAAATCACAGGGTTATATTAGTTAATGCTGTCACACCAGTACTGTCCTACCCTTCTCCAAATCCCTTTTGTTAGCAATGTAAATAATAAGCCATTCCTTTTAAAAAATATTTATTACTCTGATGAAAAATATGTATAAAAGTGTTATATGTCTCCCTTAGAACTTAGGAATTGAGTTTTTTCCTTTATTTTAAATTCTTGTGGTCAGAGTGAAGGCTAAAATCCTAAAATAGGTGCTGTAGGCCATATAGTGGCTGCAGTATTTGGGAATTCACTGCCTCAGGTGTCAAGGTTTAGCTTCAGCAGGTGACAAAGTACCAGATAGTCACTTGCTCACTCACAGAGAATTGGAAAGAAAGGAAAACTCATGGTTTGAGAGAAGAAGAGTTTAATAATTGAAGCAAAGTACTAGTACTAGTAGTAGTGTAGTAGTAGTAGTAACAGTAATAATAATTCAGCAATAGGATCCTAATTAATGATAAGTAGTAAACAAAACCAACATTAATAATTAAAAGGAGGCCCAAGAGAAACAAGTGGTGTGCAATACCATGCTCATCATCCACTGGCTGATTTCCCCCACCTGCAAACAGTGGCTCCTGGCCAACCTCCCCTAGTTTGTATACCAGGCATGACATTCTATGGTATAGAATATCCCTCTAGCCAATTTGGGTCAGCTGTCCTGGCCATGCTCCTTCCTAATTTCTTGTGTATCTTCTCACAGGCAGAACATGGGACACAAAAAAGTCCTCTACTTAGGGTAAGCACCACTCATCAACAACTGAAATATCAGGGGGTTACCAATATTATTCTCATACTAAATTCAAACCCCACGGTATTATCCTCTAAGAAGAGATTTAACTCTAGGCCAGCCAAAACCAAGACACCAAGGGAGAAAATATTATCGCTTCAGATAGAATACTTCCATCTTTTAATAATTTTTCTTTATCGTTTGAATGTTGTAATCCAATGCTTAATGATGAAGAAATCCCATTTCATTATACTAATATATCTCTGCATATTGTTTTGATAAAAGAGCGTCCGTGATCCGTTTTCTTCAGCCAGCAACACGCTATTGCTTTAAGAAGTAGAGGATAAAAATGTTTGAGCGTTAATTACTGTCGTGCTGCACAGCAGAGCAGCTGAAGGCAATCATGTGCTGTACCCCTCTGCTGATATTTAAATAGCTCCTGGGAAACTACTTCAATGTCGTTTGCAACTTTGCCAAGCAGACCTTTATTGATCAGAATGTCAATTACGGTATCTCATACACTTGCATTAAGTACCCTGTCCAAGAGAGTGTGGCAGAATGAAGGCTATCAAGGCTCATATTAGCCTGTCAGCCCATGAATTTGCAGCTCCTTGAGAGAAGGAAGAGAATAATTTCAAAGATAAAAATTCACCAAAGTTTTTGCACACAGCAGCTATATGTAATATTCTGATGTCCAAGCTCATTCCACTATTTTCCTTTCAAGAATAACAGAGTTTCTCAGGGCTCATTAATGTAATCTATAGCCCAGTCTCATATGCAAATAAAAAAGTTAACTCGTGGAGCTCAGAAAGGGAAGATCTGCATGAATTAAAAGCTCATGCAGACAAAATCTGACACCGAACTTTTGAAAACAGAGAAAAACTTACATTCTGGCATAAAAGCTCAAATTCCAAACTAGTTTCCTTTAAAGAGATGCTATCATTTTTTATTTATATTTCTAAATAGAAATACTTCTAAACTGTTTAATGATAGAATACTTCTCAGGATCTTTCCCTCAAAAATGAATAAAGGAAAAATAAATCTAACAATGAGTTTAGCAGGTGCATGTCATGCATCTGATTAAATTTTTTTAGTTAATTTTGACTTAATCTTTCCCTTGCCTAGGTCAAATTCACTAAATAATCACAAGCAGGCCCACCACCAACACCTGCTCTGAATGGTTTACATGGGAGGAGCCCTCTTGACACAACTTCAGAGCTTTCAGTGACTTAAAAAATAATTATTTGTTTGTCAGATGAAATATTCACTAAATCAGGAATTAACTATATTTTAAAAGATTTTGTATGAGCTTATACATTTGGATGTAATGTCATGTCTCCAACAGTCCATGTCCTTCTCACACAATATATCCAGAATAAGGTTTCAAAACCTCTTTCACAGAATTGATATTGAAAAAATAACCTTTTATCTCAGAAGGTAGCACCATTTTTTCAGGTATTTTAGTGCAGATGAGTCACCACCTTTTCTGTTGCATGATCCTGTACAGTGCCCAAAGCAGAGAAAACCTCCACACCCCTACCACAATGAAGATGCTACAGAGGAGAGGAAGAGAGAACATTAACTTGTAGTTTCTGCTCTAAATGTGTATATTTCATCTTCTGTAGAGAGTGGATATCTGACTCAAGCACACTCTTCTCCAAGGGAAAAGAAAGGGTTACCTTTAGACATTTACAGTTGCTAAGAAATTCCCATTTCCGTTCTAAGAAAAGCTTCCTTTCAGTAAAGTGCATTAGACTTTGAGAAAAAATAACTGTGGTGTTGATTGAATAGGATGTATAAGAAATTCTGCTTGAAGTGACTTACAATGTCTGCTGAGCTAAACCATTCAAAAAACATTTTATAGTGTCAATGCTAAAAAGAAAAGCCCAACAGCCCTTTTGTAGAAGCAAGAATGAGGTAATGTAAAGACTGCAACTTGTGCAACCACAAAATTGCCTTTGTTTCCTTGCTCTTTTTCTGCTCTTGAGTTTAAAAGCCTAGGACATGTTCAAGGAAAGATTTCTCATGTTTTGTAAGGAAGGGGTAAGGATTCACAGGAGTAGGATATATTTATGGGGGGAGGGAAAAAAGGAACTAAGCCCCAGCAGAACAAAAAAAACCAGAAACTCCCATATTAACCCTCTCATTTTTTCATAAAAAATAGGAACAGCATGATATCACAATTCCAGAGCTACATCCCTGGCCACACTCTGCAGTTCTGGGCTTTATGTTATATATACTGTTCAAGCCAATATTTTCAGCATATTTTCTTAAAGCAGAAATAACACAGCTAGATAAACATCCTTAGGGGATCCCAAGGAATCATTCACAGAGAGATTGAATATTCATAATAATAAATCAGCCCATTTCCACACTTGTACTCTTCTCTGCATCCTTTTTGGGGGCAACTTGTGCTGTATGGGGACATACATTAGAATATAGATAATGGACATCTAGAAGAGGCATTCTCAAGGTGACTTGTGATTCTTGCACACATGTTCCAGATCCTGCTCGGTTTTATCACAGCACTTACAAAAGGTCAGTACCATTATTGGAAGTAATGCTTCACTTATGATTTTATGCACCATCTCCTCAAAACTGCTCCATATTCCTTCTTTTAAGGGATCTGTTAAGCTGGCTTTGGTAATAGTGACATAGTGGTTTTCTGGGTCACCTTGAACTAGCCACTTTAAAACTTCTTAAACTGGGAGAAACCATAAAAATTCCTGTGTATTTTAGAGAGCCAATGTGGATGAATAAATCAAAGGCCTTCAGTGAATGTTTAATAGCCATGTGTCACTGTAATGTCACTGCTTTTTAGGAAATGGGTGGATGCTTGTGATTTATATCTTTTAAATTAGTAAAAACCTTTTCAAAGGATTCTCTTGAAAATGAAGGGGCTTTATTTACTTTCTATTTTTTCTTCAGTACAGTTACTATCTTGTAAGGGCATTAGGAAGATAGATCAGGGGGCTGGTACTAGACAATCTTCAAGGTCCCTTCCAATCCAAACCATTCTATTATATGATTCATTAATGTTTTTGGACAGAGATACCATGATGATGAGCACCAGAGGAGCACCACTGAAATAATTAAGTTTCTTACACTGTCCAGGCTTTGAATAATGACATTAATTAGAGTAAGAAAAGTTTACTGTATTGAAACTGAATACTTGGGGTTTTCTACAAATTGTAAACCACATGGTGGATTGGGAGCAGGGCAGGGGAAGTGGAAAATGTCCTGTTCTGGAAAAAAATTCTCCACTGCTGGAGAAGACTTGGAATGTCTATATGTCTGGTTTTCTTTGTTCTCTATTTATACATATGTCAAGAAAGGAGTCATTACTCCAATCTTTACTGTCATCATAAATCTCCACACAAAACCACCTAATTATATAACATTTTTTATATAGATTATATCACATTTTCCTCCATGCACATGTGTTCCTTGTTATACTATCCAAAGTTCTTCAATATTTGTAGAGAAGTCAAGTGAATAGAGAATGAAAGGGAAAAATTTGTAAATCAGAGCACATCTGGATCTGCCTCAATGAAGTGGAAACATTTGAGTTGTCACCTCCAGATACACCAGGTCATGGGTCACTTGCATAATTCTCATCCAGATAAAGATATATGCCAGAAGAATATTTTCACCATTACTAACACACCCATAAGCACACAAATAAAGAATCATATAGGACATATATGCTTACTTATGTGCATGAGAATGTAGATCTACACACATACATTATATACAATGACTTTCATGTGTGTGAATGTGCATTCACTCCATCAAATGAAAGCTGAATTTCTGTCATATTTCTAAAACACATTACTGCTGAATATTTTTCAAAATGAAATATGAAAATCAATTATACCAAGTGAAAATAGTTATCTACAGCTTTTAACAAAAAATGTTTACTTATAGCCAGGCATTTTTTTAATCAAATATTTCATAAATGAGCTTAATTCAGATTTTCTCATTTTCTTCAGGAGTGCACACCTGATCTACAAGCATGTTGTTCAAGTCCACTGTTGCACCCATAAAAGGGTTATATATTTGTGTGGGCAAGTGAAGGAGAGGCTTCTCTAAATCTGAAACCATACTTGGGGCACAAAACTATCACCAGTAAGTGACATCTAGTTAAGATATGTGGCCAGTATTGTTTTCAGCTGGTTAATTTTCTTCTTAGTAGCTGGTACAGTGCTGTGTCTCCAAAACACCTATTGTTTTTATTTCACAATTATATCTCTTAGAGTCTGTAATCAAACCATGCGCTAGGCTGGATAAGCCTGTATGAAAAGAGATTATAGGAAAGTATAAACGATTGTCATTTGTGTTTTACAAAATGACCAGTGGAAACCTGCCCCTGAAAACCCGATTTTTAAGACATGTCTTTTCCCAAACTTATTAGTTATTCTACGAGAAAACTGAACTCTTTCTGCCAGTCTTGCCTCACCTACTTTAAGAACCCTGGGAGGTTTCTGCAGTGCATAGTGCATGGACTAGATGTGATCTGGAGAACAGCTTTTTTTGTCATCTATAGCTGAACTGCCAAAATCCCTAATCTGTTCTGAAAACCTGTCATGCTGTCTGACCTATAAAGTTCAGTATCTCATTAATAACCTTCAGAGCTGCCCCATCTCCTCTGCAATGTGTGTGTTAATGATGGATGAAGCACCCAAGAAGCAACTAGAGCATCAGAGAAGGAAATAAACAGGCTGGAATTGCCCTTACAGAATTTGATTGATTTAAAACATGTGCAGGAGCTGAATAAAGGGTCTGCAGAGGTTTGACTACAGTTGCCAAGGCAGTTGGTACTGCAAGAAAAGGTCAGAGGAGTTAGACATAGTTGGATTGTTCACAGATGTCTGATGGTGTCAGTTTTATTTAAAATAAATAAATACTTGAGTTTCAAGGGATGTATCAGTCAGATTCCACCACCAAGAGGATTCACTAGGATTTTATTTTTCTGATGGTTGTGGTTTTCTTGGAAACCCTCTACGTGGACATTCATTGTACCAGGAGCAAACAGAGACTAAACCTGCATTTTTTCATAATCTGATTAAGAACAGAATTGCAGGACTTGAAAAGACAACACTCATGCCATGGTATCTCTGCTTTTTGTCATGTCTTCATTTGAAGTTCTGGCAGAGAGTAGGATGTCTTTTCCTCTGCTTTTTGTGACTTATACTTGGTAGGAGTGGACTCATATTTTACTCACCTGTAGGTTACTATGACATTATTTCTACAAAACCTGCCTAAGTTTAGCATATAAACACAAATGAACTTTGTCCTAACTTACCATAAACGTCACAAACAGCTGCACCAAAAATAAACAAACAAACAAACAAAAAACCAAACAAAACCAAACCAAACCAAAACAAAACAAAACAAAAAAAAAAAAAAAACCAAAAAAAACCAAAACAAAATCACCCGGTCAAATATTTTCCTGCTGTTTTGAAGGAAAAGCAAACTTCCATTTTCCTAGAGTTTTTATAAAACCAACCACTGTGTAGAAATCAGATGTTCAAACCAGAAATATTTTCATTGGGGGAAAATTATTTCTGTTTAAAACAATTGCCTGGCTCCCTCATGAAACTAAAGCTCTGCTACCACAAATCAGTCTTTCTTTAGGCTACTGTGAAATAAATGTGTGAAAACTTCATCACTTGGAGAGAGAATATTTCAAGCCAAGGCTGCATGGAAATAAGTTTTGACATCTGACATCTTGGAATCAGACACATAACCTTTAAAGAATCACATCTTATGTTCTATCAGAATGAACACCCCAGGAATTAAAAACCTGCCCCACAGCATAAATTCTTCTCTGTGTTTCAAGGATTTTGCAGAGTTTAGGATTTCTTTTTCTCTGGTGAAACCAACACTGGCTTTACTAAGCAAGGTGGTGATTTTCTGAACTGACAGCAGCGTTGTAGTTCCTGCCATGTAGTTGGTTTATCATCTTCATCAACTAATGTGTTTCTTAAAAGCGCTTCTCTTTGCGTAATGTTCTTACAGAAAATAGTAAAGGAGTGCTTTACTACAGAAATCTTTACAAATTAATTGCGAAGCAGTCAAGTTGTTTGAGTTATGAGACAAGTATTGGTGTTTTCACAACAAAACACAAACACCAGCAGTGAAACCTCAGAAGTCCTTATTTACCTGAAAAATTACTAGAGTTTCTTGCTTCGTGCTTGAAATATATTTTCTCTGGACAAAAGTGTTTTTAAGACATGGATACTGATAACACTTTGACATCCTCTCTAGTCCCACATTTAGTTACGTTCAGGGTTGATCAATGTATTCAGATACTTTTGCAAATAATTATTGAGTTTTAAATTGTAGAACTATGGAGCAAGTTGTCCAAGACTACCCTTCTATCACCTTCATATGTCTTATCCTATTAAAGAAGAAGTCAGGTACAGAGGAAGTTCTGAACATCAGGAATTTATGTATCTATCTTCTGAAAAGAGATAAAGAATAGATAGGTTAAAATAAGATGGCATTTAGTTTGCCAGAAACAATAGAATTGCCTAGCAGCTGAGAACATGCTTAACTAGTGGCCTGCAATAATATTCATACTTTATATTTTTTTCCTAACTTAGCAACACCGGTGTCAGCCTGAAAGTAGTGGTAGTAATGCAGGATCTTTTAGAAGATTTTCAGAGTGATAATAAATGAACTCCAGTCATAGGGAACTTGACTCAAAAATTCATGTGGACTATGTTGCTTGCATTTGTTAAAATAAATGGGAATTGATGTGGTATTGTGAGTTGCCGGAGGTTTACATTTCCAAATGTATGAGATAGCCCCAAGACCTCCATCCTTTCTTTATAGGTGTCATTCAAGGCTGACATTTCAACAGCAGGAACAGCTATTTGGACATCCCTTATTGTGTGTACTTGGAATTCCAAAGGGATATCATGATCTCCATGCAAACAATTTTTTGCTTGCAGAGAAAAACTGAGCAGGCTGAGGTAGTTCAGGTGTAATATTGTTTAATAACTCATCTCAGGACTGATAAACAAAACTTGCCCTAGGAAAATGATTATCAGAAGCTTGCCTCATAAGTTAGTTTGGAGCCCTGAGACATTCATGTCTGGATGGTGACAATTCCTATGACATCTGTACCACATGTAGTTACAGTGTACAGGTGTGTAGTTGTCTTGTTGATGGTTATGATACTTAGCATAAGGAAATGTTCTTGGAAACACAAAGCAATACAATTAAGGGGGAAACCAAAAGGAAGGCACTTAAATTACACTCCAAAAAGGGCATCAGAAAGCTCATGATCAAAATATTCATTTACAGTAATGCTGAAATTTGTTTATGATTTGCAAGATCATTCTCACACTTCCTAATGGATGTCCCAACAGACCTTTTCTGAAAACTGATACATGCTTTAAACAATTGCAAAACCAACATCCTAATTTCTACAAATCAATCTGTGCAATTGAAACACATAGTTTCAGTAAAAAACAATAATTTATCTGCTTTTAATGCCCAAATATTCTTGTGTTTGTAAGCTTCAGGGCTGTTTTAAGTCTCATTCATAGAGATGAAGATGGTTTCTTTTCTCTTGCGTGTTTGATATGCTCTAAGTGCTTGCAGATATGAGTATTTTATATTTGGTTTTTTGATGGTCTTCAGTATTTCAACCTTATGGTTGCTGTCATCTTCAAGAATGTGCAAGCATCAGTACACATGAGCTAAAAAGCATTTCAGTACAATGAAAAATAAATTCAGTAAATAGACAACAAGAATTTTACAGTTTATGTTTTGAATTCACAAATAAAAGTCAATAAAAAGCATTACTCTATATTACTCTGAACCACGATGATTTTCAGGGTTGCTCACACAGGATAAAAATATTTATTGTAGTGCAGCTATAAAAGCATTATTGAATAAGGGGATGTCAGTTCAAGAAAAGGTTTCAGGAAAACAAGGTGCTAGTTTCAATGAAACAAATTCTTAAACTCATTGGTAAAGCCTCCAGGTAGAAGAAAGTCTGTTATTCAACAGAAGGCATTACATGGTGATATGAAGTTTAGCATCTCTTTTTTAATAGAAGTCAAAGATAAGTGATTTAGAGGAAAATCCCCCTGTGCTGCTCTCTTCTATGCTGCCTTTTTTTTTTTCCTTTCGATAAGTACTTTTTTGTAAAGGACATTTTTCACAAAATGTGAAAGATAATGTATTGAAACACGGTAACTTTTACATATTTCAGGGGAGGTTGTAATCAGAACTATATAAGACACATATTTCAGTATGGAATTTCTATGCTTATAGATTTCTACGTACTGTTCAGTAGTTGGAAAAAAAAAGTTACTTCACTACTATGTTGCAATTCCATCAATTCCCTGTTATAGGGACTTTGAGTCTTAGCAGCTCATCATGGAATCTGCCTTTTGCATCTCAAGCTGCAAATAGAACTTTTATGTATCAAGATCATCTGGAACATCCCCCATCTGGCACACGGTTGTTAATAATCTGAAAATCACCACAGAAATACTTCTTACAACCTAATCAACAAAGGAAGGAATTAAAAGAAATCATATTACATTTTCTTATGCAAAAAGAAAGAACACACTACTCACACATGGTTTACTGGTTTTAAAAATAAAAGCTCAGGAAGTGATCCCTGGAAGTATTCAAGGCCAGCCCTGAGTAACCTTCTCTAGTGGAAGGTGTCCCTGCCCATGGCAGAGGCATTGGAATGAGATTACCTTAATAGTCCCTTCCAGCCCAAAACTTTCTATGATTCCCTAGGCTAAAGCTTGATTCTTCTTAAGGAGTAATTTGCACAAAATGTGGTGTTTAGCACGCCTTTGGGTGCACCAGCTACTGACACTTAAAGTTGTGTCCAGTCATGACCACATCCATTTTCCTGCGGAACATTTTGAGTGCAAGTCATAATCTCCCAGTTTTCCTTCATCTCCTGATGTATTTCTTTACAGAAAAGCTTACCATCCTGTTTCCTTGAACTGTGACCGTTAAGCTTGGCAGTTCAGGTTGACTGAACATCAACCAAGTTGTTTTTCACATTTTACATACCACTGTTTGTTTTTTTGTACTATCCATCACATAATCAGAAATACTTTTATATTGTCATCTAAATCAAGACTAGGAATATTAAATAGGAGTGGAAGAAGAGTGCTATTGTTGGGTGACCTTGTGTAATGAGTTCTTCTTGCACAAAATTAACAATTGCATTTTGCAATCTGTTAGTGAAGCAGATTTAATCCCTCTATCATAGGACTTAAGCCATCCATCTTGCATAAAATTTAACTTTTAATCACAGTGCCTTGTGACATTATGCTAATTTCTCATATGAATTCAACTATATTGTACGAACCAGTACTATAATTTTTTATTTTATTTTATTCTAAAGTTTTCTTAAAGTGTCTCTTCCAGAATCTAAGTGCTTCAGAGTTGCAGTTATTTTTTAATATTATATATTCAATATAACAATTCAATACATAATATTTGAATATTATTCCATCATAAATGTAACTGCTGGATGCAAATGAGCCATGCCAAATAACTTGGAAAATGTTTTCATAGTTGCTGTTTCAGGTGATCTAATACAATCCTAAATCATTTTGCTAATTTACTGTGAATGAAGGCTTTTAGATAATATGTCACCATTTGTAGACCCTAATCTTTTATGAATCTCTAGTTTAGGTTTCTCTAAATAAAAATAATTAAATATAATGCCCTTTGAAAGAGTCACTTGACAAATAAGCATATTTTGTTTCCTTTCCTCCAAGGTTTCTTTTGCAGTTTCAGATAAATCCCTCTTTTTGTTAGCAGCATGGTAATTGGAATAAGTATACAGTACTTTCTCCAAATTTATTTTGCTCCTCTCTCTTTTCTGCGTCTCTTCTCTCTCTTTTCCTTTGCAGGTTTTATTAGTAATATCAGCATCTTATCTATCTTTGTAACCTAACCATGGGGGCCTGCTGCTGCTCCACTCACACATTTTCAGTGATTCAGTATGACTTTTTTTCTCATTCTCGCCATGGTTTAACATACCAGCCAATACTAAAAACCTGTTTGCCAGTGTTAAACCTTACACAGATGCCTTCAAAACTGCCTGCTAGTTATTTCTTTTCATTTAAGTGTTGTGGCATTCACAGAAGGTCAGAGGAGGAACATATCTTTTTCTTAATTCCAGAAGAAAAAGCAGCTACATTATTTCCATTTTGAGTTTGTAAAGACTGAATTTTGAAAATGATCATATATTGATTCTATACAGAATCATAGAATCCCAGAATGGTTCGGATTGGAAGGGATCTTAAAGGTCACCTCATTCCAAACGCCCTGCCATGGGCAGGGACACTTCCCAGTAGACCAGGTTGCTCCAGCCTGGCCTTGAACACTTTCAGGGATGAGGCCTCCACAGCTTCTCGGGGTAAACTGTTCCAGTCCTCCACCACCTTCATGGTCAAGAATTCATTTCTCTTATGTAACCTAAATCTACTCTCTTTCTCTCTGAAGCCATTTGCCCTTGTCTTGTCATTTGATGGCCTTGATTAAAGTCCCTCTCCAGCATTCTTGGATCTTCCCTAGGCACTAGAAGGGGCTCTAACACGCCACTGTAGCATTCTTGTCTCCAGGCTGAACATCTCCCACTCTCTCAGCCTGTCTCCATGGCAGAGGTGCTCCAACACTCTGAGCATCCCCATGGCCTCCTCTGCACTCTCTCCAACAGATCCATACAAGTGGACTCTAAGTTCTCAAAATATGAACTCTTTTAGCTGTACAGAAACTATTTCCAGACACACCAAAACTATTTGTGTAAAAAATTGCAGATGCCACAGACTGATGCAACTCAATTTTGAGGAACATACAGAGACTTGTGTAGGTCTGCCTAGAAATACAAGTTCAGAGCCTGTAAAGGTCACAGAGTCACTGTAATTTTCAGGGCAGGAAATACTGTGCCATTTCACCCACTCTTGCACCTCTGCAAGGGTCATTTCTTGTCATCAGAAGAGTCTTCATAGCCATGTGTCCTTGTAAACTCACAGATGCTTCTCCACCATAACTGATGAATCAGTAGGACCCTCCAGTCTGACTCCTGCATGAATCCAGTAAGAGAAAACTTTTCTAGAAAAGTTAACATCAGATTTATTTCAGAGGGGCAGTCTGGGAGCAGATTTCTGAAATGGAGTCAAGGTAAATCCACTTCAAAACATTATTGGATTAGCCCTTGTTGAAGTTTAATTAAATTGGTTTTCCTTCTATTAACTGTTATAACTAGGAAATGGCAGATGAGAATGAAAATTCATCTCATTACAGTTTGAAAAGTTAAATCCCTTTTTCTGTCTCTAATGCTAAGAAATTTGCATTATTTTATATTAATCACACAATTGGATTTTAAGTTAACAACTTCAGAATGTGTCCTTTTGTCTGTGTCTCGTCCATGGAGATTACCCACTTTTTAAGTTTTAAAACCATTACTGGCTTGGGTGATCAAACAGAAAGGGAAGAAGCTTGTTCTGCAATGCAGGCAATCCCAAAGTGAGCATACCACACTAAGCTGAGTGAGAAAACAAACAAACAAAAAACCACTAAAGACATAACAAGTGTAACAAACTTTGTAACCTTCTTCACCATCAAGTATTTTGAACTATATTTAGATATAGGCCACAAGGCTTCTCCTCTTTCTCCCTTTACAGAAAAAAATACTTTTGAAGTTTTTTTCAGCTTTAGGGTATGAGGAGATCTAGTGAATTTGAGAGGACAATTCACAAGGAAGTGGGTGAGAACATTGCAAAAATAATCATGTTTAACTACACTAGTACACTGGCAGTGCAGAAATGCCTTTGAAAAATATACTTCTAAGTTGGAATATGAGCTTGATCAGAGGAACAGGGAAAAGTGCAACTGTCTGGGTAGAATAGCAAAGGTGGATCGTAAGAATGGAAAATCCCAGATGAATATCCTTCTAATTGCCAACTCCAGACCCCTGAACACAGCACCCCAGAGGATGCCTGTGAATGCCTGGCCCTCTGAGGCACTATTAAGCCCCTGCAAAACATGACTTCTGTAGAGCCCATGAAGTCTTCTTCCTGCTGTGCCCAGGTGAAGAGGAAAGGATGTGGTGACAATAAGAATTTTCTACTTCATGGACAAACTGAGAATTTTGGTATCAATTTGAAAGAGAAACATTTATAACAATAGAAAAAATGATACTTCATTGTCCCAGATTTCAGCTGCAAAAATGAAAATATTCTCTTGGCTGTATGTCGCTAATTGAGGGCTAGATGCGTCAATGAAGCACTTTTGGCCCATCTCACTCTTCAGGTCTTGCAAGGGGAACAGAGACTGGATTGTGCATAGCTCCCCAGTGTTGTGAAAGCTGTTTTAACGATTTGTGAAAGGTGTCAGAATTCAAAACTGAGACTGGGAATTGCCTCTGGTTCATGCTACATCCTGATGCATGCTTCAGGTTCATTTTGAAGAGTGCTGTCTGGACCTGTCCAGAAACACACTTAAAACCATTCTGACAATTTCACATCATAAACAATTTAAATCTGGTGCCTGGGAATATTTCTTGGTGCTTTTTAATTTAATGGTATAGATTTAGCTTCTGTCACTTATATTATGAGCTCTCTGGGGAAAAAAAAAAATCCTTGTCTTGCTACTTCTTTATCCTGAAAATAGTAGAGACAGATCTTATGTTGATCTACAGGGTGCTTCCCATAATGTACATGGGTAATGTAATAATTATTATGATAGGCTAAGAGAGAAAAAACCCTTGTTTTACTGTGAAAAATAACTAGTAGAGATGTTCAATTATTTTTTTTTAAAAATCCTTTGTGTTTAAGAACTTCACGGGTGGTATTGGGGCTCACATTTTAGAGACATCTTTTGTTACTTTCTTTTTTTTTTCACCAGTGTGATTCCTGTTTCTATGGTGGACTAAAAGAGATTCTGCCATGCAGCTCTTCATTCGAGTTATTTTAATTCTGACAAAAATTAATAACAGAAATTCAGAATAATGTTGATTGCCACAATGCTCATAAAAGCGTTTTGTAAAGCGGAAGACTGTGATATGAGGCTGTAATGTCATTGGTTTATATCTGATTGAGAAATATTTAATTTGTTGATTAACAATCACCAGAAAGATATTTTATACTTTCAAGATTATGAAAAGGACTACCTTTCAATTTAATGCTCATCTACCATTTAGTAGTAATGCTCTATGGAACAGATAATCACATAATTTACTAAGCAGGTTGTACTTGCCCTTGAATTTTGTTTGATGCCGGTAACATCACGCTTTGACACCAGTAAGGTCATGCCAATGCATACAAGTTCATTTGGCTGCTGCAATCATTGTAGATTGACTGTGGCATTCTTTCATCTACTTTATCATGGCATTTTGTTTATATAATTTCCTCACAGAATGAAGTCATCCACTTAGAATTTTGTCACAGATTTTGTTTTTATTGCTGTTTATAGAAAATGTGACTAATCTACTATTTTTTTTCTTTTTATATCTTCTTTGTATGAGATGTTGACTGTGAAATGGTTTTCAGTTCCGAATCGCATAGTCAGAAAAGGCCAGGCAAGATGTAACCACAAAATATCTGCCAATAATATGCACAGACAATAATCATCTGCTTGCAGTTGGGGGATGCAGCTTTTTCCAAGCACTGCTTGGCTGGGACTTCTTTGTGTGCAGGTGCATTTTAAGAACCAGTTCTTGAGACATTAATTCCTCCACTCTACCTGTCACAGTCCAAATATAGATAAAGAGGAAGATATTTGGGCTTCTGTTGATGAGCAACATTGTTTTATGGTAATGAAATATAAAATAGAATACTTGCATGGGACTATGTAGTCATTTTATTATCATTTTCCCCAAGTCACATTAGTTTAGGCTTTATAAAAACTCTGAAATTCTGCTTTAAATGAAAGTCAATTTAAACAATTTTTTAAAAATTCTTTTTCTTCTTTCCTTGTCTTCTTTTTGTTTAAGCAAGGATTTCAGTGCATATTTGATGCCCCTAACATGGGAGTCCCCAACACTGGAATCAAGATTATTTTTGTATGTCTGCTGCCAGCCCTAAATGGTTTGGATTTTACTCCAAGCCCAGACTAACTGGCTACAGGGATCATTGTTTGAAACTCTTTCCTACTCAGTTCTGCTTACAAACAGCTTCACAGAAGCATTTTTCTTGCTTATTAACAAAGCTAGAAGTTAATATTCTGCTTAATCCTTTGTCTAGAATTAATTATTTTGCTAAATTAGGATCTCAGTAGGAAAAAAAATATTTGAAACACAAATGAAGAAATGCCAAGTACACCAGGAAAGAAAAATATTTGTAAATTTAAAATGACAGAAGTAGCTTAAAGTACTTTTGCCAGTTAATCAACCAGCTGAGATATACAGAAGCAATATTGACTGTAGAGCCCCATAATTACTCTTTCAAGGTTCTGTTACACTTTTGAAGTTCAGTTTATTTGTTTTTAAATTACTTTCTTTCAGCTATCTCCTATTTTTGAAGTGTGATAATGATAATATTGGCTGACATCACAATTTGTTCAAGATAGGAATTATCTGCTGCTGCAAAAATGAGTTAATCTCTAGCAGAATAATTCCTCAGCCAAAGATTTTGACCCATTTCGAAGTTCAGTTGAATGCAAAATGCTTAGTACTACTGTTGATTCTTGGTCTGAGTGTGATGTGCATGAAATACAGTTTCTACCCTAAAGAATGAGAGATTTTTTTCTTCAAACCAATTAAAGAAATAAAAAATTAAAAACTGTGATAGAGAGAAATTCATTTGACCAGAATGCCACACAAGATTAATTAGAATGAATGCACGGTGATATAAACTCTCCTTAGGCCACCCATTTCATCATAACTCTGCTGAGCCTTAGAATCATAGAATCATTAATATGTTGTGTGCAAAGTCTACAAACCCTTGTAGTGAAGGCAGCACTAAGCATTTCCAGAAGTGGCTAGAGATGATTTAATCTCTCTACTTTAACATTCCAAGTATCCATTATTGTTAAGTGAAATTATGTCCTAATAATTTAGGTCTAATGCATAATTTCAGTTTTATTGCAGCAGGAATTCATAGTTTGGGCTGTACCAGAGGTGACGCCATACCTGTTTTAGAAATGTATAATCTTTAGAGGGTTTATTTTTTGTCGCAAACTAAAAGATGGTTGTAGAAGCAAGGCAGATAGTTTTAAATGTAGGAACATTTACACATTAAACATTTTCAGAGCATGTTTTTCTTAAAAGATTCTTTAGTTATGATTTATAAATCTTCAGAATAATTCTGCAGGACTGTGTTTTATTTTACAGACTTTATTTTAAAGATCATATTTCATTTAAATAATTTTAAAACATTTGACTCATTCCAAAGTGAATATAAAAAAAAAAACTCCGCAGACTCTTCTGCCATTTCTTTGCCTTCTCAAAGGTAGACAAATCCAATGAGAGATCTAAAAATCAAGTTAAAAATCCCAAATAGAAAGATTTCAGCTACCCCATCTTATTTAGCTCTTGAAATATATCTGGTTTAGGCTATAAATGTGCCCTTAAATCCTGTCATGATAATCATGTTTAAAAATCCTCCTGTCATATTGAAATCTGTAATGATTTATAAGTCCTTTTGAAGTTTTATGTCTCTGATTTTCACCCAATGGGAAGATATAGTAAAGAGTTCTGAGTTCATTGTGAGTTCAACCAGATGGCACATTTCACATAACTACATCAGCTGTGGTAAATTGTCACAGTGAGCTTGAAGACAGCTCAAGTACCTCAAAAAGTGCCTCACCACACAACTCAAAATTGAGTGTCCATGCTTCAATGTTTTGGTTAGGAGCAGTACAGAAAAAACCAAAATGCATTATTTTTCAATAGATTCAAAGCAATAAATATATGTCTGTTGCTCTTGAATTTTATTCCATTAACTTTCAAGAATGGCTAAGGTGTAAAAGCCAGGATTTTCCTCTAAGAGTTAGAGTGAAATTTGGTCACAAAATTAAAAAAAAATTACTTCCATTCCTCCTTATTTAAATAAGAATAATCACAGGGAAATTATTTGCTTTTCAAGCTAAGGAGTGTCTGTATTCTACTTAATGCAAACTGCCTTAAGACAGTACAAAGAAAAAGAGCAAGCTATCCACAGTGCAGAGCAGATCAGAAGGTCTAGTTGGTCTTAAAAAACTTAGGAAGTCTATGATGTATTTTGAAGTCCTATTTATCTGCTTGCACAATTTTTATGTCTGGGTATAGTTTTGTCTATTTTTATACAATATTATCTATATTTATGCATCTGCCAGTGTCTGCAATTTCTCTTTTGTACTACAGTAAAATTCCCTGGTTGTTTGTGTCTTACTGAATTCATTTGTGCAACAGATATTGCAGATGCTTTATGTCTCTTTGTAAATTCAGATAAAGCTAAAGTGCATTGAGTCAACCCCAAGTATTAAATAGCTTCTAGTTGTAAGCAGTGAACAGTCAAAAGGGACTAAACCGACCACAATCTTCCAGACTGGATAAACACATGGAGTGTAGGAATGATAGAGCATCACAAAATCATAATGAATAGAGAAATGTGGGTATAAAACAGCTAAATCTATGTGGTTTTACTCAGTAGTCAAGTTAGAAAAACAGATATGCCATTACAAAATACATAGCATAGCTGTGAAACTCAGTACCGTAGAAACCTGTGTCAGTATTTAATGTTGAAAATAAGTTTTAAAAGCAATTACGTTCATAAGAAAAGGAATCTCTCCAGATCTAACAAACAAAAGATAGCAGTAGCTCAAAAACTCTGCAAGCTATCGGTTGTTCGAAGCACTAGGGAAATATAGTGTGAAAGCATCATAATGTATGTGTCTTATTCTTAGACCCTTTTGCAGTGACTTACCATTCAACACAGTAAAACAGAATTCACAAATATACACAATTCTTCTCTTGTTTTGAAAGGCCATTTCTCACTTCCCTCACATCATTCTCCTATTGTCTTGGAGCTCTGCATGACTGTATAAGTATACATAGGTAGGTCTATTTTTTATATATATTTAATATCCTAGGTACTCTCCTAAGGGGAATGTTTATTCAGCATTCAGAGCTTAACAAACAGTGAACAAACAGTGTAGGGTAGCAATAAGTATTTCACATGATACTTTAAACATTTCAAGCATTTCAGAAATTTTGAGGATTTTGAAATTTCATTCCCTCTTATGTCGAAGAGGTAGGTACTCCGGCAAATGGGCAGTACTAACACAGTGTTCTTCTGAGATAGGGAATAAAGTAGATCCAGTTATCCTTGTCAAGCATCATCAGGGCTGGAAGTTTGCATTCAGAAATTCTAGTCTTACATGTTTGAGAACTACAGAAGCACTGAGTTGATTATCTCAGCTGAAGGCTTTGTGAGGTTTCACAATTGAACCTAGAATAGAATTTTCAAACCCAGATTTGCTTCTTTTTCTCACAGAACAAGGAATAAGCATTAATCCAGAACTGATTTTTTCTCATTTTTGTTCCTCTATGGGGTGCAATTTAACAAAAGTATTGTATAATTATTCAGTCCATTGCCTTTCTGTATCTTTTTTCAATTCTACATGCAATAAAGGTGATTCTTGCATTAAAAGAGGACTGTGAAGACGACTGTAATGGTTTAACACAGCTGAAATAACCTTGTTCCCTGACCTGCTCAAACTGACACTCCTACAGGCTCTGGTTCTATCAGCGGACATCTCTACATCACTCTATCTGGCAGTTTTTATTTTACAGAAGAGGTGTTAAGTAGTTAAAACCAGAAAGAACCCCACCATTGCAAATAAAATGGGAAGAAGTTCTACTAGAATAAGGAAATTTTTCTACAGAAGAGTATATCAGAGAAAAAAAGATTTCTCCTGGGTCAAAGCCATTAAACAACTTCAAGTTAAATGAGAATTCAGAGATACTTTAAATTACTTGCTCTGTCTATAGGAAATGGAATTGCAACTTCTGTAAATGTTTATTTGGCTGTGACTGCAGTTTTCAGCTCAGGGACACTAATTTTCTAATAAGAAAGCTTTTAAAATGTTTTCTTTGATTTTCTAGGCTAACTAGTCCATTTCCATACTAGGAAATTTTCTCAGGGCAATCCTAATGAGGCTGCTGCTGAAGCAGAGACAATCTTTTCTTTAGCAGACCTTTTGGTTAAAAGAATCCTCTGCTCTGTGGAGTGTCTGATTACACCCAGATTAGATAAAGCCAATTAAGCACTTACTGCTTAGCAAAATTAATTTCTAACTAGTTATGTATATGGCAGCTATTAGAGGAAGTCAAAAGGTGACTTCAGTAAGCATCTATGAGTACTTCCATATCAAATCAAAACTCATGTATCCAATAATGATATAAAATAGGGGAAAATAGGGAAAAAATCACTATAACTCTGCTAACTACATTCATATTCACTGTCTGATTTATTAAATTTAGCCTTGAGGAGAACTTCAAAGAATCATATTTATTTATTTATTTCCATATGTTATCCATATACATTCCTTCTTTTCCCGAAATTTTGCAACTAAATGTTGTTAATACCTAAGAGAACATTTTAATTTTTTTTCAAATTATTAATATTTATTAAGTTTATATTAGTTCTAATTACTGCATTACTGTTTTTATATCAGCATGACAATCCCTCATATTACATTGCTAATAAAAGCAAGAAATCAAAATTTTCTCTCTTATCTATAGCATTATAGTCTTATTCCTCTATTAACTCAGTCAAAAACATTGAGGTAGTCATTGAAGAAAATATTACGTATATACAATTATATATTTACAGTTTTCTCATTCATTCCAAGCAGATTTCATAGACCCAGCTTTTCCTAAGCTAAGTTGAAGTTCTATTGGTACAGAAGATAGGGTACTGTGTGAGCTATAAGTTTGTATAAAAATTACCATCAGAAAAATACCACTAGAAAGTAAATAATCTATTCTCCTCCTATAATCTTTTGGAACACAACATTTTCATGAGACTTCGTCCAAACTTGTTAGCAATAATCATGTTTCCTCGGTAGCTGTGTGCTTCCCTTCCTTCTCGAACTTATGAGGTCTAAATATAAAAGAAGATTTCAATGTTTTCTGAGGTGTCTACAAAGTTTGTACAGAAAGCATGCACCTTTTATTTTCTGTTTTTCTTCCTTTGTGCATAGATTATGATGTCTGTTTTCAAATAAAGATTTCCAAAACTCATCAGGCAGTTGTAAAGGCTGTCATGATTTTACATCTTACCTTCACACAGTCATTGAATCCTCATTTCTCTTGCTCTCTAGAGAAACAAAGTTCTCTTCTCCAGAGCTCTCTGCTGTACTGGGACTTCCAAAGGTACCTATGCAAATAATTTCAAAGTCATTTCAGTATCCAGGGATAAGGGACATGATGGGAGGCAGCACAAACAAACCAAAAGAAACAAAAAAAAAAAACAGGGAAAAACCCAAGGTAGTTATTAAGTAGATTTTAAGTCTTGTCACTGAAAGTATATGATTAGGTATCACCTGGAAGTAAGAGAAATCTCAGATACCTTGAGGAAATAAATAAGATTAATCTACTTTTTACCATATTCCTCACAACCTTAAAATATCCAGAATCCCAGAATTATTGCAACTGTTTAGGTTGGAAAAGCAATCTAAGATCATCAAGTCCAACTCTTTACCCCAAAACTGCCAAGTCCACCACTTAACCATGTCCCCAAGTGTCACGTCTTCATGTTTTTAAATATATCCAGGGATGGTGACTCCACCACTTCCTTGGGCAGCCTGTTCCAGTGCTTGACATACCTTTCAGCCAAGAGGTTCTCCCTAAAATCCAAACGAAACTTCCCCTGGTGCAACTTAAGGCCATTTCCTCTTGTCATATTTTTTGTTGCCTGGGAGAAGAGGCAAACCCCCACCTAGGTAGATGAGCTCATTTCAAATGGCTGTAGAGAGTGTTAAGGGCCCCCTGAACCTCCTTTTCTTCAGGTACACCTCCAGCCCCCTCAGCTGCTCCTCATCAGACTTGTGCTGCAGACCCTCCACCAGCTCCATGGCCCTTCTCTGGACACACTCCAGCATCTCAGTGTCCTTCTTGCAATGAGGGGTCCAAAACTGCCCACAGAACTTGCTTCACCAATGACCAGTAAAGGGGTATGGCCACTGTCATGTCCTGCTGGACACATTACTCTGTACAGACTGTGATGTCTTTGACCTCCTTCATCACCTGGGCACAGGCTGGTCAGTATTCAGCTGTCTGTCAACCAACATCCCCAGTGGATATGTCTTTTCTTCTTGGTTTAAACAATAATTTTCTTTTGTTGGTTGTCCATAGTAATTTCTGCATGTAAAAGATAATGGAAGATTTGGAAAGAAACCTAGACACATGAAGAGTAAGGGTATATTTTGACAAATTTTCCAGCAAAGGGCTCAATAGATCACATGTACTGAAAAGTGCATTCATCAGCACCAAAATCAGTATGGATAACCCTGCTCAATAATTTCCTTTTGAGCTGGCTGCAGATTTTGTTATCAGATGGCCGTACTTTTAAAATCAACTGAAGTACTTACACATCCTGTACACAGCTTGCTCTGTAGCTGTGTTCTTACTAGTCATCTTTTGTCACGTGCCCCAGTAGGAATTTTACTTTTCCCTAAAGTCAAAAATGGTAGGGCGACTTTGCAATTCTTTGTATGAGCTAGCAAGTGATTTTGGAATTAGGTTCATCACCTGGAAAAGCAGAAATTCCTTTGTTCAGGAAGGAATAAAAAAAATTAAGTGATAGTCTAGATCCTGATAATGAATGAACAAGAAAATAAAGGCTCTGGTCTATGTAAACAGACATCTGGTCTTAGGAACTTATTTTGTCCACAGTTTTTAGCCTAGATTGCTGAACCTAATCTGTACCAGACCCCATCAATGTCTACAGTTATTAACAAAGCATTATAAGGTATGTGTAATATTGTAAAAATATTTACTGAAGAATCCACCAGGGCTTTATTTCAATCAGTTCTTTTGGTATTTAAGTAATCTTTTCTATTAAACTGTCTGACTGCACATGGCAGAGCTTGACTTATGATTAAATGATATCCCAATGAGAAACACGAAATGAGCTGGGATTCCATTTATAAAAGAATGCATAAATAAGCATACTTTGAAGAAATGAATCAAAGGAGTATGAAGAAAAAACCCTAACAGTTTGCTAGTGAAACACACATTTTGTATTTGGAAACCACATTAAAATTCAGCTATTTCATGAAGAACACTTGAACATGGTACAGTTTCCTTGCATTTAAATCAGTGGAGCTAGGACCAAGATTTCATCTTCTGCATCTTGACTTGTCACAGGCCTCAGTATGAATTTGACTGCTCTTCAAATAAGTATAACCAAAAAATGTTCTGAGAAAAAGTGCTGTGGCTAGTGCCATCAATATTGACAATAATTTTTTACTTACCACAGCACTCAACCTTTCTTGTTATGCAACATAAATGTGTTGTATTTTTCATAATACAACACATTTTCAAAAGAAGGTATATTGTTGTAGCATTATAATTATGAGCATTTTCAAGTATGTATGAATGCATGTGAAAATAAAGGACAATAAAAGACACAGAGTAAAGATCACAGAAGGGAACAGAGTTACAGGGTTATTCAATCTGGTTGCCTTGCCATAAGTGTAAAAAGAGATAGAGGGATACAAGTGGCAGATTTTTGTTAATGTATTCGGCTTGCTGTATACGTTAGTGCACATTCATAGTGGTAGGTTTATAGAGATATTTATCTTACAGAATTTTTGTTCCTTCAAAGCACCCATTAAGAAATCTGTCAACTCACTGAAGTGATATATTTACCCTCAAACCATATGAATTGTGATTAGAGCAGCATATGCATTGATAAAGTGTCATGAGTCTTGCTTCTTAAACTTGGCTGTTTGATCTTGAAAATTTATGATTCATGCAATCCAAATAACAAGCAAAATATTTTTCTGAGCACTTATATATCCTACAACACCAAAATACTTGAATCTTAAGCAGTTTTCTTGACAAGACCACAATTACTTGGCAAAAGGTAGAGAGAAGTGTTAATAAGCCAGATGGTTGCACTCTCAGTCAGAAGGACCTGGAAGTTAGAGAAATAGCCTGACCCAAACCTCAAGTTCACTGAAGGGGAAATGTTAAATCCTGGCCACAAGGATAATGAGCCTTCTAAACTAGCACAAGTTAGAGAACCAACCAGCTCCAAAGCAGCTTGACAGAGATGGACTTGAATGTCCTGGTGAACGAGACCTTGAACAGGATGTGTCAGTGTCCATTTGTGGCAATGACATCAGTGTCCTGGAGTGTATTAGGCAGAAAAGTGACAGCAGGTTGAATGAGGCATTTCTTCCCCTCTGCTAGAGGTGCTGGTAAGACATACCTGGAATTCTGTGTTCCTTTCTGAGCTCCCCGGTACAAGACAAATGTGGACATTTGGGACGAAGCACAGCAGGGAGAAACAAAAATGACTTAGAGACTGAAGCATTTTTTATTTGTGGAGAGACTGAGATAATTAAGGTTATAACTAAACCTGGAGGAAAGAAGGCTCAGAAGGAATGTAAACACATGAAGAGATACTGATAGGAAGGAATAAAGAAGGTGAAGCCACAACCTTCTCAGTAGTACCATGATAGTTGACAAGAGAGGATGGGTACAATGTGTAATAACAGAAAGGCCAGTTAAATGTGATAAAAAAGTTCATTTTTAAATTGTTTTTTACCTTGATGAAGATGTTCAGCACTGTTACATGTAGCCTGAAGATAATGTGGAGTCTCTTGCATTGGAATTGCCCTGAGCAACTTAGTTGACCTTGCTATGTTTCCAGAGATGCCTTTCTCTCCCATTCATTCTGTTATTCTATGAAGGACACCTTATCACCAAACTGCTGAAAAAACAGAAGGACAGCAGGTCCTTTAGTGTCTACATAGAGAAAAAACCTCCAAAACAAATAAAAATCCTCAGTCTGACTGCAGTGGCCGCTACTGTAAGACCTGCTTATTGTGAGCAGATAAGCAATGGAGTTAGGAAAAATAATCTCATTCTGTTCCTCCTGGTTTCCCCTCTGGTAACCATAAAGTATATGAACTGGATCTTATGTTTCTTCTCTGTTTTTTACTAAATTGCAAAGCTCAGTTCAAGACTTTCGAGAAATGTCATGATTTGTCATTATGGTTACCTAATTATGCAAAGTACAACAATTAGAAAGCAAAACAGACAGTAAGCTGAGTAAGATTAGTCTGGAGCATTAGACAGACTGGATGAGTCACTGAACCTACCTCACTAACAACTATTGCCTCATCCAAAGATCACTTAAATCTTTTTAGAGGCTTCAGTGGATTTTGGATCAGCTCTCAAAAATATAAGTTGCTTCATTTTCCTGAATAATTTTAAAACACACAAAACCTCTTAAATCAAGGCTTTTCTGATAAGAGCAGGACATGTGAGGGGAACAGAGACATGCTGCTATTTCTATTCTAGTTTCTTAGAAAATGATCTAATGCTCCATGTTCAAGAGACCTTTAAAGAGTCCCTGAATAGGCAAGCAAGCATCATCTACCAAACCAAATTCCTGTATATATTTTATGTATTTTAATATTTTTCTAAGTAGGCTGGTAACGTAACAACAACAGTAGATATGTCTGAATCATCTATCTGAATTTTTTATACCATCATTTTGCTTTTGAAGGTGTAATGTGTAATGTTTTTTTAACAGCTATATTTTCTTTGTTTAGAGGATCCATAATGATATTTAGGTTTTTTTGGTTTTTTTTTTGGGGGGCGGGGGGAGCATGTTTTTTTGTATTGTTTTGTGGGTTTTTTGTTTTTTTTTTTTTACTTTTAGATAAAACAAAACATTTATGCCAGGAACCTTTATTTCAGTCAGACCTTTTAACAAATAATTTTCCAATTAAAATATCAATGCTTCAGCTTATATTTACTGCAGTAAATGGTCTACTGCTATTTTGACTGCTCTGTAGATATTCACAGCTTTAGAGGGAGGTGAATAGGTTTTTTTTAGGAACTCTAGCAGCTCCTTAAAAGACTAAAGGGTAAAAAACAAGATGTTTATTTAAATCTGCATTCAAAATAAAATGTACTTCAGGCAATATGCCATGGGAAACAATCTTTCAATGGTATTTAAAACTTAGCCCTGTACACAACTTAAAACAAGAGATAATTACATGAAAACTATGATTTTCTCTTATGTATTCATGCATCTTAAAAATATATGTTTTAATGAGAAGACAATCCTATCTTTCGGCAACACAAAACAAGGTATGTTGTAAACTGTGTAATGCAAAAATCACTCCAAAAACATTAGTCCCTTTGGAACCTTCTGTTTCAAAAAATGTTGCATGTTCTGGAAACAAGAATTGTTAGAAGACGTTTGTTTTCACATAATTATAAATACCTTAGAGACAATCATGAAACACAGTCTAAGGAACAGTAAGCTTTGTACTAGGAACACATTTGCAATGCTAATAAACAAAGATGAAAACAAGAGGTAACTAGCTAAAAAACAGAGTCTGAATGCTAAAAAGCTAAACATAGCAAGGCCAGGAAGGTAGCTCTGAGATTTTAAACCTTCCAGCATGAGTTAAAATCTGCCCTAGATTGTCAGTGACCTCAGGGATTTATAATATTAAGACCTATACTATAATTTGACCTATTAAAAAAAACATTAAGTCTGTCTGTCCTGCCTTCCACTCCCCATTATCGCAGGTCCAGAGGCTTATTTTACTAGACTGTGGGTTTACCTTTAAGACTATGAACCTTAAAGACCTTGGCAATGTAAGGGCACGTTGTTTGTTTTGTCATGGACTTGATGGCTTCAAATGCTTTATTTGCAAACCTGCAATTCACAAGTTACAAGGAAGACATTTTTTTCCATGAGTGGTTGTCCTGTAATTCTCGTTGTTAAACAGGTTTTTGTTTTGGCTTTTTTTGTGTTGGTTTTTTTTTTTTTTTTTTGTTTTTGCTTGTTTGGTTGGTTTTTGTTTGGTTGTGATGTTTTGGGTTTTTGGTTTTTTTTTTTTTTTTTGTTGACACCCGTTTCAGGAAATTCACCTGAAAGAAAGCAAATAACATTTTATTGAAATTACATGATGGGGACAGATTTATTTAAAATGAAAGAGATGAAAATTGCAGGAGTCACCTGCAAATTTTATTAAACTCAGTATTCACTAAAGTAACTGTGAAACAGGGATAGCAGTTTGACTACAAATTTGGGACTGGGGATCACAAGGAAGATCCCAACAAATCTTATTTCCACACTCAAACCATTACTGAACACACAGGACAAACTGGAAATACATAATTTGGCAAGTAATGTAAATTCAGTGGGATTTATAATAAGTAAGCGTTTACACTACAGTGTTGTAGCTCTGACTGAATAATAGAATAAATTAAACAGATTAATCTTAAGATTTCCGTGCAAATAGTTAACCCTGGGAAGTTTCTGTTGTTATTTGCATAATTTATTGTGATTTGTACAACTGCAGACAAAATTCATGAAGTGGAAGAATATTTCTGAATCAGTGAAGACTGATTGAAGCCTATTTGCCTTATATTATTCTGGTGGTGGGACCTGCAGACAATTTCAGCAGTCAGCTATACATAAAAGACTAGTGAGTGGCATCCCTTCCCATGGTATGGGAGATGGAACTAAATGACCTTTGAGGTGCCTTTCAACCTAAGCCATCCTATGATTCTATGAGTTGGGGTGTCCTTACAGACATGGGGTTTAGCATATACCCAAACAGGCTTTCCAATGTGACTCAAGGAGGTGAAAGCCTAAAACAGAGGCTACAGGAGAGAAATGGAACAAAAAAGATCGAGACAGAAAGAAGATGAATTGCATTTCTTTCCAGTTATAGAAGGTGTGGACATTTTGCAGACAATGATCCTATAAGATGGGTGGCTTGAATGGTGAAGTCAAAATGGAATTTCCCTGAGATATGTTAGAGACAATCAAAACCATTTCAAGTCTTGAGAAGTCAAGATTTTTCACATGTTAGCTTTTTGGAGTGGTTTTTTTTTTAAGAAAGGCTGATAATTTTTTGGAAAAAATAAAAGAGCAAATGAGTTTTTACTTAGTGCACAATTTTGTTGAATATGTCTTGAATCAAAATGCATTTCAGCTAACTCTAGTTTACATGTTCAAAATATTTGTTTGCCAAGTAAAAATAACATAATTAAGATACCAACAACAAACTATTGCTAGAATCTTTTATTCTTTGTGTAAAAGCAATTTTCATTGAGTACATATAAATTTTTAAATTCTTGGCAGACACAAAATTCTTGCAGAATAGATCTTCTAAGAAATTACTTTTCCTTTCAAATCAATGCTTTCTCTATTGAATATGTAGCTATAACCTGTCAGATTGCTGAGAGACATTTCAATAAATTTAGAGTGATAATTTAAGGGAAATTGGAATGGAAAGAAGGAAAAGGTCACAAGGCTGCAAACTGTTATTTAGAAAAGATCTGTTCAGCTCCCCAGTAAATATGCCACAGTAAGAACCTATATTAGATTACGCTTTGTAATCTCTTGTCAACTAGCTATTCCTCCTTGAAATTTTACTGTGAGGGTGGTGCTGGGCTGGCACAGGTTGCCCAGAGAAGTTTTGGGTGCCCCATTCCTAGAAGTGTTAAAGGCCAGGCTGGATGGGACTTTGAGCAATGTGATCTAGTGGAAGGTGTCCCTGCCCGTGTCAGGGGGGTTGGAATGAGATGGTCTTAGAAAGTCCCCTACCTAAACCATTTTATGATTCGATGGTGCCCATTTTATGGGCAGACAACTGCCCATGTGTTTTTTATCTCATGTTGTGTTTTTAGACTTCATTAAATCTAAAAAATATTGCTAATTTTTACTTCCTGGTAATAGATATTTTGATAGCATCTTGAAGATCCAGTCAAGATGGAGAACAGTTTGTACTGGTTCAACATCATCCCTGAGATCTAGTTACCAGCTCAAAGACTCCAGATGGACATAGCAATTGTCATAATTTAAAGACTACAATGCTCTTTATATTTGAAATATGGTGGAATTATTAGTAATAATAATGCACTTTTATATTTTAATAAGGATCACAGATCTTCTGAACTAGGAAATATACAGTAAAGAAAACATGCTTTTTAGAAGTTAATTCATATTTTTGGGTCTGAGAAGACCCTGAAAAAGAATGAAACAGCTAGGATGATGTTGCGTTTAAAAGTTTTAAAGTAAAGAGAATTTAATTATCTTTCCAAGAACCTGTATTATGGTTTCCTGCTTGTTTATTTTTTCATTTTATGTCGCTGGCAACAGGACAAACATATAGGGGCAGAAATGCATTGCTTACACAGTACAAGAAATGACTCTTTATTCTGAGTGAAGTACATGTTCTCTCCATCTAATCATAACCCTCTAAATGAAATTATTCATTCAAGTTCTTATTTTAAGATGAACATGGAATATGTAGTTCCTTTCCAGACCAGTTCCAACCTAGATTTCTGATTTACTTCTTTGTTTATGTGTCCCTCCAGACTGCCATAGGGACCAAGTCAAGGGATTACCTTGTCAATTACTTCAGCTTCTGGAGACCCTGATTTCAATCATGCTTTCTTTTAAAAATCACGCTGTTTAAAAAAAAATTAATTTTATTTTCATCAAATATTCTAACCTGTTTATGTTTTCAGTCAGAAATAATCTTAGTTACCTTGTGTTTTCTACCTACCCTTATGAACACAAGCAGGGAACACAAACATCTGGACAGCCAAAAGTCAGGATATTTTGGCTTCTAGCAAACTGAACGTGCCCAGAAATGTTTCCTGACACTAAGGCTAAGTACCATGATTTGGCTTTAGATACAAGGAGACAGTGTAGAAACTGACCATTGGGAACCACTTTTGGAATATTTTGACAGCCAAACTCTATCAGGGAAGTGTATAGAAAGGCTGGCAAAATTCATGCCAAAGAACATATTAACAGCTCAATGACCCTGTAACACACTCCAGTGCCTAAGAACCTTCCTGAGTCCATGGGTTTTCCTACCATCCCAAGTCTTTGTGCTGTTTTCATCTAAAAATTGATTCAGGCACATTTCTGACACAGACTTAAATTATTAGAAGCTTTTAAATTTTTTATATCATTTTAAACTGTATTTACAGCAAGGACATAATATTGTAAATATGGGGTTTGTGTCTGTGCAAAGGGTCAGAACAAAACTTTATGAACCACTCAAACCACTGAAGCCAGGAATATGTAGCTCTATCTTAAATAATATTGGGTTATGAGAAAGACTAGCAGCTAAATCAACTTGTCCACTTCAGTCTCAGTGAGCTGTTTGTATAGTTTCTGAAGGTAGTGCTTGGCTGAAAGACACAAGTTTTTTTTTTTACCACCAGTGACATTTTTGAAAGAATTTTCCTTTGTTACAAATTGGAGTGAAAGAGGAAAACAAGATTGCACTTCATCTTTGGAAGGGAAGAAACAAAATTCATATTTTCAGCAGGAAAAACATATTGCCAGTTTTGTCTCTCCAGGATAAAGTAATTTCAGCCTAGTACACTGTGCTTTGCTTTGTCTGGGAGAAATATCAAGGCTGGGTTTTTTTGGTTTGTTTGTGGGGCAGATTTTTGTTGTTTTTTGCTGTTGTTTGTTTGTTTGGGGGGGGAGGTTAATTAAAAATTCCTCTATTGTGGTTTTTTCTTTCTCGTTTAAGATTGTATATTCTACTAGAAGAGTTGAATGAAAACCTCCTAGTCATCTTGAGTTTTTCCATTTCCACATAGTGACTGAATTCCAGACCAGCTAATTATTTTCTGCATTTACTATTCTGATCAGCAATTTACTAGGTATTCAGAACTTAGCCACATAATTTTATTGAAAATTACTCTTTACTTAAACTCAGTATACATGCATAAAAATGATAAATCAGAGTGGATCTGTTAAGGATTTTTTTATTTTGTAATTTTTAGGGTGCTACTTTTTTTCAGGACAAATCTTCTCATTTCTAACATGAAATCCCTGACCAGGATAGCACTAATTGCATTGTCTAGGCACATTGAGTAGGGATTTAATTTCACACATCACAAACTATCCACACAACCTTGTCATAGTAATATTTCATACATATATTTTCGCAGCAAAGTCTAATGTCCCTATCCTAGTTTCACAGTCCACTACTCTGAAATAAAGCTCAGTTAAATCTTAATAAAAAAGAAGAAAAATTAAAAAGATCAAAAGGCTCAGTGATTTCTCTCAGGCCATTGTCCCTGAACTTGATAAAGATTTCTGCAACTTCAGCTGGACTCAAGGGACAGGACTTTGGTAGTCATCAAAGGAGGATGTTGCTGATAACAGCACATTCAAAGGGAAGGAAAATTAGGTGTAGAAAGACAAAGAATACTTAGGGTTAAGTGACCATTATAGAGTTTAATAAAATTTTGGGTTTTATTCACTGTTTTTGTAGGAACTAAAGCTTTGAAAGTAATTTTTTTAATTGATACAAACTGCCTTTAAATCAAAGACAATTAATTTTAACTCTTTATCTTGAATAATCTTGAATGGTTGCTAATTGCTCTCTATTGATTTCCTGCACCTGTTTTGCCTCAAAAGCAAAGGTTTTAATCAGCAATATGATGAGAATATGGGAAATATCCATTTGTGCACGTGGTATTTCACTAGGTGTGTCATAAGCGTCTTAGATTTCCTTTTGAAACATTTTATACGTCATTTTCAAAGTCAAAATACTGGTTGGTCCATTGACCTGTTATGGTATATGCTTCTGTATATTGCTTTTCACCTCTGTCTCTCTCAGGCAGGTGCACAAAAAGGTGAAATAATGTTAACTCCTCCTATTTGAAATAGGGTCTTTTTTGTCCAGAAAATTGCTGTTCTCACAAAGTTATGTGATTGCTTGTTGTCGTTTGAAATTCACTCTTGCCTGTAAAATTTCTTAGGGAGAAAAAAAAGAATAAAAAAACTTACAATAAGCCAGCCACCAGCTGCAGTAAATTCATGAGAGTATGATAATTATTGGAACAATTGGCATCAAGATTGCAACACATTGGATGCAATGTTTGCATGAAATCAAAACAATTTGCACCATGCAATGATATACTTCTCTTTCAATGTCTTGAAAAGCAGCTTTTGATTGAATATCTGACTACTAGAAAAAATATAGCAGGTATTTAAAAGTGTGCATTGAAAGCAATACAGATTTTGTTATAAAGCAAACCCTTTTCTGCTTTGGAACCAGAAATACAGTATACTAAGCACACCCTTTGTTCACAGGATCATTGAGAATACCTGGACCAGAATAAATTTTCTCTCTTGATTGTTTTAAATGTCCTTTAGAAGCTGCCATTTCACTACAACTATTTTTAAGAGATTCTGAATCTGTCAAGATGTGGTTTTTCTCTCTATTTATTCCTCTGAAGAGGACATGCAGGGGCCTGTTCAGGTAACAGTCATTGAACACCTGATAGCACAGGCACATGTTTAATGTAAGCAGGTATGCTTTCACTGTGTAGAAAGCAACCTACTGTTTTCTGAAATTCAATGAACTTTCCTGATTTGTGAATAAATTTAGCGGATTTAATGGACTCACTTGATTTGGCAATCTTTAAGCATCTGAACCTTGGAAGAAGCTTTTCAGGCATTTTGATAGTTTTGCAAAACATTTCTGAAAATTTTTATCCTGGGTATATGTTGCTTTTTATGTTTCAATGTACTGAGATAATATTTAATGTCTTAGAAAGAATCAACTTCTGATAAACAAAAATTAAAATTGCATTTTTCTTTTCTTAAATGTATTAATGTTTTTACTACAACTTGAATTCTTCTAGATTATTTGAAAGGACATTTCAATTTCCATGTCCCAAACAGCTAAGTACTGTTGGGTGCTAGCTCAGCAGTTTGGCCCCAGATGTGTGTAAGAAGATGTCTGCATCTTAAAATGTGTGTGCTTAGGCATCTATAGCTCCATTAAACCAGTTCTGATATTTCAGACTTTTCTGACAAAAAATTAGCCCTGCTACTAACAAATTAAAGTATGCTTTCATTGTAGCATATTTGTTTATGGTATCTAACAATCTGCTCTGCCTGAGCGCCTGGTACAGATGAAACCATTGCCTTCTGCTTGGCAAGTCAAACAAATGCCACTAAAGGATTGTTAAGCTCTGATAAAACCATGCATTAAAATCTGTGTTTCTGGACTCCTCTCTTGGATGCATCTGTTCCAATCCTCTGAGAGTTGAAGATGGAATTCTTCAATGGATTTCTATACAGTCAGTGGCTTTTTTCTGATGTCTGTCCATAGAGTCTGCCCTTGGCTTGAATATTACAGAGAAACAGCAAACACCTTGAGCTGGCTAATTAATGGAAATACAAAAAGCTTACTGCCAGGGAATCAAATGTTGGCAAACAGGTCCCTTTAGGCTCTTTCTGAGAAGGCTGGCAAATGCAAGCTGTCTATGCATTTGGCTTGGGATAAAACACAACACTAGACTTGGGCTCTTTAATTTTCCTTTTTGTTTTCTTCCATGTAAAAAAAAAATCTGCAATAGCTTGCATGGCTTAGATTGACTTCAAGGCAATTATGCAGGGTGCAGGCCAATATGGAATTCACTCTGCACAATCATATGTTTCATATTGGGTTGTCATTCACTTTGTAACTCCGGAGTATAACTCAGGACTGAGCCTGCCAAAGAAAGCAGAGTTACATTTCTCTTCAAAGTAGATAAAAAAGTGAGAAGAGTATAGAGCCTATATTGTGAGGTTAAGGGAGAGAAAAAAAGGATCATGGAAGTTGAGTGGTATGGTTTCAAAACTGCATGTTCTGCAAAAACTCCCAACCCTTCATTTCCCAATCAGACAATTTTTTGGCATGGCTCTAAGCTAACCCTTGCTTTAAGCCTGCAGATCTGTCCCTTACAGTGAGAACCAGAGCGCACATGAGGTTTTTTTGACTTTTTACCCACAGAATAGGATAGACACCTATCTTCACAATATAGTACTGATTTGGTGTGCAGAAATAAGTAAATTATACTCATTTTTCTTTTATCCATCAGCTGTGATACTGAGGAGTTTTCCTTTGGAGCATCTCATCTACCTTGCTCCACTCCTCAACTTTAGCTTATTTAAAATATCCTCTGAGAAATATCTACCAGCACTGAAAGGTTAGAGTAACTCTGTACATCCAGAAATGAAATTATGAATCTGCATAAGAGAAAAATAGCCCATGTTGGCACAACTGACATTCTAGATGCCAGAATCTTCAACTGGCATATGGGTTGTGCCCCATTTTCATATATCTGATCCCAGTTATCATAGAATCACAGAATGGCTTGGGCTGGAAGTGACGTTAAAGATTATCTGGTTCCAACTCTGTGCCACGGGCAGGGGCATCGTCACTAGGTTGTTTAGAGCTTAATCCAGCCTGGCCTTGAACATTTCTAAGGATTTAGCATAACCATCCTTATAGTAAAGAATTTCTTCCTAAAACTAATCTAAATTTACCCTCCTTCAGTTTAAGGCTGTTCCCTGTTGTCCTGTCACTCAATGCCCTTGTGAAACATTCCACTCCAGCCTTCTTGTAAGTCCCCTTTAGGAACTGGAAGCCCCCTTTATGTACAGCAGACATTTGTATCACATCTTCTTCCATTTTTAGTGCTTATCTCCATTACATGGGGTCTGTGCTCTTTCTATTTGTACAAGAAGTTTCAGATGTCCTGGGTTTGATCACATGCAGCGTGGAGAAATTTCTGGTCTCAGTAATTTCTGCTGCTATGAAATCTGATACTCAGCCAAGTGCAACAGTCCCACTGGTTGTGCCCAGTCATCCCCATTATCAGTCTGTCTCAGTTGCTCTAAGCATGAAGCACTGAATGTGAACTCCCAGCTCAAGCTGGGAGGAACCCAAGGAAGGGTTAGAAGGGTTCATCAAGTCCAGTTCCCTGCTCCTCACAGGGGTATGTAGGACTAAACTGTATGACAAAGAACATAATCCAGACAGTCCTTGATGTTACAGTAGAATTGCACCTGAACCTTGACAGCTTCACACTCACTTTTATTTGTCAATGTAGAACTTTCTGTGCCCACCACTTAGAATATCAAATCATTCATTCCTTAAGCAAACAGAGAGCAGAGTTCACATGATCTTAAAAAAGCACCATTCTCTCCTAAAATTCCATAGCCTTCCTAAATAGATAAACTAGTGAAATCTACTAAGACTGAAAATAGTTTCACCCTCAAAATAGCCTAATAAAAGTCAAAATAAATCCCAAGTATTGGTTTTCAGTACAGTTTATTCACAACCCATTTTGATCTTGTACAAAAACACCATCTTCACTCTTTGTTTTATACTTGCTCTCAAACTGCCTTTTTTTGGTCCCGTGGTGATTGCCACCTACTGCTGTTGACAATCTGTAATGTAAATAAATTAGGCTAGACCTTGGCAAACTATTTAGGTTTTCAGATGCATGTTCACAAAGAGTAGGCAGGCATTTGGAAGAGACATTTTCTCTAAGTGACACAATATGCATGTGAAGCTGTAAAATCAATACACCATTCACTGAAAAGGAGCTGATTTTCTGAAAAGTTTTCTTGATTGCCTTTTCTTTAAAATGCTTTTTTATATATCCCTAATTGATTACAGTCTTCTCTTTTGTGAAAACCATTAATTAAAATGACATCACACTCAGAATCACTTGTAAATAAAATTAACAGTATGACTGCGCTCTTATAATGAAATTTTGATTAAAAAATAGAAGGAAGAAGTATGGAATTCAACTTAAACTTATATGTGTGAGGCAGATGCACATAAATGATGACAACTTCCACTTGTATTTGTCTTTAAGATAATAACCAAACCCCATGAGTCTTCATTTGATAAAGGACTATGTCAAAGGAGTGCTATTTACAACACCAATTATTAAAACTTACACTCAGTTGGAACATTAAAAATATTTTTGTTTCACATAAATTAGTTACTTTCTTGCTTTGTGGCAGTACGTGGCTTGTCTGAACCTAATTTCTAATCTTCAAATTCCGATTTCTCAGCTGTTGAAGTGTTGTAAGTTTCCTAGCAGTTTATTTTGGTAATTCTGGTATCTAGAGTAAGATTTTGGGAATAAAGAACAATTGGGAGCACATTGCTCAGGACAGCTTTTCCCACAATGCTTGCAAAGGAGGAATTAGGTACAGACAGCACAAGCTGTTATTGCAGCTCAAGGGAGTTTCTGCAAACTGCAAGCCAATAAACTCATGCTACTCTCTAAGACGCTTTAGGTCCCAGTTTTCTGGGGAGTGCTTCTTTCCTTCTGTACTGTTGAGAGGGCAGGTGATGGCAAATACTCAAGAGAAGACTCTCCCCTCTGGAACTAATTTCCACCAGTAATGCAGCAAAACCTGAAGGCATAGAGAAAAAAAAAAAAACTGTCCAGACAGGATTTTGCCTGAGATAGATTAGTATGATATTTCAGTCTGCCCTTGGTTTCTGTTTGAGGATGTGCCTTTGCATTTATGCTTGATGAGTAGGTCTCAAACAAACAAACAAACAAACAAACAAAACTAGAGAAACATGATAAATTCAGCCAGATATTGGTAAATAATTTAGAATCTATATTTTATTTGTTGGAAATATACTTGGACTATTAACAATGAAAGTGTGTTGTATTTATGCCATCAGAAATGGCTCACTGGTTTACACTGATGGAAAGACAGAAAGGGCTCAAATATCTCTCAGCTACTGCTCTACCTCAGCTCCTTAAGCCTAAACTAATACTTTTGTTATGAAGACTGGAGATGAAGATGAATTATTTGTAATTACTAAGTATCTAGCTGTGTGATTTTATGGTCTATATTTTATAGCCACTACTGCGAGGATATAAGAATTGATTCCCATGCACACCAGATCTGCAGTTTAGTGCTTATTATTAAAGCCCTGTGAAAACAAAGGTGAAGATCACTTTTATGTTCTAAATTCTCCATACACTAAAAATCAAACAGCACAATAACTTAAAGAGGATAAAAGTGCAGTAGAAAAATAAAATGCTGGTGTGTTAGAACTAAAGGGAGTTTTTTGGTTAATGTCTGCTTGGAGTTTTGTTTCATTTAAGCATTGAGAATCCCCACACAGAAATAGCTCCCATTCTCTTTTTGTTGTTATGCAGAGATTAAGTACTTGAGAAGTACTGCAGTCTTGGGAAACCTTGATTTTAGACAAGGGATAAAAAGAGAGAAATACAGTAATCCCCAATTTACAAAAAACAGTGATTTAGTAAAGAGAGAGAAAACCCCACTCAGTGGACTACTGCATTTTTTAGGACCTCTCATAGGTTTCAGAGTTCACTTCCTGGGAGCACCATCTCGGTTTCTAACATGTATTTAAGCACACCAAAAATCAGGCACATTTATTCCATTTATGATTTTAATGGAATTTCAGTAGTCTGTATGCTTAAGTGCTTTTCTAGGTCAGAACTCTCTCTGCTTTGTGTCATCTAAGCTGTACTGCCCTCTGTATCACAACTGTTCCTGTGCCTGAGGCAATCTGGGTATTTGCAGTCCTTTCAGGAAAGATGAAGGATGGTGTATACTGGTCAGCTACTCCTTGCTAATAGCACCTTTTCTTTTTTTGTATGCAGCTATTAAAATACAGTATCAAAAAAAAAAAAGAAACATATTTAAAAGAGTGGACAAATCTACCCACAACTTTAAATCCTATAGTCCTTTGGAGTAGACAGGTATTCGGTCTCCTTGACCACTCTCTGTCTTTCATCTACTTTTCTTTGCCCGTCAAAAGTTTTGTCAGTTTTTCGTGGTTTTTTTTTATCTCACATATTTCTAAGAACTGGATCTTTCCCAATAGTGCCATATCTGCTGGAGCACTACAGATTAAGTAGAATTAAAAGCAGCTTGGTCTGCCAGCTAGTTTTCATCAATTCTTCAGCGCTTGTTCAGTGATAGCTACCATGAGCTTTCCTTCTCCTTCCCATCTGCAAACTATGGAGATAAACCCAAAGACAAGACAGCAGCAAATGAAGGAGCAGCATGTGGCCCACCAAACACATCCAATCCATGAGCAATGGCGGATCTTCAGAGGCCTTCAGAGATCTCCATCTCTAAAGATATCCAAAACACATCTGGACATAGTCCCAGGCACCTGCTTTATTGTAGAATCGTGGGTTTTGGTTGGAAGAGACTTAAAAGATCATCATTTCTTTGGGTAACCTCTTCTATATAAATGCTCCTGAGCAATGAGGTTGGACTAAAAGGTTTCAAGAGATTTATTCCATTTCGAGAATTTTTGATTATTAATTAGCACATTTAAATAATATTTTCCACGATCATGCATATTCAGATTTGAAACAGTCAGACCTACTATGTGTATGAAGAATAGCATTAGCTTTTATGATTCATAACCGTTGACAAAACCTTTCACACATCTGTTAACTATAAAATTAAAGCATAATTGTCTGACTAACCAAACTACTTCAATAGAACAGAAAGAAATATTTCTGGCATCTTTATCATTCGAAGATTTAATTGTTTTCACATGAGTAAGGACCTCTGGCTGTACTATTCACATCTTCAATGTACTACTGAAAGCAATAGTGCTTCAGGATTTCGAGTTGGATATAGAAATGACACAACACTATATCTCCCTGGGAAATGCAACTCTGTTTATGATCAACAATTAAATATAGAGATAGGGAGATAGGGATTTTACTTCAGAAACTCCTTGCTGCTTTCAGGATTAGGGTTTCTGTGGGTGGTCCACCCATTCCAGAGGGAGGGAGTGAGGAGGGAATGAGTTGCTTGTACCTTACTTTACTAGACTAGAGCACTGAATTCCAATGTCTTGTTTTACATATAAGCAGGTTCCACTCAGCTAAAATTTCTCTATCAGGCAGTCTTTGATCTTACTATTCAGGTACTAAAACGTGTCACTGGCTTGGATTAAAATATCTGTAGGGCTTTCAAAACTAGCCTAGGAAAGAGACCTGTCAAAATGGAAGTATCACTGTCAGTTTTCTACTGTCTTTTACACTAAATACAAATGATAAAATCGCCTTAAACTATTTCCCTTCGTTGCAAATGTCTAATGACAGTGCAGTGAAGTAATGACATTTTAAAGCCTTTTTGATGGATTCAAAGTCAGTCATTAACATAAAAGAACCTGCCCTTCTATTTGCTAAAGAAATACAGATCTTTCACAAGGGTTACAGTGTGAAAATGGTTATAATTGTTGACTACAACCAAACATGTTTTCAAAATATTAAGAGGTTTCATAAAATAAACCTTTTTTTTGCTAAAATTTCTGTTTTTAAAATACTCCCAAAAGCTGAAAAATATATGTGACATGCTAGAGAAAGAATTAACCCTGACTCTGCTTAATCTTGGTGAATGAATTTCATCACTTTTACAAATATACGATGCTTTCCAAATATTAAAGATACTTTAAAAGTTCTCATTCTTATTGCATGAAGAAAATGCCACCTTGCCTCCTTAAAGCATTTCTCAAAATAACAGCAATTTCAGGAGACAGGTCTGAGGACACCCAATATACCTAGTGACAGGAATGACTACCTCAGAGAGTAGAATCACGTAGGTTTTTGAGATTCAGTACCAAGAATACAGGGCACCCATAATGAATTGTCTCTTCTAAAAAGTAGACAAAGCACTCCTAACTTGTGCATAGAAAATTAATCCCCTCCAATTCACTTTTCTACATTTCAAGTGTCCTGTGTGTCCTAACCCAAATGGTCAGTCTGGGCTCCTTTGGATTTTCTGAAAGGAAAGCATCACAGTATAAAATTCACCTGACCTATTTTAGGTGTCAAATGGAGATCCCTGGAAAGAAGACATTGTCCCAACTCTAATTTTGCAGAAGTCACCCTGGATTTACAGGAAAGGCATACTCATTCTGGAACTGCAATTTAAACTTGTGAGACCAGTGTACCAAAATAACACACTTCTTCCCGTGATTGTAGAATTTCAAAAAATTATTTTGGACTCAACTGCCTAAAGAAAACAAGATAGATTACTAAAAATGTCTATTTTTAATAAATTTTTCATCAGATTTTACACTAATGTAGCATTTCTCAATGTCTTTCTATTGTTTTGAGATAGTATGAAATATTTTTAATGTCAAAGTTAAAAATGTATGTCTTATTAAAGACCATAAACACTTATGCTTTAAATAATTAATACATAATACGGTAAATTTAATAATACTTACATCAGTGACTCATTTCTCTGTACTTCCTAATGACATAATTTGATACCTGTAAACTAGGACTGCCTCCCTGCTTCCTTGCTATTTCAGTTTACAATTAAAAATTCCAATTAATTAAACACTACCTAAATACATGTCATTAAAGATTTTATATTATCTTTGAGCCCTGACATCTGTGGAAGATTACTCAGTTGATATTAGTCTGGGAGTAGAAATTGAAAGTGTCTAAATCCAGCCACTCAAAAAAAAATATTATTAAGTCAAATGATATTATGAGATAGATCAAATTTTATTTACAAATGTTGTTCCAAAAGCAGCTCTGACAACCAAGAGAAAAAAGCAAACTGAAAATCCCTAATATATTTAAAGATTCAAAAGAATTTAAACTGTATTTTTACAAGAACCTGATTTTTTAAGCAGAGATGAGAAGCTGGAAATGAGTCTGCTGCTCCATTATATGAATTGCACAGGAAAAGCAGGATTTAAGCACCCTGACATAACATCTTTTTTAAGGATAACAATTTGAAATGTGCTGCAGGGTTTTTGAATGCGGAGACAGAAAATATGAGAGAGACAAAGAAGCAAAGGATTTTCTCTACTAGCAAAGCACATTTTGTTTATGGGAAATAAACAGGTTACTGAAATTTGTTTCACCAACACTGGTACATCTCTGGAAAGTGGTGAATGTATATGAACTTCGCTTGGGGAGAATAGATGAAAAGAGTGTAGGCAAACAGAAATATGGACTTCTCTAAAAGGCTAGGACAGGAAAAAAGATATTGGAAATTCACAGAATGCTGTCTGAACACATTTAGTAATAAACCTGATGGTTACAAATAGAATAGAATAGAATAGAATAGAATAGAATAGAATAGAATAGAATAGAATAGAAAGAATATGACTATTCATTTTGAAGTGACCCACAACAGTCCAGTCTAGCTCCTTGACCACCTCAGGGCTGACCAAGTAAAAGCCTGCTGCTAAGGTCATTGTTCAAGTCAGGACTGGGACGCTGACCACTTCTCTGGAAAGCCTGTTGCTTGAGGAAGTCTTCAGGAAAGGGATGTTTCCTAATATCATACTTAACCTCCCTTGCTGAGGCTTTGAATTTCTCCCCTGTCACCTCCCTCCTCACTTTTCCTCCTTGGGAACGAGCCAAAATTTCGCCCTTCACCCGTCTTTTCTCCAAATCAGACAAAACCTCATCTGGTTCTCACAGCACATTCCTTGCAACCATTTCATCACCATTATCGCCCTCTTCTGGATGAAAATTCAAGGATATTTTTGATAGAGTCTTATAAGCGGGGCCAATAGAAATTTTATCTTTTACTAGACTGGTTGCTAGAAGTGAAACATTAACTCAGTTGTCAGGTACATGAACATTTCTTTGTATCTGAAATAGAAAAAAGAGACTTCAAACTTAAAGTCAAGACAGGAACAAATGTGCCAGTTGGTCTACCTTGAAACAAAAATAGTACAGCGGAGTTTGGATGTTACCAGGGAAAGATAGTAAAAGAATTATTTTCTAGGTAAAATGAGGAGACAAGTTGTTTATAACTTGTGTGACATAGAGCTTAACACCAACAGATCCCCACCACTGCCACGGTAGGTAATCCCACAATAGAAACATCAGCATTTATGGATCTCATCTCCACTCATCTCCACATTGCAGGATGTAGCACATTTCATCCTGGGTAGCAGTGTCCTCATGGTGTCAACACAGGATAAGCCAAGCAACAACTACACAGCAGGACAAACTCATGTAATCAATCAAGAATGGAAACACCCCAGTGAAAGTAAGGGAACATTTCTGATAGAACAATCACTCCTTCTCTCCTGGTTCTCAGTGAAGACTTAAAAATCACTCTGAAATGAAGAGTCTGGAATATTCATAATTCTGTTCAGGACCAAAAACAACGAGCTAAACAGAGATTGGTATTTCCACATATTATATTCTGCTTCCCCTGCAGTGACAACAGACAATGACTATCTATCCTTCTGTTTCTCATGAGAGATAATTGTCCTATGTCCCTATTAACACACTCTCAGACCTATGCTGATTTCAAGGATGGCCTAACATAACTACATTGAGTATTTTTTTCTTAACCTTAGCTTCAAGGTTTGATGCTTGCAAGAGGGAAATGGATGCCCAGTAGCTTGTCTAATTTTTTAATAGGCATGATTAAAAAGATGACAGGTTCTATCTTCATTTAAATGGTTCATCTTCCTTGCTACTGTAAGTGCATACATAGGAGAGAAAAGTCAAAACATGAATAATCAAAATTCATGTCTTCAGTAAATTGTGATTTTAAAGTTCCAGCGTGCAGCAACATAGGTAGATAGGTAGGTTATGAAGATGTCTGATTGACAGATAGACACATCTCTGAGGCTTTTTTATCCAGAAAATCTATATTCCAATAAATATGTAAGGAATGCGGACAATTTTTGGAGATTGTACATCTGAATCCTATCTTTTTCAAAATGTGAGGCTTCATGAATCCTCATGCTCTCTGTGGCCTTTCTACATTGTGATTCCTCTTAGCTCATGCTCTCTAAACGGGAGGGATGAAAACAGTTTGAATAGGGCTCAGGAACTTCATTCCAATGCTTAACAAGCACTGTTACATCTGCTTAATAATATATTTTAGAAGGATCCACCAGTTTAAATGGGTGTATCTTTTCCAGAACTGTATCACCATGGAAACAGGAAAGATCATGGTCTTTGCACAGTCCTTGTCTCTTTGTCTTCTCGTACTGAACTCCACAGGGGAAACTTTCAGTTATCTTTATTTTACAACATTTTACAGGGTCATTCTACAAAAAGGAGCAATTAACTCACCAGAAATACCTCTAAGACTTTCAACAAAGCAAGTTTTAGAATTTGGCATCCATGACTGGTTTTCTATATATATGACATTATCTCTTGACTCTTTTAGAGGAAAATAACAGAATTTAGGGTTTCTATTTCTTAGATGTAAAAAAACCCCAACTGTTTCAATTTCACAATGTTGGGAACTTTTCTCTGGGAAACTTCTGTCTTGATTACACGTGTGAGTTGATGATCAATGTGTAAAATTTGGAGCAGCTCTTTCTGGGTGGTGCTGT